>NC_045634.1:14411947-15036947 GCF_009829155.1 Mustela erminea
GTGGTGGGAATGCAAGCTGGTGCAACGACTCTGGAAAACAGCATGGAGGTTCCTCAAAATGTTGAAAATAAAACTACCCTATGACTCAGCAATTGCACTACTGGGTTTTTACCCTAAAGATACAAATGTAGTGATCCGAAGGGGCCCGTGCATCCGAATGTTTATAGCAGCAATGTCTACAATAGCCAAACTATGGAAAGAACCTAGATGTCCATCAACAGATGAATGGATAAAGAAGATGTGGTATATATACATAATGGAATACTATGCAGCCATCAAAAGAAATGAAACCTTGCCATTTGTGACAACGTGGATGGAACTAGAGGGTAGCATGCTTAGCAAAATAAGTCAATCAGAGAAAGACAACTATCATATGATCTCCCTGATATGAGGAAGTGGAGATGCAACATGAGGGTTTAAGGGAGTAGGAGAAGAATAAATGAAACAAAATGGGATTGGGAGGGAGACAAACCATAAGTGACTCTTAATCTCATAAAACAAACTGAGGGTTGCTGGGGGGAGGGGGGTTGGGAGAAGGGGGGTGGGGTTATGGACATTGGCGAGGGTATGTGCTTTGGTGAGTGCTGTGAAGTGTGTTAACCTGGCGATTCACAGACCTGTGCCCCTGGGGATAAAAATATATGTTTATAAAAAATAAAAAAAATTTTTTTTAAAAAAGAATACTGGTTTCTTTGGGGTTTTTTGGTTTTCTTTAAGATCTTATTTATTTATTTATTTATTTATCTGATAGAGAGAGAGAGTACAAGCAGGGAGAGAAGCAGAGAGAGGGAGAAGCAGGCTCCCCACTGAGCAGGAAGCCAGATGTGGTCTCAATCCCAAGACCCTGAGCAGATGCTTAGAAGGCAGGCACTTAACCTACTGAGCCACCCAGGTGCCCCAAGAATACTGTTATTGTTTTTAAAGAACTTTGCTTCTGTGACTTTTTAACAGATAATTAAAAGATGGAGGAACCCAATAGGAGGTGAATGATATAATCCAAAGAGCTACAAATGTAGGTTTAGAGAATTTAAATTCATTATTTAGGAATGAAGTGGTAATTATCGACCATCTGACCAAAGTCCTTTAGTTCTGGAATTTGTTTTTTACCCAACGATTTATCCTATACCCATAGTTCTCCCTCGAGTTTTATCTGTTTCTCTAAGTCATTGGTTTATTTAATTTCAAAGAATACTAGATAAGCCAAAGTAATGATTCCACAGATGTATAAATGTATGCTGAGATGAGGAAATTACAGACATTTCTATAAAGGAGCAAATGGAAGGGGAGCAGTTGGTTGGTTGTATACAGATGGGTTATTGGTTGGAATAAACTTCATCTTCTCTCTCTCTCTTTTTTTTTTAAACTAAGCAATATGGTCTCTTTTATTGCTTTGTGAACGATTAGCCAAAGAGCATAATTCTTGATGTACTGGTCTTTGATAGCCATCACTAAATCTATGATTCAAAGTTGTTGTTGTTGTTTTTTTTCCAACCTCCTAGCAATGTGGCATGAATCCTTATGTGAGTCTTACATGTAAGGAAGCCTGAGAAAAACATGCTTCACAACCTCATGAAGAAAATATACATATATGATACGAACTCTAACTTTGTGGGGGGGCTTTACTAAAAATGCAAAAGAAAGACAATGTTTTCTATTACAATCTTTCCCTTATTTTGTTAGGCTTTTCTTTGTAAGACCCAATTCAGACTAGCTATGTAAACTAACAGGGCATGTAATGGTAGAGTGTTTGAAGAATATTTATATAAATAAGAAAGATAGGATTATTGATTAAAATATTTTAAAAAATCACACCACTTCATTGCTCCAAATAACAATGGACTCGCCACTTAATTCAGAGAACATAAAAATTTCCTGATGCTGTATTACATGTCTTGCATCATCTGACCACTCCACATGGATTTGGGCTAGTTAGAGAGGATCTTAGCTGGTATAATATATACAAAGGTTATTTAAAGTGAAACAGAAAAATAGAGGTTAAAAGCTAGGGACCTAGAATCCATTAGATCTTGGTTAAATTGTAGCCTAGAATTTGCTAGTTTAGTAACCGTAAGCCGATCAAACTGTCTAAGCCTTGTTTTCCTCACTAAATGGGGATAGTGACTCTACCTTTTCTATAAGGTCATAAAGAAGATTAAATAAGATAATGAACTTAAGTACTGAGAGCTCAATGCTTTGTTTTATGTTCAGTATGTGTTCTACTTCACTTTTGTAGGCTATACTATTGTTGTTGGGATTTTTTTCTCTGATTCTTCATATATTTGCCCTTGAAGTTCCATCTGACTACAGTACTATTTTGTCATCTTCCTGGACAGTCAAATTCAGTAAATCTCCCAAGACTCAGCTCATTTACTATCCATACCACTACACATGTCAGTCTAACTAGAAGTTAATTCTCCTTCCTCAAAGGCATGAAAATTGTTATTATCAGCAACCAACATTTGCACTTAATTCTTGCAGGTTTATTTAGGTATTATCCCTTCATACCTGTCTCAGCTATATAGCAAGCTCCTTGAAGGCAGGTACTGTAACCATTTCCACATGTCTAATTCAGTTTCTCCCACAACATCCCAAACAATTAACATTGGTTGTCTTATCAATATACAGCAAATCCCAAGTACTTTTCATATTGCATGAAGTGGCTATAAAATGTGATTAGCTAACATTTATTGTATGTTACTAGTAATGTTCATTATGTCCCAGGCATTTGTTCTAAACACTTTAATGTTTTATTCCTTCAATCCTCACATGACTCAGTGAAGCAGATTTTTTTTTTAAATATTTTATTTGTTTATTTGAGAGAGATCTCAAGTAAGCAGAGAGGCAGGCAGAGAGAGAGGAGGAAGCAGGCTCCCTGCTGAGCAGAAAGCCCAATGCAGGGCTTGATCCCAGGATCCTGGTATCATGACCTGAGTGGAAGGCAGAGGTTTTAAACCACTGAGCCACCCAGGCGCCCCGAAGCAGATACTTTTTAAATCACTTTAGAGTTGAAGATATTGAGGCACAGAAGCTTAAAAGCTTTTGCTAGTGTGAAATAATAAAATATGTATATACACATGTTCATCTCTGCCCCAGTTCGTGCCACAGAACTTATAAAACCCTTGTAATTTCCTAAGTAATAAGATGCACTAGGAGCATCCTTGTTCTAATATTTGGTCCTTGATTCCAGTTCCTGACACAGGGCTCCTAAAACCCTTGGAATTTCTTAGGTGATATGAGTGTCTTTTGCTCTAATGAGGCAATTTCTGGTGGGCTTCTGGGAAGCATCAGGATGGGGTCTATTCACCTGGAAAACCAAGACATGATTAAAACATGGAACTTTCAGCCCCACCCCCTTCCACTGCAAGAGGAGAGGACTGGAAATTGAGTTAATGGCAGATTGTGCCTAAATGATGAAGCCTCCACAAAAATCTCCTAAGTATGGGGTTTAAAAAGTTTCTGGGTTGCTGAACAAGGGCAGGTGCTCGGCTAGTGGTGCAGCAAGAGACGGCATGGGAGCTCCATCCCCATCTCCTTATCCCCACATCATCTACCATCTAGATCTTTTATCATATGCTTTATAGCAAACTGGCAAATGTAAGTAAATGTTTTCCTGAGTTCTGTGAGCCATTCTAGCAAATGACTGAGGCCAAGGAAGGTTCATGGGAACCTGACTTATAACTGGTTTGCCAGAAGTATGGGTGACTGCCGGGGACTTGCAGTTGGCATCTTAAATAGAGGTGGCGGGTACTCTCCTGGGACAGGTCCCTTAACCTATGGGCTCTGATTCTATCTCCGGGTAGTATGAGAATAGAATTAAACTGTAAGACACCCAGCTGGTGTCAGAGAATTGCTTGATATGTACAAAACCCACAGATCTGGTGTCAAAAATATGAAGTGTGTAAGTAAAGGAGAAACACAGAGATGTGTGCTTTTAAGGAATTTACCCCAAGGTTATATAGTCAGTACAGGATTAAGGCAAGAATCGAACCCCGGCAGAATATCTCTAGATAGACACACCATGGTCCTAACTTCTACTCAATACTGTCTAATAATATAAGAAATTATCCATACTTAGTATTAGTACAAGAGTATTTAAATTCAGAATTTGAAAGTACTATAAGACCACTATTATTGTCTTTTCAGCTTCTTCTAAATTGGGCTAGAAACCAGGAACCAGATAACTAATACATCATATTATATAATAATATTATATATAGATATATAAATATAGATATAGATATAGTAGATGGCATCATCCTACTTGAATGCTTCTTATAAGATGCAGGAAATATGACTGTAGTTCCCTAAGGTGAAATCAAGTGTAAACGTAACATAAAATAGGACTGTCTTGCCAAAAAACATTTGGGGCACATGACGAGAGTAACAATACAGACTCTGAGGTAACAGAAACTATCTTACACTATTAAAGCAGATTTTCTTTTTAATTAAAACACACTGGTTTTTCATATCGAGAAAGAGAAAGCAGACCCAGGAAGCTGGTGGCAGGCCTAGTACCATGAGCTAGGCCTTGATGTTCTCCTGATGAATGTAAACCATTTCACAGAGAACCACCGGCCAAGAAAGATCAACACAAAATATCACTACTCCATAATCAAGCCTGAACCCAGACAAAAACAAGAACATTTCCAAACCACACAAGTAACCAAGCATGCTCTTAGCCTCACTACACTGAGTAACTGCTGCCTCTTTACTGATTATAGCATTAGCCTCCCCCAGGCCTTCTGTCCTGCAGGTAAGAATTATTAAGATATGAATCACAGAATAACCCCTTCCCCAAAGCATCCAATCCAAAGCAAATTTTTCTTCTTTGAGCCCTCGCCAAAATCAGTTGGCATAAGCCAGAATCCTATACTTCTTTCTCCTCTTCTCTTCCTGGTGTGCTCCATAGCTCCCTTTGGTCTGCGTTCTCTCTTCACTGGAACATGTCAGTAAACCAGCTTTGCTAGAGGAATAGTGTCCACTATTCCTATCACTATTTTTTTGACAAAGAAGCTGTGCCTAAGAAGAACTAATTGACTAAAGAGACAAAACTATTGTCTGAGTCGAGATTTACACCCCGTTTGCTTCTATTTTGGTGTGTTTTTGTCAAACCCACTCCATAGCCTAGTCTCCTAAACCACTATGTTACATAGCCTCCCATATGGTTACTGCAAATAAACACAGAGGGGTAATAGGGCAGTCTGGGAAACTAACCTCTACTGCACTCTTGTTATGTGTTGGCTATCTTATGTGTATTTCTTACTTAAATATCTAATTACCTTATTTAGATCTTAAATAACAACTCTTTTTTCAAAGAAGCTCAACTCAAAAACTAAAGATGTCTCTACTTCTAAATGTTAAGTAATTTCTCTTAAGTCAAAGGACTAGTGAGTTTTAAAGTTTTGACTTAGATATAACACATGGCTATCCCACACCGGAGTAGTAGCTGTTTGATCTTTCTCACAAGTGTTGGAACCTGGGACTCCCTATTCCTGCCTCTATCATATAAACTACTGAAATCAACCTGATTTTGAGAGCACATGGATTATTATGGAAAACTTTGGCTCTCACACATATAATGGCACTGGCCTAAAAGTATCTAGACAAAATGAAAATTGGGAAATAAAATGTGTTATTTCAGGAAATGATGTACGTACAGCCTATATGGTACATATCAGTGAATACAATAGTGAACTATCCTTGTCCTAAAGAGATACTGTCATTCCCCTGAGCTATAATCAGAGTATCTTGTATTACTGGGATGCTTTCGTCCTGAGAGTATACTAAGTGCCAGTTTCCTTTACCTTATAGTTTTTCTTTACCAAAATCATTTTCTGAAAGGAATGTAAAAAGAAGAAAGCAGAAACAGAGCATATCTCATATGCCTCATCTTTCTATAACATCAATTTTCAAAAATTATTTGGTGAAAAGCTATTCAAAACTGCATTTGAACAGGAATTCATTGTGACAGCAAGGAAAGCTAGACATTGGGTTGCTCCCCGTTTCTTAGACTCTCTGATAATCTGCTCTTCAGTAGGTCTAAAGTCAATGCTGAATTTTAACTAGAATTATTTGACTTTTCATACAGGTGTTGAAGATGAAATAGTGGTAAATCACTTTAGAATATAATGAAAATTCAGGTTATACACCCCTTAGAGCAGATGACATCATTAGCAATGTCAGAATTTATAGACTGGTATTTCAAATTCACTGGTATAGATAACAGGTATCAATACATACTAACAAGATTTTGTTTCCTGAAAATATGAACAATGCACAAATGACAAATGGCAACAAATCTTCACGTCATATGTACAGCCATTTACACTTCCTATCCATGAACACTGATACATACATTCAATGATGTAATGTTCAATAACATACTAATTCATTTCTAAGTGTCATTTAGTCATAAACTTTGAGTCATGATTTCACTTTAAATTGGACAGTACAATGCAAAAGAACTCCTGAAGCCAAAGGGTCTCATACCTGAGGAAGCATTCCAGGCAGCTATGTGCTATGACTTCCCAGAACGAGCACACAAGATCCAGGCCCTGTAACAAAAATTTTACACACTTACTAAAGATAGAGGATTATGGGATCTTAAAAGTTTTATTTGCCTTTTTATTAATATACTTCTCACTTTTGTTCACTAATGAACTAAAAATTTTCTAAACAGAGTACATGTAGAGATTTTTCAGAGATTTGGCAGTTCACTGCACCAGAGCTCTTGGCGCTAATGTTAAGTAGAATGGCTCACAGGGAAGTTACAGTGACAGAATTTAATGTTAAAGCTCAAGTCCTGAATTCCAACTCCATAGACCCAGAGTGAGGGGTCGTTTCATTTCTTAAAAGCAATTAAGGGTAAAGAAATAGGAAAAGACAAGATTGAAAGGCCAACTGGATTCAGCACAAGAACACTATAGAAATCAAACATTTTGATTAATGACCTCTTTGACCATGAGAAAGCCTGGTAAATAGTTCTGACATGATTATGACATAGATTTATTTATAATGACTAAATATTTTGGGACTAAATATTTTGGGAGGCAGTTTTTTCATAAATAGAAGAGGAATTCGTATTTGGAATTGTGTTCCTATTTCCAAAGTCTGCCCTTTTTTTCAGATGTCAATGCACTCATAAGAAACATTTCATTCTAGACATAATCCATTTTCTTAACACATCTTCAGAATTTCTGGCTTATCAAAAGAAATGAAATCTTGTCATTTGCGACAACGTGGACGGAACTAAAGGATATTATGCTTAGTGAAATAAGTCAATTGGAGAAAGACAACTATCATGATCTCCCTGACATGAAGAGTAGAGATACAATGTGAGGGGTTTGGCGGGTAGGAAAAGAAAAATGAAACAAGATGGAATGGGGAGGGAGACAAACATAAGAGACTCTTAATCTCACAAAACAAACCGAGGGTTGCCAGGGGGAGTGGAGTAGGGAGAGGGTGGTGGGGTTATGGACATTGGGGAAGGTGTGTGCTATGGTGAGTGCTGTGAAGTATGTAAACCTGGTGATCCATAGACCTGTATTCCTGGGGCTAATAAATACATTATATGTTTATAAAAATTTTAAAAATTATTTAAAAAGATATATAAAAAAAGAATTTCTGTCTTTTCTTTTTTTTCCAGATTTATTGATATGTAACTGACACTTAACATGGTATATGCTTAAGGTGTACAACGTGACTTGATACATGTATACGTTGTGAAACGATTACTACAATAAAATTAGTTAACACATCCATCGCCTGACAGAATTACAATTCTTTTTTATTTTCTGGGGAAAATATTTAAGACCTACTCTCCTAGCAAATTCAAGTATACAATACAGTTAAAGTCACCATGCCATACATTAGATAGCCAGAATGTATTCATATTATAACTGGATATTGGTATCCTTCGACAAACATAGATTCCACTGGCCCCTGACAACCACCATTTTGTTCTGTTTCCGAGTTTGGCTTTTTTTTTTTTTTTTAAGTTTCCGCATATATTGAGATCACACAGTATTTGTCTTTCTCTACCTTATTTCACTTAGCATCATACATTCAAGATGCAACCGTGTTGCTGCAAATGGCAGGGTTTCCTTCTTTTTTAAGGTTTACTGATATTCCATATGAGACAACTTCTTTTTCACTCTTCTTTCAGTGGACACTCGGACGCTTAGGTTGTTGCCTGTCTTGGCTACTGTGAATAATGCTGAAATGAACATGGGGGTACAGATATCTCTTCCAGGTAGAGATTTTATTCCATCAGATATAACAAAGAAGTAGGATTACTGGATCATATGGTAGTTCTATTTTTAAATTTTGGAAGAATCTCCATACTCTTTTTCATGGTGGCTGCACCACTCTATATTCTTACAAACAGTGCACGAGTGTTCCCTTTTCTCCATATTCTCACCAACACTTTTATCTCTTGTATTCTGATGATAGCAATACTAAAAACTGTAGTTTTGATTTGCATTTCCCTGATGCTCAGTGGTGTTGAACACTTTTTCACGTATCTGTTGGTCACTTGCATAACTTTTTTTGAAAAATGTCTATTCATGTCATCTGCCCATTTTTAAATTGGATTTTTTTTGGTATTGAGCTGTATGAGTTACTTATATTTTGGATATTAACTTACTGTTTGATATACAGTTTGCAAATATTTTCTCCCATTTTATAGGATGCCTATTTATACTGTTGATTGCTTCTTTTGCTATGCAGAAGCTTTTAGGTAATCTAGTCCCACTCATTTATTTTTCATTTTGTTTCACGCTTTTGGTGTCATATGCAAAATACACACACACACACACACACACACACACACACACACACACCAGACAGTGCCAAAGAGCTTTTTCTCTGTTTTCTTCTAGGAGTTTTATGTTATCAGGTCATATGTTTAAGTCTTCAATCTGTTTAGAGGTTTTTTTTTTTTTTAAGATTTATTTTTTATTTATTTGACAGAGACAGAGAAAGAGCACAAATAAGGGGAGGGGCAGAGGGAGAGAATCATCAAGCAGATTGCCCACAGAGCAGGAAGCCCAACATGGGGCTCCATCTCACAACCCATGAGATCATGACCTGAACTAAAACCAAGAGTCAGATGCTCAACTGACTGATCCACCCAGGCGCCCCTGTTTTGAGTTTATTTTTATAAATCGTGTCAGACAGGAGTCCGTCCTTCTTGCATGTGAACACTGTTTACCCAACATCACTTATCAAAGAGATTATCCTTTCCCCATGGAGCATTCTTGGCTTCCTTATCAAATATTATTAGAACATACACACGTGGGTTTATTTCTGGCTTTTTATTCTATCCCTTTGGTCTGTGTGTTTGTTTTTATGCTAATATAATACTGTTTTGATTACTGTAGCATTGCTGAGTAGTGTGAAATCAAAAAGTGTGATCCCTCTAGTTTTGTTCTTTCTTCAGATTGGTTTGGATAATTGGGGTCTTTTGTAGTTCCACATAGATTTAAGGGTTTTTCCTGTTCTGTGAAAAAGCCATTGAAATTGTGATAGGGAATGTATTGAATCTATAGATGGCTTTGGGTAGTACAGACATTTTAGCAATATTAACTCTTCTAATCCACAAATACAGGATATATTCCATTAATTGGTTTCTTCTTCAATTTTTTTTTTATCTATGTCTTACAGTTTTCATTGTATAGATCTATCAGTCCTCTGGTTAAATTTATTCATAAATGTTTTATTCTTTTTGATGTAACTGTAAATGACACTGTTTCCTTCATTTCTTTTTTAGGTATCTCACTGTTAATATATAAAAATGCAACTGATTTTTGTATGTTGATTTGTATCCACTGAACTCATTTATTAGTTCTAACAGTATTTTGGTGGAATATTTAAGGTTTTCTATATATAAGATCATGTCATATGTGAACAGAGACAATTTTACTTCTTCCTTTCTGATTTGGATGCTTCTTACTTGTTTTCCTTGCCTAACGCTCTGGCTGAGATTTCATGTTAAATACAAGTAGTAAGCATCCTTGTCTTAATCCTGATTTTAGAGAAAAAGCTTTTAGCTTTTTTTTTTTTTTTTTTTTTTAATTTATTTTTATTTCCAGCATAACAGTATTCATTATTTTTGCACCACACCCCGTGCTCCATGCAATCCGTGCCCTCTATAATACCCACCATGAAGCTTTTAGCTTTTGAGAATGATGTTAGTTGTGGGTTTGTCATACATGGCCTTTATTTGGTTGAGGTATATAAAAAGTATAGGTATATAAAAAGCTGTCAAACACCTTTTCTGAATCTACTGGGAGGATCATATGATTTTTATCCTTCATTCCATTAATATGGTGTTATCACATTTCTTGGTTGTACATGTTGATCTTCCTTTCATTCCAGAAAAAAAGTCCCATTTCATCACATGCATGATTCTTTGGATGTGGTGTTGAATTTCCTTTGCTAGAGTCTTATTAGGAATTTTTGTAGCTATGTTCATCAGATGAATATATGTCTCTGTATGGCTTTGGAATCAATGTAATGCTGGCTTCATAAAGAGTTGAGAGCACTCCTTTATCTTCAAGTTTTTGGAAGACTTTGAGAAGTATTTGCATTCATTCTTCTTTAAATGTTTGGTGGAATTCACCAGTAAAACCATATGGTTCTAGGCTTTACTTTGTTTAAAGGTTTTGATTACTGTTTAGCTGGTTTGGAACCAGCTATAAGGCTGCTGCTAGATCTGCACTGGGGTCCACAGTCAGTAGGCTTGTTACCAAGAGCTCAGGCAGAAGGGGTCCTGTCCCTGCGTCAATGGGCCTGCCCTCCAGTAACTTGTTCTGTAAGGTAACACTGGGACAAGTGTCACTTCGAGGCCCACAACTGGGTTCTCAGCTAGTGAGTGCCCTGTTACCAGATGCTCCACTGGTGTGACCCCTACCAGATTCCTAGGAGGATTGGACTGATCCCTCACCATGACTGGAAAAGCTGGAGCTGAGCAGAGTCTTTCCAATGTCTCCTGAGACATAGATGTGAAATTCCTGCCTGATTCCAGTGCAGGGAAGACTATACCAAAAGAGCGTAAAACTTGTAGGGCCCTTTCATGATCTCGGGGTACAGACAGGAGTGTCTTTTACTGGGTTCCTGGGCTGGCAGGTCTGTCAGGAGACCGCAGCTGTGATATTGTTCAAGCCAAGTTATAGAGCCCTTGTGAGACAGGGAAACTGAAGAAGGACTCCATAAAAATCTGCTTTTTTGCTCCTTTTCCTGCTTCTGTTCTTGCTAGTACCTGCAACCTGCTTTACATATGCCTCATAGTACAAATAATGTATATCCTCCTTGAAAGGGACAAGGATTTCATGATTTCTTCAGAGTCTTGCAGTACAACAGGTGACATCTCAGGAAGGATCAGGTAAGAGTGACCGGACAAAGTCATTATGTGTGTATTCCAGGCTACTGGCACTAGACATCTCAATGCCAAGATCCTCTGGATCTAAGCAATAAGTGACATGGAAGACACATGGACCCCTGCCCTTGTTCTGATCAGTTCTTGGATGCCTGAGAGGACATGTGCACCAGACCACAATCCTCACTAAAATACCCAGACCCTGAACAAAGATGAGACTCTCCTTTTCCTTTCTGAGGCTCCCCGATACTCTATCTTATATCTGCACTCTTTCTATATCTTCAATAAATTCTTATCTTATTCCCTCCCGTCTCTCATTTGATTTCTATCCTGCATATAGCCAAGGATCCTCTTGGCTTATCCCGTGGGACCCCCTCTGAGTCCTTAGACCCACCCTGTTTACATCACTTCGTGGAAGTGCTGGTAACAGACCCAAAGCCAAGCAAGGTTATGGCTGAGTCCCCAGGCATAAGGAGCTGTTTCCATTTTTGTCACCTGGACCATGGTATAAATCTGTCTTTTCAAAATGGCTCTCCTCAGTCCTGAATTGCCCTGTGGTTTCACAATATCCTCTCTGGATCCCAAACCTCTCACAAAAGCACTTTGTTCACAGATAGATGTCAATTCATTTTTGTTGGGGGGAGAGGTTACATGAAGAGAATATCTTACTCAGATATTTTGTTGACATCACTTAAAAATTCTTTCTGAAAAAATATGGAAAAGACTTTAGAGCTGTACATGCATGTGTTATTAAAGACAGAATCGTAGGTGCCTCGTTAGCGCAGTAGGTAGCGCGTCAGTCTCATAAAGACAGAATCGTGGCTGTAAGATAAATCACTTTTATAGTAAATTTATAATAAAACATAACTCATCAGAAAGAAAAGAAGTAGGACTCATTCATTCACAAATATTTATTGATCACCCTATTCGATTCTCAGGGGAAAAAATGAATAATAATGCATACTAATACATTGTTTAAAGGTGATAACTATTATAGGGAAAAATGGGAAATAAGTCAAATAAAGGGAATTGGGAATGCTGGGGGCAAGGAAGGGATGGTGTGATTGAAGTTGAATAATGTGGTGGGGTGGGCTTATTTGAAACACAGACATGCACACACACACAATAACTAGAAGATTCTCCTTAAGGATATGAAGAGAGAAAGAATTGTAAACAGAGGCAACAGCCAGTGCAAAACCCCTACAGAGGGAATGTGACTGTTTAAGGAACAAGTAAGGAGAGTTTAAGCTGAGGAATGACATGGTTTGTGCTGCATTTTTTAAGGATAACTGTGGCTTTTGTGTTGAAACTTTAGGAGAGGCAAGACTGGAAGTGTTGGAAAACTAAGAAGCTTTTGAAATAATTGAGGCAAACCAGGAGAATGGCAAATCGGGGCTGTAATATGAGGGACTAAGGAATCTGTGGTCCCTAGATATATTTGGAAAGTAGAAAAATATACAATTTCCTTTAAAGAAATGGATGTGGAAGGGAAGAGAAAGAGAAGGAGTCCATTGTTTTGACTTGAGGAAACAGAAGAGTGGATTTGCAATGAACTGAGATGAGTTAAACTCATATGGAACAGGTTTGGGGAGAAAGATCAGAAGTTTAGTTTGGGACATATTGATAAATATTATAGGAAAAATGGGAAAGCAGTCAAATAAGGGGAATTGGGTATGCTAGGGGCAAGGAAGGGAAGGTGTGATTGAAGACCAATAAGGTGGGTATGGTGAGTTTTACTGAAAGTTTGAAGATTCTCTCAGAAACCTGAGTGAAGAAGTTGCACAGACTGTTAAACACATGAATCTATATGACCGAGTGTGATTTGAGCTCAACATATAACACAAACTTTTACCATAAACTTTGTAGCTCAAGTCAACATAAGTTTGTTTCTTACAGTTCTAGAGGTCAAAAATCTAAATTGAGTCTTATGGGGCTAAGATCAAAATGTCAGTAAGGTGGTCGACCTGGAGGCTCCAGCAGAATCTGTTTCTTTGTCTGTTCCAGGTCATGGCCCTCTCTTCCATCTGCAAAGTGCTTTACTCTAGCTTCCTCTGCTGTGCTTCCATCAGCTTCTGCCTGTGACTCTCTTGCCTTCCTCTCATAAGGATACTTACCATTACACTGGGCTGATACGGATAATCCAAGATACTCTTCCCATCTCAAGACCATTAATTTAATCACATCAGCAAAATCCTATTTGCCAAGGAAGGCAATGCATTTAAATATTTTGAGAATTAAGATTAGCCATCTTTCAGAAGCCATGATTCAGCCACCATGAATGGTCTATGAAGCCATGGGACTGGACGAGTTCACCAAAGGAAAGAGTGTAAGTTGAAAAGAGGAAGATCATCTTCTAAACCTGGGCACATTCAAACACGAAAAGCTAGAGAAAAGAGAAGCAACTAACAAAGACTGGAAAAGGGTAAAATAGAAAAACAGTGAAAAGAAACTGTAGAGTATTCTTAAGCGGGTTGAAGGGAAAAGGAGTAATCTATTGTGTCACCATGATTTAGTCTAACAAATTCATCCTGGTACAAGACTTTGGTCTAAACATTGAGGAAACAAGATTGTAAAAGATTACTGAAATCCATTGCATACATATAGACATAGAGCAAATAAACAGCAGCACTCTGAATAATTCAGAGAGCATAATGACAGATGGTACAAGGAAAATACAAACAAGTGATGAGATAGGGAATGATGGGGAGAGAGTGCAATGGGTATTTTTTAGGGTGAGTGGCTAGGAAAAGCCCCCAAATGATCACACTGAGTTGAGACAAAATGACAAAAAAGAGTGAGTCACAGAAAATTCGGAGGGATAAAGAGAGCTCTGTCCAGAGAAAATAGCTTGAGGCTGGACAAAGAAGGAAGAACCTCAGCACATCTGAGAAAGAGAAGGCCAGATGAGCCCCAGGGTGGAGAATGGGGAGGGTGATGTGAGATGAGTCGGGGAAAAAAGGAAGTGCCCTGTCATGCAGTGTGTGTTCAGGTTCAACTGTGGGGCCCACTTGGGATTTTGGATTTATTATAAGTGTAAAGGGAAATCAACGAGGGTTTTCCCAGGCTGTGACAGGATCTCATTTCTGTGTCTGATAGAATTGGGGCAGCAAAGAGTCACATTAGGGAGACCAGAGCAGAGGGACTGCAATAGTGGAAGAGAGATGGAATGCTCTGAACTGAATGAGAAGTAGTGGATATATGTTCTCCACGTGGAGACGACAAGCTTTGTTGATAACCTACACAAGAGGCATTTATTCTTTTTATTGCTTCTCTGCCTCACAGAAATTAATTTGCAGCATTTGTGATTTGGTAAAAACGTTATCCTCAGATGGTTTCAAATCTTCTTGTAAACTGGTTAATCCTACTGTATACCTATGGCAACGCTACAAATTATACTCAATGAATACTTTAGACAACTATAAAGACACCAACTAAAATGTGATTAGCAAAACGAAGTTTAGTTTGATAATAGTTTTTGTCTGCTTTTTGTTGCTATTGTTAAAAAAGTAAACTGGTGATGAGTTTGAGGATAGATATTATTAAAGAAGTATGTTAGCAAAATAGTAATAAATTTCCCTCTGTCAAAAATAATATATATTAACAATAAATTTTGGAAGATTCATAAAGAATAACTATTCCAAAACCCTATAAAGATAATATGCAGAGATAAGAAGGCTTTTTTTTTGTTGTTCTGTTTCATCTTGTTTTTAGACAACATAGGGAAAAAAATGAATGGACAGTAAAACTGCCAAAACAATCTGGTTTTATTTTATTATAAGTTACAAAGAAAAAATAACTTTCTTTTTTGAGCTTATCTATCCATATACTCTAAAAATAGCAAAAGAGTTTGATAGCATGCCATTCTCGTATAACATAAATTTTAAGGCATTCAATAATAGTAATCATTTAGATAGCATCCATCAGAAAATTTCCCATTGCTGCTCATTTTATTAGTTCCATTGAATAGCAACAACAGCAGACTGCATTTTAAAAAGTTAAGGGTAAACAAAACAAAGTTATTTTGTTTTTAACAAAAAAAGGGGGGAAAAAGGAAGCTCAAACGCACACTGCTATTAGAGTCAAAACAAAGAAAATTCATCAAAGCATACATGAAGGCCACCCTGGAAACAATGATATTCACACTCTAGAGAAGACAACAGATACTGGTCACAACAGGCTGCCATCAGATTCTAGGGGGGAAGTCAGTGTGAGCACACCACAGTGTGGTTGGCTGACCGTTCGTGTCCCACACATGGATGTCAAGAACATACTTCTAACCTGCATTCTGATTGGTTACATCTAATTTAGACTTTGAGATAGACGGTAAATGGATTCTTTCTCTAAGTTCCGGAGCCGGGTCATATTAACTTATTTGATCACAGCTAAGAAGTAATTTAATTTAATTACTGCAAGACTTAATTTAATTTCTGTCTTAGTACAGCTACTGTTCTTTAAGACAGCAAAAGTATCCTTCTGCTGTATCATAACAGGACAATAATAAAGATTTGGACTCATGACTTTAAACAGAGGACTGCTGTTTACTTGAGTACATTACTTCATCATTAGAAATCTTGGAAAAGTTCTTCTTACTATTTGGGTAGTTGAACCAGAGTCATGTGTATTTTAGGGTGTGGATAGTCTACTGGTTGTAATCAGGAGGTGATGCAAAAATGCACCCATAAATAGGGGAAAATGCACTTATTTTACATTTAGTAGTGTTCTATTGCAGATGTACTGGAAATCATAGGCAAGAGGAGACTAATTTCTCAAGTGGAACTTGGCTAAGAGGAAAAAATGGAATTCTAGAAAAGCACTATAAGAAACTTTTTTTTCCCCTTAAGTATTCAATTTACACTAATAATTCCAATAAGCAATGAACATGAGCACCAAGGTCAGGGTCCAATATTAGCACATCTCTTGAATGTGTCAGTGCTGCAGATATTCATACTAAAAAATCAAGAGCCTACAAATGAATCTATTAAGAATTATAGACAAGGGGCCCCTGAGTGGCTCAGTGGGTTAAGCCTCTGCCTTCAGCTCAGGTCATGATCTCAGGGTCCTGGGATCGAGCACCACATTAGGCTCTCTGCTCAGTGGGGGCCTGCTCCCCCTCACTCCCTGCCTGCCTCTCTGCCTGTGATCTCTGCCTGTCAAATAAATAAAATCTTAAAAAAAAAAAAAGAATTATAGGCAAATGTAAAGGAGTATTTAGCAAGCTTCAGGAAGCTTTCCTTCACTGATGGATGTTAAAGACATATGCCTTGGATGTTTTAGGCGACATCAATATAATCATACTCAAAATCAATAATGAAAAGACTAAATGTTCTTTTTTTTTTTTTAAATCTACCTCCCCAATTTCTTCAACATCAGTCCCTTTTAGAGTCTTTCTGTTTGTTTTTTCTCAAGTCTGGAAAATACTGGCTCTTAGCGCCATTGTGACTTAAAGCAGAAGGACCCTCATCATGACCCTAGATCGATTATATTTGTTTATTCCTAAAATATTCATTTTGCTTAGAAATAGACACAAGTTGTTGACACGTCTGATTATAGTTCCCTCACTCTACCATTGAACAATTTGTTCTAGGTATGCTAATTCTCATGATGTTCTGCTACAGAAATTAAGACAGTATAATTTTTAGAAATGTCAATCAAGTATATTCTATCATTGTCAGCACATTTCAGCACTGATTTCTTACAAGATGTAGGGGTCCTCTTTTTGTACAGTTTAGTGATAAGAGAAGTTGCAAAAAACAGTAGCCATATAGGAGAATTAGCAGGAGTAAAATTAAATTATGTTAAAAGTTACCTACTACAAATGGCCCACTGTGCAGCCATTATGCAGAAAAAAGGAAAAAAAAAAGGTCTCAGCAGACTGGCAAACTTAGACAGGCAAGCCAGTGGCTAAGAATTAGAAGTCAGCCTATTGGAAGGCTACCCTCTGGAAAACTTGACCCAAAAGAAAGCCTGCATAGCCAAGTGGTTAGGAAAGAAACTACCATCTGAAAAGACAATTTGAGGACAGTACCACCAGATGCACACTGTAAGCCATCCTTAGAGATCTGCCATTTGTACCCACGTATTAAAGGCTCTGAAAAGTCCTGCAAAGAAGTTTGTTTAACTTTACTTAGCCCAATGTTCTCCATACTTATTTGGACAAGGAAATGCCCGCGTGTTTATTGAAACACAGTTTGGAAAATGTTGTTGGGTTGGTAAATCAAAGTTTTACCCAAAGTCTCACTTGGTTCTTTCTGGAATTAATCTATGTCCTGACATATGTCCATTGCCTGCCAGACCATGTGTAAACCCAAGGGAATCTATAAATTTGGTCACACAGGTAGTGCAAAATAATTTAATTTTTTTTAAATATTTATTTATTTGAGAGAGAGAGAGAGAGAGAGAGAATGGGAGTGAACACAAGCAGGTAAAAGAGCAGAGGGAGAGGGAGAAGCAGGTTTCCCGCTGAGCAGGGAGCTGGACGCACAGCTCGATCCCAGGACCCTGGGATCATGATCTGAGCTGAAGGCAGAGACTTTAACTGACTAAGCCACCCAGGCGCCCCAATGTAAATTATTTTTTATCTCACTTTCTATATTAAATGTTCTTTAACTACGTGTTACCTTGGGGGAAAGGGAATCAAATGAGTTAAAGAGTGTGAAAATCACTGTCAACTGTTATCTTTCAGAAACGTTTAAACTTCTCTTAAAGTTGTGTTCCAAATGACATATAAGAATCTAGCAAGGGATCAATCAGTGACTACCATCTTGAGTTTTTAGTTTAATTTAGCAAACAAAAACATTTGGTGTGGAAAAAGCTTAAGTGTTTTTTATCTGAAGTCGCAAGTATTGGCAGTTGACATAACCACTTTCACGATCACCCCCACCAGTTTGCTAACTGCACTCCTGCTGAACACTGCATTTTATCAAAAACATATTAAATCCTACTACCTAGTAAGAGAAGTACAGAACAACTTTATGCATACCTAGCTCCTTATGTTTGACAAAGCATTCAAGGCGAACTTAAACGTTATTTATTTTAGATTATTGTAATTCTTTTGCCATTCTGCAAAACTGGTTAAACCTGGGGGATGGAGGAATTCATGGTTTAATTCTGCACAGCCACAAAGATGTCATCAAATTCTACCTGGCTCAGATCTGGTTTTTGCCAAGAAAATGTTTTAGTGATTCAAGCTCCGTGAAAGATAAACTTGGGAGCTGGAAAATTTTAATAAGTATTTTTAACAGCAACTCTTCAGTTTCATTAGGTTTGATGAAAGCAGATGATAAGATGGATAATTTGCCAGCTAGGGGTTTTTACTCTCAAAACAAGTGTGTGTTGCAGGAAGTTAGTACTAAAAGGTTTGTAAAATGCCTAGGTCCAAAAATCATATGCCTCATCAGAGTGTATTCAGTGGGAAGACACACTACTTGCTGTTTTCAAACAAAAAGAAAAATGATTCAATAAGGAGCAAATTTATCCTGAGAATAGAAAGCAACAATTAAAAAAATTAACAAAACAAACAAAAATTTCCCTGGCCAAATAAGCTAGAACATTTTCTTAAACACATAATTTTGAAAAGTACCTTCAAGTTAATCACTGCTGATAGCTAAGTTCTAGAGACAGTCGCTGTAGGATATTGTGCCCATAGTTGATAATACTGTACTGTGCACTTAAAAATTGTTGAGAGCCGATCGCTTGTTAGGTGTTCTTACCACAATAAAAATACATGTATATATAACTTGTAAGACTTAGCTTCTGCAAAATGTGATTAAGTGTTTAAGATAGAGATTTCTTGAGATTTTTATGATTACATAGTTATTTTGTCTGATGCCCATGTATCACACAGGTAATATCAGTTTATTTGCTTAATGTCTCACAACTAAAAAGCCTGATTAATTCATTCATTCGAGCTTTATATTTCAAAGCAATATTTGCATAGGAAATAATTTCCAAAAAATGTCAATGCTATTTCTGAACAGTACACAAAGCATCTTGGAGCTGATATACACGACAACAGATGTATAAACTATTATGATGCTAGATTTAGTCAAGGGAGAAGAGAAATAAATATCATCCTATAGCTATTGTACAAATGTTTATATGTTTCAAATTATCTCCCTGTGCTACATAAACACACACACACTAGCAGAGTAAAACCCCAAATATTTTTTAATCCAAATATGTGAAATGAAAAGTAAGATCCTAACACTGTTTTGTTTGATCGATCATGGCTGACATCTAAAAAATGTTTGAATCCTCCCAAATTGTTTTGGTATCATCTCTATAATACCAATGCCTGATTGGATTCCATAAGTATACCAGTAAATATTTATTGACTACGGACTATGTGACTTTGTTGCCCTGAGACTTGTGGAGAACAAGAAAGTGTTCTTAGGGGAAATATTACCTATTAAAAAGATTCCTGGGTGCCTGGGTGGCTCAGTGGGTTAAAGCCTCTGCCTTCAGCTCAGGTCATGGTCCCAGGGTCTTGGGATCGAGCCCCACATCCAGCTCTCTGCTCAGCAGGGAGCCTGCTTCCTCCTCTCTCTCTGACTGCCTCTCTGCTACTTGTGATCTCTCTCTCTGTCAAATAAATAAATAAAAATCTTTAAAAAAAATAAAAGATTCCCGGGCGCCTGGGTGGCTCAGTGGGTTAAGCCGCTGCCTTCGGCTCAGGTCATGATCTCAGGGTCCTGGGATCAAGTCCCACATGGGGCTCTCTGCTTGGCAGGGAGCCTACTTCCTCCTCTCTCTCTCTCTGCCTGCCTCTCCAACTACTTGTGATTTCTCTCTGTCAAATAAATAAATAAAATCTTTAAAATAAAAAAAATAAAAAATAAAAAAATAAAAGATTCCCTAATACTAATTTCTAAATCATGTCATAGCTGTCCACAGTCATGTAAATGCTGATAAAAAAAAAATCATGCCACACAAGAGGCCATACCATATTCCAGGTTAGAAAAATTAATGATGAAATTAATGTAACAAATTTCTACTGTGTCTCCTATATGTAATCAACTTCAAAGATCTAGGGTTTTGTATTGGTATACTTAAAGAATAGAACATGATCTTTGTTTAATGACTCGGATATTCTGCACACGTTTTATTAAAAATACCAACATAGGTTTTAAAAATAAATATTCAGACTTTGTGACTTTCTAGGTTTATCAAGAACAAATTTTAATACGTTTCTTTCAATAAAGCGCATGAACTCTTTTGGTTTTTACATGTAGTCTGTGCAGACCTGCATATTAAGATAAGCCTATCTTTCCAAGAGTAAAAGGTATTTCCAGGGGAGTTTTTGCTCAATTTGAACAATGAGTTAAACACAGAATTACAGCAACTTCATTTAATGCTCCTGATTTTAGTAAGTGCATATATGTACCTTTAGAATATATTCAAAATGGTCCAGGGAACTTTTCAGTGTTGAACAGCAAAGCAGAAAAGGAGGACTACTTGTGTCATGCACCACTTCCTCCCTAACATGATTCTGAAATATAAACTTTACAAGGTTGTTTTTAGTTGTGTGGGAAACCAGTGTTTCTGTGAGATAAAAACACGGAACTAATTGTTTATATTAGAGCCTTTAGGACTGGTGCTATTTTATATGCAAATTTACTGAAACAATTTGTTTTACATGTGTATTAAGTCAAATGGATCAAATTATCTGAGTGGGTTGAACTAAGATGATAGACCGTTTCATCCTATTTGAAAAGAATTCGCGATTCAGCATTTTATACAAATCTAATTGAAATGTATTCATGCCTCTGTGGAGCAGTGATAAACTTAATAAATGAGGACAGTTATTATGCACCAATAAAATACCAAACCCGGCAAATTATAAAATAGTTATCGGTGTGACTGCTTAAAATAACACAGCTAGCTCTAAAGCTGGGTCAAAAATAATTATTCCAGCCGTCAGAAGAACAATCTAGCAGAATGAACTCTATTTTTTTTCTGCCTGAAGATTAAATATCTCTCTAGATTCTCTCCAGTAATAGATTCTCTCCAGAGCTGGACTGTACGCATCATAGATGATAGTTCCAGAGCGTCATTATGACCTGGGCCATGGCCGGCATCAGCTGTCAGGCCCACACACAGGACTAACCATTGGTTCACAGCCTGCAACAAACAGGCCTGTGAAGGGAAGTGTTTTCATGAAGCGAGTGTTTTCCTATCATTGCAATGAGATAGGTAAAATAGCTTTTTTTGATGATGAGGTCACGAGTCATTTAATACCGTGGAACTAGTTATTTTCAGCTGTTTTTCTTTTCCTTCTCCCCCTCTTTTTGGTCAGTACTAAAGTGAGCTCTTTCTTGATGAACAGGACAAAAGGACAAGAGTGGTCATGGCCTTGAGTTAAGACCATGGCCTTTGACAGTTTTGTTGCCGGAAGACTAACAGGATGTAACAAGAAAAGAAAATTCTAACATCCTAGATGTCGTCTTGTATCATTATGTAATGGGGTATTTTTTTTAAGAACTTCTTAATGCTCTTTTTTTAAAATAATCCTCCTTTTAAAAAATATGAAATCTGGGGCACCTGGGTGGCTCACTTGGTTAACACCTCTGCCTTCGGCTCAGGTCGTGATCCCAGCGTCCTGGGATCAAACCCCATATTGGGTGCTCTGCTCAGCAGGGAGCCTGCTTCTCCTCTCTCGCTGTCTGCCTCTCTGCCTACTTGTGATCTCTGTCTGTCAAATAAATAAATAAAATCTTTAAAAAAAAAATAGAAATAATAAAAAAAAACACAAAAAATTAAAAAAAAATAAAATAAAAAATATGGAATCTAACTTAGTAGCTCTACAAGAAACTTTGACTTGCATACAAGATAACTAAAAGATGGTACAAACTGCAGAGCTCTTTATTCAACATGGTAGTTTGCAAAAGGTTTGCCTTGCGGTGAGTTTTGAAATATTTTCAAGTTTAACGGCTCTTAGTAACAGGTTTAAATGTGGTGGCAAATATTAAAGCCACTTTGCTAGAGTGTTCTATTCATCCACTTACGTCCAAAATTCTAACACCAGATTGGTGACCATCCCACTTAGAACACAAAAGCAATCCCACATTAACCACTGAGTGCTACAGTTGAAGTGTAGACGCCCACCTTCATACAAGGATAGACTATTTGTTTTAAGTGAATGGTGTGCTAATATCCTCATAATCATCAACATTTGGGATATGTTGGAAGAATCTACTTGCTAGAATCCTCTACTTTTATTCTTTTTCTTTTTTTCTCTTTTTTTCATGTTATCCTGTGACAAGAAATGAAAACAGCAAAACATAAACATTTATGAGTCTCAAAAATAAATACTAAATGCAACTAAAAATGTTTCAGGTTATCGTTCTTAAGGTACTCCAGACAACATCTTTTAATTACAAAGGTTCTTTATGTTTTTCTTTTTCTTTTTCAGTTTTTTGGTCAGGCACATTAATAAACTTTTGGCCAGGTGGGAGGAACTCATGAAATAAATCCTTAATTCTTATGTGCAATAGATTGAAGAAATTTTTATTCCTATATATCCATCTGCAAAAGACAAAAGTGACCTCCAAGATACATTCCAGCTCTGTTTGATGAACCTGTGAATTTTGATTAATGAAAATGGGTGGGAATCCCTGTCCCAAGTATCCAACTGACCTCAGTGGAAGTTAACAATTTGTAGTTGTATCAATACAAGGACAATTATCAGGGCTGTTAGGTACCACTTCCCTCTAGGGAAGAACAGTGAAAACAGTTAACAGAACCCAAAGCTTTGTGATATCAACAGTGCTTAAAACAAATCCATGCTTACTTATATGCAGAAAACACTAACATTTTTGGATGACAAAAACTATTGAAAAATATAAAACTGAGCTTTATCTCTTTATATTTCTTTTCATGGCAATGCCTCAATTAATGCATGATCTGGCACTTGCTCATTTGTCCTCAGATAAATCTGTTTCTCTAGCATTTTCCCTTGTGTGTCCTCACTATCTTCAATAAGGAGTAACACCTAGGATATTTTGATAAATTTTGTTTACAGACAAATAGAAGCAAAGCAGCAAACTGAGGGAAGCGGTCATTGCCTTTAAAAGTCTGTAAACAGTAAGACTTGCTGTTAACAGTCATGTCAATAAAAGCAAATTTATTTTATAATCCAAACATGTCAGGATTTGACCAAACCTCCAAATAGGACAGCCAATGTAGGAATGCAAAGGTCAATGTTGGTTACAGATCAGAGTAGAGAAGTTTAAGAAACATTTTAAACAGATTTGCAAAAAACAGGAGAACCACTTAATGAAGCAAATGCTCCAGTAAATAAAAACCTTAACTGTATACATGTTTGAAATTGAGAATAAAAACCAGTGGAAAAAGAAAGCTGGAGAGGATAGGGAGATAACTGATTATTAAGATAACAACAAGGCCTTAAATGGGGCAAGGAATCAAAGACCCAGTCATAGGCATTCTCCCACTTCTCTAGGATCTTGGTTTCATTCTTGCCTTCCCAGGCCATCCCCCTCAGGTGGAGGAAGTCAGGGGGTTAGTTACAAAGGTGACGGTCTCTGAACTAGTAGTATTTGTCTCTGAGCTCTCATACAATAGCCCACTAGAAACTCTAAAGATCCCTATGACCTAGAGATAGATATAAATCCTTTTATTAGAAAATATTTATCTATGTGAGAACAACACTAATAATTGTGCTTTTTTTTTTAAGATTTTATTTATTTATTTGACGAGAGAGAGATCACAAGTAGGCAGAGAGGCAGGGGTGGGGGGCGGGAGGGGATGGAGGGGGAAAAGCAGGCCCCCTGCTGAGCAGAGAGTGATGCAGGGCTGACCTGAGCCAGAGGCTTAACCCACTAATTGTGCTTTCTAATTGCCAGATAATGTAAAATTCAACATGCGCTTTTTTTTTTTTTTTTTTGGTAGACTGTGGAACTTATGCTGTGTGTGCAACCATGTGAAATATTAACTGCTCCTTTAGCTAGTCATCTCCTGGCTTGGGCATGACTTTTATTTTAAATGCTAATTTTCAGAATCTTTTTGGAGGGTGTTGTGTTTGTTATTTCATCACATGGTCCTTTGAGATTTGTACAGTCTCTATGAAATTGTGAACTGCGCATATGTTTTCTAAGGATCACATATAATTAAGATTAAATATTCACATTATTATAAGCCTGTTCTTGCAGACATAAAGCAAAGCATATTCCCAGTGGATAATACTTCAGGAAATATTTGCATCCTTAACTTTTGTAGCATTAATTCTGTATCACTGAGTTAAAGCTAAAAGTGCTTTAGTGACCAACGAATGCAAAAGGGTAAATAAATAAATCCAAAACACGACCTAAAAGATAACAAACTGTGCAAAAGAAACAGGTATGCAACATAAATTATTGATTGCACTTTCATATTTTAACTAGCTGTTTTGCCAATAGCAAGTATAATATATGCATATCTATATGCATGTATATTGCCACTGTTTAAATACAGGTGTTAGGGCAACTTAAATACTTTATGAACCGAAAATGATAAAATCCTTACCCCAGAAAAACAGGAAAACAAAAACAAGGAAACATTTTCTCTTTTCTAATGGTGTAATTCTGTATTGTCTTGGTGACTCTGCATGTTTTCCTCAATGTTTTGAAATCACTGCAGACAATAGTAAACATGAGATCAGTCTGTGATTTACGTATTGCCAGAAGAGGCCACTGGGTATATGTGATCAATTGCTTGGCTATGAAAGCACTTGAAAAAGAGGCACTCACTGATCTAACAGAACAAACGAAAATGTAAATCTACAGACGAGATTCCTTACAGAGATCAATTCAACAAACACATTCTTTCTGGACATCTTCTAGGACAATGCACAGTCCTAGGTCCTTTTGAAGAGGAAGCTTAAATGGAATCCTGGCCCTCAAGGAGTTTAGAGTATAAATGCACCTGGGAAAGGAGATGCCTATGTTTCTAGTACAGTTGTTTTGCCTCAGACAATTTTATATAGGAGTGCTTTAGACTTTATGTAAACCTCATAAATACAATGCCTTTTCTTTTAAAAATAGTGAAAACTAAAGATATTTATAGGGAAGAAACTGCATTTATATTTAAATATAATTGAAATTAGCTGGAAGTGAAGTCACATAAAATGCCATTAACATGAAATTATACTATTAGAGCCTCAAATAAAGAGATATGCCCGCATTGTTAAGTGCAATTCAGGAGGGAAATGGCACTGTTACTTTTAACAAGCACTTTTTTTTCTTCAGTTAAAAAATATTTTTAGTGATTTTTGAATATTTCTTTTAAATATAAAGTTAACAAAATATGTATCAATCTAAATATTTTCTGAGGTGCTTAAATTTTTTAAAATTATGATGGCTTAATTTGAGAAATATAATTAAATACACCCATCTTCATTTTATTTCAATTTTCTTAAAGGAGCAACTATACCGTATTCATCTTTATGTCCTCAATGTCTAGTAAAAAGACATGCACACAATAGGAAAGCAACAAAAGTTGCTAAATATTAGAGCGTTTCTAATATAGCCTATTTGGTTATCTGCAGGAATAATTTTCATATTCTGTGTTCCTTCTCTCCACCATCCCTACCAGCAATCCTTCTCAGATGTTGCTATTAATATGCAGAAGGATAAAGGAGTAGCAGTGTAAACCTTGGAAACATGAACAAAAAAATGGCTGGGGCAGGTTTTACAAAGGATCAACAATGATGGCAAGCTTCTGGCAACCAGAAGATGTCATGTGGGTGGGAAGTATTCATCACAGTTTCTTACTAATCTCATGATGATGTTACTCAATGAACTGCTCAAATTTAAATCATCATATATAAACTAAAGTTACAAACAACTCATCCAGCACAGTCAATGCATAGGATAATATGTAATAAATATTTAATAAATATTTTTAATGAATAAGTAGGCAAGTAAATGAGAGGGGAAATTTTAGAAAATAAAATAAAATAAGGCATAAAATGAGTATGGAGTGGGGAAGGAAAAGTAGTCATGTAGTAGAGGACTAGAGGTGAGAGACAGGGCCATCAAAATTCCATATGGCTACAACTGTGTCAGTTGTACTGGACCAGGTAACTTTGTTCAGGGCACTGCCTATAAAAGAGTAGGCAGTACCCCTGTGCCTTTACATGCATGCAGCACTTCTCCTGGAAAGAACCAGTCATGTTTTATTTACATAGCATTAGGTGTTTACCTCAAGCATTGACTTCTGGAAATTTCCTGTGTTGACCCTGTTCTTTGTCTTGCTTTAACTCTATCATAGCATTTATCACACAGTATTATAATTATTTACTTATCTCTTCTTCCAGTCATTGAACATTCTTAGTCTTTTCATATCTTTATTTACTTTTCAATGCTATATTTGAGTATCCTCTATAACATTTCCACTAGGCACTGGGAATAGAAGAGTGAATAAAGAATTTATAGTCCAATACAGTAATATACTGTAATGTAAATCTTTGTCTCCTACATTAACTTTTTCATCTCATTAAAATATTCTTAAAAATTGCTTTTCCAAGTATTAGTAATCATTTTAAAGATTTTATTTACTTACTTGTCAGAGAGAGAGAGCGCACACAAGCAGGTGGAGTGACAGGCAGAGGCGGAGAGAGAGGCAGGCTCCCTGTTGAGCAAGGAGCCTGATGCGGGACTCGATCCCAGGACCCTGGGATCATGACCTGAGCCAAAGGCAGTGGGTTATCCAACTAAGCTACCCAGGCATCCCCAGTAACCATTTTACATAGACATTATTAAAGTATGTGTTATTAAAGTATGTGATAGAAATTAGGAATGGTTAGTAATTCCTAAAATGTACTACCTACACAAGGAATATCTGGAGAAATTTTGGTATTCTTTTCTTCTAATGAAAGACATAAAGACTAGTTATCTCATTATACATTAAATTTGAGGGACATTAAATGCAAAATCTAAATTGTAATTTCTCACTATATCTCCTAACATTACATAGGAGCTCAAGTCAAGTTTGCTGAAAGAATTAACCAAACAAATGTAATTAATAATCTGAAGAAATTTCATGTAATATCTGTATACGACTACCTTATAAAATCCAAAGGTCATTTTTAATCACCATTTTTAGTGAAATTCTACTTTTTGAGAAAATTAGTTAACATAAGTTTCTAATTAAAAAATAAATAAAGCAAACACTTTTCTTTTTTTCAAGAAATATATCTGATTTAGTGTTTTGCCTGTGATACAAATGAGAAATTTTTATACTTGAAGGATATCTAGAAAAATATTTTAATAATCTCAATAAAAGTCTAATAGCAAAAACACATCCTATTTTCTGAATTGTAAAGTCCTCTCAGTATACATGAGTAATCTTGCAGCCAGTCTAAGCAATTCCTTATAACATGTATTTCCAGTTCTCCAAATGTATTTTCCATATGCTTTATCTCACATGATGGGTTTTCTGCTTTCAAATTAAGCAATATGTAGTAGTGGTTCATTAAACAGTTTTTAGAATCCAACACCCGAGTTTGAACCCCATTTCCTTACTAACTAGGTCAGGTACTTGGGCACCTCGCTTGACTTCAGAGTCCAGACTTTCCTGTCTGTTGTTTGCGAGGAGATGCCAACAGTGAACCAAGCATTGTGTTCGGTCTCTAACAGAGGAAGGGCTGCATAAATGATACATATTATTACTATGTGTTTGCTCAACTGAGAGTATCTCCACTGAGGGATGTCAATTTTTGAAAAATATTATAGGATAGTTCACACTACATGGCTGCTAAAATCTCCCAGCTGATTGAATAATATTAAAAATTCATTTCTCATTAATAATTTCAGTCTCAGAATGTAAGGGTTTTTTTTTTTATACTTTGCCCCTCACTTAAAGAAGTAGCATTCAAGCTTAACATATAAGGAACTCTGAGGAGGCATAAGCAGAACTTTACCCCCATGTCTGAAAAAATAACCTTCTTAATAAGACACTTGTACTTTTTTGTCTGATTGCATTTATATTTAATAATCTTAAATAATACAAGAAAATTAACTACAGAAAGAACAGTGAAACTCTTGAGCAGCGGGCTGGGTAGATGAGCAGGCATAAGCTTGCAGTGCATGGAAAGAGAAAAACCAATTCCTTAACTTCCGAAATAAAGCCAAACTGTAAATATTGAGAAGTTACATTTTGGAGTACTCTGCAGGAAGCCCTGCTTGCTACCACCACAGCAACATGAGCAGCTAGAGTCTGTTCTCACGTGACTTGTCTCTCTGCCCCAACACTGTAGGGCTGACTTCTCCTTGAAACATTCTTTTCCTTGAATAACCCGATTCTCATTAAATTCCATTCTATTCTTTCAGTCTTTGTCTTGACATGTATTTTCTGATTCACTTTTGGTTTCTACTTTATTCCCGTCCTATGTAGGTCTATTTTCAGCCTCTTCTGTCCCCCTAAATTTTCCCCATTATGGTTACTTTTACACTTAGAAATTCCATTTCTTTCAGAAAAATTCTCAGCCACTCCATCATTTCTATTTGTTTCCAGTTAGGTATTCTGTGACACCTGGATTCAAGGATTGCTATGAAATGCCCTAGCTGAAAGGCTGGGAACCCAGGGAAGATGTGAGAGAATTTTTTATTTCTTTATTTTTATTTATTTTTTTTTTTTTTTAAGAGAAGCCAATGCAATAGCTAGTTTCTATTGGAAAGAAGAAACTTTACAGTACATTTTAAGTAAGTTAGTGCAGGGCTTAGCGGCCCACCTAGTGGGACCAGTTGGTGGAATACCATCTTGTAAAGGGTTCCACAGTCAAGGCATCTCTGGGAGTCACTTCTGTGCAGACTGTGGTCTATCTCACAGATCCACTCTACTATTTGCTTGGGACTAAATTAGGGTCTCCCCTGGTGTCTGAGGCTTCCTTCAGGGCTAGTGTACTGAAAGGGTTCAATTCATTCCATGCCACCATCATGATCTCCAGCCCAGTGGCCTGCTGGTCACCAGCAGGAAAACCAACTCCAGAAGCCCTCAAGCATACTGCAGCAAGCCAAGTGGGACTGTGGTCCCTGAGGCCTGATCATCCAGCATTCCAGCTCAGCAAAGAAATTCTGAACGGTTTTGCTTTTACACTTGATCTTAGCCAACAGGCCGAGAAACGATGAACGGTTTTGCTTTTAGAAGAAGACAGAGTGAATGCAGTCTGCAGACAATTAGCTCCCCTTAACACAGCAGGAAAGAATATAAAATCCAAGTCCATTGGCTCAGCATCAGGGCAACCATGTAAAGTCCTACTCTGGACAAGTACCAAAGTCTCTATGAACAAGGCTTTTGACTTTGTTCTAGGCCTTACAAGTCACCTTGGTTCTCAGCACCCCATCTGCTGAGGCTGAAGCCCTACTAGACTCCCTCTCTTCTTCTAGACTGGATTAGTATGCAGGCCCCTTGCTTTTAGCCTCTTTTCTTGTTCCCTCCCAACCTACATGAAGCCCACCTCTTATTTTGCTAATATATCTATAACATCAAATGCCCACCAGTTGGGGCTTTTTAAAAATGCACTTATAAAGAGCCACCCAGGCGTCTCAGTTGGTTAAGCAGCTGCCTTCGGCTCAGGTCATGATCCCAGCGTCCTGGGATCGAGTCCCACATCGGGCTCCTTGCTCAGCAGGGAGCCTGCTTCTCCCTCGGCCTCTGCCTGCCATTCTGTCTGCCTGTGCTCGCTCTCTCCCGCCTCTCTCTCTGATAAATAAATAAAATCTTAAAAAAAAAAAAATTAAAGTGCATTCAGTTTTCTTTTTAAATTTGTTTTATTTTGCATTCTTTTTTGTGCGCAGTTCTATAAGCTAAAGAACAAGTCCCCAGGAATTATTTCATGCTGCTCCTCATGCTGTTCCTCACCTTAACCCCTGGCAAAGCTGATCTGTTCTCTGTCCCTGTAGCTCTGCCTTTTCTAGATTTTCATACAAATGGGAATCCTATGGTATGTAACCTTTTGAGTCTGGCTCCTTTCACTTAGTGTAATGCATCTGAGAGTCATCCATGTTGCTGCGTGTCTCAATAATTGGTCTCCATTTATTGCTAAATGCATCTCATTGTATGACTGTACCAGAGACTGTCTATCTGTTCACCAGCTAAATGACATTTGGGTTTCCAGTGTTTGATGATTACAAATAAAGCTGCTATAAACATTCATGTATACCTTTTGGTGGTAGCACACATTTTTATCTCACTGGGGTAAAGACCTAGCAGTGGAATTTCTGGGAATGTAGTGAGTGAATATTCAACCTTCTAGTAAATGGCTAAACTGCTTTCCAAAGAGATGGCATCACTTTGCATTTCATGCATTTTGCAATAATATATAAGAGTTATAGTTGCTCCACATTCTCACCAGTGTTTTGGTATTGTCATATTTTGTTTTGTTTTGTTTTTAGTCAGTCTAATGGATGTGGCTGGAGTATCTTTAGGCCTCTTCTTATCTTCTCTCAAGTGTCTTTACTCTCCTACGAGCTTATCCAGCAACTTTGCCTCCATATCTCGGGTTCTGGAACTTCATATCTATTTAAGTCATTAAGTCAACAAATATTTATTGAGGGCCAACTATGTGTCAGGTACTGTTCCTGATGTTATGATTCAGTGATGAACCTGACAGATTTAAGTGCTCTGACCTTATATATCAAAATTATATTCACAAACAGAAGCATAATGAAATGAACAGGAGGACAGATATATAAATTAAAAACTGAATTATTCTAGAATTTGCACCAGCCAACATATTAGTTATTAGCCACAGTGTCTATTGGTACATGAGATGTGACCAGTACTAACTGAATGAACCATAAACAAAAACTACTCACCAAACTCTAAAAAGTTAAACTGTTGGGGCCCCTGGGTGGCTCAGTGGGTTAAAGCCTTTGCCTTCCGCTTAGGTCAAGATCCCAGGGTCCTGGGATCAAGCCCCGCATTGGGCTCTCTGCTCAGCAGGGAGCCTGCTTCCCTTTCCCTCTGCCTGCTTCTCTGCCTACTTGTGATCTCTGTCTGTCAAATGAATAAATAAAATCTTAAAAAAAAAAAAAGAGTTAAAGTGTCTTTCACTGATTCAGAAATATTCCACATGGGATCAACACAGCTGAGATGCTGACTCAGGGTTGGAAAGGACAGACCTGATGTTACCCTATGGAGCTAGGCTTCAGTGTCCCCAGAGCCCACCCATGCTGCTTAGAGACTTCCTAAGATTCTGTTAACTAGACTCTTTTGTGTCTCCAAATACTCCAAATAGGTACAACTACCAAAAGCAGAAGAATATGGGTAGAAATGTAGTCACAATGAATAAACTTTATACACAGTATTTCTAATCTCTATTACCATCTTGGAAGGCTTTATTTGAACCTTAAAACCAGGGCCCATGCCTACAAAGGTGGTCTGTTGAGTGAGAGGATGCTTCACAAGGCGCTATATATGTTTTGTGAGAGTCATGTGCTCAGATCTCTGATTTCATTAGCACATTTAAAATCATTTGGTCTCTCAAGAATAGACTCACATAAATGACGCTCACTGAGGCTCGTTTTATCTGAATGTCAAATCGTTCTGGTCAACAGAGAATTGCGTTCTCTTCATGGAGGCAACCTAAGCATAAAGTCGTCTTATCAGATTGACTTGACATTCCTTCAAGATCAATGTCATTTCTAGGATAATCACATTGTCAAGAATGTAATTCTATTTCACCTCTTGAAAATCCCATCTAATCCTTCAAAACAAAATTCAGATGCCTCTCTTGAAGCTCATTACTTAATTTGCTCACCCTGAACACCTAGTGTATGCTATTATCCACTTCTTTGTCATTTTGCACAGACTATGGTGCATTCTAGTCATTTAAGGACATTTCATATCCTCTAGTATATTGTGAGCTCCTTGCGTACGATATGTAACCATAATGTATGTAACCACATATTCAAAGACCCTAGGGTAACAGATATTCAAAAACACCCCCAAATTATATGGATCCTGGTTTCAGAGATGAAAAATATTTGGGAAGCTATAATAGTAAATTTGAATCAAATTAAGTTCGCTATTAAGTGCTGGCATTAAAAGTGAAGTCTGACCTGGAATTTCAGTCATAACTCTAGATCAGTAGATTCTGAACCAGTAGTGATCTTAGTACACAAGGGACATTTGGTAACAGCTAGAGACATCTCTGATTGTCAAAATAGAAGTGGAGTCAATAGAAGGAAGCTACTGACATTTGATGGTAGAGGACAGGCATGCTCTAAACATTCTACAAAAGGACAGCCCCTCTGTCACTCCCAGTGACAAAGAACTGTCCAGCCCAAAACGTCAGTAGTGCTAAGACTGAAAAATCCTGCTCTATATCCATCAAGTTGGTTGCTTTTTCCCTGTTTTCCATGCCCTGGCTAATCTTTAAGATGAATGAAGTTCACTGAAAGTATATCCTTTTTAGATAATCTCAGAGTTTCTGAAAAGCCATCATCATCTTTACCATCATCATCATCATCATCATTTTCAGCACCACATTAACAAGATTAAATACTGAGACAGTCTGAGGGATTTGTGGGAACCCAGAGCATGGTCTTCACAATTCTGAAGTTCAGGGATGAGAACCATATGTTTGCTAATACCAGAACAATTAACTACTAGGTCAGGGAGAAATTTCCAGAGAAATTGTGATTATTTCTGTCATTTCAAATCTTCTTATCATAACTACCTGTTATGCCCTGCCTTCAAAGACGAGACTGGAGATAAACTCTTTTAAAGAATCAAAAATTTTTCCTTATCAGCAAATATGTTTTGGAGAATCAAATTCTTTGCTTGCTTGCATCATAACTTATTTAACTTATAAATTGTTAAGAACTTTCTATTCAATCAAGTTTTATTTCTCCCTGTTATAACCACCAGACATTTTTCTTTTTTTTTTTTTTTTTTTTTTGGTCCTACATGGAGCTTTACCCTCACTTTTCTGTAGATTTAGATTTAGAAATCTAGATTTAGAAATAAATGGATAAGAATTTTTGTGAGCTCCTTTTTCTGAGGGAAAACAATCAAGCTTCCTTATCTCAGCAGCCCCCCATACTTTTCAGTTACTTCCAATTTATTCATTTGACCTCTCTCATAATTCCTCATTTTTCTTTTACCCTCTAAAGCCCATGGTCTACAACACACACACACACACACACACACACACACACACACACACCATACACGCTTCTCTCTTCAGGGCTGATACACACAAATAAAAAATGGAAGAAATGGAGAATAAAGTATTTTGTGCAATGGAGAAAGTTGAGCTTCATTCTAGAATAATTAATAAGTGAGTTGTGGATTCAGATTTCCTTAATTGTCTTAGTTCAGTGACGGTAAGTGTAAGAAACTGAAAGGTTCCAGGCCAAGATGATTTCATTAGTGAAGTCTACCAAACATTTAAGAAATAAATAATACCAATTCTCTACAATCTGCTCCAGAAAAATAGAAGCAGAGGGAACACTTCCTAACTCATTCTATGAGGCCAGCATTATTCCAATACCAAAACCAGACAGACATTGTAAGAAAGAAAAACTAGGAACCAGTATTCCTCCTGAGTGATACATGGAAAAATCCTTAATAACATATTAGAAATTGAGTCCAACAATGTATAAAAAGAATTATACACGATGATCATACCTGGGATCTATTCAAAGTATGCAAAACTGGTTCAACATTTGAATATCAATTAATGGAATCCACTATATCAACAGCTTAAAGAAGTTACAGATATAGTAACATACATGATGATGATGATGATGATGATGATGATGATGATGATGGTGATGAAAGAGTTCCTTTTTCAGGAACTCTGAGACATCCGAAAGAATATACTCCTCAATTTTGAATTTAGATCACTAAATTTGGCCAGTTCATGGAAAACAAGAAAAAAATTCATTGAATTAATAGAGGTAGGCTTGAGAGGCCAGTCAGACTCCACTTTTTTTTTTTTTTAAAGATTTTATTTATTTATTTGACAGACAGAAATCACAAGTAGGCAGAAAGGCAGGCAGAGAGAGAGAGGAGGAGGAAGCAGGCTCTCCGCGGAGCGGACAGCCTGATGCGGGGCTCGATCCCAGGACCCTGGGATCATGACCTGAGCCGAAGGCAGAGGCTTTAACCCACTGAGCCACCCAGGCGCCCCCAGACTCCACTTTTAATACCACAATATAATATCCCACATAATCTGACTTAACCTTACTTTGCAAGGGTAAATAACTAAATCTAAGGGGCAAGTCTATTCCATAGAATTGAATAAGCAGAATGACTGCACTTCATGAAAATTTCTTGAAAGTCAAAATTCAAGCCTATCTGTTCTGTTCAACACATTGTTAAATTAACTCAGATTTTGGATTTAAGAGACATAATATGAACACTCATGAGGCTCTTTTATTAAAAAAGGTGGCTCAGTGGGACAAGCCTCTGCCTTTGGCTCAGGTCATGGTCTCAGGATAGTGGGATCAAGTCCCACATCGGGCTCTCTGCTCAGTGGGGAGCCTGCTTCCTCCTCTCTCACTGCCTGCCTCTCTGCCTGCCTCTGCCTACTTGTGATTTCTCTCTCTGTCAAATAAATAAATAAATAATCTTTTAAAATAAATAAATAAAAGAGGTGAAGAAATAATCTATACACAAAGCTGTTTTTAGGGGCTGAATTTTTAAAAGTCAACTTTTATAAAATGAAATTTAAAATGCTGAAATATACTAAATATCATATGTCTTGATAGAAAACAAAGAGGGCCATATGACGTCATATATATTGCTCTCATTTTGCAAATAATTCCATTAGAAAAGCATAATGTTCAAATATTAACCTAAGCCCCAAATACCAACCTTGAACTTAAATGAAAGCTTGATCTACATCAGTGGGTAGGGAGAGTTTGTGCTTGAAGGTTCATCTTTTTCATCTTGTGCTAAAGAAAATCTTTTTCTTTTTTCTTTTTAGATGGAGAGACAATGCATGTGTGCATACACGGAAGGAGCAGAGGGAGAAGGAGAGAATCTCAAGCAAAGCCTGGGTGTGGGGCTCAATCTCACAGCCCTGACATCATGACTTGAGCTGAAATTAAGAGTCAGATCCTTAACCAACTGAGCCACCAGATACCTCTTCTTAAAGCAGGGCTTTTATATACTACTGTACATTTTCCGTAGTCTTCTATTTTCCTACATTTACCTTCTTTTTTGAGTGCATAATGCATTTCCATCTATGAAAATACTGCCTTACATACTACTGCTTGAATTAACTTTAGGTTTTATACAAAGCCACATGGGAAAAGAATACTAATATGGTTGTTAACAGTGCAGAAACTACAACCATTTGTCATTTGCCAAGCTATGTTTACATACTGGCAGTGAGAAACTAGAAGGTTACTTTTTCTTTTAACTTGCTCTCTGGGTTTATCATTACTAGCACAAGGAATTTTCCCTAGATTCTTAATAAGTTAAATATAAATTGAAATAATGTCTTTAACCAAAACTTAACCCTGCTGTACATTATTATTTATACAAGCACTGACCCCCATTTACAATTAGAAGGGAAAAGTCAAGGCAGCAAATTACACTTTATAGTTCATTACAATAAATTATATACCTGTCAAGTCTCCAGATTCCAAGATGGCATCACTATGGAAGCATAAGAGTTCTCAACTTTTTTTTTTAACTCTTTCTCTCATTTGAGTTATAAGATACATATATAAAAAGTTAATTATTTTCCCATATGATAAATCCCTTTTATGATTTCTTGGTTAAAAATGTAAAATTTAGAAATGGTGAACTGATTCAAGGCAAAAGTGTATGCATACACCCACTAAAAGTATTATAGTCATAATATGGTTTTTCATTGAAATGGTTCTTAAAATAAAAACATCTGTCTCTTCAACAATGGTGTGGGGAAAATTGGACAGCCACTGCAGAAAAATGAAACTGGACCATTTCCTTATACCATACAACGGAAAAAAACAACTCAGAATGGATGAAAGAGGAGACAGGAATCCATCAAAATCCTACAGGCAAACACAAGCAGCAACCTCTTTGACCTTGGCTGCAGCAACTTCTTGCTAGATACATCTTCAAAAGCAAGGGAAACAAAACAAAAATAAACTACTGGGACTTCATCAAGATAAAAAGCTTTCACACAGCAAAAGTAACAGTTGAAAAAACTAAAAGACAACCTACAGAATGGGAAAAGATTTGCAAATGTTTTATCAGATAAAGGGCTAGTATCCAAAATCTATAAAGAACTTATCAAACTCAACACCTAAAAAGCAAACAATCCAGTCAAGAAATGAGCAGAAGACATGAACAGACATTTCTCCAAAGAAGACATCCAAATGGCCAACAGACCCATGGAAAAAATGCTCGGGCGCCTGGATGGCTAAGTCTGTTAAGCATCTGCCTTCAGCTCAGGCCATGATTCCAGGGTGCTGGGATCAAGTCCTGAATCAGGCTCCCTGCTAAGCAGGAGCCTGCTTCTCCCTCTCCCTCTGCCTGCCACTCCCTTTGCTTGTGTGCTCACTCTTTCTCTCATCAAATAAATAAATAAAATCTTTTAAAAAAAGAAATAAAAAAAAAGAAAAAGAAAAAAAAATGCTCAGTATCACTTGGCATCAGGGAAATACAAATCAAAACCACAGTGAGATACCACCTCACACCAGTCAGACTAGCTAAAATCAACAAATCAGGAAACAACAGATGGTGGTGAGGATGCAGAGGAAGGGGAACCCTCCTACACTGTTGGTGGGAATGAGGTTCCTCTAAAAGCTGAAAATAGAGCTACCCTATGACCCAGCAATTGCACTACTAGGTATTTACCCCAAAGACACAAATGTAGTAATCTGAAAGGGGACCTGCACCCCAATGTTTATAGAAGTACTGTCCACAATAGCCAAACTATGGAAAAAGCCTAGATGTCCATTGACAGACAAATGGATAAAGAGATGTGAGATATATACACAATGAATTGTTACAAAGCTGTCAAAAATTGAAATCTTACCATTTGCAAGACTTGGATGGAACTAGAGGGTATTATGCTAAGCAAGATAAGTCAATTAGAGAAAGACAATGATCATATGATCTCATCGATATGTGGAATTTTAAAAACATGGCAGAGGATTATAAGGAAAGAGAGGGAAAAATGAAATAAGATGAAACCAGAGGGAGAAAAACTATCACAGACTCTTAATAATCATAGGAAACAAACTGAGGGTTGCTGAAGGGACAGGGTAACTGGGTGTTAGGCATTAAGGAGGGTATATACTGTAGGGAGCACTGGGTTTTACACGATACTGGTGAACCACAGACCTGTACCCCTGAAACAAATAATACAATATATATACATAGTATATATGTATATATGTATATGTATGTATACATATATGTACATGTATATGTGTACATATGTATAAGTGTATATACACATATACATAATGAATAATATGTTGTATGTTAATTAATTGAATTTCTTAAAAATCCATTGAGTGTTAGAAATTAGGCATAGAAATACATACCAAACCTCTATCCAGGTCCCTGGAGCTTATCCAGTTAAGATGAGAAGTTATATAGTAATAATAATAATGATGATAGTAACAACAAAACAAATTATATGCATTATAATGCTTACATATAATACAACCTAGTGCATAAGCATATAATGATTACTATACTCCAAGCATAACTCTAAGCACTTTATATTACCTCATTTAATACTAAAACAACCTTATAGGATTGATATAATTATTATTATTTTCATTTTACAGATAAGGAAACTGAGGACAAACATGGAAGAAATGGTAGAGATGGAATATGAACCCTGGGTCCAAGCTCTCATTACATTCTACTGCCCCTTCCATTATCACATGACACATTGGCAAAGGTTACAACTGTTAGGCACCAAGTGAGTTGTACACTTAGCAAATGCAAAAGAAGTGAGGTGTATGGGGAGAAGACACTGTGGGCTGAAGGAGAGACTGGAAGGATTTCAAGGATAAAATGAATGAGCCTGGATTTTAAGTGAACAGGAAAAAACTAAGCAGGGTAAAATGTCTGAACAAAAAGAGGAAAATGGGAATCAGTTTGTAAAATATCCATATAAACATTCTATTCGCTCCTTAAACTCAACATGACTCCTTGAGATTTTATAAAACTCTTTTTTTTTGACTATTAACTTGTTTTCTTTGTCTCTCTGACCAGCATATAAGCTCCACGGGAACAAAAACTTGCCTGTCATTTTATGATTATATCCTTAGTGACTTTCATGGTGCCTGGCATAAAATTATTTGTTACATGCCTGTATAACTGAATATACAAAGGAATGAAAGTCTAAGTTTGGTTCAGCTTCCCTCCCCCTCCAAACAAACAAACATAAACAAAAACAATTTGACTGCCTTTATGTGTTCTCTATGTCATGAGTGGCACCAATATGTTTAGGCAAAAGACCTAGAAATCATCTTTGACTGGTCCCTCCTTTTCATTACTGCTCTACATATATTTAATCATAAATTTTCTTTTCTTCCTTCTGTCTACTTCTTTCGCTCTGTTCTCACTGCCATTATTATATTTCTATCACATACTTTTCTTGAAATAATGTTATAACTTTTTTTATGCATCCCCCTGCCCTTGATTTTTTTCCACTCCATTCTCCACCTTGAAGTGAGAATAATGTTTCTGTAAAACAAATCTGATTATTTTATTCTCTTGTTAAAAAATCAGTCAACTGGGTGCCTGGGTGACTCAGCCATTAGGTGCCTGCCTTTGGCTCGGGTCGTGATCCCAGGGTCATGGGATAGAGCCCCGCAACAGGCTCCCTGCTCAGTGGAAGCCTGCTTCTTCCTCTCCCACTCCCCCTGCTTGTGTTCCCTCTCTCACTGTCAAATGAATAAATAAAATCTTTAAAAAAATATTCAATAGTAGGGGCAGGTCAGTCAGTTGAGCCTGGGTGGCTCAGTCGGTTGAATGTCTGACTCTTGATTTTGGTTCAGGTCATGATATCGGGATTATGAGATGAAGCCCCATGTGGGGCTCGGTGTGGAGTCTGCTTGAGATTCTCTCCTTCTCTCTCTGCCACTGTCCCAGTTCACAATCTGTCTCTCTAAAATAAATACATAAACTCTTCTTTAAAAAAGATCAGTGAATAGACTTCCATGGTCCTCAGATAAAATGCAAATTCCTTAGCATGGTTTAATATGCCCCTCATGGTCTAGCCACTTCATAACTGTTCTCTTAGCTTGAGAACATGCCCTGTCACTGACACTATGCCTATCTGAAGGCTACATTTTACTATTAATGAATCTCTTTGAGCTTATCACATGACTTTCTTCTCTTCTTCCCTTAGGTTGTTCCAAATCATCAACACGATCTGAATCTCTCCTTTTTCCCTGCCCCTTTTATTTTGCTCCATAATATTTATCATTAAATCTTGGTTTTAATACTTATTCTTTTAGAAAGTTTTCCATAACCTCAAAAATGATGTTATTCTGCTTCCTATTCTAACTCTACTGCATTCTTTATCACCTTCTGTAAGGAGAAGCTGATTACTCGTACAATTGCCTCTTAGACTGAAAGTCTATATGACTATAGAGATCAACAATCAGTATTTTATCATTCACTGTTTTGTGTCCAGTGCTTAACTGAAGCTTAGGATTATTAACATAATGTTCAATTAGGTCATATACAAGGAATACATGAAGTTGAAATTTGAATATTAAGTGAGACTTTCCTTATTGATCTCAAATTGACCATAGTATTCAAAGTTGAAAAGAAGAGAATGTAACACACCTACTTCTAAATAGAGCTGGAGAAAACGGAATCAAATACCTTGCCTAAGTATACAAAGTGTATACAAAGTGTACACTTTGAAAGTAAAGGAAGGTGAACTTTAAGTCATAGCAGTAGAAATTACCTAAATTAAAGTACAGGGGGGAAAAGATTAAAAAAAAAAGAATGAAGCCTTGGACTTGGATAAAAATATCAAATGCATTAACATACTTAGAATCCTTGAAGAGATGGGGGGTCAGGAAAGATATTTATAAATAATGGCTTAACATTTTTAAAACATTTTGTGAAAATTATAGACCCTGTTTCCAAGAATTTCAGTAATAGGTAGGATAAAGAAAATGAAAACCAAACAAAAACATATCAAAATCACAATTGTGAAAAATCAATGGTAAAGAGAATATTTTAAAAGAAATCAGATAATAAAATACATATATATAAAGGGAACAAAGGTAGCAACGATCCCTGACCTCTCTTCAAAAACAATGTGAGATAATAGACAATGGAAAGGTATCTTGAAAGGTCTGATAGAAAAGACTAAATAAATAAGTAAATACTGTTAAAGTAGAATTATATTACTGACAATATTTTTTCTCAAAAATGATGGCAAAATAAAGACTTCAGTACAAATAAAAACTGAGAACTTTCAGCAGATAGACGCTATGAGGAATGTTAAAGGAAATTCTTCAGGAGGAAGGGAAAAAATGTCAGATAAAACTCAAATCTCAGAGACGCCTGGGGTCCTGGGGTCCAGCCCTCATCAGGCTCCCTGCTCCACAGGGAGAGTGCATCTCCCTCTCCCTCTGCCTCTGCCTACCACTCTGTTGCTTGTGCTTGCTCTCTCTTTCGTTCTCTCTCTCTCAATCTCTGTCAAATAAATAAATAAAATCTTAAGAAAAAAAAAGAAACCTCAAATCTCAAAATAAAGAATGTTAGGAATAAAGAATGTATGGGTAAACATAAAGCATACTTTAATTTCTTTTTAAGACAAATTGCTATTTAAAGCAAAAATAGTAATAATGAATTGAAAGATTAGTAAAATGTACAAAAGCAAAATAGTTGTATTAGGGTGTTCCAGAAAAACAGAAGCAATAGAATACTAAGAAATAATACTAATAATAGAATACTAAAAAATAATCCAAAAGAAGGCAAGTAAAGGAGGGGGAACAAAAAACAAGTGTTACAAATAGAAAACAAAAAGTAAGTAACAGACTAAAACATAACCTTGCTGGTTATTGAATTCATATAAATGGTCTACACACTGTCATAAAAAGGCATGGATTTTTCAGACTAAAAAAAAAGTGCTATAAAAAATAATAAGCTTTAAATATAAAGAAACAGGTACATTAGAAGGATAAAGAATGTATACCATGCTAACATCAATAATAAGAAAGATGAATTGACTCTGTTGATAAAGTATATGTCAGGGAAAGAGATATTACCAGGAATAAAGGGGGACACTTCCTGATGTTATTCATCAAGAACATATTAAAATTCTAAACGTGTATGTAACTAATAACTCCATTTAAAATAGAAGCAGAACAGACTAACTAAAGTGACAAATGTAGAAATTCACAGTCTCAGTTACAGATTTTAGCCCTCTCTCCTTAATAACTGATAGGACAGAGATATATTCAGAAAAGGGCAGAAATATGAATCACATTATTGTAAGTGTCATTTTCACGTAATCACTACCTGAAGTTATCTTATTCCCATATTTAGTTACTAGTCCACTGCCTGTCCCCTCATTGTCATGTAAACATCATGATTGTAGGGACTTGTATATCTTTTTCACTGTTCTATTCCTAGCCTTTACAATAGTGCCTGATATATAATAGGCGAACAAATATTTGAATGAAGGAAAGGATAAATTAATGGATTTAATGGATATTTTGAAAACATTATGCTCTTATTTAGGGAGGTTCCTAGCATGCAAATTAAGACATAGGAGGAGGTGCTTGAATCAACAACTCAGTATTCTTCTGGAATTCTAATCAAATATTTCAGTTTTAGACTAGGTACTTAATTTGCATATCAATTATAAAAGATAGAACTAATAATGTCAAAAGATACTTATATTCAAAGTTAGTTGCAAAGAAACAGCATGTTTTAAAAATTAAAAGATGAGAAACTAAGTTGTATCTTTGAAAGACAGAATCTCAGCTAATGATTTAGGTCTCGGTTAGTAAGGAAGCAGGTCACTCTCACTGATTTCATATTTTGCTAACAAAGAAGGTTAAGTAGGAAGGACTCTAACTTATCTACTAGTCCTAAACTGAAATCAGATTGTTCTGGCTTGTGTTCAGAAACTTTATCAAGATTCTACTTATTGCAATGTTTATAAAGATCTACATAGTGGTTGAGTTTGACTCAAAGTCAGAGAGAATAATACTGTTGGGCCTCTAGTCATTATCTCCAACTGAAATAAACTCTGAGGTGCAGAACCACTTGTAAAGAGCCTTTCAGAAAACTCCTTTGCCATGCTATGTCTCATTCCAACCTGTCTGCCCCTATCCACCACTGTATCTATTTTAACGGAATGGTTCTTAAAATGATAAAGTAGAACACCAGCTAATAGTAAGAAGGTCCTTGACCATGGGTACTTCTGTTTACAGAGAATGGAAGACTAACTGTGCTGATCCATATTATAGTCTCAAGTGTGTTAGACCTGGTCAATATGATGCTGCTAACAGGCATCATTCTAAGTGCTAAGGAATAGGAAGAATGTATGTCTGCCATCAGTTATGAACCAGAATTCACACTGTGCAGGGTACTATTCAAAGCCACAGTAACTTCATTCTTATACAACTGTAAATCATCGTTTTATTTTAAAACAGGGACTTTGCTTTTTGACTAGCTTTAGAAAGATCATGACACAGTGTGAAAATGGACATTTAATAAATACTCCTTTCTACACTGCACACAGGGAACAGGTAATAAATGCCGTTGTCTGACTTGATAATGATGATGCCTGGCAGAGTAGAGAGACAATTAATGAGTGTTCTTTGATTGATGATGAGACAAGCAATACAAATAAGAATTTTTCTTTGTCAGTTTTCCCCAAATAGTTCTGAACAAAAGCAAAATGTGCTCTAGGCAAGAAGGAACTTAAGACGCTGAGATAGTAGCATCTTTCTTGTTGCTATATGTTTCATCTTACTAGTAGATATTTATATATGATTGATTTATTTATTTAATCCTCAAAACCACCCTAATAATTATAATGATAATAACAATGCACTATTATGTTTCCTGCTTTTATAGATGAAGAATAGAAAGCACAGAAAGGTATCTTGTCCAGGGTTACAGTAGTTTTAACTTTTGGCCTATTACATAAGTAGTATATATTAGCATAGCATAGTACGTAGCATATATTACAGTATATATATATATATAAAATATAATATAATCGTGTATATTACATATATAGTACTGCAGAGAATATTCATTTACATATTCACACATACAAAATATGAGTGAACACATTTTCTGCTGGGTATATTTTAGATGTGAAATTGCTGGATCAGGGAACATACATATGGCCATTTTTTTTTTTTTTTTTAGATTTTATTTATTTACTTGACAAACAGAGATCACAAGTAGGCAGAGAGGCAGGCAGAGAGGAGGAAGCAGGTTCCCTGCTGAGCAGAGATCCCAATGCAGGGCTCTATCCCAGGATGCTGGGATCATGGCCTGAGCCGAAGACAGGCTTTAACCCACTAAGCCACCCAAGTAACCCAAATACGGCCATTTTTAATAGATATTCCTAGGTGGTCTACCCAAGTGATATTGTCTGAGAATTCTAGTTGTTCCACATTCTAGTGTTCCACACCAACACTTGATGCTGTCTTTTTCATTTTAGACGCTCTGGTAAGTATGCAATGAAATTTCATATGTTTTTAATTTGAATTTCTCTGATGAATAATGAAATGTTGATACATTTAGTGGTCATTGGAATATTCTCGTTTAAGTGCCAGTTAAGTCTTTTGCTCTGTTTTGCCAATTCTCTCCAAACCAATCTATAAATGCCACACAATCCCAATGTACATTTTAGCAGGGTGTGTGTGTGTACATAAACTAACAAGAAATTTGTAGAAACTACAGGGAAATGCAAGAGGTCAAGCATAGCCAAGGACATCTTAAATTTTTTTAAAGATTAAGTTATTTATTTTAGAGAGAAAGAGAATGCAGAGGTGGAGGGTGCAGAGGGAGAGGGACAGAGAATCTTACACAGACTCCATGCTCCATAGAGCCCAATGCAAAGCTAGATCTCCTGACCCTGTGATTGCGACCTGAGCTGAAGCCAGGAGTAGCACCTAACCCGCTGTGACTCAGGCACCCCAGTCAAGGACATTTTAAATGAAAGGAATATAGTTGGAGGATTTACATTACCAGATGTAATTATAAAGTTATGGTAATTAGCACTTTGTGGAATAGGCTCGTGGTTAGACAGACCAATAGAGAATAGGGAATGCGGAATAATGACAAAAGTGACAGTGGGGAAAGGATAGTCCTTTCAATAAATAATTCTGGATCAGTTGGTCAAGATGGAAGAGATGAGGGAGCAGGGAAAAAAGGGTAATTTTTTAATGGAAAAATCTTTACCAATAGTAGAAGCTAGCTACAATGAGATTTTAATCTTTTTTTGGAAATTATGTGAATAAACTTTGCAAACAATAAAGCACTAGGTAGGTAATATTCATTATTATTCAAAAGAGGAGGGGACCGTTGCAATACATTTTAGCATCAGACAGGTCTATTAGGTTTTCTACACCATTTTTCTGTCCTTTTTCTTCCTTAAAACTGTATTTTCAAAAAAAATGTTCTAGTACAGAAGATGTGAAATGACTTCCTAAAGCAAATCTCAACAGAAAAGACTGATATCACTCTCTATTCCACCTGATACAGACTCATCGCTGAATTTTAAATTTCCTTGGAAATTTCAGAATATCTCTGTCTATAATGCAGACCAAACATAGTTTACAAAACCATTCTTGATTTCTCAAATGAAGGATGTTTGGAATATCATAAATTTCCTTATCATCTTGTTGATATTAACTTGAAATGATGAAGCCCTTTCAAAATCAGAGTTGTTGTTTGTTAATTAGTCCATTACTCATTAGGTCACCCAGATAATTCAGCCCAACCTGACTCAAAGTAGCACTGAAAACATTTGCAAATTGTATTTAACAGGTTCATGGTTCTCTAATGATCCAACGAGAGCCAAGTTAGCTAAAGTGACTGACTACTTATTCCAGTGACTGAAACCAATATATTCTCGCACTTTCCATTCTAGTTATTTTTTTTAAGGTAATTTGTTTTTAAGTAAAAATTCTTAAAATGCTCTCACTGAAGTTTAGAAGTCTGCAAAATAAAAGGATTCATGAATGAGAGACACCTAGAACTGAAAGAATCTTTTCTTTCAGAGGAGAAAACCTGCAGCTCATGTGACCCATGAGCTAGAGGTCTTGCATCAATTCTGACAATAGTGCTACTCTCAATTAATTAACTACTGATCCCCGAGGCAATACTTCATGCTTCATTCCTTTTAATCTTTTTTAAAAATGAATTTCAAATATATGATATTCATATCAGCTTTATGGTGAAATAGTTTCCCTGATGTCTGTGGGGGAAATGATACAGAGAGTGATGGATTCGGAATTGGGAAGGGATATTCACGGCAGAATCAGGGAAAAATTCCAGACTGGGTGCCTGAGGTGCAGAAAGGCAAATTCTCTGAACATTTATTTACTACTCTGGATTGGATAACATTTCATCTATTCTGTGAGATTTCTTTTTTTTTTTTTTTCAAATATTTTTTTAATTTATTTATATGACAGAGAGAGAGATCACAAGTAGGCAGAGAGGCAGGCAGAGAGAAGGGGGAAGCAGGCTCACCGCTGAGCAGAGAGCCCGATGTGGGGCTCAATCCCAGGACCCCGAGGTCATGACCTGAGCCGAAGGCAGAGGCTCAACCCACTGAGCCACCCAGGCGCCCCTGTGAGATTTCTTTTTAATGTTGAGAAATACTAACTTGGAAAATAACTTTGCCATCTTTAGAGGAAGATGACTTTCTGAAATTTATACAAATGTATGTAAGTCACTGATGAGACATTTTATTATGTATTTATGGCAACCACTCTACATCCCTATATGATTGTTAAATCTCTGTTCCATATAAATACATATTAGGTAATTTGAACCATAGCTTTTTTTTTAATATCAAGAAGACAACTTTATTTATTTGTTTATTTATTTATTTCCTTTTGACCCCATTCACCCATTGCTCCTGTATCTTAGCTACCGTAAATAATGCTGCAATGAACATGGGAATGCAGATATCTTTTCAAGTTGTTTTTGTTTTCTTTAAATAACTAACCCAGAAGTCAAACAAACTGGCTGGGTCATATGAGAGTTCCATTTTTAACTTTTTGAGGAGCTGCTTTCCATAGCTGCAAGGATTTACATTCCCAACAGCAATGCACAGTGGTAGCCTTTTCTCCCTGTTCTAAGCAGCATTTGTTCCTCTTGTCTTTTTCATAATAGCAATGTTAGCAGTGTGAGGTGGTATCTCATTGTGGTTATCATTTGCATTTCCCTGATGATGAGTGATGCTGAGAATCTTTTCATAGACCTACTGGCCACCTGTATGTCTTCTTTGGAAAAGTGTTTATTTAGATCCTCTGCTTATTTTTTAATCGGGTTGTTTGCTTTTTTGCCATTTAGTTGTATGAGTTCTTTCTATATTTTAGATATTAGCCTTTTATCAGATAACTCATTTGCAAATATTTTCTCCCAATCACTAGGTTGTCTTTTTTTTATATTGATAGTTTCTTTTGCTGTGCAGAAGCTTTTTGGTATGATGTAATGCCACTTATTTATTTTTGCTTTTTTTTGCTTTTGCTTGTGGTGTCAGATCCAAAAAGGAAAAAAAAAATTCTAAGACCTATGACAAAGCTTAGCATCATGTTTTCCTCCAGGGTTTTTATGGTTTCCAGGTCTTCTATTTAAGTTTTTAATCCATTTTGAGTAAATCTTTGTGTATAATGTAAGACAAGGGTCAAATTATTTTAACCTAGAGATATTTTTCCTTAGAGCTAATTAAAATATCTCTGGGTTTATAATATAATGCCAGTTACATGTTGAACATGTACTTTTGTCAAATCCTGGATCTGATACTTTACTGAAGATTTTAACAACCTGAACAAAATTAAAATTTGGGGAGATAAAAGAAAAACAGAGACACCTGGGTGGCTCAGTTAAGTGGCCCTGACTGGATTTCTGCTCAGGTGATGATCTCCACGTTGTGATATGGACCCCTGTGTTGGGCTCTGCTTTGGTTGTGGAGTCTGCTTAGGATACTCTCTCTCCCTCTCCCTCTGCCCCCTTCCCTGCCACTTACACACTCACTTTCTCTCTCAATTAAAAAAAGAAGAAGAAGAAGAAGAAACATAAACATAAACTCAATGTATAGTTCTTTAGTATGATTATAAATTATCTAAGTGGTCACCCGCACAACGTATGGCATAGTGAGGATAGTGATTTAATGATGATGATGGTGACGGTGATGAAAATGACGTCATATTAAGCCAAGCCAATCTGTTTTATAGAGCTTCTATATGGGGTCCATACTTTATTGGATGCTAAAAATATAGGAATATATAAAACAGACATTGTTCCTACCCTGACAGAATTTATTGTTTATTTGAGCAAATCTTCCTGAGTTTAGATAATGAAAGCTAGTGATTCTTGACTCGGACTTTAATAGAAAAAGAACATCTGAAGAAAAGATATTCAAGCTGAAAACAGGAATGACTTCCAATATCTTTCATCTTTCACATTTTCTGCATGGCTTGTGCAAATATCTGTTGTCCTGGGAGGAAATTTAATCTTAAGGGTTGTCTCTTTAGAATTTGAATGCACATTTGTATATGCATTTACCCAATTAATATAAGAGTAAAATATATTTAATAAATACTAAATATAATTTATGGAAATCAACTCATTTACAAAACTGAATAGATATTTGTATATTGAGACAGAAAATGGAAAAGTAAAATTTAATGCTAACTTTAGTTGATGTAATATATCATGTAACTGTATTGTGTTTTTCTATTTTGAATTAAGATTAGTTATATCAATGAATTTTTTTACACTATGAAGCAACATTAATCATAAATGTTGTTTTTTAAGACTAGAGTATTCCAGTACTTTTTACTACTTGAAATCACTGATTACTCCATTGTCATGGGTACTTTTTATGTTTTATTTATAAAGCTCACAAAATAACATAAATAAAAAAGATAAACAAAGTGAAAAATTTGAAGAGCTCACAGAGGAGCTATGATTCTTCATCTATTTAATCTATATTCCATATCTAAAAAATAATTTATGACAATTTCTTTGTATGGAAGAAAAATTTTATAATGGTTAGATCCATTAAGAGAAAGAACGATTTCCTAGAGTTTGAAGCTATAAGACTAATGCAAAAGAATATATCATTCTTCTATCTTCTATCATGTGTAAAGTCAATTTTAAAAATTGCAAGATATTCAATCAAAAACCATTAAAGGTATTTCCAAAATTTTACACTAGCCTTGGATATATTATCTATTATCTAGTGAGTTTACAAAAAAGAATATGAAGGGAGATTTATGTTTTTACTAGATCAGGTAGTTGAATAACTGTCTTCCCTGATGACTGAAGCATAATCTTGACTGAATAGATAGAAGAACTAAATCAGCTCTTGCTATGCCTTTCAGTAATATGATTCTATGACAACTTCCAATGCTTAGAAAATAAGTACCTTCTTAATGCAGTAATTGGCATTTATACTTGAAAGGAGTTTTAGAAATCATCCAGTTCAGGGGTCAACAAGCTGCTACCCACTGCCTGGTTTTGTAAATAAAATTTCATTATAACATAACTGCCTTGCTCATTAACTCATTCATTTAAATATAGTCTATGGCTGCTTTCACAGCCCAATGGCCCAGTTGAGTAGTTGGAACTGAGACTGTCAGGCCCACAGAACAAAAATAAACTAGCCCCGTGGAAAGAGCTGTTGACCCCTGATCTAGCTCAACCATCTCATTTTATAATGAAGTAGCTGAACCCCTCAACAATAAAAGCAAGGTCACTTGCCCATTGTCACACAGGCAGTAAAAACTACTTAGAGGCAGGTCTGCTATTCCCAGATTCCATAAGTTTTCTTTACATCAACCTGCCACTTATGATATTTAAAAAAATGTGTTTCATATTCTCTAATATTATCATGAAACAACCCCTAATAAGTAGAATTTTCTATGTAAGTTGTTGTACTCCTTTACCTGCCTTATTCTTCCCCTGTACTTACAATAAAATTTATAAAAGACAGGTAACCAACATAATACCTATCCTTTTTTGGTCCTTCAAAGTTGTCCGTGTTTCTACAGAAGGAAAACATTGTGATCAGAACACATGCACGTATTATTAGATTCCCACTGTCAGTCATGTTTTTATTTTTCTCAATTGACTCCACATTTTTGCCTACTACTTCCATCCAACTTGTATATTGTGTAAAGACACCATTAAACAGACGCCTGCCAGTATCTTCAGGAAATGGAGAGATGAACTTTCCTCTACGATTTGAGGTAGAGATAAATGTGGGTTTGGGGTTAGGGATGAGAGGGTGGCAGGCAGTTTACCTTGGATGAAATTTACAGTTATACTTTACTTCATCCCATCTGCTTATTTACAATGTACTATACTCTTAGTACAGTATATATAGTATATGTAGTATATTATTAGTATTAAGTATTTATTTTAATATTTTAATCTAAATATCTCACTTCAAAAACATGAGATTGTTACGTTCACTGCCTTGATTGTGGTAATTGTATGTAAATTATACCTCGATTAAAAAAAAGAAAAAGGAAATATCATGAGATTGATACTCTTTTAGCAAGAGAGGAAAAGAAAATGTAAAGCAGCCATTTAAGTCATATTTTTGTGCCAAATCAAGCTTGTATGTGACAAATCACAATAAGCAATAATCACCATGAAGAAAATTCCTGTCCGATTAAATCTTTGGTTATTATTGTTAGTTAACTCAAAATAAAGTGGCCCTTTTATCTTATTTTGTAGTGACAAACATTTTGATGCATATGCTTTAAGTCAGATGCAGAACAAATCACCAAAACAAATACTGTTGACATCCAGTATTATGTAGTCATCTGAAACTATTACACTAATGATTCTAGTTGAGCACAAAAATTTCAGTTCCAAAAGGCACTTATTCAGACATATTCTGAGCACTACTACAAAAATGTAGAAGCATGAAAAGTACAATACAATAAATAAAGCATAACAAGATGGAATGGGCCCAGAGTATATTTTTCCCCAGTTTGAAGTTAAATGAAACTATTTTATTTCAAGAATCTAAACTGCTTTAATTAAGATATCAAGGAAATCAGACTTACCAATAAGTTTTAGCCTTACAAAAATCCTAGAATTGCTCCTCTGTTCCTAAAATAACGCAGGGTCTTCTGGGGGAAAGAAATAACATTTGGTTAGTTAGGCTGCATGTTGTATGCCTAGTGAAGACACTGAGGCTTTATCCATAATTTCCTAATTTGCCAGCTCCTTTCCTTCTTTACGTGCTCTCAGGAGATTACTGTAGACTTCTGAGGAGGAGCTCAAGCTGCTCCTAGAACCATCTTCATCTCACAATCACTGTTGGTAAGATAGTAAGATACCAAGGGATTTCATGACATGTAATTCTTCAATGTGCACAAGAAATTAAAAGAATAATTTATGTTTCATACAACTCTAATTATAGCAGGGTAAAAGGAAGAAGGAAGATCGTATCATTGAAGTTACAAATTATGTATAAGACCCATCTAAAGCCAGCACTTTCATTCAGGGTAAGTTTAAGGCTCATTAACTCTGTTGTGTGTAACACTCCTTTTATGATCTCACTGCTCATATATTCTAAGTTATAGATAGCTGATTATAGATACTTTAAATAAACTCTGTGCTCTTCTATTTTATTTTTTATTTTCAGCGTAACAGTATTCATTGTTTTTGTACCATACCCAGTGCTCTCTAATACCCACCACCTGGTTCCCCCAGCCTCCCACACCCCCCTTTTATCTATTTTTACTTTTGAATATCTGTGGCCTTTATTTTTGTTTTTATTTTTTTTATTTTCAGTTAGTCACAGTATAGTACATAATTAGTTTTTGACTGGGTGTTATACTTAACTAATGATTATAGATGATTTTTTTCTTACAATTTTCTTACAATTATGACACAAATGACTCACTATATCTTGGGATAAACATATTGACTACAATTAGTTTTTTCTGAGCCTTAAGGAGAGGTATAAAGAAAAAAAATTCTTAAACAGAAATTATAAAAATCAAAGTTATCTTTTTATTTTTTTATTATTATTTTTTTAAACATTTTATTTATTTGACAGAGAGCACAAGTAGGCAGAGAGGCAGGCAGAGAGAGGGGGGAAGCAGGCTCCCTCCTGAGCAGAGAGCCCGATGCGGGGCTCGATCCCAGAACCCTGGGATCATGACCTGAGCCGAAAGCAGAGGCTTAACCCACTGAGCCACCCAGGTGCCCCCAAATAGTTATCTTTTTAAATATTTAAAAGATGCAGCAACTGGTAAGCTATATATATTCAATTTTATCTTTTTGTTTTAAAGTTTGGAATAATATTTTTATGTGCATATTCAAGAAATTTTAAACTCTTCTCCTGGCAGTTATTCCTGAGAATCTGACATGATGAAACTTTTTGATTAATAAAAACAGAAGACGGGGTGCCTGGGTGACTCAGTCGTTAAAGCGCCTGCCTTTGGCTCGGTCATGATCCCGGGGTCCTCGGGTCGAGCCCCACATCAGGCTCCATGTTTAGTGGGGAGCCTGTTTCTCTCTCTCCACTCCCCTTGCTTGTGTTCCCTCTCTCACTGTGTCTCTCTCTGTCAAATGAATAAATAAAATCTTAAAAAATAAATAAACAAACAAACAAATAAATAAATACAGAGGACATATTGATTCTGTAATTATCCATTCTTAAAACACACTCTTGGATCAACATTAGATTGGTTTAAGGTATAATCAAGTCTCTAAACAAGCATGACTGGGTTTATGATGGGGGCTGAGGAGTTTCATTTACTTTGATCTTACTATAAAATAAATAGTATAATATTGTAAATGATACAGAAGATCATGAAGTAAAAAGATCAAGTTTCCTACTACAGCCCTCCACCCAACCATCCTCTCCAGAAGTAACCACAGTTAACAATTTTTTGTATATTGTTTGAGTTGTTTTCCATGTGTATATGCATGGGTTTTGACATTTCAAACCCTGAAGAGGAGATTATGTGTGAGCTAGGGCTCAAAGTGGAATGTCTTAGATTAAAATAGACAACATCCAATACAATAAAGCACATTCAGTGGACACCTCCGATGTGCAAACTGCTATAATACGTTTTACAGAAGGCACCTGAGGGTATAAAGATGGAGAGATCGAATTGGCTCTGCCTTCAATTAGTGTGTATTTCTGTACTTACACAAACACCACGAGTGTAATAATAATTCTGAGTGTGACTTTCAGTGTGCCATGTGAAAATAAGAGGGAGAGAAGGGTTAATTCGACCTTGAGTTTATTTGAACTACTCATATAGTTACGGAAACTGACACAGCAAAACGTATTTAGAGAAGGAAAACAACCTGGCATGGATCAAGTTTAGACAGCAAGAATGCATGAGACAACAAGTTTGAGAAAGTAGGTGCAGGCCCCATCTTGGATTTTATACAGCAGACAAAGTGATGGCATTGATCAATATCAGACATTTGTTTTTGAGAAATATATCCAGTAGAAGGAACAATAGATCACAGATGAAAAAGATAAAGATGAGTAAAATGGAAACTTGTACTCCTCCAGGGCAAGACTTTAAAAGGGTGATCAAAATAGGATCCATTTTGGGGCGCCTGGGTGGCTCAGTGGGTTAAGCCACTGCCTTCGGCCCAGGTCATGATCCCAGGGTCCTGGGATCGAGCCCCACGTCAGGCTCTCTGCTCAGTGGGGAGCCTGCTTCCCTCTCTCTCTCTCTGCCTGCCTCTCTGCCTACTTGTGATCTCTGTCTGTCAAATAAATAAAATATTAAAAAAAAATAGGATCCATTTTAAGGTTGAATTGAGAAACATTTCAAAGAGTAAGACCAACTTGAATATGGAGTGTGAACATTTGAATTTGAGGTATGAAGCAGAAGGGAATTGGGAAAGCTACAATATTTTTTGCTTGAATGACTGTATGGTTGTTGAAGTTATTAATTAAGACAGGGAATATAGAAGTAGCTGGTGAAGAATGGTGAAGAATAATGAAGTTGGCTTTGAAAATACTGATTCTGAATTGTCAGTAGGGGCCTCACAAAAATTATCTCAGAAGCAATGTGTGGGACATTTAAGATAATTGAACCACGGACCTCAGCCATAAATTTTGAGATCATTTGCATATCAGCTGATATCACCAGGCAAAATATATTAAATTGAAAAGACGTCCAAGAAGTAAACACACCCACCAGGCAGGAAATGCTGGAGAGGAAAGAAGGAAAAGAAGAACACAGCAGGGAGAGCAGGCATAAAGGAAGGGAAATAGCAAACAGACCCTACACACACGGCTGGCCCCCCACCAGCTCCCATCTCCCCCACATCACTTCTGCTCTGGGATGGCTCCCAAGCTTTCTCTAGTTAGTTTTCTCTGGGCTTTGGTGATTCATCTATCTGGCCCACTTTGTTACCAGCACTCAGACTTTCACATTTCAGACACACTAAGAATGGATTTTAGCAAGTTTCTCCTTTCCTTCCCTGTTCCTAAGGGAGTTTGAGTTTTAAACAGTTTTTATTGTTAAATACTACACGAAAAGATTTTTTCAAAATACAAATAAGACCGTTGTAAAAACAAAATAGAATCTTAAATTGCTTTACCTTATTATTCATGTTCTTTGACATACAAAGAAATGAAAACTGATGGTTCTTAGCAATCTCCCTGATTCCAATTTTTATGTTTTCCTTCTTTGTTTCAGCCTTTTCTAAAATTCCAATTATCCTTTTTGTTCCAGAGACTGTTCCTCTGAATCATTTGCAAATCCTCTGACCATATTCTTTCCTATCCATTACACACTGAAATCCCAAAGTCCGTCTCAATGTTCAGCAACTGGACCCACCTGTGAGATTCACTTATCCCAGAGGGTATCACATAACCAAGGTCTTGTTGTTTAATGTAGAAAATGCCTTATGTTACTGCTGACTCAAGTCAGAGTAGCCGGCATGGAGTACCAAATGGAGTATTAGAGATTTTTCTCTTCTCCAGGTTTTATTCCAGTGTCAACAACAATAAACATTTACTGACTGCCTCCTGTGCAGAACACTGGGAAACAAAAGGAAGTGCCACTTATGTTTTCTGCTCTTAAAAAGCTCAGTAAAGAACAACCACACCAACCACTGGAAAAGAGGAGTTAACTTAAGATGAGAGAATTATCTATTTAACAATTTAGCATATGCTAGAAGATGCATTGCACAACTATGCAGAATATAAGGTGTATTTAGTAAATATTATTTGAATTAAGTGCTTTGCAATTTGGGGGAAAAATCAAATTAGATGCATACCTCCCACCATAAACCAAAATAGCTCTGTTTGAAGTGTTTTAGAGATACATATGAATAGCCTGTGATTTCTTCCCCCAAAATCTCTACCTGAGCTTGTCATTCATAGATGAATAAAAGCATCAATAGGTTTGAGGATAATGACAAAGAGTTCTTTTTCTGTTTAGAAAATCATGAAATTTAGAAAAATTACAGTAAAAAATTCATTAGTTAAATGTCAAAATGATGTGAACATGCAATTCACGAAAAGAGGTAGCACATTTTAAATATTGGCTTTAAAATGTGAGAAATTGTTGAAACTCAATAAACATGAAAAATTTTACATTAAAACAGCAGTGAAGTAGCAATACTTTCACATACTCCTAGTGACACTCTGAATTTTTACAACCATTTTGGAAAGCAATTTGGCAACATGAGCTGTAAGTCTATACTCTTTTAATCAGTAATTCTAATTCAGAACAAGCATAGAACATATTCTCAGGAAATAATCAAATTGTAAATTATGATTAATTCACTTAATGTAGCATCCATTAAAAACTAAGGTGCTTGGGGCACCTGGGCGGCTCAGTGGGTTAAAGCCTCTGCCTTCGGCTCAGGTCATGATTCCAGGGTCCTGGGATCGAGCCCCGCATCGGGCTCTCTGCTCAGCGGGGAGCTTGCTTCCCCCCCGCCCCCGCCTGCCTCTCTGCCTACTTGTGATCGATGTCTGTCAAATAAATAAATACAATCTTAAAACAAAACAAAACAAAACTAAGGTGCTAAGTTCTATAGAAATGGGGTAAGACTTTATAATATAAAGTGGAAACTCATGATATAAAATTACATATGCAGAGTAATTACTATTAGGTAAATTTATGAGTTCATTTGGAATATGATGTATAAAATGCACAAGTGTGTATTACTACTATTTCAAAATAGTGATTATTTCTGAGTGTTTTATCAATAATTCAAACTTTAATGCAGGTTGTATATGGTTTTTACAATGAAAAAAAAGTACTTCTGATTTAGGCTGAATAGACCTTGGATTGTTGGTTTTGCTTACCTCTGGCTTCCTTATTTGATAACTCTTAGGTTGTCTAGCTTGCATTTGGCTTCTGTTCAGTATTAACATTAATTTACCTAAAGTAAACTAATTAACCAAGGATAGCATATCATTAAGTTATTGCTGCAATAATGTTGCTGAACAAATCACCCCAAACTCAATGGCCTACAACGACATTGATTTTTCTGATTCCAAGGTCTGCAGGCCCAGCGGGGCAGCTCTGCTTCAGGCTTTAGGTCTGGGTCAAGGCTGAAGGGAAGCAGCTATACAGCATGCTCTTCTCAGTGTTTTGCTAAAATTGTGCTGGCTGAATGAAGTTATAGGGTCAAACCCAACATCAGTGGCAAAGAGAAATATAGTTTGCCCCCTCTATGGTTCTGCAAAGTCATATGGCAGAGGGAAGAAATACAGAATTAACAACAATCCAGTCTGTCACAGAGAGATTAATTCTCATCTCTGTTTCTGAGTCTTTATCTATAATATAAGAATACTGAATTATATAATCTCATCAGAAAGTTATTTCATCTGCCCAAGCCTCAATGTCCTCGTTATTATGGATGATAACAGTATCCGTTTCATGGAATATTGTGGGATTTAAGTAGACAGTCATTGTAAAACACTTGTAAAGCTCAACAAATGTTATTTATAATTAATCCTAAAGTCTTGTCCAGCTATATGACATCTACAACATTTCACAGTCTAAAAAAAGTCAAAGTAGGGCTTTTAGGAAAGATGGCAGAGTAGGAGGACCCTAAGAGCTCACCTCCCCTACAGATTTAACCCACATCAGTGTAAAACAACCCAAAGACTAGAAGAGACTCCACAACTAAATGCAGAGTAGAGGTCACATCAAAGAGAACAGAAAGGATGAAGATGTGGTTGGGAGCTAAAGGGACCCTCAGAACTGTCCACGGAAGGGAGGAACACATGGTTGCAGAGAGAGAAAGAAAGAGACTCTCTCACAAGTCATCTCTGGCACAGGAAATACCCATAACATTTGCCTTTGAAAATCAGAGAGGCATAATTTTACAAGTTCTTACAATCACTGGGGCTTAACATCTGAACTTAAAATAAGCCGTAGTATATAAAAAAACCTCTTTCCATTTTGTCTTGAATTCTTAATCTGGCCTCCAATGCACTGTCCAAATTCCATTTTGGGGCATTCTGGCAGTCTACACCATGAGAATTTATTTATAAATCCTGAAGGTCAGCCAGGTCTACCTTTGTTTCCAGGACTCTGAAAATTTTGAGATGTAGTCAAGATGACCCGAGTAATGAGTTTGCTTTGTGAGGGAATTGAGAGCCATAAAATCCTTATTCAGGTTCAAAATAGGCCTAACTATTTTTAAGAAGTTATGGTCTCCAAAAAGATTCAGAACAGATAATCTGTGAAAGTTGAGCACACCTGGGCCAACTTCTTTTGACTATCCTAGAAACAGGATAATCAGACCCATCAAATTGCCAATGGACCAGGCCACTGGGTGGTTACTCTTGATTATGTTCAGATTTTTTTCTTATTATTTGTCTTATTTGATCTAAAAACAGCATAGTGACCAAAATATAAATCCAATTAATATTGATATTGGAAAAAAAATTTTTATTAATTTTAAATTTTCAAAATATTATCGATATATCATTTTAATGAATACCCATTATTTTTGCAAGGATATAGCAATCACTTCTCTTTTCTACTTACCTTCTTCTGGAACTCCTGTGCAGATTTAAAAATATTTTAGATTTAAATATATTTAATATATATATTTTAATATATATTTATAATAATATATATTTAATAGTATAATATATATTTATTATTCTATATATTAGTATATTATATATTTAAATATATATTTTAAAATATATATTATAATATATATTTAAAATCTATAATAATATGTATTTAATATATATTAATAATAAATAGATTTAAAAATATTTTATTATGGGATATTGTGTGTTATTTTTATTTTAAAGAGGTCAGTATTAAACTTCTGATTTTCCATGATACTAGTTTCATAATCATCATATATTAGGTAGCACTAACACCTGTAGTTATAGCATTTATAAAGACAAATAGCATAAATCTTAAAAATATAAAAAAGAAGAAAAGTGAGACAGATGGACAAGAAAGGGAAACTTGCCAAAAGGAAGAAGATTTGAAACTTACATCGCAAGATTTTTGCAAAACTTACATCGCATTATTTTGAAATTAGTAGAGCCTTTTCTAGTTTTCCATATTTTTTAAATTTGTTCAATTATAAATCATTCCATCAAATTCTGTTTCCTTAAATCTTCAAGGAATTGGAAAAGACTTTATCATGGAGATAGCTCTCTTTTTATTTAGGTAAAGCTCTGAGATAAAATTCACACAGGGTCTTTGAAATGTAGAAGACCTTTATTACTCACATATATACCTAGGAAAATTCCATAGTACCATTTTCCCAATTGAAAAGAATAATGTCGGGACGCCTGGGTGGCTCAGTTGGTTAAGCAGCTGCCTTCGGCTCAGGTCATGATCCCAGCGTCCTGGGATCGAGTCCCACATCGGACTTCTTGCTCGGCAGGGAGTCTGCTTCTCCCTCTGCCTCTGCCTGCCATTCTGTCTGCCTGTGTTCGCTCGCTCTCCCTCTCTCTCTCTGACAAATAAATTAAAAAAAAAAAAAAAATTCTTTAAAAAAAAGAAAAGAATAATGTCTTGATCAACGAGTCATTTATTATTTTTTAACTGTTTTTCAAGTAATGTGTGCAGAATTGAAGAAATACAGCCTGTGGTTGGTTGGTTTGTTTGTTTGTTTGTTTTAAGATTTATTTATTTATTTGAGAAAGAAAGAGTGTACATGTGAGCAGGGAGGGGCAGAGAGAAGAGGAGAGAGAAAAATCTCAAGCAGACTCCTTGCTGAACAGAAAGCCCATCTCCAGGCTTGATCCTATGACCATGAAATCACGACCTGAGCTGAAATCAAGAGTCAGACGCTCAACCAGCTGAGCCAACCAGATACCCCAAAATAAATTCTGTTTTTGAAGCAAGAATATAACTATGTTATTCAAACACAGGCTTAAAAATTCACGTATCTTTCCTCATGTCACAGGATGTCACCCCCCTACCCATGGGTACCCTCTCTTTTCTCTTCAGCTCCATTGATGTGGTACCACTATTCTGCCTTCTGTCAGGTTAGATGCTATCTGGTTAGAAATACTGGCCTGCATGAATACTGGAAAAGGGGTAACTCTTCAATTCCTTGATTGATTTCTCCTCATTGCTGTGGGTGACCACCTTACTTCTTGAAGGATACGATGCATCAAGAGCCGGGTCCTGTACTTGCTACCTGGCACTGTAGTGTGTCTCTCATCTTGACGCTGCCCAGCCTTACTTTCCCCACACCTTTATCTTTTCTCTAGTCTTAAACATTTTATACTTCTCCTTTCATTTTCTGTGGGTATAGATACACAATATATAAATCTGGTTTTCCTCCTTTGCAAAAAAAACAAGCAAATGCAAACCCTATATGTTATCAACACCAGCTATTTCTCATTATGTGGAAATCTCTGAATTCCATGAGGTATAGTCTTCTCTTGAATCCTCTGATTTCCTTGGTGTAATTACTTGCCTCCTCTAAAAATCTCCATAATTTTGAGACTATGAGCCCACACACAAATTTTCAAAGAATCTCTCTTAAATTAAAATTAAAATTAAATTTTAATTCAAAATTCTTCTTTTTAAAAACAAAACAAAACAAAGAACCCATACTTTACCAGTTATGTGATTTTCAGGTAATTATCTAACTTTCCTACATTGTGTTTAATTTGCTACTTGAAAATAATACAACCCCTCATAAAGTTGTAGTGAGAACTAAATAAGATAATGTATGAAAGGTGCTCAGTCCTTAAAAAAGGACAAAAAGATGGCTGGAGTTTTTGTTTTTGCCTTTATTATTTGCCCTTCCTCATTAACTCCTTTTGAAGTTCTAGACATCAAAAGCAATGCTATCTTCAATCCCTAAGTTATTTGATTATCTTCTCCTTTGCCCAGCTCACCTTCACTTGATAGTTAACTCTGCAGAGTCATAGAAACATACCTATTAGCTGACTGTTTTTAGGAGGAGTCCCTCCAGAGTACACAGTAAAATGGTTGGGGCTCAGTTAATATTTGGTGAATGAATGTCCTTCCTTCGGAACACCCTCTTTGTACCTGCACTCCATTTCTTGGGATACCACTTCCTCCCCAGCCTCCCCTCTACATCTCTGGGCAGCACCCTGGGAAGCAGGTGCACAAGACTTCCATAGTGAAGACTGTTCACCTCTGAAGACTTCCACTGGAAATATTTTCTCCTTTCTGAATTCAGAAAATAGGAAGGAAAACTGAAGCTAAAGGATCCAGAAGCAGAGGGAGATGGTGAGAACCCTGGCAAGTTATTCATTTACTTTCTCACACAAATATTAAAGCAAAATGTAAGGCCAGCAAAAGACTTTCATTAATTATGCTTCAGGAAATCATATAACCAAAAAAATGTACCTGCAAAAACTCACAACAATAACAAAAACCCTACAAAGCTCCTTCCTGGACTTCTGACTAAAACACTAGGCAGGTTTATGTTTTTAAATTTATAAACCAGTGTTATATTTTTATTCTAAATTCCATTAAGACTCAGTTTTGGAGGCTGTGTTCCATATCTACTGGTGAGAGAGGCCACTGTTTCTACAAGGATAATTTATCAGATCCAGGGAGAAAATACTTTAAAGGCAATGCAATTCTCACTATTTCTTAAACAGAAATTCTACTATTCTATATTACATTTTCATATAACATGTACTTGGCGCCCCTGGGTCCTTTTGTAAAACAGAAGTCTATAGTAGTAAATGTCATGATAAAATGAAATCAACGATTATAAAAGCGGTAAAACGTTCATTAAATATGAAATCTATATTCACCACCTTAAAGTCAGTGACTTTAATACTTGCTTTTCAAAATTTTGTGTCAATATCAGCATGTCTCAAAATTAACAAACTGCATTGAGCATTTAAGGCATCAACTTTTAATAAAATAAAAACAGTCAAATTTATATTTTAAATACATTGCTGTGTGTCTAAACATAAAATAACTTCAAATGTAATCCCCCCATTTTATCCCAAAATGTTTTGAACATCTGAACTTGAAATATAGGGATATAAATAAAATAACCAAATGTCAGTTTATAATATTATTTTAATTACCCAGACATTTAAAATTATACACTGATAAGTGTCATCATAACAGCACTTTCTGCAGTGATGGAAATACTCTATATCTGCTCTAATATGATCGACACTGGCCACACATGGCCATTGGGCATTTGAAGTGTGACTAGTGCAACTCGGAAACTCAATGTTTACATTTAATTTTAATTAACTTAAATTTAAATTGGCTCATGAGGCTAGTGGTGACCAAACTGAACAACATGGTTTTAGAAAATAGAAGATTCTTTTAGAAACATTCTTTATTCCACTCTCAAACTCTTCACATACATCTTAGCATTATCATCACCACAGTACAGTGATGTTAGATGTATTATTTAATCTTTTCCACAGCATGTAGTTTTTTTTCTTCTAAGTGTTTTAAAATACAAGGAAGATTTAGAAGAAAATGGTGTTTGCAGAGATAGGAACATAGAACAAGTGTCTTGATACTTCTGTGTAGAATGAGACTGAAGAGAGGAGACGTGGAATACAAGGATTATTCCCTTTGAAGATAGTCTGAAACCTATCTGGGGTTTAGCACTTTGTTCTTCTGGATTCTAAAGAACCGAAGGATCCATGTGGAAATGACAAAGCCTTTCATTCTGCAAATTATTTTCAAGTAATTGTCAAAAGTCTCATTTACAACCATATCTAATCCTTGCAATTGTGAGACCTTACCTGTAGGGATAATTATAAAATCTGTTCCACATTTCTTTCTTTTTTTTTTTAATCCTTAAGATTGGATTTCTTTTCAACATCAAAATCCAGCACAATTTGAAATCATTTCAGGTAAACCCGAACTTTGTATTTCAAGAGAAAATAACTGAGACATGTTATATGAGAGACTTTTTAAAGACACCTCTTCTGATGGATAATTTTGAGGGAAAACAATTGTCTTAATTTGGTACATACAGTAACTTAAAAAATTACAGAAGTGAGAACCGAAGATTACTTATTTAAAAGCTGTGTCTTTTGCAGAGGGCACAGATTGCATGGAGCACTAGGTGTGGTGCAAAAATAATGAATACTGTTAGGCTGAAAAAATTAAAAAATTTAAAAAAATAAATAAAAGTTGTGTTTTCTTCTGTGGAAAGAACCAAGATGCCCTTCAACAGATGAATGGATAAGGAAGATGTGGTCCATATACACTATGGAGTATTATGCCTCCATCAAAAAGGATGAATACCCAACTTTTGTAGCAACATGGACAGGACTGGAAGAGATTATGCTGAGTGAAATAAGTCAAGCAGAGAGAGCCAATTATCATATGGTTTCACTTATTTGTGGAGCATAACAAATAGCATGGAGGACAAGGGTAGATGGAGAGGAGAAGGGAGTTGAGGGAAACTGGAAGGGGAGGTAAACCATGAGAGACTATGGACTCTGAAAAACAATCTGAGGGTTTTGAAGGGGCGGGGGGTGGGAGGTTGGGGGATCCAAGTGGTGGGTATTGGAGAGGGCATGAAATGCATGGAGCACTGGGTGTGGTGCAAAAATAATACTGTTATGCTGAAAAAAATAAAAAATTTAAAAAATAAAGTTGTGTTTTCTTTACATTAAAAATTATGAAATCTTTTCCTATCGCCAAGCCCTCTTTTGCTGTTTTTCTTTCCTAATCCTCAAAACAGCAGTCCACAGAGGCTCATCTGAATGGAGTTCAGTGATTGGTCATTCTAACTACCACCAACCGGCAACATCACAGAGGGTGAGGGGCGCCCTACAAGGCGACAGGGGCACAGGTATCAATCCCAGGACTTTCTGGCACCTCAATAAAGATGAGTGATCATTTCATACATCTTGATAGGTGTAACAAGTAACATAGATAGCTATGAATTTACAGGCAAATAAAACAAAATACCCTGGCTGTCACTCTTACAATGAGATACAAAGCCACTCTCAACTGACTTTCCAAACTTTCCTTAGAACTATCTTTCCCCCAAGATTAAATGAATGATGTTTAATATGTGCCATTTGGTTCTGCTTTATTACTAAGAATTCCTTGAATGGGGTGAATGAAAAGGAATGTTAATCTACCTCAATCCAGAAAAAAAGAAATCCTCCTATCCATAAAATGAAATTAATGATCTCCAGAAGCAAATAATTTTAGTGTGATGATGATCTTTGAAGAAGAATTAAGGTGCTTTCAGGTGCTCTGCCTGGATCTTTAGCTTAATGAGGCAGATCAATCAAGAGGATAATGGCTAGATGGATATTTTTGTTGTTCTATTTTTAATGAATAAGAGACACTTGTATTCATTAAAATTATAAAAAAGATAAATAATGAATCACCTCAAATTACAGAATTTCCATATTTCTTAAAAAACTGACACTGTGCCTGCCAATAATAGCCTCATATAATATTTATGAAGGACTGGCTTTCTGTAATGAGAAATTCAACAATTATCATGGTAATAACTTGGGAGGCGAGGATGAAATATATGGTAGTAAAAGCAAGTCTCAAGTGGAGATGGCATGTGTGTGTGTAGCGTCAGAGTGCCTAGAGTCTGGAATCCTTCTGAGGTCTGCGAGGTGAAGCACGTGTGCCTCCATGACTGTCCACATGAATATGAAACTTAGTTTCTATAAAGCAATTTTCATTGTTTTTCCTTATAAATTTCTCATCACATTATATTAATAATTTCTCAGACTCAAAGTTTACATTCTTCCCCAAACATCTCCTTATCACTTTTTCACTTTTTTTTCACCTGTGTCTCACTTCACCCAATAATTTCCAAGAAAATTTTCCTTTCATTAAATGTTCTAAGTTATCCTTCAATAATCTGATTTCTCCTCCTCCTTCTTCCTTAGAAATACTTGGATACAGAAACCCTTCCTACAATGATTTTTAAAATTGTTGAGTAAGAGATCAACTTATTTTCTGGCTTTCTTTGGAAACTGTGAAACGTCAGTGCAAACTAGAGCAATGCAAACTCAGGTCCTGCTGGTGAAATTTAAACTTCTATTTGGACCAATTCTCTGCTTCTGATATATTTAGAATTTTGACCCTTAGCCTACATTTATTAGCAAAGGTCAAGTTATAAATCTAAATACAAATATGTTTAACCAAAAACCTTAAAGTAATAGAGCACTGAGATGTTATGACTAGAAAGAAATTATTAAGATGTTATTTTTAGGAATATACATGTGGTTTAATTAGCCATAGACTTTTATCAAGAAATCTTTTCAATGAAATTAACTGTCTCTCATATGTTGCAAAAAATCAATCTTCTATTCACATTATATAAGACAGGACCATGTCAACATACCACAAAAGGAAATAAAACTAAATAATAGTTATAAAATACTATGCAGAACAAGTATTTCTAAAGAAAATATATTTGTTATTATTTTTAAATATTTCACAGCAAATATTTCAACTATATCTCTAGTTACCCAAAAACTATATTGAGAAGCATGCCATATTTTAAAATGTCTAATTTTAGGATCTCCAAATGCAAATAAATAAAGCATTTAAAAGCTTGACAATTTATCCTGTCACTGCTTAAAGCTCTTAATTGTGTATATTTAAGGCTAGTAAAGATATAACAAGAAATAGATTGGAAGCAAGCTGAGCAAATAGATAGTGTTCATAAATGCATCTTATTTGATATTGAAGTCAAGGGGTTCTATCAAAATGATTTAAAAACTTGAGAGATAAACTAATACAGAGATCAATAGGGAATCTTATCTAGTTCTGTTCACATGAGTTCAGAGCTTTCCATTGAATTCTATTTTTTTTTTCTACCTCTGATTATTCCACATGGACCACTGGGAGTAGAACAAATTGGGGGCACTGATCCTAATTTACGTCCTTTTTGACCCCTTTCCCTAACTTCAATTCTTGTTTGAAAGACTGTTAAAAAATGTTTGTGTCAAAATATAGCTTGGATAATAAAGTGTGGATACTTCAGAATAAGAAATGTTGGTTTCATACTGTGCACATTATTATACTAACTAAATGTTCTTATTTCAGCTCTTGATGTGACTGTACTGTGAGTCGTATCATAAAAGGTATTTGTCAGTGTAACAAAGTATATTATATTAGCTTTTTACAAAGTTAACAAATGCATGACTTTCAAGAGAATAATTTTTTAAAGTATAAATAAGTAATTAAATTTTATATTGAATATTTGTGTATATACAATAAATTATATATGTAATTATATAACATATAGGGTGTTAATTACATATTATTAAATTAAAATAAATATTACATAATTATAATTACATGATTGTATAACATATAATTATGTATATATACATATATGTAAAATATATGTGATTATGTATATATAACTATGCATTTTTATATAACTTTATTTATACACACACACACACATAGAGTATATCTAAACATGTACACAAAGGAAATAAAACAGAGAATCTTTCAGAAACAGAGATCTTGAGAAATTCTTCCAAATGTTGAAAAGTTTTCAGTTCATCTGACATATAGCAATAAATACACACAGGGGGCTTTATATACATTTACCCTACATTTATTTACTTCAAAACATAAAATAAATTATTATTTTTTTCTTCCTAAGCCACAGCTAGGAACAACAGCTCTCTCTCTATGGAGCCCTATTAGGGCAATGGAGCAAGCAAGCAGATTTAACATCTTGTCTATTTGTTAGAATTCAAAAGGCTGCACTTTGGTCTATTTGCTTGGCCATTCTGTGTGTAGACAAAGAGATAGAGACAGAGATAGAAACAGATAAAGAGAGAGAAACATAATATTTTTATATAAATATAAAATATATAGCAAATAATCATCTATACTTTTCACTTACCTGAAACAATAAAATCACTTAAATGTATGTATCTGTGTCTGTGTGTGTCTGTGTGTAGTAATAGGGGTTTGATAGTTATATCCATGAAAGTCTCTGAATTGATCTAGCAGTTATAAACCTAATTTTTTTTTAATTAGAAATTAGAGAATTAATGTTGGGGGGGTCTTTAGATTCTACCTCATTCATTCACCTCATTTTGCTGACATGATCAAGTAAGATATTAGAAAGCAAGTATCTTCCAAGGGCCAAAAAAATGAATGAGAAAGAGACATGGAGCTAGGGCCTAAATTGCTGTATCTTCAATGGAGTACTACTCCTGGCATACAGTGCTGCCTCAAAAATGGCATTGTGTTATTTTGTTGTTTAATTGTTGATTTGGCCCTTTGAAGAATGATAAAAATTAATTAGTAAAATAAATCATTTTAATGAATATGTGATCCTACAAATTTATTCTGAAGCCCTATATACAACAATAATATTAAAACAGATTCAGTTTAAGATGGGTGTATACATCTGAAAGTATTTAATATAAACTGGTTTCTCTAACATTAATCAGAAAAACAACTGGATGGAGGAGTAGCAGTCCTAAATTCTGTCTGGTCCCAGGAATTCAGCTAGATAGTTATCAAACCATTCTGAACATCCACAAACTTAACAAGAGATCGAAGAGAACAACAGCAGCAATTCTAGGAACAGAAAAGCAACCACATTCTAGAAGGTAGGATGTGCAGAGAAGTGGATCCAAGGTGATATTTGGGAACCACAGAGGGAGGGAGCGTCCATCAGCCAGCTCCCAGCAAATGATAGAGCAGCAGAGCACAAAAACAGAACCTTAAGAGGTCTGCTCCACAGAGGGACATCACTCCAGAGGCTAAGCAGGGGGTAGAACCCTTGATGGCACAGTGTGGTCTCAGGACCCTCAGGGGTCACAGAAAGACCAGGGGTGTCTGAGTGTGGCAGAGCACCTGGTTATCAGAGCAGGGCAGCTGACTGCAAACAGAAGCCAAGAAGTTGGCTTTCAGCTTGGGGTTACCTTAAACCATGATTGGAGGCACAGTGGGGCCACTACTCTTCAGCCAGGGACCTAACAAGCAGCAGATCCGGGAGACTCACCTTCCTCAATGGAAGGAGTGGCACAGGAGCACAGCACAGCAATATGCATGGTTTAGAAACTCCAAACGGGGCCATGTGCCAGAGACAGAAACACAGACTAGGTGAGCATGGATTGTGGCAGGAGACCAGGGAGATGGAAGGGACTGACTGCTTTTCTCTGAGGGCCATTGAGGAATGAGGCCCCGAGCTCTCGGTTCCTCCAGACCAGAGATTGGGAGGCCACCATTTTCATTCTCCTCCTCCAAAGCTCCACAGAAAGTATTCAGGAAACAAAAGGTCCCAAGAGCCAACCTGAGCAGATTACTTAGCTTGGCCACTGGCAAGAGCAGTGCAATGCCGCCTCTGGCAAAGACATTTAAGAATCGCTGCAACAGGCTCCACCCCCAGAAGAACAGCAAGAACATTCTGCCAAGACCAAGTTGACTGATCAATGAGAACTGCAAAATTCCAGCACCATGGGAATACAAAACATGAAATTCATGGCTTTTTCCCCCATGAGTCCTTAGTCTTTCAAAGTTAAATTTTTTAAATTTTCTTTATGTTTTTCCTGAATTTTTCCTCTTTCCTATTTCTTAAAAGTTTTTTTTTTTTTTTTTTAAGATTTTATTTATTTGACAGAGAGACACACAGCGAGAGAGGAATACAAGCAGGGGGAGTCAGAGAGGGAGAAGCAGATTCTTTGCTGAGCAGGGAGCCCGATGCGGGGCTCAATCCCAGGACCCTGGGATCAGGACCTGAGCCAAAGGCAGACGCTTAATGACTGAGCCACCCAGGCGCCCCTCCTCTTCCCTATTTTAACCAACATCTTATCAATATCTTTTTTAAAATCTTTTTTATTTTTTTCCATTTTACTTAAAATATTTTTAATTTTCATTTTTACAATCATATTCTATCCCTTCATTGTATTTAACATTATTTTTTGTGTATATATATGTAAGTTTTCCTTTCTTTAAAATTTTGAGTTTCTCCTAACAGACCAAAATATCCCCTAAATCTAGTGTATGGCTTTGTTCTAGTCTTCCACCTGATCACATTCTCTCCCTTAATTTTTTTCCTTCTTTTTCCAACTAACGTATTATCTTATCAATTGCTTTTTTAAAATCTTTTTTAATTTTCATCTTTACAGTCATATTCTATCCCTTCATCATATTGAACCTTATTTGTGTGTGTGTGTGTGTGTGTGTGTGTGTGTGTACACATACATATATATAATTAAGTTTTTCTTTCTTTAAAATTTTGGGGGGCAGTTTCTTCTAACAGACAAAAATACACCCAAAATCTAGTGTGTGGCTCTGTTCTATTCACGAGCACAATCATATTCTTTTTTTTTTCTCCTTTCTTTTCCCCTAGTTCCAAGTCTCTTCTGATTCATTTAGTGTATACTGGGGTCACTGTTACCCTTTTAGCATTTGTTCTCTCATTCATCTATTCTTCTCTGGACAAAATGACAAGACAGAAAAACTCACCTCAAAAAAAAAAGAACAAGAGTACTGATTGCCAGAGACCTAATCAATATAGACATTAATAAGATGTTGGAATTAGAGTTCAGAATGAAGATTATAAAGATACTAGCTGGGTTTGAAAAAAGCATAGAAGTCACTACAGAATACCTTTGTGGAGAAATAAAATAACTAATATCTAACCAAGTTGAAACCAAAAAGGCTATTAATGAGGTACAATAAAAAATGGAGGCTCTTACTGCTAGGATAAATGAGGCAGAAGAGATAATTAGTGATATAGAAGACCAAATGATGGAGAATAAAGAAGCTAAGAAAAAGATAAACAAATACTGGGTCACAAGAGAAGAACTTGAGAGGTAAGTGATACCATAAGATGAAACAATATTAGAATAATTAGGATCCTAGAAGAAGAAGAAAGAGAGGGCGCAGAAGGTATATTGGAAGAAGTTATAGCAGAAAATTTCCCTAATTTGGGGAAGGAAACAAGCATCAAAATCCAGGAGGCACAGAGAAACCCCCTCAAAATAAATAAAAACAGATCAACACCACATCATCTAATAGTAAAACGTACAAGTCTCAGAGTCAAAGAGAAAATCCTGAAAGCAGCTTGGGACAAGAAGTCTGTAACCTACAAAGATATAAATATTAGATAGGCAGCAGACCTATCCACAGAGACCTGGCAGACCAGAAAGCACTGGCATGATATATTCAGAGTACTAAACCAGAAAAAGATTCATCCAAGAATTCTATATCCAGCTGGGCTGTCACTGAAAAGAGAAGGAGAAAAAAAAAGTTTCCAGGATAAAGAAAAACGAAAAGAATTTGCAAATACCAAATCAGCCCTACAGGAAATATTGAAAGGGGTCTTCTAAGCTAAGAGAGAGCCTAAAAGTAACATAGAGCAGAAAGGAACAGAGACAATATACAGTAACAGTCCCCTTACAGGCAATACAATGGCACTAAATTCATATATTTCAATAGTTAGTGATATAGAAGACCAAATGATGGAGAATAAAGAAGCTAAGAAAAAGATAAACAAATACTGGGTCACAAAGGTATTCTGTAGTGAATACCTGGTATTCACTAGAATATTCACTTTGTGGTATTTCTCCACAAAGGTATTCTGTAGTGACTTCTATGCTTTTTTCAAACCCAGCTAGTATCTTTATAATCTTCATTCTGAACTCTAATTCCAACATCTTATTAATGTCTGTATTGATTAGGTCTCTGGCAATCAGTACTCTCTCTGAATGCCCCAATCAAAAGACACAAGGTATCAGAATGGATTAAAAAAAACAAGACCTATTGATATGCTGTCTGCAAAAGATTCATTTTAGACCCAAAGACACCTCCAGATTTAAAGGGAGGGTGTGGAAAACAATTTACCATTCTAATGGACATCAAAAGAAAGCTGGGTTGGCAATCCTTATATCAGACAAATTAGATTTTTAAACCAAAGAATATAATAAGAGATGAGGAAGGACACATATCATACTTAAAGAGTCTGTCCAACAAGAGGATCTAACAACTTTAAATATCTATGCCCCTAACATGGGAGTACTCAATTATATAAGTCAATTAATAACAAAATCAAAGAAACACATCAATAATAACACAATAATTTTAGGGGACTTTAGGGCCCCCCTCACTGAAATGGATAGATCATCAAAAAGTCAACAAGGAAATAAAGGCTTTGAATGACACACTGGACCAGATGGACATCACAGATACATTCATAACATTCCATCCCAAAACAACAGAAAATACATTCTTCTTGAGTACACACAGAATATTCTCCAGAATAGATCACATCCTGGATCATAAATCAGGTCTCAACTGGTATCAAAAAACTGGAATCATTCCCAGCATATTTTCAGAACACAGAGCTTTGAATCTGGAACTGAATCACAAGAGAAAAGTTGGAAAGAATTCAAATAAGTGGAGGTTAAAGTGCATCATACTAAAGAATGAATGGGTCAACCAAAAAATTAAAGAAAAATTTTAAAAATTCATGGAAACAAATGTAAATGAAAACACAACTGTTCAAAATCTTTGTGATAGAAAAAAGGCAGTCCTGAGAGGAAAGTATATAGCAATGCAAATCTTTCTCAAGAAACAAGAAACGTCTCAAGTACATAATCTAACTCTACACCTAAAGGAGCTAGAGAAAGAACAGCAAAGAAAGCCTAAACCCAGCAGGAAAAATAATAAAAACAAGAGCAGAAACCAATGAAATAGAAACCAAAAGAACGGTAGAATAGATCAACAAACCTAGGAGCTGGTTCTTTGAAAGAATTAAGAAAATTGATAAACCCCTGGCCAGACTTATCAAAAAGAAAAGACAAAGAACCTGAATTTTAAAATCATGAATGAAAGATGAGAGATTACAATCAACACCAAAAAAACACAACCAATCATAAGAACATATTATGAGCAACTACATGCCAGCAAATCTTACAAACTGGAAGAAATGGATGCATTCCTAGAGACGTATAAACTACCAAAACTGAACCAGGAAGAAATAGAAAGCCTGAACAGACCCATAACCAGTAAGGAAATTGAAGTAGGAAATAAGAGTTGAGGGCCAGAGAGCTTCACAGGGGAATTCTACCAAACATTTAAAGAAGAATTAATACCTAATCTCCTGAAACTATTCAAAAAAATAGAAATGGAAGGAAAACTTCCAAATTCATTTTTGAGGCCAGCATTACCTTGATCCCAAAACCAGACAAAGATCCCATCAAAAAGGAGAATTACAACCAATACCCATGATGAACATGGATGCAAAAATTCTCACCAAAAGACTAGCCAATAAGATCCAACAGTCCATTAAAAGGATTGTTCACCATGACCAAGTGAGATTTATTCCTGGGCTGCAAGGTTGGTTCAACATCTGCAAATCAATCAATGTGATACAATGCATTAATAAAAGAAAGAACAAGAACCATATGATACCCTCAGTAGAAGCAGAAAAAGCATTTGACTAAGTACAGCATTCCTTCTTGATCAAAACTCTTCACAGTGTGATAGAGGGTACATAACTCACTATCATAAAAACCATCTATGAAAAACCCACGGAGAATATAATTCTCAATGGGGAGAAACTGAGAGCTCTTCCCTTATGGTCAGGAATATGGCAGGGATGTCCACTATCACCACTGCTATTCAACATAGAACTGGAAGTCCTAGCCTCAGCAATCAGAAAACAAAAATAAATAAAAGGCTTCTGAATTGGCAAAGAAGTGAAACTCTCACTCTTTGCAGATGATATGATACTTTATGTGGAAAACCCAAAGGACTCTACCCCAAAACTGCTAGAACTCATACAGGAATTCAGTAAAGTGTCCGGATATAAAATCAATGCACAGAATTCAGTAGCATTTCTATACACCAACAACAAGACAGAAAAAATAGAAATTAAGGAGTCAATCCCATTTACAATTGCACCCAAAACCATAAGATACCTAGGAATAAATCTAACCAAAGAGGCAGAGAATCTGTACTCAGAAAACTATAGAATACTCATGAAAGAAACTGAGGAAGACACAAAGAAATGGAAAAATGTTCCATGCTCATGGATTGGAAGAACAAATATTGTGAAAATGTCTATGCTATCTGAAGCGATCTACATATTTAATGCAATCTCTATCAAAATACCATCAACTTTTTTCAAAGAAATAGAACAAATAATCCTAAAATTTATATGGAACCAGAAAAGATCCTGAATAGCAAGAGGAATATTCAAAATGAAAAAGAAAGCTGGTGGCATTACAATTCTGGACTTCAAGCTCTATGACAAAGTTGTAACCATCAAGATGGTATGGTACTGGCAAAAAAACAGGTGAATAGATAAGTGGAACAGAAGAGAGAGCCCAGAAGTGGACACTCAACTCTATGGTCAACTGATCTTTGACAAAGAAGGAAAGAATGTCTAATGGAAAAAAGTCTCTTCAACAAATGGTGTTGGGAAAATTGAACAGCCACTTGCAGAAGAATGAAACTGGACCATTTCCTTATACCATGTACAAAAGTAAACTCAAAATGGATGAAAGACCTCAATGTAAGACAGGAATACATCAAAATCCTTGAGGAGAACACCGGCAGCAATCCCTTCGACCTCAGTCGCAGCAGCTTCTTGCTAGAAAAATCGCCAAGGGCAAGAGAAGCAAGGGCAAAAATGAGACCCTGGGACTTTGTCAAGATAAAAGCTTTTGCACAGCAGAGGAAACAGTTAACATAACCAAAAGACAACCGACAGAATGGGAGATGATACTTACAAATGACGTATCAGATAAAGTGCTAATATCCAAAATCTATAAAGAACTTCTCAAACTCAACTCCCAAAGACCAAATAAACCAATCAAGAAATGGGCAGAAGACATAAACAGACATTTCTGCAAAGAAGACATCTGAAAAAGTGCTCCACATCACCCAGCATCAGGGAAATACAAACCAAACCACAATGAGATACCACCTCAAACCAGTCAGAATGGCTCAAATTAACAAGTCAGGAAATGACAGATGTTGGTAAGGATATAGAGAAAGAGGAACCCTCCTACACTGTTGGTGGGAATGCAAGCTGTTTGAGCACTCTGGAAAACAGTATGGAGGTTCCTCAAATAGTTGAAAATAGAGCTACTGTATGACCCAGCAATTGCACTACTGGCTATTTACCCCAAAGATACAAATATAGTGATCTGAAGAGGCATGTGCACCAGAATGTTTATAGCAGCAATGTCCACAATAGCCAAACTATGGAAAGAGTCTAGCTTTTCATCAACAGATCAATGGATAAAGAAGATATGGCATATATATAATGGAATATTATGCAGTCATCAAAATAATTCGAAATCTTGCCATTTGCAAGGATAGGGTTGTAACTAGATGGTATTATGCTAAGCAAAATAAGTCAATCAGAGAGGGATAATTATCATACAATCTCACTAATTTGAGGAATTTGAAAAACAGGGCAGAGGATCATAGGGGAAGGGAGAGAAAAATGAAACAAAATGAAACCAGAGATGGAGACAAATAATATAAGACTCTTGGTCTCAGGAAACAAACTGGGGTTTGCTGGAGTGGAGATGGGTGAGAGGGGTGGCATGGTGGGGTGATGGACATTGGGGAATGTATGTGCTATGGTGAGTGCTGTGAATTGTGTAAGACTTATGAACCACTGACTGGTACCCCTGAAAAAAGGAATACATTATATGCTAATTTAAAAAATTAAATTAAAATTTTAAAAAACTCATTAAGTGGAGAAATATTCTAATTTAAAAATATTTTTATATTTTTTTCTGTACACAGAAATTCCATGGGTTCATTTGGCAACACTAACACTGAGATCCTTTAAAATCCTTTTAAAATTTTAAAAAACTCATTAAGTGGAGAAATATTCTAATTTAAAAATATTTTTATATTTTTTTCTGTACCTAAAAATATTTTTAGGTACAGAAATTCCATGGGTTCATTTGACAACACTAACACTGAGATCCTTAACCCTCAGTATCCTTCCCCCTCAGCTACATTACAACATGCACACAGATACACACAGTCCTCTAAAATCATTTGAAAACAAAACAAAATGCTCTCCCACATGATTCAAACATGCTATGTTTTGTCAACTCCAGCCTTTAGACTGAAAAAAAAATGAGACACTGGATGTAAATAAAGGTTGGTTCAATCATTTCCTCAATGACTGTCATAGCCGAAGAGGGATACCTCACACTGGAGAAATCTTATATGGGTTCATGGAGCAGAGAGTCAAAAGCATTACATTCTCCCCCCACCCCTTACCCTCTGGGGATACGTTTCAGACCCCTAGGGGACACAGATACTTCCAAACCCTATGTATACTATGTTTTTCCTGTGCATACACATATATAAGAAAGTTTAATTTATAAATGAGGCACAAGTAGAGATTAACAGTAATAATAAAATAGAATGATTACAACAATATAATATAAAAGTTATGTGAATGTGGTATCATTTTCTCTCAAAACACTGTAGTGCACTGTGCTGTACTTCCTTCCTGTGATGCTGTGAGATGGTTAAATGCCAATGTGAGGACAGTAAGTGAGGTGAAGACTCCAGCACGTGATACATGTAAGCCTTAGGCTACTCACCTTCCGATAATCTGTCAGAAAGAAGATCTGCTACTACCAACCAAGGTTGACCTCAGGTAACTGAAACTGCTGAAAATGAAACCATGGATAAAGGGGAACTATAGAATATGGATGAGAAAGACTTCAGGGTTTCCTGACTCTACCAATGAATCTATCTGCCATTGATGAGGAAACTTAAAATGCCACTGTTTCTTTATTTGTAAAAGGTGCATAATTTCAGAATAGATTTTTAGGAGGATTGACGCTCATAACATGTATCTGTACAAATTAGGAACAATTTTAAATGCTCCAAAATTCAAAATAGTACTTGAATAATGCAATTTTCCCCTTCCTGGGAGAAAATATGCAGTAAGGAGTATCAAGGATGGTTGCGTCAAATATGAAAGAGATTTAGAATATGTTCTTATTCCAGTAAATTGCACCAAAATTTATTTATTTGAAATAAATCTAGTGTATGTAAAGTAGCCAATAAATAGCATGGTTCAGATTTGCTAACTCAGTGCTGGACACAGATTAAGTATTTATGACTTACAAATGCATGAGATAGAGACAAAAAATGAATGAGAAGGGGAATTCATTAAAATGGAAAATAAGAGAAGAGAGAAGACCGTGAGAAGCAAGCAGTTCAGTGTGAGGCCCTGGCAGAAGGTTAATAGGCAGAAGAGAGAAACCAAGGTATTTCCTTCACTTTTTGGCGTCATCTCTGCCAGCTTGTATTCTCCAAGGTTCTAGTTCTCCCTAGATAGCCAGGATCCAAGGTCTAGCTTCGGCTTAGTGGTTCCAGCTCCTGGGCTCCTACCTTTGAACTTTGAATTTAGAAATAATGGCAACTTCCAAAGGCAGGTAATCTCATCTTCCCCTGGTGATTCATCAGGCCTTCTAACACCTTAATATCCCATATTAAATTATTATTATTAAATGGAATTACTTTACATGAGTTTTGGTTTTTTGAGTTGCTCTGATACAAACAACTATTTGATACTTTAATGTACAGGTGTAGGTAGATAAAAATTTCTAAAGGTTTAAATGTATAACTGTATTTTATAGCACTTTACAAATTCCTTAAAAAAATTGAACAATGGCAGAATCACTTCAGAGGGTATTATATTCCTACAAAGTACCTACCTTGAAGGGAATTCTCAGAAGTTCCTTTATGGCTGTTAAAAAGCAGTTGATTTATTTTACAACACTGCAAATATGAGATAAGTAAAATATTATATCCCCAAATAAGAGCAGAGTTTGCTTTTTCTATGAATCTATATTTATGATAACTGAATCTGTGTTTTTATTTTGTCTGCACTGAAAATACTCCAACAGTAGATCTCCTGAATATATCAATATGACTTGATAGATCAGGACTTTTTCCTAAAAGTGTTCACAGTCCAGCTAGAAGGAAAGACACAGCAGATGTTTTCCTCTCTATTATTATTATGCATATAAATATTATGCATTTAAATACGTTTTTAAAAAACAGTATAGAAGAGGGCATAGTGAAAACCAAATCTCCCCAATATTAATTGTACTCCCCATAGGCAACCACGGTCAATGTCTTGTGCATCCTTTCATAATTCTTTCATAATGTTTACAGATACAAACATACATCCACATTCATCTGTAAAAGGGGATAATAATAACATTTACTATAGTAAATATAATAATTATATTTAGTAAATATTTAGCAAATAATTATTATAGTAAATATAGTAATTATATAACTATGAAATACTATAGTAAAATTTTTGTGAAGACTAAATAAGAAAGTAAACACAAAGAAGTCAGCCTTGTTAAGTTCTTATAGTAAATATCAGTTATTAATATTTTCCAGTTTCATCAAACCATGTATCTACCTCCCTACATGGAAGCAAAATTTACTTGGTCTCCTACTTAGGTTATTATCCAAGTTCTTGCATGTATAATATGTATAAATTCATATATAGTATACGATATGTTGTTATATATACAAACATAAGAATTTATATGTAGGTATATGCAGGTATGTATGTATTAATACATATATTATTACATATACATATAGTTAAGAATTTATGTGTTTGTGTATCATTGTGAATTAAAGGATTTGTAGATTTTTTATTTTGTATTGCCAGAGTGCCCTCCAAATAAAAAGGAGACAAACACACACACACACACACACACAAACACACAATGATAAGCTTTGTGATAATGATTCTAAATGTAATAGAGTATAAGGGTAATAGAACTCTTAAAAATGTGTCTTGTGAAGCAGGTAAGGCTTAAACTGAATCCGTAGTAGGTAAAGAGAAGGAGAAATGGCATGGCATATCAACAGACATATTGTGTGTTATACCATAAGCAATGGTGTGAAGCAGAAATTAGATGTGTGTATGGAAAGCTTTCAAGTTAAGACGCTGGCTTGACTGAAGGGAAAGAAGGTGAGCATGTAAAGCGAAGTCAGATTGCAGCAGAATGTGCAGTCGAATTTCTGAATAGATGGAGAAGAAAAGTGTAGGTTTTGGAGCACTGGAAGAAGATGTGAAAGCAATTTTTTTTTAATTTTGTTTCATTTTAGGACAGTCAGACCTCTGCTCAGTCTTGTGCTTTGTTACTTTTTTTTCAAGAATTTAAGCACATATTTTTGGTAAGCCTAAGCAGAATGTGCAAAAAAATCAACTAGTTCCTAAATTACGAAAAGTGTCATTTTTTTAATTTTCTTTTTTAAAAAGATTTTATTTATTTATTTGAGAGAAAGAGAACAAGCACAAGAAGGGGGAGCAACAGAGGGAGAGGGAGAAGCAGACTCCTGGCTGAGCAGGGAGCCCAGTGTGGGACTTCACCCCAGGACCCTGGAATCATGACTTGACAAACACTTAACTGACTGAGCCACCCAGGCACTCTGTCATTTTCTTTCTAAGAAAAATTATTTAAAGGGCTGAAAATCAATTTGTAATGTGATACTGAAGAGTTTGTAGTTTTTATTTGTATTCTCTTTTTTACATTGTGTAGATTTTATGATTCCTTTATAGTGAGTTATATAAACTAATCAGATTGGTAACAAGAAGTTTTGAAACTCTTAGTTCAAGCACGAGGCATGCTTCATTATGATATTGAACAATTAGTGTGAAAGGGGCTGGTAGGTTGATTAAGTTTTCCAGACCTATAAACCTATCCAGTACTTCTTGGCTGATCACTGAGCTTTTGTTTTTCTTCTCTTCTTTCTTTCTTTTTAATTTTTTAAGCTCCTGCTTTCAATACAGAGGGTGAGAATTTTTTTTAAAAAATCTGTTTTGCTATATTTCTGTATGCATGATTTATATAAAAATGTATAATCACTTTAACATGGACACTTAACATATGTGTTAACCCCATCTTTATTCCCATCTAAATGGTTTGGGTTTGCTTTTCTCATATGCATAGTTTGTTCTATTTTAGTTATTGCCTTATGGCTTTTCTTAGCAAGGTAAGTAGATGTAAACATCCCAATATTTGGAATCAGATCTAATTTGAATCTTGGTTAGCCCACTTATTAACTCTGTGTCTTTGTTCAGGTCATTTCTGTGAATGTCAGTTTCTTTACCTGAAAATGAAGTCTAATTATACTACCTACCTCATAGGATTTTTTTTCTCTACCAATGAAAAAGGCATTTAGCAAGTCACTGGCAGACATCATGGAAACAACATGTAATGGCTGTCATTATTATTGCTGTTGTCAACTATTTCAACAACCATAACTGGAAAACAGAAACAGAACTGAAATTTCAGTGAAAGTCTGGACTACCTAAAAATACATTGAAGCCTTGTTTTTCTTTCTCGACATGAAGGGACTGATGAGTGGAACCACAACGCTGACTCTGATGGAAAGGAGAACGGGATGTGGGACTAATTCTCTTTCTTCCTTCCTTAGCTCCAGCCGCTCTATCATTACCCTGGCTATCCCTTTCTCTGGGCTCAGATTTCAGCAGATGTGCACATCTACAACATTTATGGAAGGTAAATGTTTTATCTTTTTAATGTGGTTAGTGAAAAAAGGTTTTAAATATGTATTCCAAACCTTTGGTATGGATACTTGGGAACCCTAAATCGGGTTATAAGAAAGTATTGAGAAAAGAAAACTTTGAAATTACATTTTTGAGGTAACTTTTTAAATTCTAATTTCCAATGAAGAATGTGCAGTGTTCATGTAAATATATGCAAATAAATACAGCTGCTTTTCTCTTTTATTCCTAAATCTGGCCCTTTGAAAAATCTCAGCAAAAATTATTTGCATGGAGGTTGTAATAAACTGTAGTGCATGTCGCTGTTACATAAAACAAAAGTATTCTCTGTATATACACTGCTGCATTTCTTATTATGTAGGTTAGAATCACATTATGTGGAGACCATTGCTCTGTAGATCCTGCTGATGGTTTTCATTCAACTGATGTTGGCAAAGGTTAGATTTCTCTTTCAAAGCTAGCAGCATCTCATGAACAAAATCCATGAACCCAAACCATGTCTTATTTTGTGGAAGACAATGTTAAATAGAATATCCAAAAGTAGTAATTGTTTAATAATTATTTGTTGAACAAATGAATAATGTCTAGTTTCAAGATTTCTAATATTTTCATGATACTCTTTAAGTGTTGAAACATCTATACCAGTTTCCCTCAAAATCTGTAAGCATATCTCTTAAACGGAGTATAAATATTTGTACATTTGATTGTGTTTTCTGTAACAGTATATCCAGACAGAATCATGCTTTCCACAAAACAAACAAACAAAAAATGGAGTTTGGTTTACCTTGTACTATTAAAAGAAAACAAATCTGTCACAGTCATAAGGTATGTTCACAGGCTGGAAGCATCTGGGCTTTTTTATAAGGAAGTGGAATCACAAGACAGTAGAGGGGAAATGGCTTTGTCACCCCATTCTGTTCATAGTGGAGACCAAGCCACCCTTCCTGTTTCAGCCGTTCCCAGCTCCAGGACCCCTCACCTCCCTGTGACTGCCACCCATTCTGCCCAGTATAAACTTGACATAGACATAGGACCAGGGCAACACGATGATGAGGAATGTAGACTTCCTTCGCAATCACTTCAAACTATTTGAAGTCTATGGAAGAACAAAAATATCCCGCTCTGCCCCTAAAGTAAGTTTATGTATTTCTATCCATTATAAAGGATAGAAACTGGGGTAAATGAAAGTTATTTGACAAGCTCAAAGCTGTTGTTAATAACACTGATATGAGAGCCCCCAAGTTCCGAGTTTTCCTATATTTTATCTTAGGAGCACAAACGTTCTTATCTCCAAGAAGTGAATAAATGTTGTGTCTTTGACTCAAATTGCAAACTTGAGTATCTCACAAATCTTGAAAATTCCACATAGTCTTAGAAGCTTTCTACGTTTTCTTATTCCTGTTAAACCCATTTCATTGCAACTCTCTGATTTGTTCCCTTGTATATAGATCTAAATTGGACCACACAAAAAATATGCAGTACTATTTGGAGAAAGGAAACAATTTATAAATAATTGATGACCAATCAAATTGAAACTATTTTTTAACAGCTGATAAAGAAAAGTTAGGTCAACTTTTGAGCACTTCATAAAATATTGTATACTTAATTTTGTAGGTTGATTTATATCTCAAAATAGAACCCTCAGTCAATCTTACCAATGAAGAGTCCTTCTGATTTGCATTAAGTATCCCAATACTTTTCCTAGAATGTTAAGGAATGATATTTCATTTGTTTAATCTGACATGCTGGTCAGCAACTTAATTTTCTAGGAAATGAAATCTTTATTTGCTTGAAGAAGTCATTTCCAATAATGCATTCAAGTCTCAGATGTACACCTAACCCCATTAAAAGCAAGCTGAGAACATTTTTAGAGTGTATTTCTCAGAATTATCTACAGTTACAGTTTTTTATCTTCTTTTTCCTTTATGAATAGAAGATGTGTTAGCTACCATCTTTTCCCCCCTCCCTTATCTTGTTCTAGAGGGAATGAACGAATATCACTGATTCTACATTACTTAACACACCTTTTCTATCTGTAAAGGCAAAAACAAAGATCTAAATATGAATCCATATTTTTTCTATCTCTTTTGGCATTTAAACCAAAGGGCAGAACATTAAGTATCAATTAAAATTGTTTAAAACTCCACATAGGCAGCTTTTTAAGTAAATGGCAATCCAAGAATAATTACAAGGTGATTTTTAAAATAAAGAACAAAACCTAATATCTCTAAATAAATGTTATCCTTTACGAAGTTACACTGGATAAAATGTGATGTTACTAGAATAACAACTTTTGGCCTGAAATAACAATGAGAGGCCTAGATGGTTCAAAACCTAATTCTGTTACCTACAAATGGTATGATTTAAAACAAATTATCATACTTTCTATGCTTCAGTTTAGGTATTTCTATATGGTAGATTGTTACAAAATGGCCTCAGATGGAATATGTCTCCCTAAATGAGTGCCTTTGTGTAGTCTCCCCCCACCCTGAATCTTGGCTAGTCCCATGAATTGTTTAGACCAACAGACTATAAAGGGTGTGTGTGACAAATGCACATTCTGGGCTTAGGTGTGAAGAGGCTTTGCAGCTCTCATTTTCACCTTCTGGGGATCAGAACACCATGCTATAGAGAGGCACTTTCCAGCTTAATAGGTTTCATGTGGAGGATACACGTGGTACCCTAGCTGACAGCCAACAGCCAGATGTGTGAGTGAAACCGTCTTAGACCCTTCAGCCTCGGTTGAGCCATCAGATGATGGTAGACCATGTGATGAGTCCCAGGTGGCACCAGCAGAAGAATCATCCAGATTATCCACCCACAGAATCATTAGAAATGATAAACTGTTGTTGTTTTAAGTTAATAACTTTGGGGGTTCTTTGTTAAAGAGCAAAGATTACCTGAAACACTGTCAGATTGGATAATAATAATGTTTATCTAAAACAGCTTTATTGTAGATGAAATCAAAATATATACACTTAGAACAGTTTCTGGACCATATAAATGCTCAACAGGTGTTAATCATAATTATTAGTACAAAGTCACTAATTGGAAAAGGGCAACATATGCAATATACATATGCAAATTCAAGAATATTTGTTCAAAATCTGCACATTACTTCAGAATATAAGAGGCAACAAATAAGGACAAAAACTCCAGTGATTTGAAATGTGGGCAAAAACAAACAAATAAACAAAACTTATGGACATGATGATGCTAGAAGAATAAAGACCACATCTACATGGCAAAATTCTTTTCTCATCTTCTAAAAATACTGCATTAATAACTGCTATATCATAACAAAAGCTTTTATGTAAAAATACGCATTTCCAACTTTTGTAAACATCTTGCTATCTTTCAGTATCTAGCCACAGTGGCTCTTACTCCCTTATCAGAAGCATTGTCCAGAGCTGAAGCTTCCTGACAACTTGAAAATGTATGTTTTTGAAGCCACAGTGAACTCCATCTGTTTTCACTCATTTACTTACCAAACTGACCCCTATAGGCATTTGAGTTTGGGGCCCTACCTTTAATTTGAGGATAAATGGAAGGTTAGATTTCTATTTCTTGATTTTAAAGCTATGAATTTCTAGAGTAGCAAAATCTTTAGAAAGTATCTATTTCAACTATCTAATTTAATTTAGAATCAAGTCATGTAACAAATGAGGCAGAATAAGGGCTAAAGTGCAGAGATTCTAAATCTAGCTCCAGGCTACTTCCTCTTCTCTGAGAGGCAACAATCTGGCAGCTATGAGTTCATGACAAAATTCAGCATTTGGATAGGGACTCAGTTACAGCACGTGGGTGTGGATGGTAGAAAATAGAAACATAGTTATAACTGTACCACCCATTCCTTTGGGGTAAGAAATAGAACATGTGACCTGATGCAAATTCCAAATCAGTTAGAATTTTGCTTTTGTATTACATGTTGCTTAAAATCAGTATTTGATATTATGTGACTTGAGAAGCTTCCCAGTTACACAAACTCAAGGCAGGGTGATTTCCACAGGCTTGTTCAGACTATTTGAACTGACCCTTATCCACTTCCAATTCTGTGCCATTATAAGAGTTGATCTGGGGAGGAAAAAAGAAATCTCTCTCACATAGGATTGGAGTATCTTGGCATACAATAAAATATTTTTGAGCAGCCTATGGGCACTCTTCTAGTGAAGAAAGAAAGAGAGCTGGGCTCAGTGAGTTAGCTTACCCATTCTTCTGTGTTCATAAAGCATGCTGTTCTATTTCTACTGCAGCTCCAAACAGTAAGATAGACATACTGACCACTTCATTACAGGAAGGTTTCCAAGATCAGAGATTATGACTTTTCATCTTTGAATTTTAGCATTGCCAGATAAACTCAGGATGCTCAATTAAATATGAATTTCAGGTAAACAACAAATCATTGTTTTATATAAGGGTGCCCATGTAATATTTGGATAACATTGGAATAAGAAAATGATTATAATAATAAATGATTAGTTGTTCATCTGAATTCAAATTTAACTGGTTGTCCTATTCTGGTATGGTTTGTTTAGATCTGCTTTTTTTCTCCCCCCTAAATGTGGTAACCCTACTTACAGATAAGTGTCAAATGCAGTCCTGCCATAGAAGATGTTCAGTAAATGCCATCTGAATATTGAATGGCACTTTTTGCAATTCCACCTAATGGTATGGTATCATGGCTCCACTAACCTTTGAGATGTCATCAGACTCTAATCTGATTCTAGACACAAATCTCAACACCAGTAAGAATAATTAAAACCCAAATAACAATATTGTGTATGTTTCTACAGTGCTTTATGATTTTCAAAGGTCAGAGGCAGTACTTGCTCTTTTTAAAATAAATTCTGAATAACACACAATTAAACTGTAACTGAATAAAAAGAGCATGCAGAAAGTGAAGAATGCTTAGATGGTGAATACAAAGATCTTCATGCTTCTATAAACTACTGAATTTCTGGTTCATACATTCTATCTCATATTATTAAATCAGATCATTCCTTTTCTAGCATGACTATGCCAGTTTCAGAGGAAGAGAAAATAATTTAGGACCCTGATGGCTGCAGGTGAACGGGCATTTATTTTTCTATGTCACCCCATTTTTATGCTTCACAATCTTCCAACTGCTAATTAAGACAAAGGGCAAAATTATATCCTTCAGCAAACAGTCTAGTACCCGTTCCCAGTCTAGGATGTGACAGACACCACACTTGAATTTTGCTTTCTGTTCTTTTTTTTGTTGTTGTTATAGCCTTTATATAGCATAATAGACTAACCAAGTACAAGTTGAGCAGACTGAAAGGAAGAATTATTTCACACTCCTGCTGATGCTGTTGGAAAGTGCAGAAATGCTTCCTTCAATTTTTAACTTTTTAGAACAGCACACAGAAGGCAACCTAGCAAGTATTAAGATTCACAATGCCATCTGTCTGTTGAAAATATAGTCTAATTCATTAGACACTGAGATACACACACATATATAAATGTGTGTGTGTGTTTGTGTATATATATATATATATATATATATATATATATATATATATATATATATGTGTATATATATATATATATTTTTTTTCCCCCCTGCTTAGTTTGCTGGTTATTTTGTATTGCTCCCTATTGACCTGAAACTAAGAAATTAAACAGCAGGAAAAGTAATGAGAACTAATTTTCTGTTCAAGTCAAGGAAATGTGTTCCTTTTCTATGACTTTAGAAAGTCTCTAGTATCTAATAAGTACTCTAGAATGCTTGGGGTGCCTACATGGCTCAGTCAAACTTCCAACTCTTGATTTCAGCTCAAGTCATGATCTGAGGGTCATGACATCTGAGTCCCATGTCAAGCTCCTCTCCTTCTCCTTCTACCCCTCCCCCTGCTCTCTCCTGCTCTCACTCCCTCTCCAAAACAAACAAGCAAACAAATAGTACTATAGAATGGTTTCATGAGAAATGTGCATTTTTTTTTAAAAAAATTATTTATTTATTTAGCAGACAGGTATCACAAAGTAGGCAGAAAGGCGGGGGGAAGGGAACAGACTCCCTGCTGAGCAGAGAGCCCGATGCAGGGCTCTATCCCAGAACCCTGAGATCGTGACCTGAGCCAAAGGCAGAGGCTTAACCCACTGAGCCACCCAGGTGGCCCGAGAAATGTGCATATTAACATGGTAAATAGGTGGGAGCCAGAGTGTGTACAATAGAGAAAATGAGTGACACTCATAACTCTAAAGGAACATGAATATCTTCAGAGACTAACATTTCCTTCTATCATTTAGGAGAAAATGACCACTAATCAAAATCAGAAGTCAGTGAACTGAAGACAGTTTATGGTAGAATATAATATTTTGAGAATTTTGTGACAATGTCATCTCTTTGTACTATGCTCCAGAGTTTGTTTCATCTTTTAAGGATTAAATGTTTATCCCCCAGTCGTGGTTCTCTAAGAACAATGCTTCTTGTCTGTTAGAGACAGGTGAAAGAAATCTCAAAGGTATATATATACTTGCATGCATATATATATATATATATATGGTTATATATAACTGTGTATATGTAAATATATAAATTTACATTTATATAAATAAAATGCATTTGTTATACATTATATAAATTCTATATTACATATCATATATTTTTCTTAAATTTCTCCTTATTAATATCTGCGTAAAGCCTTCTTAGTTGTCCTCCCAGGAGTGGAGTGAGGTGGAATGCATCAACTAATTGAGCCAAATCTTGAACAGCTTCCTCAGGATGAGGACCAGGTATTTTTGTTTGAAGTTTTGGAACATCCTGCCACCCCCAGCCTTATCGGAGAAAACAGTGTTTCCATTTTGACAGAAACCAGGATGGCCGCCTTTAATGGGGGAGCCCCACACTAACAGACATGGGGCCAAGAGAAGGCCCTGGAGGCCAGTGGGCTACACACCGTGCATTCCAGTTCTGCTGTAGGTTCTCTGAATACATGACTCTGCTGTGGGTTCCTTTGAATTAAAGCAAATGCATTAGATTAAAAACCCTTAGTTTATTAAGCCTTGTGCTTCCTTTTCCCAGCCCTACAAAAGAATAAATTCTGAAAAAGAAACATAACGAAGCTTCCCTAATGTTCCAGTTTGAAGATTTGTCATCATTAGTGTTTTAATCCCTTCTCTCCCTCATACCTTCCTATAGGAGTTTATCATTTGAATTGTAAACTTCTACCTTTAAACTGACTTGGGAAAATTGGCTCAGAGACTCTAGTTTCTTTATTTAGAAATTGGAGTTCAGGCTTAATTTCCCAGTCTTTTTTTTTGTATGTTTGTTTGTTTCCCTACAGTCAAATAATATAGGGGGAGGGGGGACTGGAGAGATCTTCAATACATATTCAAACTCTTCAGGTGTAACTGGGATCTGTGTCTCCATACTCATCCCTCAGAGAGAGGTGTTGGTCACATTCCTCAGGCTTTCCCTGCTGCATTTGTTTATAAACCACTTAGAAATGACCCCTCATTCACTGGGTCAGGCAGAAGCCAGCAGCTGAGCACCAATGACCAGCTGCTGGAGATGTGGGTGGCCACAATCCCCCCGTTGTGACCCAGACACGTTGGATCGGGGAGAGTCACTGCCTGTAGCTCTGACTTCCTGGTCATCACAGTTTTCATTTCCAGAGTGAAGTACAGAGATTTCAGTTGCTCCAGCATGTATGGGAGATTTCATAATGAGTCAGGCAGGAAAATAACAGATGGTGCACTGAGTGTAAATATGAAAATACCCTTGGAGCTGCAACAGAAGGCTGGCACTCCCAGGGGAGTTGAGCAAAAACAGTGAAGACTCCCCACTGTCTCTCCTCTTTTCTCATTTCTGTCTCATTTCTCAGGGCAAAGACTTTGTAGCCTGTGAAGGGGTAAGTACTGCCATCTGATTGTCCCTGAACTATGATCTACCTGGAGGATCTCAGCCTCTGATCTCTGGCCCTCTCACCTCTTTATCTGCTCACACTCGCTCCCTCATTCATTAATTTTAGCTACTTTCTTTGGATTCTTAGCTTCCCCCCTGCCTTCCTTCTGGACTTGATGTAACTAGGAGAATGATTTCAACCCTGAAACTGTAGCTTTGACCATATTTCATCACTGTCATTCCTTCTTTTTTATGAGTAATTCAGCAGTCCCCACCATGACCACCCTAAACCCTTTTGAAATCCTGTTTTTTTTTCCTTTTTTTAACAAATAATCATCCAGCTCTTTCCATTAGCTTTACTATAATTTCCATTTGTCTTACTAAAGTCAGCTGGAAATGTTGTCAACTTTTAATGTGCATTTGACATATGATTTTGGTATAACAATTACCCGGCATAACACTGTGTCAGGGGATAAGTGAGGACCATTCTTTCTCAAATAACATATACACCGCTTTTCCTCTCCTATAGTTGTATATTTCTTAGGCAATAAACATGCATAGCTTCTACAGGAGTAGATTTAGCTGCTTTGCCAAAAAAAGTGTGGACCAGGAAATCAGGGTTTTACAGAGAAGAAATCCAAATGGACCTAGTACTATATAGAATAGCAAGTTAAGAGAGCTGAGAAAAACAAAATAAGTCAAGACACAATATACAATAGTAGCAATTTAAAAAGGAGATATATTTTCAGACTTAGAAAGTCATAATGGGATTATTTGAAAACTTTTTACCAATATTTCAAAGTTAAATGAATAATTTTCTAGAAAATATGTTAAATTTGACTTAAGAAAATAGAAAATCTGAATAACATAATAACATCTAGTCTACTGAAGCTACATATAATTTCTATTTTATACAAACTTTTTCAGAGAAGAAAAAAAGGGGAAAAATCACCCATCTCATTGTGTAAGGCAAAATCAACTTTGATTTGTAAGGATAGTAAAGAAAATAAAAGATAAGTATGGGAGTTGCTGGATATGTTAACTCATTTGTGCAAATTCTTCCACAATTTATATGTATCAAATCATCAAGTACACATTAAAACATATTATAATTTTGTCAATTATACTTCAATAAAACTGAAAAATATTTATTTATTTATTCATTCATTCATTCATTTATTTATTTATTTATTTATTTATGTAGCTAGAGTGGATTAGTGGGGTGTGCAGGGATGGGCAGAGGGAGAGGCAGAGAGAGAATCCCAAGCAGGCCCCATACTCTGTGCAAGCCCTTCAAAGGGCTCAATCTCATGACCCTGAGATCATGACCTGAGTGGAAATCAAGAGTCAGACACCCAACTGAGTGAGCCACTCAGGCACCCCAAAATATGTAACAAATTTTTTAAAAGGCAGAAGAAAAGAATATTTTGACCAACTATAACATAAATGAAAAAAATCCTAAGTAAAATATTTGCAAGTTGCAGTACATTAAAAAATGGTAATACATGATACTCAAGTAGCATATTTTCACTAGAAATGAAAAGCTGGTTCAAGGAAAAACCTCTTAATATCATATACCATGTTAAGAAATCACACTGGCAATGACCACGTGTGGAGAGGAGAGGAAGTTGGGCATTACTTAGTGGATACAGAGTTTTAGTTTTGCAAGATGAAAAGGTTCTGGAGATCAGTTACACAACAATGTAAAAATACTAAACTCCACTGAACTCTGCACTTAGAAATGGTTAAAATGATAAATCTTATGACTTTTTTACCATGATAAAAAAGAATTTAAGACATTACAGAAGAACAAATATATGAATTACTAGTGACTGTCTCCAAAAGAGAAGAAAATAATGCAGGGAAAAGAGATGATCAGCATCATGGGAGAAGGGGTAAGTTAAATATTTAGATTGAAGGAGTAGGACAAGATTTACTGAGAAGTGACATTTGAGTAAACATGGGAGAAAGTAAAGGGGAAGAGCACTTTCATGAGAGAAAATGGCAAGTGCCAAGTCCAGAGCGAGGGGCCTATCTGGTCCATCAGGTAGGGGACCAAGAAGACCTGTGTTGTTGGAGAGGGGAGAGTAGTAGGAGACGAGGCGGAGAGACAAGGAGGGCAGAAAACCACAAGGGGCCCTGGAAATGATGATGAGATGGAAGAGATGGGAACCCTTTGGAGAATTTCAAACAGAGGAGAGATGTGATACATCACATGATTTTTCATGTACTGGCTGCTCTTAAGAAATGCTCTGAAATAGAAGATCAAACACAGAAAGACCAAAGAGGAAGGAGGCTTAAAAAAAAAAAAAAAAAAAGAGCTAGAGGGGAAAAATGATGGTCCTTAGACTAGGGCAGCAACACTGAGGGTGGTAGAAACTTATTTTGTAAATAGTCACATAAATTTATAGAACTACCATGATTTACTCACAAACTAATTGTGGAGTGTAAAAGAGAGGATGTCAAAGGTTTTGGCCTGAGTAACTGACAGGTGCAGGCAGAACACGTCTGGTCGTGCAGGGGTGGCAAATATCAGGTGTTCACTTTGAAATACATATTAGACATTGAAGTAGAGGAGATGAGTAAGCAGTTATAGATGCAAATTTAAAGTTTAGAAGAGCTGAACAAACTAGAGATACAAATTAGACCTCATCAAAGAATAGTAGTATAGTTGAACTTTGAACAACATGGGTTTGACCAGCATGAATCTACTTATGACAAGGATTTTTTTTTATAAATACAATATGGTGCTGTAAATGTACTTTCTATCCCTTATGATGTCCTTAACATTTTCCTCTACCTTGCTATATTGAAAGGATACAATATATAATACATATGACATACAAATATGTATTAATTGGCCATTTATGTTATCTGAAGGCTTCTGGTCACCAGTAAGCTATTAGTGGTTAAGTTTGAATGGAATCAGAAGTTACATGAGGATTTTTGACTGCAGGAGCAAAGAGTTGGTGCCCTTAACACCTGTGTTATTCAAGGGTCAACTGTATTTGAAGTCACAAGTAAGTATAATTATAAGAGAGAAGAAATTCAATAACCATTTTCTGGAACTCAAACATTTCAAAATAAGGGAAATGAAAAAGAACCAGTAAGGACAGTAAGAACAGCTAGAGGGGGAGAAAGAAAAATAGGAGTCTGGTGTTCTGAAGTTGAAGGGCTCCATGGAGAGGTCAACTGCACTTGGTGTGCCTGACTGGCCACATAAAATGGGAACTGAGAATTTGCCTGTGGTTTTAGCAACACAGAAGTCATAGGTGATAATAGCTAGCTAACAAAAACTTAGGACAAGCATCATACTTAATGGTAAAACTTGAAAAGTAATTCCACTGAACTTCTGAGGCATGACAAACATGCCTTCTTTCATGATTTTTTATTCAGAATTGTACAAGAGGTTCTAAATGACAAAATAAAATAGGTATAAGAATTGGAAAGAAAGAAATAAAACGGGTATTTGCAGTTTATTTGATGTCTATGTATAAAAACCCAGGATAATCTACAGATGAATAGAAATTAATAAAAGATTTAAAATTTCATTAGATCCAAGATTAGCATTACAAAAATCTACTCTTTCTGTTAAGTATCTAAAACCAGCTATGTCCTGATATTTAAGAAAGGAAAAGGAAGGAATGGGGAAGGGAGGGAGGGGCAACATGGAAGGGACGGGAGCAGAAGAGAGGAAAAGAAAAAAGGAAGAGTAACCTGCTATGCAGTGTCTGCTGATTTCTGTGGTGTAACTATTCCCATTTCTTTTTTTCTTTCTTTTCTTTTTTTTTTTTTTTAGATTTATGTATGTATTTATTTATTTGAGACAATGAGAGAGAGAGAGAGAGAGAAAAGAGCAGAGGGAGAAAATAAATCCCAAACAGACTCGCCCGTGAGCACAGAGCCGGACACAGGGCTCAATCCCACAGCCCTCAGATCATGATGTGAGCCAAAACCAAGAGTCTGCCATTAACTGACTGAGCCACCCAGGCACGCCCAGCCATGGCTGATTGCAAGCTGCCAGTGTGGTGTCACCGAAGCAGGACTGAGAAGAGATCCACACAAGTGCCCTTGCAAGGTGGTATCAGCTCTAGCATGTCACTGCAAATCAACTTGCAAGTTACATAGGAAAATAAAAATCACATTCATAGAAGCTACCAAACCTGTAAGATTTACACAAAATATAACAAAATGTGCAATAGCATGCAGAGATTACATTTTAAGGGATTTCAAGAAAAAAAAAAAACCTGATTACTTCAAGAATATGTTTTTTTTTTTTATTTCCAGCATAACAGTATTCATTATTTTTTGCACCACACCCCGTGCTCCATGCAATCCGTGCCCTCTATAATACCCACCACCTGGTACCCCAACCTCCCACCCCCCGTCCCTTCAAAACCCTCAGATTGTTTTTCAGAGTCAGAGTATCAGTGGTTGGGAAGAATTAATATCATTGATGTCAGTTTGCCTCAAATTAATCTGTAATGTCAGTATAATTTAAATCAAATCCCAACAGGGAATCTTAAAATCTATTTGGAAAAGAAGAGGTCAAAAATAGCTGAGCCAGGGGAACCTGGGTGGCTCAGTAGATCAGGCTCTGTGCTGGGCATAGAACCTGCTTAAGATTCTCTTCCTTTCCCTCTGCCCCTCCCCAACCACCTCTCTCCCCTTTCTTTAAAAAAGAAATAGCTGAGCCAGCTTCCAAGAACAAGATGGGGGGATTTTCACTACTAAAAAAAACAAGTCAGTAAGATTGTTGCTACTAGTGTCAGAATGAACAAATGCAACCACGTAAAGGCAAAAAGAGTCCCATAAACAGACATAAGTAATTTTGGAAACTTGTATAGCAGATGTGATATCACACATCAGTGTGGGAAAGGTGGCCTCTCAATAAGGTTCTATGACTACTAAATTCATCTATGGAAAAATAAAATTTAGATTCTCTATAGGACAAAAGAAAAAATCACAAAGAATAAATAGGAAAATATTGCAAATTGTAACAATGGGTAATTAGTCCAAGTTCATAAAGTGCTCTTAAAACTAATCAATATATTAAACCCAACAGATTCACGAAGAACAATTACTAAGGTCAGAAAAAACTGCCTATTTTCATTTAAAAAACCCAGAAAGTATTTAAAAATATTTGACTAAAATAAGCATTTAAAAACTAATTTTAAATTAATAAAATGCTATGTGTTTCTATCAAAATGAAAGCAAGTGAAAATATTGATTTAAAAAAAACCACACTTATGATCTATGCAAATGCTCATTTCTCCATACATTAAGGGAAATGAGAACTATCAAATACATGTTCCAAACCTGCTGAAAGTATAAACTGGCACAACCTTTTTGGATTGTGATATATTTAGAGAAATATTAAATATGCCTCCCTTGACCCAAGACTTCAAGGGATGTATCTTAAAGAAAAAGTGTGCAAAAAGCCACACATAATCCATTTAAGGGAAGAAATGGAATGTGTTCGATATGTTGTTAACAGAAAAAAAAAAAAAAGCAGTCTACCAAATTTACATTAATATGGCCTATTATTTTGTAAAACAAAAAATAGTATAAGTGCACTAAAATGCATTCAAAATTATCTGAAAGTAACAAAGAAGTGACTATTTTTGGGTGCTGGTATAATGGAGTTCTGTTTTCTTACTTATATTTTTTTGTGCTTTCTTAACTTTGCAGTAGTTATTACTCATATACTAAAATGAATCACTTGGGGATGCCTGGGTGGCTCAGTTGGTTAAGCATCTGCCTTCAGTTCAGTTCATGATCCCAGGGTTCTGGGATCAAGCCCTACAGTAGGCTCCCTGATTAGCAGGGAGCCTGCTTCTCCCTCTGCCTGCTGCTCCTCCTGTTGTGCGCTCTCTCTCTCTCTCTCTCTCTGACAAATAAATAAAATCTTAAAAACTAAATTAATAAAAAAAATGACTTCATAAAAATTTTAAGCATGGAAGGTTTGCACTTTCTTTTCTGTAAAAACATGATTAATACATGCATAATTTTTAACTTTTTCTTTAATTTTGGTGCCGTTCCCTAAAATGGACCTGAGTATAAGACTATGAGTGGTATATACTATGATGTACTTAAAATCATCTCTCTCCTTTGCCAACCAACTCAAGACCCTCAAGGAGTCATGCATGAATTTCCATAGGATAAACCCTCTTGCATGATCCCTAATGCAGTAGATCCCCATGATTCAAAATACCTACTCATTTTTTTAATTTTTTTGAGTGTTTTTATCAATAGTGATTTTTTTATTATGTTAGTCACCATGCAATACATCATTAGTTTTTGATGTAGTGTTCCATGATACATTGTTTGCATACAACACCCAGTGCTCCATGCAATCTGTGCCCTCCTTTATACCCTTCACCAGGCTCACCCAGCCCCACCAAAACCCTCAGTTTGCTTCCTGTAGTCCATAGTCTTTCATGGTTCATCTCCCCTCCTGATTTCCACCCCTTCATTTTTCCCTTCCTTCTCCTAATGTCCTCCATGCTAGTCCTTATGTTCCACATGTAAGTGAAACCACATGGTAATTGTCTTTCTCTGCTTGACTTAATTCACTTAGAATAATCCCCTCCAATTCTGTCCATGTTGATGCAAACGGTGGGTATTCATCCTTTCTCATGGCTGAGTAATATTCCATTATATATATAAGGTCCATATATCTTTATCCATTCATCTGTTGAAGGGCATCTCGGCTCCTTCCACAGCTTGGCTATTGTGGACATTGCTGCTATGAACAATGGAGAGCATGTGCCCCTTCTTTTCACTACATCTGTATCTTTGTAGTAAATACCCAGTAGTGCAATTGCTCGGTCATAAGGTAAGTCTATTTTTAATTTTTTAAGGAAATTTCACACTGTTATCCAAAGTGGCTATACCAACTAGCATTCCCACCAACAGTATAAAAGTGTTTCCCTTTTTCCACACCCTCTCCAACATTTGTTGTTTCTTGCCTTGTCAATTTTTGTCATTCTAACTGGTATAAGGTAGTATCTCAATGTGTTTTGATTTGAATTTCCCTGATAGGTAATGATGATGAACATTTTTTCATGTGTCTGTTAGCCATTTGTAAGTCTTCTTTGGGGAAGTGTCTGTTCATGATTTCTGCCCATTTTTTTGACTCAATTATTTATTTTTTGGGTGTTGAGTTGAGAAGCTCTTTATAGATTTTGGATAAAATCCCCTTATCTGTTGTGTCATTTGCAAATATCTTCTCCCATTCTATCAAAATTCCAATGGCACTTTCAAAGTGATGGAAGAAACAATCCTAAAATTTGTGTAGAACCAGGAAAGACCCCAAATCACCAAAGAAACACAGAAAAAGAAAAACAAAGCTGGGGGCATCATGTTGCCTGATTCCAAGCTATATGACAAAGCTGTGATCACCAAGATAGCATGGTACTGCACAAAAACAAACACAGAGATCAATGGAACAGAATAGACAGCCCAGATATGGACCTCAACTCTATGGTTAACTAATCTTTGACAAATCAGGAAAAAAAAAATTCCAATGGAAAAAAGACGGTCTCTTCAATAAGTAGTGCTGGGAAAATTGAATAAGTATATACAGAAGAATGAAATTCAACCATTCTCTTACACCATACACAAAGATAAAATCTAAATGGATGAAAAACCTCAACATGAGACAGGAATCCATCAAAATCCTGGAGGAGAACATGGGCAGTAACCTCTTCAACACTGGCCACATTAACTTCTTTCAAAACATGTCTCCAAAGGCAAGGGAAATAAAAGTGAAATGAACTTTTGGGATTTGATCAAGATAAAAAGCTTCTGCAAAGCCAACAGTCAACTAAACAAAGAGGCAACATATCTACACATTTAAATTTGCACACACGCGCACACACACACACACACACACACACAGACATGCACACATTCATTACTCATTTTTTCCTGAATCATGCTTTGTATTAAAGTTGATTATTTACATGCCTTATCTTTCTGGTAAAGGTAAAAGCAAAGAGAATAAGATGAATGTATCATTTCTTTCGCATCTCCCAGAAACAACTAACAAAATATCCTGCCTATATAGGTGGAAACAACTTGTTTGTTCACTAAATATTGTGAGGGCTGCATAAGCTTAACTTGGACTAATTTGTAGCATTTTTTTATAACTTGAAAAATAAGGAATTTTTGAAGAAGTAAAAGGCATTTCTATTTTAATTACAGGTAAAATATGTATGATGAATCGCAAAATTAATGATACTAATTCAACTACAATTATATTCAAGAGGATTGTAATATATTGATGGGTAATAGATCTGTTATGATTTACAATGGGAAATAAAAGTTATAACAGGGACTTCCCTTCATATTTTTGTCTGCATCACGAAAACCAAAAATGTTCTACCACCAAACATACTTTGAGGCTTCTGTTAAAGGCAGACTAAGAATGGATGAAACAAGGATTGATTCCAAAACACCACTTTCTTAGTTCTAATGAAGTATCTTATTTGCTGCATGAGAATGGACTGATGATGCATAAAATAAGTTCACAATAAAATCTACCATGTACTTATCAACTGCTGTGCTAAGTACTTTGTGTTCTTTTCTCCAACCCCATTAAGAACCTTGTTCTATAGTAAGCAGAGCTGCACATAGTCCAGCTCAGTTCTACTGACTTCAAAACCAAAATTTCTCCTAAATAATAAATCCATTTCTTTACGAATAAATTAAAAGCAGTGAATAGAAGGGCACCTGGGTGGCTCAGTCAGTTAAATGTCTGACTTCAGCTCAGGTCATGGTCTCATGGTCCTGGGATAGCAGTAGGTCCCTGCTCAGCAGGGAATCTACATCTTCCTCTCCCTCTGCCCCTCCCCCTGCTCATGTTCTCTTTCTTTCTCATACAAATAAATAAAGTCTTAAAAAATAAATTAAAAAATAAGAAGCTAAATAAAAGCAACTAATAGTGATTGCAGCAATGTAGTCAAAATTTCTACTTAAAAATCTTGACATTTTCATGGGTTATAACACAGCTGCAGTAGCATGGTAATCAAATGCAAATATCTGTTGCATTTAGCAAAAATAAAATGATTCATTAACAGGACTCAGGACTCTATTAAAATACCTTTACTGATATGTTGGGGTAGTACTATAATAATCATTTTGACAGTGTACATTGCTCTAGCTTTTATAGCTTATTTGAATGAAAATAAAATAGCAAAAACAAGTAAGCATTCTCTTAAAAATACTTTCAATGAATTTTGATATATTATCACGCCTCTAGACTTTTTACAAAGGTAAATCGGCCCAATTGATTATATTGAAATATCATCTCTTTGTTTAGCACTTGCTTTTTATCTATGCACACAGGCCACTGAGAAAGCAGTAAGAACACATGCTGCATATCACTGCTATTTCAATGTTTTCTGCTCCTGGGCATGATCAGCAAACTTCTCATATGTAAATAATTACATACTTCATGGAGTAGTTCCAATCTCACATAGCATATTTCAGATACTGAATAGAAGAGCTACTTCTTTGGTCTAATATTTTCTTTAGTACTTCAGACACACCGTGAGCTTCACAGGGAAAGGATTATTCTGCAAAGTTGCAGATCCAGTACACACTTTATATACAAAAGATTTTACATACAAAAGAAATACAGGGAAAACATATGTAAGCAAATGAAGAGGCTTAATAAAACATCGTATAGGTTATCTGCTGTTTGTTTTTATCCCAGTGACTTGTAATTTGGGTAACTGCTGTCAGCCAGGAGAATCATGCGTCTTTTCTGATAAACTCAGAGACAGTATGTTATGCGAGAAGAATGTAGATTTGGGAACCGGAGCAGCCTAGAGACCATGCAGCGTCCCACAAGTGAAAAGCTATCTAGGATTGCATTGTTGGTGACCCTAATGAAGCTACGCATAGGTTCTCTATTCTTTGATACAGAAACAGGAATTGTTGGACAAAACAATCAACAAATCTACAAAGATTTGTGGATCTTTCATCTGGAATTTAATACATTTGATAACATCCTTTATTGAGGGTAAAAACATTAATCTTAAATTATCTTCAGTGAGGATATTTTCTTAAATTGTGTTTTCACATCTGTTTTCTTGACACAGGCTAGGATATCCTTTCTGTCTCATTCTTGTTACATACTGTGCACAGGTGTGATTTCACTTTGCCTATCAGACTGTGATGTGCCGTATTATCTTATGCTGCCCTCAAATTAAAGGATAAACCTGTAGTAGTTTATGGAGATACACCTCAAGGACTTTATGTCCATAGATTACAAAGCTGGAAGAGTTACTCAGAAGAACCGAAGCACCTTCTAAAATGTGTTTCCAAATTTTTTCATTTATTTTCAATGTGAATTATTAGAAAGAAACAATGAACAGATCTGCTTCTTCCCTTTGGGGATTTGAGAGAGGTTTGGTGGATTTAATGAGATTCTTGAGATGTCCCAATTTATGCAGCAGTAAGTACACACCAGATTCTAGACAGAGTTACGAGGTCAAATGATTTTTTTTTCAAATGCTGTGTACATAATAAAGAAATGTAATACTGTTTTCTAAACTTTTTTCCAATATCACCAGATTTTCACAGTGTAATTCTCCTTGATCTCAAGCCCTACGGTTCATCCATATCATGTTGCACTCAAGGATCCTGCCAGCAGTGGGCATCAAGAAATACAGTAATAACCACCATCTTGTTACTTGAAGATATGATGATAATTATTTTAGAAATCATAAGAAATGCTTTCCTTGCCCTACAGGTGATGAGATTATACCTATATTTGAGTAATTTATTCCATCCATGCTTAAAAATTAAGTCAAGCTTACCATCAAATTCTAGATATTTCTATGTTTGTAGCTTTGTCTATGACATGAATTCTGTGAACCAAGTAAATTCAATACAATCTATTGTGGAGATTGCTGAAGTTGAATGTAGATTTTCCCAAGAATTACATCATTTATTTTAATTTAGAGGAGTTTCTGACTTTTTTGTGGGGCTGGGTGTTTTTGTTGGGAAAGGAAGTCCCAGGTATGTAGTCTTGCAGCCTCCACTCAGCCACATAAGAATGGGCCTTGGGGCTGGAATATTTTCTTAACCAGTAGATAAAGAGCCCACACAGACTGCAATAGGTTTATCTCCTTGTGTGGGAATATCTTTCTGTGTTTCAGGATCAATGAGTATTCCTTTGCTCTGTATCAGTGGCCCTCGGGCAAACCCACAGCTTTCAGAAATACAGATTCCAGACAGGAGGCTTAGGATCCTTCTATTGTAGCACAAGTGGGGTGTGGATAGGCCAATTCCTGTGTCATTTTCTAGGGGCACCCACTAGCCATGAGGGACCTACAGACATTATGAAGTTAACACAACTCTGTCTCTTTTCTCTACGAGCAAAAGTGTTGTCCCATTCTGTGCTTGAATGTGTTATGTCTTCCTTGGCCAGTCTAATACCAAGACTCACTAGACAGAAAAGTTTGAACTTCTTTCCCTCGTGCCTGGTACTGTGATGATCTTTGTACTCTCCCTATAGTTACAGTTCTCCTATCACTGGTTATTGGTGCAAAGTGTACAGCTCAACATATGGAAAAGTTCAGCCTTCTTGGACCTTTGTATTCTTAATGTGGATGCCAAAACATATTCTAGGGTGTTCTGGATTACTACAACATATACTCTGTGCGCATTTTGACAAAACCGAGTACATACTTTCATTTTCATTGGCCAAAAGTAATGGGAAAAAAAAATGAAGCACCATTGCCCTTATCTGAGCACATCATTGTTTTCTACTTTTTTGAATGATAGTAGAGAATATACCTGATGGCAAAATCTTGCTAGGCACATTTTCCAAGAAGAAATAACATTGCTATTTAGCTCTCCAATCACATGTGCAGTGGTATCTTCCTTCTAATTTAGACATCACTGGCAACAATCAACTTGTCAGATTTATATAGTAGATGAAAATGGAAAAAATAAAAATCAAGTCCAAGGCTACTTTTATTTTTGAAGTGTAAATGGCAACTATTATCATTTCATATAGCCCATTATGTGTGAAAGATGTCTAAGGCCATAAGTTTCCCTCATGAGTTTTCATGAGCTTTATTTTTCACTTTACATTATATTTTATTTTAATCAATAAAGAAATTACTATATTACAGGTTCCACTGATGATCTGAAAGATAAGATCTGTGGAATTTTGTGTTAAATTACTATTTTAAAACAAATAATATATGCATGATTCAAGACCAAAATTCAGGATTAATGCAAGTGAAATTAAAAGCCATTACTAAGCAATTCAAATATATAACATTTTAATTGAACTTTAAATTCTATAACAAAGTTATATAAATATATCCAAAACATAAACTCCTTTTCAAAAAACATATAAGTAAAAAAACCATTTTCCAGCTGATTATCAGGACTAAATTTTAAGAGGCAAAAACATGTGGTATAAACAGTTCCAGGTTATTTCATGTTGAAGGGCTAATCTACCAATAATGAATTTATTAATTCATTTAAAATTTTTTCTCAACCTCTCAGCACTACTGATTTTGGTCTAGATCTCTTTTTGTTGTGAGGGCTGTCCTGTGCACTGTAGGATGTGTGGTAATGCCCCCAACCTCTATCTCCCCCTCCAGTTATGACAAGCAAAAGACGCCTCCAGACAATGTCCCCTCACTGCAAAGTTGGCTCTGGTTGAAAACCACTGATATGAAACATGCTGGAGGGTCTCCATGTGTTAGATACTATATTGGGTTCTAAGGATGCAGAGATGATTAAGAACCAGCTCTTAAAAACTCACATCTAGAAATGGAGACATGTAAATATAAATAGTAACCAAAGTACACTAAAAGTACTATTGATTTACTCAATTTACCTCATTTGAAAACCTCATTCAAGAGAAAACTCTGTCTCATCATATTCTTTATCCAAGACTTTATGCCAGGCCCAGTTCTAAACATCGTGTGAGAGCAGAAAATGGAAAATTTTCCAATCATGGGATGCCTGGCTGCCTGAGTTATTACGTCATGTGACTCTTAATCTCGGGGTTGTGAGTTTAGGTCTCACACTGGATACACACATTACTTAAAAAAAAAAAAAAAAAAACAAATAAACAGACTTTCCAGTCACAGCTTAATATAATCCTTCCAGTTTTACTGATAACTCTGCCCCCGCAGAATTATCAGTTTTCTGTCAGGTCCATTGAACTAAGGCTATTCAGCTTAGTTTGAAACTCTCAACGAGTTCTATAAATACTCTATATAACTCTAAAATCATGAAGCTAGGGGGTGCCTGGATAACTCAGTCAGTTAATCCTCCGACTCTTGATTTCTGCTCAGGTCATGATCTCAGGGTCATGAGATAGAGCCCTCCATTAGTCTTCAGGCTCAGTGGGGAGTCTGCTTAAGATTCTCTCTCTCACTCTGCCCCTCTGTTACACACACACACACACACACACACTCTCTCTCACTCTCTCTCTCGCTAAGATAAATAACTCCTTAAAAAAATGAAAAAATAAGATCATGAAGCTACTTCTAAAGTGCAGACATTTCCTTACCACATATCACATAGTGATTCCAATTCCTGTCCCAAGAAATAGCTTTCTTGAGAAGATGTCAATATGTTATTTACTGTTTTATTTCATAATATATCTCTAGAAGTGAAAACACTAAACATTATGTCCATATCTCCTTATTGGTTTAATAGAGAAAAGAAAAAAAAATGTATTCAGAATAGTGTTACGGCAGATTGCTACTGTATTCTGTCATTGTCACAGGTGAAATCAGAGGAAAACAAATACCGTATGATTTCACTCATATGTGTAATTAAGAAACAAAAAATGAGCAAGGGAAATAAAAAGAGAGAGGAACCAAGGAATAGACTCTCAGCTACAGAGAACAAACTGACGGTTCTCAGAAGGGAGGGGAGTGGGGATGGGTGACGTAAGTGATAGGGATTAAGGAGCACACTTGTGATGAGCACTGGATGATGTACAGAATTAATGAATCACTATATATTGTCTTCTTGTGGACCACTTTTCTAGAGATAGATTACAGAAAGAAGAAGAAATTCTTAACTTGTCTTATTTAAAAGGTAACTATATATTTCCAAAGGCAAAAAAAGAAAAGTCCAAAAGGCAGTTAGCTCATTAGACTTAACTTCAGGGAGTTCACATTGTATGTTAGGCACTGGCTTAATGCTATCTTTTTAAAGATTTTATTTATTCATTTGACAGACAGAGAGAGGGAACACAAGCAGGGGGAGTGGGAGAGGGAAAACAGGCTTCCCATGGAGCAGGGAACTCAAAGCTGGGCTTGATCCCACGATCCTGGGAGCATGACCTGAACCAAAGGCAGAGGATTAACAAGTGAGCCACCCAGGTGCCCCTTAATGCTACTTCTTTAAATTGATATTTTATCTCTCACTGAAAGAAACTGTCTTGTGTTGCTGTTCAACATTGACTAAAGTCTCTATCCAAAGCAATGAACATGAAAACAATTGGAAAGGAAATGACAAAACTATCATTTCATGAAAACAACGTAACACTTATGTACCTCAGAAGTGTTTACCCTAACCTTTGTAAGGTTAGGCTGCCATCTTCTTGTATTACTTATCAGGTAAAACACTTATAAGTCAGAGGAGAACCAGTAGAGCTTTTCATGATTAGAATGCTTAGAAGCTTCTTTGCTGGATTCTGATTCTTATCAAACTGTTTAACCAATTCTTCTTTTACAATCCCTTCTGTAGTGACTCCATTATTCTTAGCCCCATTCTTCAAAAAACAACCTTTTGATCTCCCAAAATTAGAGAATTATAGTTTCATTGTATTAATTTAAAATGCTGTTCCCATATTTATCAAAGCTAAACATACATCAAACTTATGACCCAGCACTCCTAAGCATACCCACAGGAAAAGTGAGGGGATATATATACCCCCCAAAATGTAAAAATTTTTATAACAGAATTGTTCATAATCAGAACTTGGAAGCAATCCAACTGTCTGTCAAAAGTGGAAAGAATAGACTGTGGTCTTTTCATAAAGTAGAATATCATAGAGCACTTAAAAGTAGTACTTACATATGCAACAACAGGGATAAATTGCACAATGAAATGAAAAACTAAATAAACCAAAGACAAAAAGCTACATCCTGTAAAATTACACTTATATGAATTTCAAGAAAAGAAAAATTAATTTATGGAAATAGAACTTAGAATAAGGTTTTCCCTGGAGAATAGAAGTTCAAGAAAAGAAAAATTAATTTATGGAAATAGAACTTGAATAAGATTTTCTCTGGAGAATACAAGAGGTATTAACTGTGAAGAGACAAAAGAAAAATTTCTGTAAAGGTTCTTTATTTTAATCTGACTTATTTTGCTTAGCATAATACCTTCTAGTTCTATCCACGTCCTTGCAAATGGCAAGATTTCATTCTTTTTGATGGCTGAGTAATATTCCATCATATATATACATGCATATATACACCACATCTTCTTTATCCACTAATCTGTTGATAGACATCTGGGATTTTCCATAGTTTGGCTATTGTGGACATTGCGGCTATAAACATTGGGATGCACTATGTTTATATCACTATGTTTATATCCTTTGAATCATTTTGTTTATATCCTTTGAATCACTATGTTTATATCCTTTGTATAATTACAAATATATAATATATACTATTTATATATAAATATATAAGTAGTAGTGCAATTGCTCGGTCATAGGGTGCCTCTATTTTTAAATGAAGTTAAAAGTTAACTTTTTAAAAAATTATTTTTACTAACATATAGTGTATTATTCACCCCAGGGGTATAGGTCTGTGAATCATCAGGCTTACACATTTCACAGCACTCACCATAGCACATACCCTCCCCAATGTCCATAACCCAGCCACCCTATCCCTTCCCTCCCACCCCCCAGCAACCCTCAGTTTGTTCTGTGAGATTAAGAGTCTCTTATGGTTTGTCTCCCTACTGATCCCAACTTGTTTCTTTTTTTCCTTCCCTACTCCCCACAACGCCCCGCCCTGTCTCTCAAATTCCTCATATCAGAGTGATTATATGATAATTGTCTTTCTCTGATTGACTTATTTTGCTCAGTGTAATACCCTCTAGTTCCATCCACATCATTGCAAATGGCAAGATTTCATTTCTTTTGATGGCTGCATAGTATTCTGTTGTATATAACATTTAACTTTTAATGTGCTGTTGGGTCCTATTAGCTAGTATCTTGGTGAGAATTTTTGTACTGCTCTCATCTGGGACACTGGTCTCTAATTCTCCTTTTTGTTGGGGTCTTTGTCTGGTTTGGATCAAGGTAATGCTGGCCTCATAAAATGCTGGCCTCATAAAATGAGTTTGGAAGTTTTCCTTCCATTTCTATTTTAAAGTAGCTCCAGAAGAGTAAATATTAATTCTTTAAATGTTTGGTAGAATTCCCCTAGGAGGCCATCTGGCCCTGGACACTATTGGGAGATTTTTAATTACTGCTTCAATTTCTTTGCTGGTTTTGGGTCTGTTCAGGTTTTCTATTTCTTCCGGTTTCAATTTTGATAGAATATGCGTTTCTAGAAAAGCATCTATTTATTCCAGATTGCCTAATTTGTTGGCATATAATTGTTCATAATATGCTCTTGTAATTGCTTGTATTTTGTTGATGTTGGTTGTGATCTTTCCTCTTTCATTTATGATTTTATTTATTTGGACCCTTTCTCTTTTCTTCTTCATAAGTCTGGCTAGGAGGTCTATCAATCCTATTAATTCTTTCAAAGAACCAGCTCCTAGTTTCGTTGATCTTTTCTACTGTTTTGTTGTTTGTTTTTTTTTTATAACTATTTCATTGATTTCTGCTCTAATGTTTATAATTTCTCTTCTATTGGATTTAGGCTTTAGTTGCTGTCCATTTTCCAGCCTTCTCAGTGTAAGATTAAGTTGTGTATTTGAGACTTGTTTCTTGAGAAAGGCCTCTATTGCTATGTACTTCCCTCTTAGGACTTCCTTTGCTGCATCCCAAAGGTTTTGAACTTTTGATTTATTTTCATTTCTTTCCATGTATTTTTTTTAATTCTTCTTTAATATCCTGTTTGACCCATTCATTCTATAGTAAGATGCTCTTTAACATCCATGTATTTGTTTCAAATTTTCTCTTGTGTAAATCTTGTTCCAAATTTTCTCTTGTGTAAATCATGCCAAATTTCTTCTTAATCTTGTACAGATTGGTTCCTTGGGTCCATATTTTGTTGTGGAATCACAAAATATATTAATGTGTTTATATCCCAGTTTATTATTGTTACATATTCAATCACCCAAGGGGGTAATCAGCAAAAAGGAGTGAAAAAAAAAGAGTATTTATTGCTTTTACTTCTATTACTGAACTTCACCTCTTTGAGGAAGCCTGCTATGGATCAAAATGTCTTATATTAATGAAGATGCTTAGATACAGAGCTCATACAAAATACATATTTTTATAACTGCAAGAACTAAATAAACAGGAACAGGCAACTTAAATATGGAATACAAGTTAAACGATGTTAATTATGATAGACTGTGATCCATGTCTTTAAAATACATCTGATTTTTTTATATTTAGTAAGTTAGAAAAAATAAGCAAATATTGTAATATTGGTAAATACAATATCAACTTACTGGCAATAAAAATAAAAATTGTTTAAAAATACTATTTACAATCTAAAAATATTATGAAAAAAGAAAAAATATCATGACAAAAACAACCAATAAAAATTAAAAACATTTTCTGAGGCAAAAAAATAAAAAAAAGAAAATATCATGCTATTTATGGAAGAACAAAAGTTAGGAATAAATTTAACAAATTTATATATAAGACCTCTCTACATGAACAACTATAAACTATTACTGAAACAAATTAAAGAAAAGGTGAATATATAGAGGAATATAACATATTTATAAATTGAAAGAACCAAGGTGGTAAAAATATTACTTAGCCCCAAATTAATCTACAGAGTCAATGCAATCTAAGAAATATCCCAACTTTTTTTTTAATTAACAGATACCAAAATGTGTATGTGAATGCAATGACACAGGAATAGACAATGCACTTTTGAATACAAACAGCAAGATGGGGGAAATTACCCAATATCAAGACTCACAAGAAAGCTAGGGTAGGTAAGACATTGTTATATTGGCACCAGGATTAAAAAGAGATCAATTAAATACATTAGAAAGTTCATAAACAAACCCATCCTTATATGTACACTTGATTTAGCGGTATGGAAGAGATGGTCTTTTCATAAAATGTTGGATCAATGGAATATCTATATGGGAAAAGAAATTAAGCTTGACTCCTACTTCATAAATACACCATAATTAATTCCAAGTAAATCTAAAAATGAAAACTAGTTCACAAAGCTTCTAGAACATAATATAAAACTTTATGATTTGGGAGTGGGAAAATACTTCTTTTTAAAGGGGAGGGGCAGAAGGAAAGGGAGAAGCAGACTCCCTGCTGAGCAGGGAACCCAACTCCACTCAGGGCTTACTCCCAGGACCCCAGGATCAAGACCTGGAGCCAAAGGCAGACGCTTAATCGACTGAGCCACCCAGGCATCCTGGAAACACTTTTTTAATAGGATCAAAAAAGCAGGAACCTTAAAATAAAATACTGCTCAACTGGATCACATTAAATTTAACAACTTCCTCTTATCAAAAGAAAACATTAAGACATGATAAAACCAGCCACTGGCAAGAGAAAATACATACCATACATATAAGCAACATAAAGAATGTCTATAAAACAGTAAGAAAAAGGCCAACTGATAAAATAAGTCAGAAAAATAAAGACTTGAACTAAATCTTACAGAAGAGGATGTTATAATTGACCAATAAACATATTTTTAAAGCATTTAACCCCAGTAATCAGCAAATTAAAACTGTAGGAGATACTATATAACCTCCAGATTTTCTAAAATTAATAACAGACAGTAGCAAGTGTTTATAGAGGAACAGGAACTCTCATACACTGATGTTGGATCAGCAAATTGACATAATCACTTTGAAAAGGAATTCGGTGTATTAAAGTTGAAAAAGATACATAATCCACATACCCTATAGCCCACCTATTTCACTCCTAAGTAAATAGTAACTAAAATTTATTCTAGAACATGTTCTAGAATGTTTATTGCAACATTATTGCTGGTAATTAAAGATGACCCAGCTATCTACCAAGAGTACAAAGATACACAGTGATACATCTTTATAATGGAATACTATCCAGCAAGGAAAATGAATGCATGTAATGATACAGATAAATCTCATAAAGGTAATTTTGAACAAAGAATCCAGGCATATGAGATGTCATGCTGTGATTTTATTCAATAAACACTATTCACTCTGATATTAAAGAAAAGAAGCAAAACTAAACTACAATGTGTAGGAATGAATGTTTATGTGGAAAATACTTTATAAAGAGGTGTGTGTGAAAAAGTTATAACAAGAGAAGTCAGAACAGTAGTTAATATTATAGGGAAGAAAGGGGTAGTGAAGTATAGGAGTTATGAGGGTACTTCTGGAAGAATTTTAGGGAGATCTTGGCTATAAGAAACACTTTCGTGCATTATGGGAAAACAATGGGACAGAACCCCTTAAGAAGCAGGTGAAGTAGCCTAGGCTCAGACTATTCAAAGTATGGCCAGTCATCCATCAGCATCATCATCATGTGAGAGCATGTGAGAAATGGAGAGCCACAGGCCCCACCCCAAATCTCCTGAACTAGAACCGAGTATTTTAACAAGATCTCCAAGTGATTGCTAGACTTTAATTTTAGAGAAGACTTGGTACAAGCAAACAAGAGGATAAGTAGTTCACTTAGGGCTGGGATAAGAGCAATAGAGAAGGTCAGACCAAAGAAAGGAAGGAAAGAAAAAAAAAAAAAAGAGGGAGGAGGGGGAAAGAAGAAAGGAAGGAAGGAAGGAAGGAGGAAAGGAAGGAGGAGAAGAGAAGAGGGGGAGGGGAGGGGAGGGGAGGGAAAGGGAAGGAGAAATAGGAGAACGAAAGAGAGAGGAGAAAGAGAAGAGGGCGGGAGAAAACTATAAATATAATTCAGAAATTTGCACCCTCCAAGGCCACATGGACCCTGTTCTTTCATAAACATGAAGTCCTACCATGAGACTTCTTACTCATTTTAGAGTGTTACATTTCTTGAATACTCTCTCTGCTACTAAAATTGCAAAGTACTAACATTTTATTTGTAATTTGTTTACCTCAATTTTAGAAATAGATTGGGTAATAATTGTCCATGTTTAATGTGTAGAGAAAATTTGTTCTTCATACTCTAAGATGTATGACGCATAGCCTTTTATAAACATGTAAAATTGAAAACTGCCATAGGAATTACCTATAAAATAATAAAAATTAAATAAATGATATCGCTGTCCTTTAGACTTGAAAAATCCATAAATGAAAAATTAAAAGCATTTTCTGGCTCAATTTAAGTAATCATAGACTATCTAAAGTAACATGACATATAAAGTGGAAACAACTGACCTTGGTTCCCCTTCATTGGAGAGCTATCACCCTGACTGATTCACAGATATTTTTACTGAAGCCGTTATCTTCAGATACTTGTAATCATCATTGTGTTTAAACCAAATACAAGTTTTTAAGCATTTTAAATGAAAATAATGAAAGCAATATCTTGGAGCTGGATTATACAAGGGGAAAATAATAGTTTTCATAGTTTACGCATCAAAAAGGAAATGTTGCTCTACCACAGCTGTTAGTAGAAATGCAGTCATATGTGGAAAACCAGAAATGTGTTTTTGAAATGTGTTTTACAGTTTGAGGTGATCCAGGATGAGAGCCAGCACAGGCCAATACAATCATGCCAATTATTTACTGCTGACAACTACTCTGATTAGTCCATGCCTTTGTGATACTGGTTGGTAAAGGCTGAATAGCTGCCTAGGCTAACTACAGTCCATCCTTGTTATTTGCAGATTTCATATTTACAAATTCACCTACTCACTACAATTTATTCATAACCTCAAAACTAATACTCTTGGTACATTCATGCACGTGTCCATTCATGTACATATCTACAACAGGAAAAGATGTGAGTCCCCCACCTCCCATATTCCCAGATGAGGCCAACGAAGCTACCTCTGCCTTCTTGTTCCAGCTGTCACAGATGTAAGCAGAGAGTGAAGTCAGTAGGTAAGCTCTGCACAGCACACCCCAAGGAGCCCCATCTCTGGGGTCTCTTGGACCAAGCTTTGAATCTCTACCCTGGCACCTGGTGGTGGAACACCCTCAGGCAAGCCTCTTAACATTTTGGGACCTCGTTTTCTCTTTTATAAAATAGTATGGAAAACATTCTAGAAATTAGAAAAAGAAAATAAAATATACCAGGATAAGCTGTTTCTGAATTTAAGACAACATAATCTATGTAAGATATGTGTATATGTGTATCGAGTCTCCCAAGGAGCAATGACTCAGCATTTGCTAGGTCAGTATTAGAGGCAACTTTATGAAATGTAATTGCCATGAATAAAGAGAATCAACTATAAATAAATAAATAAATATAAAATTGTCATTTTTGTTGCATTTGATTTTGTTTTTAAATAATAATAATAAATAATTACTTAAAGATTATATATGATTATCCTTATTTTTGGTTACAAATTTTCATATAAACTATGTATACACACAAGACTAAATAAAATATGTATATCTTTATCCTATGTAAAATTATTATAATGATCCTAAGTCATTTTAAATAACATCCTTTCACATTAAAAACCAAGGGAACTTTTGTTCTGTGTTATTGTCATTAATAACAATTTTGTAAGTTTAACTATTTCTTCTTTCTCTTTTCCTCCTGCCTAAAACGTGTAGGGGTATACCTCAGTTTGACTTCTAAAGAAAACACCATCTCAATATTAGGCTTCTCTAGTTGTCAGTCTATAAGAATTTTTCTCTGCAAAGTTCCATTTATAGTCTTTACCAGAACCTAAGTCATAGGAGCATTTTATTTAATGTTGTTTATAAACCAACTTCCAAAAACACTGAATGCCAATTGCACTATACTTGGAAAAGAAGCTATTTGTCACTATAGATTTCTTATCATATTTCGTTTGTTGCAGAGGAAAGGCCTTTTATTTTATGTGAAAAATGACTTCTGATTTGATTTAGTGGCAATTTTTAATTTAGGTTTTCTAGTTTCATTTTATTTTTCCTTTTCTCTAACCATATAAAAATGTCCCAAAAAATGTGCTTGTTTCATATGAATAAAAATATGCTCTAATACAGCAAAAAGTTATAAGCATATTAAAACATATAATTAAGATACTTATTTTTTAGCTGGAAAAATATTTATAAAAAATAAAACAAATAATCTAATTATTTACTTCTAAGTATTCACAATGTTGCATTCTAACCACTTGTTTTGTGACAGATGTTCCACTCTTGTGACTAAATTTTAAGCAAAATAAATTAGCTTTTAATCTTGACCACCTAGAAATAATTATTACAAGAGAAAAATATAAAGTCCTATAGAAGGAACTAATCTGACATACATGATTATTACTAATCTTGTTAGATCTTACAATCTTTTTCAAATAAGTATTCAAACATGGCATAATACACTAAAAAGTTTTTCAAAAGCTTTCCTATTTATATAGTATTTCATTTCTGAAAGCACCATAGAAAACCACACACACACACACACACACACACAAGCACATGCCAAAAGGTTGAGAAATTTACCAACATTACAAAATGAATCAGTGGTAGAACAAGAGACATAATTTAGATTTCACCCCTCATGATTGTATCTAATGAACTCCTCATTTCTGTTCATTTCCTAAAGTATAGTGTTGTTCAATAGAGAAAGAAAAAACATTTTACCTTTTTTATTCCCCAGTAAGCTATTAAAATATAATATCCTTGGGGATCAAGACTTTTCACCTTGACCTTCTAGGTGTCTGTATAAAAAATAATTGATTCCACTAAAGGTTAGAGGAGGAAAAATCGGAATCAAGAATATGAAGACTGTTGAACATCATGAAAAGGTTTTTAATTCACTAAAAGAACACTGAACATGCTTCCAAACATCACTGTGAAATTCTGTTTCTCTTCCACCCAATAAAATTGGATTCCACACAATTGAATTTCACCCAAAACTCTATTTCCAGGGACTAGCAGCAGAACTGGATCTTATTTGTTTAAAAGAGCTAGATCTTTGTGTATTACTCATGCATTGGTTTTTTGCCTCACAACCAGAAAGTATACAAAATAAAATGTTATCATTCCAGCAAGAAAAAAGAGAAGAGAGAGGGGAGGGTGTAGAGAAGTGTCCTCTCCTGTCCCTGCAACTGTTGACAGGGAACCTACGCAGATGGACGTGGCTTCCCTGCTTGTCTCTTCTCACCAACCTTTGCCTTCAAGGCCATTTGGCCTAATATTCACTTAGCCTTACCACCAACTCAATGCCTGTGTTAGTGGTTTATTGTTGTGTAACAAATTACCATGACTTAGTGGCTTAAAACAACACACATCTATTGTTCCGCTGTTTCTATGGTCAGGAATCTAGATACTATTCAGTTACATCCTCTGCTTTGGCATCACTTACAAAGCTACCATCACAGTTACATCCTCTGCTTTGGCATCACTTACAAAGCTACCATCACAGTGTTGACCAGGTCTGGGGTCTCATTCGAGAATCTACCAAAGAAGAGCCACTGCCAAGTTTGCAAGTTGGGCAGATTGTCAGACTGAGGTCCTCAAGTCCTTGCTGGCTCTTGGTTTCTTGCCACTTGGGCTCTTCATGTGGCAGCTTACTTTATCAGAGCCACCAAGAAAGCATCAATGCAGAGAATATGACAGCAGGACAGAAGTGAAGATCTCATGTAACATAATCATGGAAGTAACATCTCACAATCTCTGTGTATTCTATTGGTTAGAAACAAGTCATAAGTCTCTACCTACACTCAAGGAAAAAGGATCACACCAGAGCATGAATACCAGGGGGCAGAGACTAGAGGCTCTCAGAGTCCACTTTCTCAGCAGAAAACTGCTGGCCCAAGATCCATTATCTGAACCTTAAATCACATAAGATGCTTGAAGTCTCATTATGTTAATAAGCCAGTTTATATTCAAACCAGTTTATTCATTAGTAGTAGTAGTGCTAGTAATAGTAGTAATATATTTGCCTGATGCCTGATACCTTGGTTCCTTGAATAGTGTGTTCCAGCCTTGTTCCTGGCACCTGAACTCTTACCCGGCAATGTGGCCCTTTATTTCCCCCACACATATGTTTTTCATCCCTACTAACTAAATGTTCATTTTGATTCCTACATCAAATGACAGGGTTCTTGATTGATACTAATGCTTCTCATGTATACCTACTTCCTATTACTGAATCTCTACCTATTAGCCTTCAGCACCTGGCTAAATGGATACTCAGCATTTAGACTTGGTTTGTGTATCTGGCTTTGTGCCACATCTGTATTTACCCCACAGACTAATGACTGCTTTTCAGACTCAATGTTTAGAACTTACCTCTTTGTACTGATTTCCTGAAAAAACAATCCCAAGTCTTACTACCATATTGCAGCATTTGCCATTCTCCTGATCCTTCAAGCTTTCCTGATTTCCTGATGGTAAGCAGTTCTGATCTTGCCTACCCTGAAAATATTTGATCCTGAGTTCTGATAGTTGTTTACTTGCTAGAAAAAAAAGATTACTTCTATAAATTCCTCCCCAGTGGAAGTTCCATATCTAATCATGAACATTTGCAAGGATTTTAGAAAATAAATACTCACTGAAGCAAAACCCTATAATGATAAAGGAAAATATTTACAAACATTTAAGAAAATACAAATATTCATTGAAGCACATCCTTGTAATGATGAAGAAAAGAGGCTTTTATCCCAAAGAAATATCACTTTCTCAATGTGACATTTAAAACTGCCAAAGTACTTACTTGGGGTTTCATTTTATTAAACAGATACGTTAAGGGGAAAAGCAGATAGTTCTCTGTAGACAAAAGATTATTTTAGAAAAATGTACATCTTGGGGCACACCTAGGTGGCTCAGTGGGTTAAAGCCTCTGCCTTTGGCTCAGGTCATGATCCCAGGGTACTGGGATCAGGCCCCGCGTTGGGCTCTCTGCTCAGCGGGGAACCTGGTTCCTCCTCCTCTCTCTGCCTGCCTCTGCCTTCTTGTGATCTCTGTCTGTCAAATAAATAAATAAAATCTTTTTTTTTTAATGTACATCTTTGTTTAAAATCACAAGCTGATGTTCCTTCTTCTGCCTGAAATAACCTTGTGGGTCATGCATTTTTACCCATCCAAATCTTGTGGATAGCAGAGCTCCTTGGAGCTCTTCCCGATCACCCTAAACCAACACAGAGTGAGTACTCTCTCCAAACCTCCAGAGACGATACTCATACTGCTTCAGGGATGTATCAAGTTTATTACTTTTTATGTACTCCCTTTATGATGCTGCTAGATTGTAAATGTCCCTATACTAAAAACAGTATCTTCCTTACTCTTTTATTCATTGAGATATATTTACTGTGTCTTTGAGCATTTTACTTTTTCAATAAATATTTACTGAACTGAATTGTGTTGTATTATTTTATATTTTTTCTTGTTTCTTGAAGAGCTTTTTCTAATACAGTTTTAGTATTTGTATAAGTAATATATTAATAGTTTTATTATGAATAGATAGTAGTTGATATTTTTGACACCACACATGTGATTTAATGAATGAAAACTTCAAGTTAAAAATGTGATGATATTGGGCGCCTGGGTGGCTCAGTGGGTTAAGCCACTGCCTTCAGCTCAGGTCATGATCTCAAGGTCCTGGGATCGAGGCCCGCATCGGGCTCTCTGCTCAGCAGGGAGCCTGCTTCCCTCTCTCTCTCTCTTCCTGCCTCTCTACTTGTGATCTCTCTCTGTAAAATAAATAAATAAAATCTTTAAAAAAAATGTGATGATATTGGTAATTACTAATAAATAATACTGGAAGTAAACTGAAAAACTCATTTTGTGAAATATCTACCATAGTTTTACATACAGTAGATATTTTTAAATTTTGTCTTATCTTCTGATTTTATTTCTCATCAGTTTAATTTTGATATAGCTTCAAAAAAAGTGCAGTATTTTCTAAGTGGATATGTTAATTAAAGATATAAGGCCATTTGAAATACATTGAATGTCTTAAGGCATTACAAAATTTGGACTTTGAATCAGGACCTTAACTCCATAAAGAATCTTCTCTCTCTATAAGTACTAGAAGCTATGAGCTTCACAGTAGGATTCTGTAAAAAACTGTAGAGAACACTAGGATTCCCCAACTCTATCTCTACCTCAAGAAGAACCTATTTCCCAGTGACTGAAAGTGTTGTTAAAAAATATCTGTGGGCTGTCAACTCTCTTTTAGGATTGCCTCAGTTTAAGACTACTGCTTCACTTAAGTCTTGGCTTCATCCAGGGAAGCCCACATCTAATAACTGACCAACAGGGGCATGAAGGACCTGCCCGCTCAACCACTTGGAGCAACTCTGAAAGTTCATCTTTAACTTCAAAGCTCTCCATGGCTTTGGCTAAGTCCTTCACTGGACTTCATTTCAGCTCAATTTCTCTGTTTAATCCTCTTCCTTCCCATCATTACAGAGGTTTTAATCCATAAATTATTCCCTAATAGACACCTTTTTGCTCACTTACATCTCAGAGTCTACTTCACAAGCAGCCCTACTTGCCACAAACATGAAAATGCTCTTGGCAGGAGATACATTTTCCACAAAAAGATAAAATCAGGATTCTTTGCTGTTTCTGCTTTGAGTTTTTTCCCAACCTTTGGTGCAATTAACATTAAGGATTGGATAATTATTTGTATTATTGTCCTTGGTGTGTCCTTTAGTGGCCGCTACCACTAAATGCTAGTACTATAGCATACACATAAAAACACCCATAACGTGTAACAAACAAAAATGTCTCCACACATTGGCAAATGTGTGGCACCTCTGCCCCCAGGGAGAGGAGTGAAAATTTCCCTTTGAGAATCCCTACCCTATAGCTAATTTTCTAATGGAGAAAGGGCAATAGGGGGTAAAAAATGGAATGAATGAACTTACTGTTCATTTATGAACTGCTTCACCCGGACAGCAGGTAGTCAGTGGGTAGCAGTCGACAGTAATCAAGTAGTAGGGCACAGACAATGGATGCCTAGCACAGGCCTTGATGGACACCTCCCCCTCCACACACGCTCCATCCCTATTCCACAACACTACTGGGTTGCTAAGAACTGCTGATTAAGAATATTGGTTTCTAGGTCTTTTCTGGTTGCATATAAATTTTAGGATTATTTGTTCCATTTCTTTGAAAAAAATGGATGGTATTTTTTTAAATTTTTTATTTTCTATAAACATATATTTTTATACCCAGGGGCACAGGTCTGAGAATCGCCAGGTTAACACACTTCACAGCACTCACCAAAGCACATACCCTCCCCAATGTCCATAACCCCACCCCCTTCTCCCTCCCCCCTCCCCCCAGCAACCCTCGGTTTGTTTTGTGAGATTAAGAGTCGCTTATGGTTTGTCTCCCTCCCAATCCCATCTTGTTTCATTTATTCTTCCCCTACCCCCTTAAGCCCCCATGGGGCACGTGCACCCGAATGTTTATAGTGGCAATGTCCACAATAGCCAAACTATAGAAAGAACCTAGATGTCCATCAACAGATGAATGGATCAAGAAGATGTGGTAAATATACACAATGGAATACTATGCAGCCATCAAAAGAAATGAAATCTTGCCATTTGCGACAACATGGATGGAACTAGAGCGTATCATGCTTAGCGAAAAAGAATATACATCTTTAAAGAGAATACATTTCTCTGTCTTTGGAAGGTATGGAATTTTTTCCCTCTTGCAAGTTGGAATATATTTAAATAACTTCCCATTACCCAGTGCTCCAATCTTCTCTACTACTGCTATAGTTATGTGTTATTCCCACCCAAATAATTAAAAAAAAATTTTTTTTCCCAAAGGAGGTACTTGTGTGTGTGTGTGTGTGTGTGTGTGTGTGTGTGTGTGTTTTGAAAGGGTTATATGCAAATCAACTACAGGACAAATAGCTACTCCTCAGCACTATCTTTAACCATTGTCATTATTTTCATCTAAGATTTTACAATATTTTAAATCGATTTTCTGCTAACAAATTAAGTTTTTACATGTTTATTAATGTAACTTCATATCACTGGGTTTAGCATTAGCAATTCTGTCAGATAAGAGGCAGAGAGAATATCCATAAAATACAGGTAATTTTTAATTTTATCAGACCAATTTCTTCCCATGAAGAATTTATAACTTTCTCATCTCTAATCAAATTCCCTGCCATAGGAGCACATTCTAATTAGAGCCGTCTGCTCCTAGCAGGGTATTCATCCTAGACCAATGTGTGGTGAAACATTCTAATCCATTTTAAGCGTGTAATTTGTTTCTGCACTCAAATTCTAGGCAAAAAGCAGCTGGATGTCATTGGAGACTTTTCTTCCACCACGAGGGTGAGGAAAGTTGAAACAGAAATTCACTGAGTAGAAACCAAAGAGCTCTAATTAGGAAATATTAATCTAAGACATGCAGTGGGAGAAATGAATGACCACCTGGTCATACAGTGCTTATTAAGGTGGTTGACCCTAGGAAACTACTCCCATCCCGTTTGTTCATAGGCCATAAGCCAATTTCCTGAGATCACCCGGCATGATTTGTTCACCTATTCATCCAATCATTTATTCTTTCAAACTCTAAACATTCACTATTTTTAAACAAGGTGCTATGCTTTGTGCTAAAAAGAATACCAAGAGATATAAGCCAGTAGGATTTCTTTTGTAAATTGGTAGGCAGTGCAAAATAGTATCTAGAGTTTAAGATCTTTTTTCTTATTTTCTTAGAGAAAAAGCCTATGAGCTAGTCTATTTTTGTCCCTACAATAAATATGGAGATTAGGTATACGTAGTATATCATTCTTCTCACAGTTTATGTGTTATAATTATAAGAATTCAGAAATCTCAAATACTGAAATGTAAGGATGGTATGTTCTATGATATAGTTATTTGTATTCAAAAGCCAGCATTAAAGAGTTCAGAATGGACATCGGGTTCATAAAAGGACCAGAAAAGGGCACTATTCAAATTTCCATAATTGGAAATAATTTTGAAGAAAAATACAAAATACTAATTCAAATGTTAATGAATGATTTCTAAGGGACAAGTACGCACAAGCACACACACACACACACACACACACACACACGCAAAGCTGGAAGTCACCTTTAGAAAGTTAGGATCTGTATTTCTATCGCATTATGTAGCTTCTACATCAAGTTAAAATGCAATGCAAAATAGTTTGAAAGGCTGCTCTTCAGCCTTTTATTGCTAATTGCCACTGCTGACATTGCCCTGTCTCTTCTACACCTCTGTTTCATTTCGACTCTCCCAAATTTCGTGATGGGGTGAAAGAGCATACTGAAAGAGGAAAACATACCCTACCTACCAAAGACAAAGAGATGTATTCAACTGACCCAGAGCAGACTATTTCTAAAAAAGAACTGCCACTAGCACACACATACACACACACTCAGCCTTTCACATGAGGTGAGCACTGACAGTTTCAGGTTTCAAAATGAATGAACACAAAGACCCAAAGGCACACACAAGCACATATAACAGAATTCACTTTTCTCAGCAGAGAATGAATATACAATACTAACAAAGAAGACACCATGTCTTTTAGAATTACTCTTTGTTAAATACAGAGCCAAGACTAAGCTCTGGTGACCAAAATAAGAATCCTAGACCCAGAACCAGAGCAGCTGGTGGCTGCAGGTAGAATCACTGACGTGGTTTAGCTATGACAGAGCTTCAGGTGTAGGCCACAGACATGTCCCAGTCTCCAAAGGCATACCCCACCAATTCCAGACACAAGTTTATCCTGGAGACAAACTTCAACATTGCACCAGTGATGATGGTCATATTTAGAGTAGCAGACCAGCACTGAGGCAAAGCTGTTCTTTATTTATTTTTTTTATGTTATGTTACCACCATACAGTACATCATTAGTTTTTGATGCGGTGTTTCATGATACATCATTTGTGTACAACACCCAGTTCTCTATGCAATCCATGCCTTCCTTAATACCAGTCACCAGGGAACCCATTTGAAACCATATGATAATTGATTTTTCTCTGCTTGATTTAATTCACTTAGCATAATCTCCTCCAGTCCCATCAAGTTGATGCAAAAGTTGGGTACTCACCCTTTCTGCTGGCTGAGTACACAATATTCCATTGTGCACATGGACCACATCTTCTTTACCCATTTGTCTGTTGAAAGGCATCTCGGTTCCTTCCAGAGTTTGGCTATTGCGGACATTGCTGCTATGAACACTAGGAGATGCATATGGTCCTTCTTTTCATTACATCTCTATCTTTGGGGTAAATACCCAGTAGTGCAATTGCTGGGTCACAGGATAGCTCTATTTTTAATTTTTGAGGAACCTCCACACTGTTTTCCAAAGTGCCTGTACCAACTTCCATTCCCAACAATATAAGAGGTTTCCCCTTATGCCACATCTTCTCCAACATTTGTTGTTTCTGGAAGCAAAGCTGTTCTTAAACATGTTATCATTGAAGCTTATCACTGATGATTGCTTAGTGATACCTTGTCAGCCTTATGGCATTCTTTCTATTACAAGAGCACATATTAAGAGATTTAGCCTGTAAACAGGTGACTCTGAGCTCATTTCAGATTAGCAAAGCTTGGGAGAGAGAGATAAATAATGCATGCAGTGCTGCTGCAAAATTGTTTGAGTGCATGAAAATGAATGACCATATTACATACAGTTTACCAAAGGTTTGTTGATGTTTGTTCACAACTGGGTGGGTGCTAAGCATAGACATCTGCATAAATATTAACCAACCAATACTAGACTTTCAACAGATCATTCTAATTGAGATAATGTAAAATATGTGCAGACCAGAAGACAGCTGAATAGTTTGCAGATAGGGCATGTATAGACTCTGAAGACAATGTACATTAAATTTAGCATATACATCAAGTATTTAGGACCAAGGCAGACCCAATATTTTTAGTGCCTGCAATATGTCCTTAAACAAGATCTTCCAATTACCTTGATGAGAAGAGGTAGCTTATACTTCTGAAATGTCAGTAAGATATTTTAAAATGTTTCTTCACACGGAAGCTATCATTATTATCATTATTGTCATGTTGAAGGAATTTAAATGGGAAGGAAATAAAACAGGAGTAACAAATATCTTTAATTGCCTTTCGAGATTCACAAAAGAGCTTTCTTTGTAAAGAAAATTTTAAGCTCTGGCCTAGTGCTTCTGTTTTGTTTTGTTTTGTTTTGTTTAATGAGTTCCACTTTAAACTTCTATAAACTTTGTTGAATTCATTTCAGATTTGTTCTATCTGGCCCACTGGGAATCACTTGAAGGGTATGTTCTTGGGAGGTATGTCTGGGCATGTGTGGTGAAATCTCAATGCTTGCCTTCTTTGCTAGGCTACCTCTATTATGGGTTCACAGTAACACTGATCAGCCACACAGCTGACAAAATGTCTGGAGCCTTAACCAAGGGCTTTGGTATAGTCCTATAGTCCTAATTATCTGAAGCCAGATAATTAAAGAGGAACCTCTTGAGATTATAAAGATTTATGAAGACAAGCAAATAATACTCAAATAATTTTTAAACCAAGTTGACTTTATAGAAACTCCACTTTGGCAGATTCCTTCTATTTAGCAAAGCAAAACACTCAATTTTTAGACCATTTCACTGGGGGAAAAGATAAAACCCTTCCATTAAGAATCCCTTCCTTTAATAATAATTGTTATTATTAGAAATACATTCCAATTCTCACTTCTTTATTTGCTCTGTTTGCTTCTTACCTTTGTAACACACTTAAAGAAGCATAAGCACAAGCCTGGTTATATCAAGCTATTTCTATTGGTTATGAATGAAAAATGTACTGCCCTCTTATGTAAATAGCAAAAAGTCATATGTGTTAGGCAAAGATTTTTTTTGTTTTTGTCTTTGTTTTTTTTTTTAACAATGGGTTAAAACATCTCTTCCCACAAAAACCATTCAGATTGGTTGGGTAAAAAAGATATAGCCATGAAAGAATTAATGAACACAACAGCACATAGAAATGTGGTTTATCTATTGCAGTTTTTTTTTTTACTAGAAGCATCAAACAAGCTTCACAGAAAAACTGGAACTTGAGTTGGACCTACATGGTTTCATTAAAAGATGGATAGGTAGAAAGAGAAAGGAGGTACTGACATAGACCTGAACACAAATGTATGAAAGAATGTGCTTTGCAATACATAAACATGTAATCTACTTGGACATATAATGCACACATATTTAAAAACACCTCAAATTAGTTCAATAAATGGGGGGCAGTACTTTGTGTAAGGTAAATAGCAATATTCATATGGTCTGGTCTTAAATATCTTAGAGTCTTTCAAGTACTCTGATATTTTACTACACACTGATTAGAGTTAAAAAGAAAGGGAAAGAACACAAATGGATCCCTACCAAAAGCAACCATTACATTATTTTACTCTTTGGGAGTTAACTGTTTCACAAATTATAATTATGATTTTTGGTCCATTCTACACAAAATGTGATAGACATTATCATTAAATAGGCAAATGGCAGCGGGTTTTATATTTAAAAATAAATGAATTAGCTATCGTGATAACCAACAGCTTATTTGATTCAACATCACTTACACATGGTAAGTTCCACAAAAACAAGAATCTTGTCTGTGTTATTTCTATTCTACCCCCCATCCCTTCCATAGACCATGGCCTGTAATAGGTACTATAGCAGGTACTCTATAATTGTTGAATGAGTAAATAAATGAATTGATTATAGAAATAAACTCAGTTAATCCAGAAACTCAAACAAATGCATGCTCATACCCAAAAGTGACTGTGTCAAAAGAAAATAAATAGTACTTTTCTTACGATCCTCTCACATTCATAGAGATCATATAAAAACATATTGGGGAGGGGAGGAGTATGGTAATAATCCATAATTTTTGTTTGTTTTTAATACTAAACATTAAAGTTCTCTCTCGCATTTCTGGCTGACTATGCAACTTCAGATTATGAATGACTAAACATTTTGTGTAAATTTGGGTTTGGGGGTTTAGATCTTAGTCTATGAATTCTAAAGTCAAAATTTAGAAAGCATTGACTTTTATTTGTTCATGTAGTGGTAATGAAAAGAAATTTCCAAAGTTCTCCAAATTTTGCTCCACCTCAGAAGAGCTAATCTTATTTCTGATCAAGTATTTAACTAAGCATTTACTATATAGAGTTTGAGTTAGACTCTTGTGCAAGGGTTAGACATTGTGCAATAGTCAAATAAATGTTACGGTATTCAGTACTTACCATGGATGAAATCATACAGAGACAGCATAGGCAAATATTTAAAAACTAATTAACAAGTCAGTATAATACATATAAGTACCATACAAGTCAATGAAATAGAATTGTAGGACTTCAGAGAAGGGAAATTCACTATAACTGGCATGGTCTTGGATGATTTCACAGAGGAAAGAATTACACCTTCAAAATGAATACAATTTAGCATGACAAAGAAAGATGAGAGTGCATTTCAGGAATGCATTCATAGCATGAGGAAAATCAGCGAATTTTGAATGGGCATGGCATGTGTAAAGAAAAATATAGATTAGCCTTGCTAAGGAAGACTCCTCCTATGGAGGTGGGGGAGGTAAAAGGGAAATTATAGTTTTGCAGCCTGTTGAGAGCCTCAAATGACAGTCTAGGCTTTTAAGACAATTCTATAACTGTGGTTGATGATATGATGAAAGAGTCATTTTAAGATAATTTATCAGATATGCATACTAGAGTGCAGGATAAATTTGAGGCGGATGTACTGGAGGCAAGATGTGTTGGGAAGCTCTTGGAATAAACCAAGCATAAGAAAAGAGCTTCAACCACAGTGGCGGCACCAGACTGGAAAAGAAAGGCTAAATAGGAATGACATTTTAAGAGAGAAATCAATGGCACTTTTTGACTGATTGGACTTGAAGGGTAGCTCTAAAGGTCATTCTCAAACTAAAACAACTGCAAAAATGATCACAGAAGTAAAGAGAGTTCATGGACTACTTAGAAGGTTGGACCAGATGACCTCCAAGACCTCAACCAAACTAAATTCCATCCTTCTGCCTGGACAAAATGCTTCCCTGTCTCTCCCCTCTGCCTATCCAGTTATGCCAATCCATTCACATCTACTTCCAGTCTCAGCACCCCTGAGAAATCTTGCTGTCTACTCCATGCCTTCTACAGGGTCGTCTTCTTTGAGCTTCTGATGCATTCAGTTCTCTTCCACAAAAACTGGGTATCTAATTTCGCCCTTCTGCATATTATAGTAATACTGCTTTGTATGACTCTTTCCTCCCTCACTAATTTTCACTGTTGCTATGTACAAAAGTTAGCACTGAATTAAATATTAACTGGTGTAAAATATGACCATGTAGATTGAAGCAATAAATCTAAATAAACACGTCTCTTTTCACTAGGTAACTAGAGATGTTATTATACAAAGGATACAAGGAAGCCTATTTGCACTGCCCCTTCAAAAATTTAAATAATCTCCTCTGCAATTTGAAGCTGAAACTATGGCTAGATACTCAAGTAACAAACATCTATGAAAAATAAAGCAAAGAAGCACTAGAAACATGTGGCACATACCCTCTATTGCTGAGTGAACAATTAAAAAGCCTATTTGGTGAGTCACAATGGAGCTAAACATTTCCTATATTGTACAAAGAGAAACAATTCAATGGTGTCTTTGTGCTGCTCAGAAAATCACACAAAGTCACTTTCTGCTTTTTAGTTTGCTCTTTGGCCCTATGTAAAAAGTTGTCACAGAAATTGCTTTGTGCTCAGCAAAACCCAACCTGTTAATTCCAGTGACTGGAATCATTCAAGGTCAGAAGGTAAAAACCACCTGCTGTGTCACATTTGCACAATTCAGAGATTTCTTCTGTACTCAGCATTTATGTATTGGTTTCTTTTTGTGGGACCCTTATTTCATTTTCAGAAGGCCTACTCTTGATTAACTTGTACTAGGTAAATAATCATTTATTGAGTCATCTGAGTTCTGAGAACAACCTTAAGGAATCTGGAGAAAAGATGGTATAAAAATAATTATATACAAAGAATTCAACTTGAAATCCTGAAATGGTAGCAAATATACTAACCTTTATGTTGTATTTTATAAATACATAAAAAACAGACATTGCATAGAGAAAAAAATGGAAATGATAATCTATAAAACATACAATTTATGATTAAGAAAACTAGAACATTTTGAAATTTTCATTGTATGGGCTTTAATCTAAAAACAGAAATACAATCAGCATTGAGAAAAGGTCAAAAGGAAATAAAAAAAAAAAAAACTAAGATTCATGAGACATTTTAAAACACAGAAGCAGGTTGCCTGGGTGGTTCAGTGGGTTAAGCCTCTGCCTTCAGCTCAGGTCATGATCTCAGGGTCCTGGGATCAAGGCCAACATCTGGCCTTCTGCTTGGCACAGAACCTGCTTCTCCCTTCCCCTTTCTGCCTCTCTGCCTACTTGTGATCTCTCTGTCAAATAAATAAATAAAATATTTTAAAAATGAATAATTAAAATAAAGCACAGAAGCAGGAAATCTTCTGATCATTTCTTCTCTAAATCTAAAATTACAAATTTCATTAAATCTGGGATTTGGACAATAAAAGTAAAATATTCAGTGGTAACATTTTTCATAGTATTTTATAAATGCTCTGTTTATATTAGATCTTTGTTATTAAGTAATGACAAATATATTTTCCTAAAATATGCAATTAGAACAAATTGATGACTAAATAAATAAATATTGTCCCTATATGAAGTGGCCCAGACTGCTGTTTTATATGTCAATTCCTAGTATTTTGTCCATTCATAGTATCCTACATTTAATTTACCTTTCACTGTAGTCTACTAAATAGCACCAGGGGAGATCATGTTGCTAAATCAATTACATGAACTTTAAAAAAAAATCAAAATCAATAGGCTCTTTTCTGAGAACCTGTGGGATGTTCTGTGAGTTCTCCATAAAGTTTTTATTTATTCATTACTCTGTACTCAAGACCTGCAATATCACTGGCAATCTAATTAGTAAAAAAGGTGATAAAGAAATTACATACATGGATTAGTAAATAAATAAAGCACAAATTTTTGACATATTTTTCTGAAATCCTCCTCAATTTATGTCCAGGCTATGTCTGTTCTGCATAGGTACAACTGCTGAAAGTTTAAATGTCAAGTAAATGAGGTGCTAGCTATCATGTGCATTTTTAGTATTTTACACTAAAGTTATATATTTTTTATATAAAACTTTTTTTAATGAAAGAAGGAAGTATTGTAGGATACCAAAGTTTTATTTCAGTATCAAATCCCCCCTCTTTGTCTTTATCTGAACTATGGATGTTCATAGCAAATTCAACTTTGAGTCAAAAACTTGCACTGGATTCTTTTTGCCTCACTAAAATGTTAATAATAATAGTTAGCTCAATAGGTAATATTTTAACTCACTGACCACATATTAGAAAGGCACAAGTCAGGGAGCCTGGGTGGCTCAGAGGGTTAAGCCTCTGCCTTCAGCTCCGGTCCTGATCTCAGGATCCTGGAACTAAGCCCCACATGGGGCTCTCTGCTCAGCGGGGAGCCTGCTTCCCCATCTCTCTCTGCCTGCCTCTCTGCCTACTTGTGATCTCTCTGTCAAATTAAAAAAAAGAAAGGCACAAGTGGTTGATTTTTGTCCATGTCTGGAAAGACAATACTGTGTTTTGAAAAGCTATTTAATTTTAAGTCAGAAGTATGCAAGGGCAGCAGGGTTATGAAGCAAATTCCAATAAACTGTGAGGTCCCTTAATTTGTCACACTTAAAGAGGCTAAGATTTGAGGGTAAAATATTAAGTTGTTAACATCTTTCATTTGAAGTGTTTCTAGGTGTACCTTGGGTGGTGCCATGGGCCTTGGAATTTCAGAGCAACTCTCCTTGAAGTGAATGGAAGTCCCCAATGTTATGAACATCCCCACCTCTGTGTGCACAAGATGTGTTTCTGAAGAATCAGTCTTGTGGAGAAAGACAGGAAAAATAGTTCAAAATGTCCTAGAGAAGCTTACTTTTTTTCAAAACTACCTATAATGAGCTAATTTATAAAATGCATCTTCACTACTCCTAATGTATTCTTTTATAGGCTAGAATTTTTATACAGAACAAAATTGAGCAGAACGCCCCTTGAAAGAAAAAGATAAAAACCCCAAAAAACATGTTTTACAGAATCAAGACCTCCAGAAAAACAGTGCATAGCCATTGTTAGAAATTGCACTAGTGATATTTCTTCAAAATAACCAGATATGCCATTTTGTAACATTCCTCAGAGGTTAAGCTATTAGGAGGGTTTCCTGAAGAATGATTAAATATTATCCACTTCATCCAGGTTATAAGTAGCTTATAATTTTAATCAATCTTATACATATTTTCATTAAAAACTCATAAATCTAATTCTTTAATTGTTCACGCTTATCCCTACTTGATAAATGAAGAAATTGAATGTATTTGCCATGGGTCAAAAATATCAGTAAACAAATAAGCACTCACTCTCTTATAGGATTGTTAAAACCACTCAGTGAGTGACTTTCTACTTCAGATGTGAGCTATTAGAGGAGCAGTTCTTCTCTGGCGAATAGATTGTCAATCTGGCAAGACTCCAAGGTGCTTTTAAAATTCAACATAATGCAACTATTCTGATACCAAACCAATTTTTAAAGTTGAGATGGAATTTACATATGCATAAAATGCCCCTTGAAAGTATATAATTCAGTATTTTTTAACAAATTTACAAAACGATGCAACTATGATCATTATCTAACTCCAGAACATTTCGTCACCCCAAAAAGAAATTCCATAGTCATTAGCTGTCACTCTCCATTCTCCTCCTCTCAGTCCCTGGCAATCACTAATCAACTTCCTGTCTCTATAGATTTGCCTATTCTGGACACTAAAACCAGTTTTGAAAGAGATTTTTTTTTTTCTTTCATTGGTTTGCTGGGATAATTGGTGCTGCTCTATCTTTATTTTACTTTTGAAAAATAAAAATAAAACATCTAAGAGATGAGGAAAAGGGGAAAATGTTGCAGATTTTTGTCAAATATTATTCAGAATGAGAACTAATTTCTTAAGGAAACATAAAAAGAAATGGCTTCCTGGGATGTTTTCTAGAATTCATTATTTCAATTATTTTATTCATGCTACCAAAGAAACCTTCTTAAGGGAATTATATTATTTTCTTAGAGGAAGCACATTAGACTAATTATATTTTATAATTTAACAAATAACTTTAAACATAGCTTAAATATGAAAAACTTCTTTACTAAAGATTTACATGAAATAATTCTCTGAAAACATTCAAATATTAGATATTTTAGCATAATTACTCAATTTTGTGAAAGAGAATCAAATGCAAATTTGTTCTTAGTAGTATGAAGAGTGAAAATTCAGTTTCCTAAACTGTCTATATTTAAACTAGAAGAAATTTACTCTTTATAATAAAATTATAAGGTATTAAAATAAAAGCATTCTCAATAGTAAATGGTTTTGCTGACTAGCCTTGTTGATACACCTATGATTTGAACACCATCTGGATTTATTCTAGCCACAGTGCTTGGAGTTTTTAAGTAGGAAGCAGGGATAGAAGAAGTCTATTGTCCTGTAGTCTTACTAATTACAACATAAAAGTCTGGTTTGAGGTAGTGTGGTAAGAGAAAGGGCAAGACAGGGCATTTCTAGGAAGTAGAAACAATCAAAACTTGGTAACTAATTGTATGTAGAGAAGGAAGGAAATTCTAGGATGGCTCCAGAATTTGTTTGAGTGACAGGTTATTTCAGACCAAATTTACCAATACAGGAGATCAGAGAGGAATTAACAGGGTCTGTGGGGGGGAGATAGTGAGTTTTAGATATTTTTGTCCTATAGCTATTAAACTCTCAATAAGATATTTGGACATATGAGTTTATTGCTCAGAAGAAAAGGAGAGACCAGAGAGATATTTGGAAATAACCAATTTAAAAATGGCAGCTAGTACAAATTCTGATTGAAGTGACCAAAAGTGTTTAAGGAGAAAAGAAAAATCATAGGGAAGCCAGGAAGTTGAGATAAAAAAAATCTTCCAGTTACTTCCAGTTACTAAGCAAAGCAGATAAATAGAAGGAAAAACAGAAGAGTAATATAACAAATATCAAGGTACTCAAATTTTAAAATACAGGCATTGGTCAACAGAAATAAGTAAGGCAGAAAGATACAGTAAGAGGAGGACTGAGAAATGAATGTTGGAATTGACTGTTTGAATATCATTAGTACCTTAGAAGAAAGTTTTTAGCACTGATGGAGATGTGAAGTAGGGATACCTGATCCTGGAGTTTGTAAGAATCTCCCAGGCTGGGAATAAGCATCTGGAAGTGATTAGTGTGAGATGAGATGGTGTGAGTTTGCATAGGTGATAAGTAAAGAGAAGATGCCCTAGAACTGAGCTCTTGAGGCTAACCAACTTAAAGAGATGAAAAAGCAGAGGGGGAACCAGAAGAAGAACAAAGAAACAGAAAAACAAAACAAAACTGAGGAGGAAATGCCAGGGGGTGGAGGAACATCAAAAGACTGTGGCGTCCTGATAGACTCTATCAACTTGAATTAAGGGGAACAGAGTAATTAGTGGTGTCAAATGCTGCTGTAAGATGAAATGGAAAATTGACCATTAGAATGAACTCTGTAGAGATTACTGGTTATGCTAAGGAGAGCTGTTTCAGTGGAATGGTAGGAGGAAATGTCTAAAAGGAGTGTATTTAAGGAATGATGTCAAAGTCAGCAAAGGTAGGGGCACCTAGGTACTTCAGTGGGTTAAAGCCTCTGTCTTCAGCTCAGGTCAGGACCTCAGGGCCCCGGGATGGAGTCCTGCATCAGGTTCTCTGCTCAGCCGGAAGGCTGCTTCCTGCCCTACCCCCACCCACCCCACCCCACCCCCGCCTGCCTCTCTGCCTACTTGTGATCTCTCTCTCTGTGAAATAAACAAAAAATTTAAAAAAAATAAAATTAAAAAAAAAAGTCAGCAAAGGTAAAGAAAGCCTAAGGAATGGTTTCAGACTAAAGGCTACTAAAGAGACATGATAATTAAGTGCAATGAGTGATCACAGATTTACACTGAGACAACTGACAAAATTTGAACATTCATACTATATTGGATAATGGTGTTGTAGGAATGTTTAATTTTCTGGTTTTGATAACTCTACTGTGGCAATGAAAGAGAACAGGCTTATGCCCAGGAAATACTCAAGTGTTCAGTGGTAAGGAGCACAGTGTCTCCAATCATCTCAAATGACTCAGGAAAAACAAAGCGTGTGTGTGTGTGTGTGTGTGTGTGTGTGTGTGTGTGTGTGTGCGTGTGTGTGTATGGACAGATGATAGAGAAGAATAAAATGTAAACAAATGGTGAGTTTGGGTATAAGATACATGGAAGTGTGTTACACTATTTTTTTAAACTTTTATGTATGGTAGAAAGTAGATTGGAATAAAAATCTACCAAAATAAAGAGAGGGGATGAGAGAAAGGGGAAAACAGCTAGAAACAACAAGTGTAAAAATTCTTGTGAATATCTCCACTATAAAGGAAAATAAGGAAAAGGGGTGATAGCTGGTGAGAGAAGCAGAGTCAAGAAAAGTTCAGGTTTTCATTTTCCTTGATTGAGAGAAATATAGCATGTTGGCATACTGATGAGACTGTGCCAATAACAGGAGAAAAAAAGTTGAATATAAGAGTAAAGGGGGAAATTTATAGTATGATGTCCCTCCATAAGGGGGTGGGGATGGAATCTGTGTACAAGTGGGGCAATTGAGGGCTATGGAGCATTAATCTATGGTAATAGGCAGAAAAGCAAAGTACATGCACGTAATTTCTAGGAGATAGAAAACAGAGATAAAGAAGAATGTCTATCCCACTTAGAGCCCTGAAAGACCTGGAAAAGCAACCCCCACTTAGAGGGCTTTAGGGGAAGTAGCATTTTCAGAGGATAATCAGGTTTCAATTAGGCCTAAAAAGTGAAGGGAGGAGTACCCCAGTGTCTCAGTCCCTTAAGCATCTGACTCTTGGTTTTGGCTCAGGTCATGATCTCAGGGTCCTGAGATCAAACCCCATCTTGGGCTCTGAGCTCAGCGCTGGATCTGCTTGAGATTCTTTCCTTCTACCTTCCCTTCTGCTCCTCTCCCTGTGTGCATGTTCTCTCTCTCTTCTTATAAATAATAAATAAATATATTTTTTAAAAAAGTAAAGAGGGAGTTCAGAGATTAACCTAAAGAAATGGTAGAGAATGTGTTTAAGAAGACACAAAGTGTGGGAAATCAAGTCAATTAGTGCATCTACAGAGAGCACAGTTATAGGGCCTGAAGGATGACGGAAGACTTGGGGACCTGGTTTCTGGGTGAATGAGGTAAAGAGGGATGTAAGGCACAATAAGCTGAGTTCTGTTTCCTGAAGAAAGGTGGGTAACCAACTCAGAATAGATGCTATGGGTCCAGGGGTTGACCATTCTTCCCTACAGGTCCCAGTGTTGTGGCAACCATGGGGAGAGAGGTCTCCATAACGATTATTTTGGGGGGGGGGCATGAGGCAACAAATGATGGGAGGGCTATTTCACTCTAAAGATATGCTAGAGTCTCCAGTGTACAAGCGATGATCACACATGGAGCAGGAGGCTAGAAACAACCTCTTCTTTTGTGGGGATGCAATGTGTGGCCCTTGGTATGGTAGCTGGAGCATAAGTGGCTTAGAGGCTGCCCCTTTTCTCTAGCAGGAGGGATCATCTCAGTAACTAGCATAACTAGTTATGCTCAGGCCAAAAGCCTAGACATTATCCTTGATCTCTTTCCCCCTTCCTGCACATCTAATCCTCAGGAGCTTTTCAACTCTTCCTCCAAATCACGCCCTAAATCTGACCACTTATCTCATTTTTGCTCCTACAACTCTCATTCAAGCTGCTACCCTGTCTCATCTTAGTGATTGTACTAACCTCCTAGTCAGTCTCTTCCTGAGTACAGTTTCTCCTCAGCCATCAGCATGTTCTTTCTAAAATGTAAATAGACCATGTCAAGCTATGTTGTAAGATCCTCCCATGACATTCCCTCGTCCTTAGACCAACACTGAAACTTCTTCCCTAACTCATTAAATCTTACATTTGCCCAATGAATTTCTGCCTCTATCTTCAACCTAAGCTTCTAAATCTCTATCACTTTGTGTCTTTGTGTCACTGTTTTCAAAGAAGCCAAACTCATTTCTACTTTGGCCTTTTGCATTACTTCTCCCTTCTAACCAGGAATATTCTTTCTTCAAAATGCCCCAGGTTAGCCTCTTTCTTGTTATTCAGATCTTTTAAATAACAAGAACAATTAAAAAAAAAAAAAAAGCCCTCCTCAGTTTATGCTTCCTTAGTCAAGTCTTCACTGACTACCCAGTCTTAGTAGTCAGCCTGTCTCTCTTTTGTTATCAAATTACCATTAGTTCTTAGTAAAGTTAATTAATACTGACAAATATACCTGTGTATGTCTGTGTATTAGTTTAAAATATATCTCTCCTACAAAGTAAAATGTGAGCTCCACGGTGGTAGGGACTTTGTCTTGTTTACCACAGTATCTTTAGATGCTATAGCAGTGCCTGGCACATAGCAGGGTATCAATGATTTTTTTTTTTTTTTAATGAACAAATAAAAGAATTTGCTCCAGGAACTATAATAGAACTGAGGGATGCAAAGTGAAAAACAAAACAAAACAAAACAAAAACCACAGTCTTTTTCCTCAAAGAACTCAAGGTCTAATGAGAAAAGCCCCTAAACAAAATTTTATAATACAATGTGGTGAGGGGAATGAGTGGAGTGACAGGAGGAAAGTATTCCCGCGGGTGGGGATGGGGGGAGCATGGTCACTAAGTACAGGTAATTATCTATAAAAAGTTAAGGGGACGGCCATCCAAAAAAAAAAAAAAATGAAATCTTGCCATTTGCAACAACATGGATGGAACTAGAGGGTATTATGTGAAGCAAAATAAGTCATCAGATAAAGATATTACCATATGATCTCACTGATATGTGGAATTTAAGATACAAGGCAAAGGATCATAGGGGAAGAGAGGAAAAAATGAAACAAGACAAAACCATAGAGTGAAACAAATCATAAGAGACTCTTAAATCTTAGGAAACAAACTAAGGGTTCCTGGAGGGGAGGGAGGTTGGGGGATGGAGTAACTGGGTGATGGACACTAGGGAGATTATGTGTTATAAGGAGTACTGGGTACTGTATAAGACTGATAAATCACAGACTTGTACCCCTGAAACAAATAATATGTTAAATAATATGTTATATGTTAATAAAAATAATTTTTAAAATAATAAATAATAATAATAAATAAATAATAATTAAAAAGTTAAGGGTTCAGAGGTAAGGAGACAGGGATAGATGCAACTATCAGTATGTTTGTATAGGCTTAATTTTTTCTGTAAAATATAAAGCAGTGTTATGGCGGGGTGGTAGTAAGGAAGACAAAGAATTAGAAAAAGAGAATTTTTGAAGTCTCAAGGGAGATTCATGAGAATTTAGATAAAGCCACTGCTGGGAACATGAACACTGAAGAATTACTGAACAGAACTTAGTTAGGCTTCACCCAACATTGGGCTCTGCAAATACGTAGTGTCCCCTGGAGCTGTTGAAATAATCTCTTCAAAACACACTGATAAAAGCAAAATTGGCCAGCTCTGGAAACTACATCACTATCTTACATTATGAAGATTGACCAAAAGTGCTCTGATGATGTTATCCAACCTATGGGCAAAGATAAAGGCAGAATAATCTGTGAAAAAAAATAAGAAGAGGCTATTGAGTTGTAGTCTCAGATTTCAGTAGGACATTTGGTGAGTTCACTGTTTTTCTTCAGTTTAAGCATCAAGGGGAAAAATGTGTTTTACTAGTTGACATTTTATATAACTCATCTAACAATAACGCTTAAGATATGCAATAACTCCAAATCTTGAATTCATATTTATTTTAACTTCATTTGGAAAAAAAAAAAAAAAAGTAAAGCATTCATTTTACTTTTTTGGAGCATTATTTTCTATTTTACAGTATATGAACCAGCAAGTATTTCTAGTCCTTTTCCCCCCTTGATTCTTTACATTTCTATAGTTTCATTTCATACTTTTCTAACAAAATAAATTACTTCTCAGAAAATATTTGAAGAAAGAAAATTTTGATTGCAAATTAAAAAACAAACATATCTTATGCTTAATATTTTATATTAAGCATAAGATATGGTAGAGGGAGTATAATTTACAATGTTTTGATTTAATATCATAAAGAATATCCACAGGCTAGAGTACAGATTGGAATTCATGGGGACATTTTCTTCAATTTATGGAAAAATGTTATTCAGTGATATTTAATCAAGCTACTTGAATCTGAGATATAGGTTTAGAGCTCATCTTAACTTTTTTTTATACATTCTCTTTTTTTTAAAGACTTATATATTTATCTGAGACACACAGAGAGAGAAAACATGAGTGGGGGGGAGGGGCAGAGATAGAGAATCCTCAAGCAGACTCCCTGCTAAGTATGAAGCCTGACATGGAGATCATGGACCCTGAGATCATGACCTAAGCTGAAATCAAGAATCGGTTGCTCAACCAACTGAGCCACCCAGGTGCTCCATTTTTTTCATATACTCTTAATGTAAAATTACTTAGAAAAATTTACATTGACTCCACATGGAACATCCTCTTTTTAGATTTTTTTTTAAGAAGAAATAAATATTATTCTAGTAAAATGATATTTGGAATGCAAATACTACTTTAAAATGATAAAATATTATTCCTTGAAACAATACTGACCTTGAAAAGCTATAAATTTTAGTGAAAAAAATCATAAAAATACTAGTCATAAAATTAAGAAACTGTGCAGTAAATATAGGTTCTTTATTCTTTAATACATTTTATTTCAACATATTCTATTCTGTTGTATGATAATTCTATAATAGTCTATATTTAAATTTTAAATTTAAGTGCTAGATTTTAATATAACACCTCATCATTTGTTAATTTCTGCTCCCTTTTTTAGAAAGAGTCACTCTCTACTACTAAAAATATACAGATGTTTCAACAGTTATTAAATCTGAAACATCATCTGCAACAAAAAAGTCAGACTCCTATTATTTCTTATATTATATATAAATTAGTAAAATGATATAATTTTCTTTCAAGGTAGACTGTTAAAAATACGCTTTAAACCTTAGAGACAGCAACCACTTTAAAAACAAACTGGTAAAGCTAATAGCAAAAGTGGACATTAAACAAAATACTAAAAGATATTTAATTAAAACTAAAAGACAAAATATGGGAGAGGAGTCAAAGAAAATATGGTACCCACAGAAGCAGAACAGCAAGGTGGTAGGTTTCCACTCACCATTATAAATAATTATAATAAATGTAAATTATCTAATATTTCAATTAAAGTCAGAGACTGACTTCCAGTTTCCAGTTAGGCATGTGAGGAACCAGAAAGTCATCACTCTCTTAACAAGTAAATTGCTGAACAAATGGAAAATCAACAAATCTTAGATCCATCAGAGAACTGAGCTTATAATGCATACTGATGCTCCCAGAATTGGAGAGACAGACAACAGACACAGAGAATTAGCATTTACTGGAGCAGAAATCTCCATAGGAACTAGTAGTGGGGTAGAAAGTCCTAAACTGTGATTTACAGTTTGCTGAAGGTTCAGTTTGGGCAAGAGTGAGAGTTTAAAACACCTGGAGGGTCCAGAATTAGGGGTACACCCATACTTTTTTATTTTCTTCCAGAAGTCCTACCAGATTTTCACCATGAAGGCTGGAGGAAAAACCCTTTATGGAGGGGAAACAACCACTCTGAAATATGCCCAGAGCATTCTGTTCTTTTTTTTTTTTTTTAAGATTTTATTTATTCATTTGACAGAGATCATAAGCTGGCAGAGAGGCAGGCAGAGTGAGAGGAAGGGAAGCAGGCTCCCTGCTGAGCAGAGAGCCCACCGTGGGACTCGATCCCAGGACCCTGAGATGATGACCTGAGCCAAAGACAGAGGCTTCAACCCACTGAGTCAGCCAGGCGCCCCAAGCATTCTATTCTTAACAAGGCCCTCCCTCAAGAGAAACTATTTTATCAGAGCCTATCCTTTTGGGGTTTTGTCAGAGCCTTACCAACCTAGGGAAAGGAAAATATGCAAGTTCAGTCCCCTTTAAATTTCCTGTCCCACCAATGGGGGTAGAAGGACAGAGAAGTACTGTGAGTCACAGCCCAGAGACACAGGCTCACTAAGACCAAAGCACAATCATAAGACTATAGAATGCTTCCCTTCTCTCCACACTTTATTGCCTTACATCGAGGACCTATTAACTGTAATTCCTTTTACCCAGTACATCATGTCTAGTTTTCAACAGAAAGTTACTATGTATACTAACTGACAAAAACATAATTTGAAGAGCGAAAAAGCATTAAGAAACAGACTCAATTATAGCAGAGATGTTGGAAAATCAGAGATTGTCAGACTGGATAAAAAACAAATCTCAATTACATGCTGTTTTCAATATAATGATACAAATTGGTTAAAAATAAAAGGATGGGAAAAGACATACATACCATGCATCAAAAAAGCTGGAATGGCATATATATATATATATATATATATATATATATATATATATAAATTGGGGGGGTGGCTATATTTATATCAGACAAGTAGACTTCAAGACAAGGAGTATTACCAAAAGTGAAGAAGAATATTTCATAATAATAAATCAATCTATCAAAAAGATAGAACAATTCTAAATGTTTATGCATCTAATAACTTCAAAATATATGAATAAAATGGGCAGGATTGAAAGAAAAACTAAAAGTCCATATTTCTGGTTGGATATTTTAATACTCCCCTCTCAGCAACTGATAAAAGCATTGAGAAAATCAGTAGGATATAAAAGATGTGCACAACTCTTATCAGTCAACTCAACATGACCAATTATAGAAGACAGCATACAGTAACAGCCTATTGCACACTCTCTTCAAGTGCGTGTGGAATATTCACAAAAAACAGATCACATGCTAGTCCATTACTTGAGTCTTGAGAAATTTAAAGGAGTAAAATCATGACAGAGTAGGTTCTCTCAGCACAAATGGATTAAATCAAAAGCCAATAGTGAAAGACATTGGGAAAGTCCCAAAATACCTGGAAATTAAGCAACATAATTATATATAACTTAGAGTCAAAGAAATTAGAACAGAAATTATAAAATATTTTGAACAACATGATAATGACAACTTAACAAATCAAAAATTATGGGATATAGGAAAAGATATGCTCTGCTTAGAGGGAAATTTGATCTCTCGTGGATACATTAAACATGTGACAATGAACAATCATAATACATTAAAACTGTTTTTCCATTCATGAGGGAACATTTAAACCCATCTTACTTAGAAATGGCAGGAGGTAAGGGGTGGGTGTGGGCACAAAGGAGTACAACTATGAACAGGAGTTAATGTTTGGGCTGGACATTGAAAAATGAGGCTAGGTGAGGGATTTCTGAAAGAGGAACATGATGAAAGACAGCAATATGCTGGTACCTGAAACGTTGATAGAACAGCTAGTATTCCAGTCTGCCTGAAGTAGATAATTTTTCGGGATAAGTGACCAGGTTTGAGAACATACATATGAGCATGTATCAAATGGTAAAAGCCTTGTATACCCTATGTTTTTATATAGATAAAAGTGCACATGAGAATGTCCTCTGTTAACATAGTCAACAATACTGTTCTCTTTTTTTTTTTTTTTTCTTTAATTTATTTGACACAGAGAGAGTGAGAGCATAAGTAGGCAGACCAGCAGGCAGAGGAAGAGGGAGAAGCAGGCTCTCTAATGATCACAGTGCCCAATGGGGGCTCAATCCCAGGACCCTGGGATCATGACCTGAGCTGAAGGCTGCTGCTTAACGGGCTGAGCCACCCAGGTGTCCCCAACAACATCCTTCTTTTGTATATCTAAAGGAAAAAGGACCAACACTAAGGCAATAGCCAGCCCAATATACATTACAGATAATGCAAAACAGAAGAAAGCATCAGATCATCTGCAAAGAGAGAGAGTTGGACTTCTTTGCCAATTTGAATACCTTTTATTTCTTTGTGTTGGCACATCCCATTTGCAACAGAATTTAGCCAAATCTAACAAAATTATGTGTTTACTTTCGACTCGGCAGCAATCGCATGTCTAGAAACTTACCCTGAAGATATACTTCCCCAAATCTTAAAATACACATGGTTCTTCATGACAGCATTTTAGAAGTTTCAAAATGCAGGAAGCAAATACATGTAAGAGATTAACTGAATGAACTATGGTACAAACACATAGTGGAGGGTCAATGGGGATGAGCTTTATGAATTAAAGTATGGTCATACATAACTAATGAATCGTTGAACATTACATCAAAAATTTAGGAGGTACTATATGCTGTCTAACTGAACTTGATAAAAAAAGTATTATATGATTTCTGGAGGCATATTGCAAGTGAAGAAGAGAAAATGCAGAAAAATATTGATAATATGTTATCTTTCATTTAAGAGAGGAAATAAGAAAATGCATGTGTGTCTGCACATTTGTGGAAAAAAAAAAAAAACTTAGGAAGGGTAGGTGGAACAGAATGGAATGAATGAGGGGTGGTAATGGAGTAGACGGGATGGAGAGAATGCCACATCTCTGAGTATACCTGCTTGTGTATTTCTAACTTTCAGAACAAATGTTTTATGTTTCCCACTCTATTTCTATACACTATATATAATAGAAAATTATGTATGTCAAAATACATAATATATTGTACTACTCTTAAACTGTTTTTTTACAGCTTTTTAAACTCTGAAATCATTTCAAAATAAATACTTAAAAAATTAAAAAAAAAATTTAAAAAAAAACAGAAGAAAGCTCAATGAATATAAAAATCAACAGAGACTTTTCCATATGTATCAGTTGTGGTAGCTTATTTTCCAGAAGGAAGAACCACTGTAGCTACTTGGCAGGTCTATCTAAACTGGGGCCAATTATACCTCTTCATAAAATCCAGCTGGCATGCAAAGTGTGAGAAAATAGCCCAGCTAAAATACATTACTGATAAGTCTTGAATTTAAAAAAAAAAAAAAAGAACTTGTAAAAAAACAAGCAAAACACACAGCAGTCTGTTGTCACTTCGAAGAATGATTTTGTACCAAGTGGTATAAAGTGATGAAACTGGTGTTGATTGACATTGGCCCAAAGGGTCAAGGCCTCTTGTTTGGGATGAACAACTGCGAGAGTCCACATTATTGACTTACTGATGACATCAAAACATTATATAAAATGCTTCCATTCAAACAGAACATAACATTGTCAGAAATCATAAAGCAGTTTTATTTCCCCCAATTCACAATTAAGTTATAATAGCAGCAAGTGGTATTCAGGGCTGTTAAAGTTACTCAGTTATAGAGCCAGAGGATTTGATGAGGTATACAATTTTTCCCCTCAAGGCTAAAAATGTAATTATGAAAACGTCCTGAACTGAAAAACAGTATTGTCAGCTGTTTTCAGGAAAGATAAAAGATCATTTAAAGGTAAAGAGATTATAGATAAAAAAGATACAAAATTAAGCTGAAACCACCAGTGTAAAGAAAGCAAGTTATAAACAAGAACTAAACATTAAGACATTCTATTATAATGAGAGAACAGGGCTTTCATTTTTCTAGAAGAACAGCAGTAAAAGTATTTAATTCATATCTTGATTAGTTCACTTGGATGTTTAAGGAAAAGTAGATATGGAATGATTATTAAACTTCCAAAGGTACTAAAGAAATGAGCTCTGACCATGCCTCAGTTTGTAAAACTGACAGTCAGAGAGGCACTATCCTACACTTGATAACCAAGGGACTCCTTTTCATAAGTTCACATAAAATACAAAGGCCACGTGATAGTTTTTTTTCATTTCATACCCCAAAACCTATCTTACTCTAAGTCCTCTCTGACAAATGAAGATATTAATATCTGCCTTCACAGGAGTGCGGGGAAGATCAAATAAGAGAGAATGAATAATATATGTGAAAGAACTTTGTACAATGCAGAGCCCTGCACAGAAGGTATTATTATAAAATACCATGTATTTATAAAGCCTTCTGCAGAGGGCTCCCCGCTTAACTCAGCCTGTAATCATTGACTGAGAACTCTGGTATATCAGGCACTCCGCTGGATGAAAGGACTTTAAGACACAAAATCTGTCTTCAGGGAACTCACAGTCTAGACTCTGGAGGAAAAAACAAACCTATGATCAGATAACCTTGTCTTCTTCTGGGCCTGAGGCAAAAGTTGTAGAAGCCTAAAGGAGGAGTTTGATACAATGGAATTGGCATTTTATTTTTTAAATTATTATTATTATTATTTTAGATTTTATTTATTTGACAGAGAGAGAGATCACAAGTAGGCAGAGAGGCAGGCAGAGTGAGAGGGAAGCAGGCTCCCTGCTGAGCAGAGAGCCTGATGTGGGGCTCTATCCCAAGACACTGAGACCCTGAGATCATGACCTGAGCCGAAGGCAGAGGCTTACCCACTGAGCCACCCAGGCACCCCTGGAATTGGCATTTTAAACTGGAGAAATGAGGAGGTAACTGGTTCTCAAGACTCTGGATTTCTGTAAATGTCCCTAAGAACTTAAAGTATAACTTGAAATGATCTCATTTGGCCTCATTATCAAGCATCTGATGACGCAGAGGAGAAATGTATTTCATTTTTCACATGATGAAAGTAAAGCTTAGAAAAGATAAACAACTTCATTCTCATTAAATGACTTGACCTTTGGCCCACAGTTTAAACAAAGCCTAAGCAGCATAACTGGTCTTCAGGTTCAAGGGCTCGCCATCATGCTGTGGAGTTTATTTGGTGTTTTGCAGCCACGGAAATGGAGAATTTAGGTCTTATTGGAAATATACCTTTTAATACCAGACATGTATTTTGAACAAAGGAATCATGAATCTCAGAAAATCAAATATCACTATTGTACATTTAGAATCCAATCTAAACCAGTGAAACAAGCAAATGTCAGTGTGCATGTAAATAGTTTACATGCATATGTTGTCCCATATCAAACCCAACTGCTGTTTTGAAGGGATAAATCTCAATTTTAATGCCTTGGGAATGTCAAATAAACTGGTATTTATGTAACAGTTATCTTGGCCACACTACCCCACGGAGAGTGTAAAATCCATGCATGCTGGGTGGTCTATGTGGGTTTAAAAAAAGAAAGAATTTTTATTGCACTCTCCCTAACCATACTGCACACCAACCCCTCCCCACCCCCACTCTCTACACAATGCCACAGTAGCAATAGGAGCAACAGCCTGCACAGTGTGAGCTTCCAGAAACTGTTGCTCTGTTCTTCAGGAAGGATTTTCTTGAGTATCTGTAAGATCTAGAGCTGATTTAGCAATACTCTTCCATCAATAAAGAGAGGTCAAGGAACTCCTCACTGTGGGAGTTTGATGAAAGTAAGGGCGCCACTTGTGGAGAACACAGGTGGGAGCAGGAGGCCCACTGAAAATGAACTAAATTCCAGGAAACAACCTTAGTATCTGACAATAAAGAAACACTTTTAAAAAACTGTGTTCATTTACAAGATTGAATATCAACAATGATTAAAAACCATGTTCCACTTAAAGTGTTGGGGGGGTGGGAGGTTGGTAGATATTAGAGAGGGCACTGATTGCATGGAGCACTGGGTGTGGTACAAAAACAATGAATACTGTTATGCTGAAAATAAATTAAAAATAAATTTAAAAAAAAAAAACCATGTTCCAATTAGTATTTTATGAGTCAATGCTCATGCAATAACGGGAAATTTTTTTAAAAGCAAGCTACAAGGGGCGCCTGGGTGGCTCAGTGGGTTAAGCCACTGCCTTCGGCTCAGGTCATGATCTCAGGGTACTGGGATGGAGTCCCACATCGGGCTCTCTGCTCAGCAGGGGCCTGCTTCCCTTCCTCTCTCTCTGCCTGCCTCTCTGCCTACTTGTGATCTCTCTCTGCCAAATAAATAAATAAAGTTCTTAAAAAAACAAACAAACAAACAAAAAACCCAGGCAAACAACAAAAACCTTTAAAAAAAAAAAAAGCAAGCTACAAAATTGATGATAATTTACTTAAATATGCACATATTATGCATGTTTATATGTTATTTCATATATTTTGTATTTATATAATATGTAAGTTACATGTAATAAATTTAAATATTAAATATATTTAAATTGGTATTGAATATATGTGTAGGGAAAATAAAATCTAAATAAATAAATACACTGTTAACCATCATTTTTTAAAAAATATGTTTTGGCATTACCTTACAAACCAGCAATTGCACTACAAGGTATTTATCCAAAGGATACAAACACAGTGATTCACAGGGGCACCTGCACCCCAACGTTTAGAGCAGCAATGTCCATGGTAGACAAAATATGGAAAAAGCCCAGATGTCCACTGACGGATGAATGGATAAAGAAAATATTATATATATATATATATATATATATATATATATATATATATATATATATAACAGAATATTACTCAGCCAACAAAAAGAATGATATCTTGCCATTTGCAATGATATGGATGGAACTAAAGGGTATTATGCTAAGTGAAATAAGTTAGTCAGAGAAAGACAAATACCATATGATTTCACTCATATGTGGAATTTAAGAAACACAACAGATGAGCATAGGGGAAGGGAAGGAAAATAAAATGGGATGAAAATAGAGAGGGAGGCAAATCTTAAGAGATGCTGAACTTTAGGAAACAAACTGAAGGTTGCTGGATGGGAGGTGGGAATGAGGTAACTGGGGGATGGATATTAAGAAGGGCACTTGATGTAATGAGAACTGGGTATTATATGCAACTGATGAATCACTAAATCCTCCCCCTGAAACTAATAATACAGTATGTGTTAACTATACTGAATTCAAATAAAGAATTAAATAAAAATTTGTTTCAGCATTAAGTACAATGGACATTTCTGTTATAGTAGTAATAATCATTTGGAATGAACGTATAATTTCCTGGTTAAAGATGAGAGATTGGAAATATGTATTAACCACTTCTTCCTCTGAAGTGAACACACACACACACACACACACACACACACACAAAACATAAAGCAGTTTGTTTTGTTTGTCTTACGGCAGAAACCCCTATCAAGAAAGGAGACAGTAATAACAAAATACTGGAAGTAGAAAGCAAATGAATGAGTCGTAACAGAAGAGACCTAAGAAAGCTCAAATCAAGGCGAACAATGGGGACAGCAAAGAAGCAATGGGATTTATATCAGAGACTGATGGTGAGAGAATGGAAGTTTGCTTAAGCAGCAGGTAGACACTTCTCTCTTACAGTCCTCACTCCCATGCTATCCAGGCTAAACAACTATCCCTTCTCTACCCTGGGAGAAGAATGTAGTTTACTCTGTGCAGTAAGGGATACAGGATCTCTGCAATGGGAGACACCAAGAAGAGGTAAAGAGAGTATCAAAAAACAGAGAAGTAAAATTCTACAGAATGCAATATGGAGACCACTCCATCTTTACTCTATGGCTCCTCAAGTGTAAACAGCAGACTCGTATCTTCCATGCAGGAAGAGGGTATATTTGGGAATTTGAAAAAACCAAGAAAAAGGATGATATTAAGGGATTTCCAAAGAAGTAACCTAGATTCTCCTAAACTAGATTGAAGCCCAAGTTGGGGTGAAGCTTGTGCCTAGAATTCCCAATCATTCCTTTAAGGCTCCACTCTTAAATTAAAGCATATAGCTAAGTAACCATATTTTTGTAGGATTAAGCATGAGAAAATAATAGAAAAATTCTGAAATATAACTAGCCTTCTGAAACAGAGCATGGAAAACATATTGGAAGGTGAAACTGGAAACTTGTAGAGATTACATAGGCAAGACTATCACGGAACTGACACTCTGGCAATGGTGTTGCTGAGGACAGATTGAATATAAAAAATGGCTTGAAGTTCAAGAACAAGAAGAAAGGAGGTTACCGAAAAGACCAGAAGAGGCAAGACCAAGGCCTGTCATAAGTTCATGGTAAAAGAATGTTTTAACAACTAGGAATTGGTTCAGTGACATAACAGAAAGTACAATTTAAAGTGCCTTAAGTCGAATAAGTCAATGAGAAAAAGTTATATGATCTCTCCGATATGAGAAATTTGAGAGGCAGGGTGGGGATTGTGGGGAATAGGGAGTGGAAAGATGAAACAAGATGGGACTGGGGAGGGAGACAAACCATAAGAGACTCAATCTCAGGAAACAAACTGAGGGCTGCTGGAGTGGAGGGCAATGGGAGGGATAGGGTGGCTGGGGATGGACATTGGGGAGGGTATGTGTTATGGTGAGTGCTGTGTATTGTTTAAGACTGGTGAACCACAGACCCGTACACCTGAAACAAATAATACACCAAATGTTAATAACAAAACAAACAAACAAACAAAAAACACAAAAAGAAAGAATGATGGCTGCTAACTTCAAGCTCCAGCTAGGAAGAAGAGGAAGAGCAAAAGAGGAAAAGCACCTGCCAGTTGAAATTATCCCTTTAAATTGCTCTCATAGAAACTCTACTCGGTGATTTCTGTTTATATTTTAGTGGTCAGAACTGTGTCACATAGCCACCTAGCTGGCAAGGGATATGTAGGATTTTTGGTTTGTTTACTTTAATTGGACTCATTTCCACTCTGAAAAACGTCAAGTTCTAGTTGTAAGAAAGAGAAGAGCATGGTCTTGGGTAGGTAGCTAGCAGCATATAGCACAGATGATCTTTTAAAAATAGAAATGTTTCAATAATAGGCTTAAAATTCAGTTTGAGTTGGCAATAAATTAAATGTGCACAATGAAGGAAACCCATAATTTAATAATCATTCTAGGTAGTTTTGTGGGTGTGTGGCAATGATCCCTAAAGAGAGGAACAAAACAAAGAAGATTCAGGAGTGACAGAAAAATGGAAAATGAGCAGCAATTTTCTTTCACCTTTCAGGTAACTGCTTTCAAATGCCCCAGAATTTTTATGAAAGAAAATTTGCATTTCACTATCAATATTGTAGTTTGTGACAGTAAGTAAAAATATATTTCTTTTCACTTGGTAAATCTAAGGAAATATAAAGAAGCCTAACAATAAACTATACCAAAATCAATAAAAACTAAAAGTTAAATGTAAAAATTGTCTTGCCATTGCATAAAACTATAATTTACCAGTCCAATGTATCTATCATTTGAAAAAAATATAGTTGCAAAATACAATCTTTTTTGTGCTTTATATTGTTGGTTTTTACAATTCAAAGTCAAGAGGGAGAGGCACATATAAATTGGTTCCTTCTTTTATTTCCAAAGAAGTCACTATTTCTTTTTCATTGCCATCTGCTCTGATTACTATTACGATTTTTACTGTTATGATTTTTACACTGAATATAACAGTGTAAAGATGGTGTATAATTAACAAAATTCTTCTCACTGCATTTCTCACAAAAAGCTGGAAGCATAAAAAATAGTTGCAATGTCAGATATGTTTCAAAACAAAGTAATGACCTTATTAAAAATGAGAACTGTTAAATGTAAGTACCATAGATTGCCTAGATCAACACAATATTCAAGAACTGAGTATGTTTTCCGGATAAGAAATAGATGAAACATATATTTGCATTTATTAAAAGGAGAAAACTTGGGGTGCCTGGGTGGCTCTGTTGGTTAAGCGTCTGCCTTCAGCTCAGGTAATGATCTCAGGGTCCCATGATCAAGCCTTGAGTCAGGCTCCCTGTTCAGGGGGAAGTCTGCTTCTTCCTCTCCCTCGTCCCCTTCCCCGACTTGTGTTCTCTCTCTCTCTCTCTCTCTCACTCACTGTCTCTCTCAAATAAATAAATAGAATCTTTTTTTTTAATAAATAGAATCTTTAAAAAAATGAAAAATAAACAAAGAGGTAAAACTTTGTATCTATATATAGATATGCACCACAATCTTGACATTCAGTTAGAATTATTTATCAATTAATAAATATGACACATGTGAATTAGTCATTTTTCAGACTAAGCTGCTCATTGGAATGACCTGGAAGCCATTTACACTTACAGATTCCTTGACTGTATCCCACAGGGTATGATTCAGTAGGGTACGGGTGGGTTCTGGGAACCTGTATTTCCTTAAACCTTCCCAGGTGGTAATGATATGCAACCAGGAGACAATTAAAATAAAACTCTAAGAGTTGAAGCCTTTACTATGGGTATAACTGTGTTAAACTGAGAGAGAGGAAAGTTGACACAATAATTATTCTTTATTTTTTAAAGATCTATTTATTTGAGAGAGAGAAAGCACATGCATGCACACATGAGTGGGGGAGGGCCAAAGGGAGAAGAGAAGAGAGAATCTCAAGCAGACTCTGCAAGAGCCTGGAGCCTGATGTGAGGCTCGATCTCACAACCCTGAGATCATGATCTGCATCAAAACCAAGAGTTTGACACTTAATGGAATGGGCCACCTTGATGCCCCAATACAATTACTCTTATGTAACTCACCACTCAGCACACTGGTTCTCAGTTGTGAACAAAATTGCTTCCCAGGAGACCAATTGCAATGTCTGCAGACACTTTTGGTTGTCTCTACTACAGGGGGTAGGGTGGGGTTTCAGAGGCAGTGCTACTGGCATCTAATGAGTACATTTTACAATGCACAGGATGGCATTTCACTACCCAGAATTATCCAACCCAAAATGTCAACATTTTCAAGGTTGAGAAACCCTGATTCTTTTTTTTTTTTTAAGATTTTTTTTATTTATTTGACAGAAAGAGATCACAAGTAGGCAGAGAGGCAGGCAGAGAGAGAGAGGAGGAAGTAGGCTCCCTGCTGAGCAGAGAGCCCGATGCGGGACTCGATCCCAGGACCCTGAGATCATGACCTGAGCCAAAGGCAGTGGCTTAACCCACTGAGCCACCCAGGCACCCAGAAACCCTGATTCTAATAGGCAGAATAAGAAATGTACATTAAAAATATAGGATAAATTGCAAAGATATAGATAAAAGAGCAATTCAGAGTAGAGTAAGTTAGTGCCAGTAGATGCAAGTCCTTTGACTATGAAGTAGTTTGTCCTTTTTTCTACAGCCTTGCCACTCAAGAATTCATTCATTCAATACTAGTTGAATGCCTTCCATTTTAAGCACTTGTGGATATGGTTATTAAAGAGAGAAAATCTTTTCTCTCACAAAGCTAACATTCTAATGAGAAGAATCAGGATGACAAAAGCTTAGAAAAGAAAATATTAAGTGTTAACCAATAACGGAGCAAAGAGAATGCTCATACATTTCTAGTAAGAGTGAAAACTGGTACAACCACTTGGGAAAACTGGTTGGTAATATCTATGGAAGCTGATTTGCATACCCTGTGATTTACCACTTCCACTGCTAGGTATACATTCAGCAGAAGTGCATACATATATGTTTAAAAGACATGCAAACAATGTTCATAGTAGTTCTATGTCTAATAGTCCAAAACTGGATGCAATAAAAATGCTTATTAATAGTAAAATGAATTTTTCATAATTTTGTATTTTAACACTATCATGGAATGATATAAATAATTAAACTGAATTAACTACTGCTATGCAAAACTCACTATATAGGTAAATATCACAGATGTTAGCTGAAAAACATCAGACACGAAAATTATATATGGTGTGCTCTCATTTATATAAAGATCATATAGAAGCAAAATTCATCTATAATGATATAAATCAGTTTGATGGAAGATAAGTAGTGGAGGATTTCTGCCAGTCTTCTGGATACTGTATGTAATATTCTATTTTTTGGTCAGGGTAGCAGATCTAGAAATCCATATAATCTTCATTTTTCCATACATTATATTTGAATAAAAACATTTACTTCATAGCATGGTAATAAGAGATATACAGAAAAGTAAAACAGGAAAAAGGTATTAGAGAGGATAGGTTGGTATGGGAGATAAGTATTATATGTAGCAAAGATCAACAAGCTTTTTCTGTAAGCCCAGCTAGTAGTACTTAAGGCTTTGTGGGCCATATATTCTGTGTCACAAACTACTCAGCTCTGCCACTATAGTGCAATAGCAGTAAGTAAATGAATGAGTGTGATTTTTTTCTGATAAAATGTTATTACAGACTCTGAAATTTGTAATTTTTATGTGTCACAAGCTATTACTCTGCTTTTGATTTTTCTCCAACCAATTAAAAATAGCATTCTTAGTTCACAGGCCATTTAAAAAAAGCAGTGGACAAGTATGGTCTATGGGCCATAATTTGTAGCCCTATATGTATAGCATAGTCAGAGAGTTCTTCTCCAATGAAGTAACTTTGCATTAATCCCGAAAAAACTGAGATAACAAGTCATGTGTTTATCTGGGGGCAGAGTTTTCTCTGGAAAGGGAATAGTAAATATTTCATCTCTGAGGAGGGAACTTGCTTGGTGTGTCTATATGGCTAGACAAAATGAGTGAAGTGTAGGGTGAAATCAGAGCAGTAACAACCCACAGTCACACAATACTTTCCAGGGATAGGTTTTTAGGAAAATAACTTTGGCATTAATGAAGAACATGGATTGAAGGGAAGAATATTAAAGACAAAGATATAAGCCAAAAATTGTGAGTTTTCCAGAGAAAAGAAAGGCTGAAGTAGCACATTGATAGGATGGGAATAATAAAGAAGTAGGGAGAAACTCAAGTGTTTTTTGTTTTTTTTTTAAGATTTTATTTATTTGTCAGAGAGAGAGAGAGGGAGAGAGCGAGCACAGGCAGACGGAATGGCAGGCAGAGGCAGAGGGAGAAGCAGGCTCCCTGCTGAGCAAGGAGCCCGATGCGGGACTCGATCCCAGGACGCTGGGATCATGACCTAAGCCGAAGGCAGCTGCTCAACCAACTGAGCCACCCAGGCGTCCCAAAACTCAAGTGTTTTTAAAAGGCCAAATCTACCACTATATGGACATACATCAAATGTATTTACTTTGTCATAAAATGAGACTATAACAAAATGCCCGCCCTTCCTTCCTTTTTTTCCTTCTCTCCCTCCTCTTCTTCTTACCAGAAACTCCAAACTGTTCAAAGTTTCTAACAATGATGATGTTGTTCTAAATAAACTCAGAATTTCCAGCTAAAGGAGAAGGGCAACCAATAGTAGTCATCATTTTTTACATGTGGCATGTCTTCATTGATGTACCTGTTCCTGGCTGAAAGAAAGCCTTCAAACTGCAACATGAAATAGGTCACGATGTCTGGCATTATAGCTGAATGAATGACTTGCCTACTGGGTTTTCTGCCTAGCAACAACAGTCAGCTTTTTATGGAACTCCAGCAGTCCAACCTTTGTTCTCTTACCTCTTGCTAACTTTTTTTATATCAACTATTCCATATTGACAATGTTGGATGCACAAAATTTAAAGGCACAGAAATAGACATCCCTTGGTTACAATGGGGTAAAAAGTAAGGTGACAAGAAAGATGACTACTGAAAGCTTTCATAAAATTTCCCACTATTCTTTCACATTTTTTTATAGAAAAGATTTATCTTTGGTAATGAGCTATGCCCTTCTGATTTACAGACTAAGAACATAAGAATTTTAATAGCAGAGGCACTATTGTGCCAGGTATAACAAATATGATTTTTTTAACCAATTTACTGTATAGCTTTGCCTCACAAGTCAGTGAAAAGGAAAACACTTTAGAGCAATCACTGGGACAAGACAGAGGCAAATTAAAAATAGCTGAATTTAGGTAAACAAAATCAATTAAACTCTTAATTGAATTAGTACTTATACAGCATGCCTGCCACATGTCAAACATTGCCTAGATTCTCAGTTATATGGCTAAATAAGAGTCTTTATCCTGCAGGAACTTATTTTATATTTATATTTATATTTTAGAATGGGGGAGGGGCAGAGGGAGAGACAGACTCTTAAGCAGCCTCCGTGTCCTGTGTAAGAGCCCAAGGTAGGGCTCAATCTCACACCCATGAGATCGTGATCGTGACCTGAGCCAAAATCAAGAGCTGGATCCTTAGCCAACTAAGCCACCCAGGAGTCCCAGAGCTTATCATCTTGTAGGAAAGAAAAATGTAAGAATAAATAATTTTAAGTGTTTGAAAATGGAAGGTATGATAGTGTGATTAAACGTAACCATTAATAAATATTTTATATGCTAATTTACTGATGAATAAACCAAAACTCCAACAGGTTAGTTCATATTCACAATGTTACATAGTTGACAAGAAAGTGATAGATTCAAACTTGGATGCAAAGCCCAATCAGGTGGCTTTCCCCTCAACTGCAAATTATAACTTTTTTTCATCCTCACTATACCTTTAGCAAATACTTATCTAACAACTACCATGAGTATAACACTATGATATTAGGCTGAGGAAATCATATAAGCATATTTCATTTAGTCACTATGTAAAGCAGGGATAGCCAAGTTAGTGCTTGAGCCCATTGAGTTTATATTCAGACTGTCTGATTTCAATTTTCAAAATCTTTCCGTCCATATATGAGCTAGGGCAAAGTAAACTGAAAGTCCCTGTGGTCCTCAAATGCAACATGGGAATTCCTATCACATAGACTGGTTAATGGAAGTAAATGAAATTATACAGCACCTATCTCATCATAAGTGCTCAGTGAATGTTAACAGCAGTTATTGGTGTACGTATGGTCCTGGCATCTTGGTACAGTATTGTTAGCTACATATATAGAAACGAAAATCATCAAAATGATGGCAAAGTTAGGACTAGAGACAGCATCTCTTGATGAGTGTAAGGTATAAGTGACCTAGCCAAAAGTGGTCATCACCCATGAAGGTTACTCTACAATATTAACTAAATAAGCATCAGCAGTAAAAAGGCATTTCTAAAATAAATTTTACATGAGTCGCATGTCACCTGATTTTATGAGTATCAGTCTCATCGGTATATCTAATTGATTTTCTCAAGGACTTTTTCTAAAAAATGTTTGACATCATGCTTTTGACAAATCCTTTTAAAAGGATTTCTAAACTGGAACAACTGTAATTTATTCTTATGACTAAGATTGAAAAGAAAAGGGAAGAAAAAGGCATATGATAGTAAAAGATATGATTTGTTTTTATTATATTGTTTATAATAGTGAATCACCTAGTTAGCTTACACATGATTTTCTTTTCTAACCTGGTTTCACTTAGCAAAGATTGTCATTTAAAGCTGACATTTCTTGTCTCTGATTCATAAACAAATGTTAATATGCTAAAATACGCATTAAAATGCAGAGAAAATTTACACATTTTCTCCTAGAATCAAATTTAAGTAAAAAAAGGAATTATGTTCTAGTTTTGTGTTAGTGTTCAGAAATGAATAATGGGTAATCACAGGCAAGGCATATTGTCAAATAAATACTTTCAGATAATTGAAATGCTGAAAAGGCTAAATGTTTCCAATGTAAGTGTTTAAATATATATAGAACATAATTGGTTAGACACTGATCAGACTGAAAAACTTAATTAGCTGCTGAGGAAAGAGTCTCTGCTACAAAGGTATAAGGCATATTTTCATTTGGAAATCAAAATCTTCTTAGAGTTTTTTGAAAATAATTCCTACTCTTGAATTTAAATAGGAAGAAAGTTATTTCATCTATCTAAATGAGGTATGGACCAAAACTGGAATATGATAGATCTTAAATATTTCCCTCCCTTTACATTTTTGTTAAAATTATATAAAGATGTGACAAGTTAATGCCAACAAATCCTATAGAGATACCTCATGCAACAATGTCAGAATGCAATTACTTTAGGCCCGTGTCATCTTCATTTCATGTATTTCACAAATTGTAGTGTAAAATATCCATAAATGTATGAAATGTGTATATCTGTAAAATATACTGTGATCCATTTTTCTCATTTTAATTGTTTCGTTTGTTTGTTTACCTGTTTTTTTTTCCTGCAGGAACTTATTTTATATTTATATTTATATTTTAGAATGTTTTTTTTCCTCTGTGTGTGTGTGTGTTTATGTGTATGTATGTTTATGTTTTGATAGTCAGTAGAACACAGCCAGAAGCAGTAAACTATTTTTAGAGAACTCATTTTTAATTTAAATGTGGGCTTTATAGACAAGAATAAGAAGCCCTGATTGCAGTTAATTTCAGCAAATTAAAAAAAAAAGCCCACGGGGAAAACTGACTGGTAACGAAGAAATGCAATCAAGTGTGCAACAATATTGATCTTCAAACACAAAGCTGAATAGATAATAAAATACAGTTTGAAAAACCCATTCATTTTTATTATGAGGATGGAGCAGATGCTGGTTTAAGCATGAGAATAAAACAAAAAGCCCATTGATTATTACAGCTGATACTGACAATATTGGCTATACATAACTCTCCATAGTTTGTAATTGTTCACGTCCTTAGGCAAAGTACTAACCTAAAGCTGGCACTGAGCCCCTTTTATCTGAATAGAATCTCACACATTAAATATTTAGGTTTCAGTGAGTAAGGAAAAGGGAAGGAAATCAAACAGATTCTAGAGATGTATGCACAGAGTATTTGTCAGACTGTAAACACAGCATGTTCACAAGCCCCTCTTCTATCCCCAGTAAAATTTCTCTTGTCTTTGTTTGATTGACAAAAAGTCTCCTGAGCAAAGAGTTTGTGAGTTAGGACAAAACAATGACTGAGAATAAAGGCTGCCTAAAATCCAAAACAGAAACATTATTTTTAGGATCAGTTCTTACAGCAGAACAATGACATATGCAGTATAGACAAATGTCATCAGTTCTCTCTGTAGATCTTCATGGTATTAGAAGCAAGACTAGCTCATTCAGACATGGGATCTAGAATGGTTAGGAATGGAGTGGGATGAGTTCAGGAAGAAAATACGGAACTCACTGCCCACAGAGAATATAAACATTTCCCTCTCTCCCTCCTTTTTTCCTTCCCTTCTTTCCCTCCGTCCTTCAACAAAAGTGAGACAGAACATGGCCAGATCTAACATGAAAAGGCATGAGTCTGGCAGGGCCTCGGTCATCGTGTGTGAAAGATCGGTTTTTATCTTCTTGACCTATCTCTGCTCTAATTTTCACACTGTTTATTCTTACACATTTTCATCAAACTCCTAAATATTAGCTTAGATGTGTTGACTGTTGACACTTTGGAAAATATGTCCCCATCTAAATACATTTCCCAATGCTAGATGTCATGGAGCCCATTCTCTTGGGGAGATAGAGTAAATTAACTGATTTTTAAAACAAGATGATTTCACCTGTTAGAATGGATAAAATCAATTACACAAGAAAAAACAGGTGTTGGTGAGGATGTAAAAAAAAAAAAAAAGGAACCCTCATGCACTGTCAGTTGGAATGCAAACTGGTGTAGCCACTCTGGAAAACAGCATGGAGGTTCCTCAAAAAGTAAAAACTAGAACTACCCTATGACCTAGTAATTGCACTATTGGGCATTTACCCCCAAAATATAAAAACACTAATTCAGAGGGATACATGCACCCCTGTGTTTACTGCAGCGTTATCTACAATAGTCAAATTATGGAAGCAGCTGAAATGTCCATCAAATGATGAATGGATAAAGAAGTAATATTTATATTATATTATATATATACACACACAATGGAATATTATTCAGCTATAAAAAAGAAATCTTGCCATTTGCAACAACATGGACAGAGCTAGAGAATATTAGTAAGTGAAATAAGTTGGCCAGAGAAAGACAAATACCATACGATTTCACTCATATTTGGAATTTAAGAAACAAAACAAATGAACAGAGAAAAAAAAAAAAGATAGAAAGAGAGATAAACCAAAACACAAACTCTTAACTATAGAGAACAAAGTGATGGCTATCAGAGGGAAGGTAGATGGGGTCATAAGTTAAATGGGTGATGGGGATTAAGGAGTATACTTCTTGTCATGAGCACTGGGTGATATATGTTGAACCACTAAATTGTATACCTGAAACTAATATAACGCTGTATTTAACTATACTGAAATTAAAATAAAATATAAATACATACATACATACATAAGGAAAAAAATAAAAACCCAGCAACACAAAAATCCCTATTGAATTCTTTTGCCAACAATCCACCAGAATCATTATGCCCAATCTAAAACTGCTAAATCTGAATATCAAAGAATTAAATGTAGCTTGCCCCAAACTACTCAAGTATTACTACTTAGCAGTAAAACAAATAGCTGCAAATTAAAAACTCAAGTTTTCAGCATAACAAAAAACGATAGATTACTATAGAAACTGAAATTGCTGCATAAAAATGCAATAGGGCAGGAGTGAGTCTAACATAGAAAGCTACCCTAGCTGTCAGGAATGTCCACTTAGATGATGAGCAAAGAGTCTCCCTGTCCAAGATCTGGATGAATACTTTTCTACATAGGAGAAATAGCAAGTGCAAAGGCCTTGAGACCAGAACAAGGAACAGAAATAAAACCAGTGTGGCTGGAGAGGAGCGAGCTATTAGAGAGCAGAAGGACTATGACAGGAGATTAGGTTAAAGACGGAGACAAGAACTTAAAAGCCATGGCAAAGAAGCTTAGGTTTTATGCTTAGTTCCAGGAGAAGCCATGGAAAGCAAAAAATGTTTAAGCAATTAATTGGGAATTCTTAAAATAAATACACCATACCCAAAGCTTGTGAAACAAGAACTGATGACTTTTATATATATCATTTATTTATTATGTAAATAAATACATGCTTTAATGTATTTTTCCAAAATGGAAACAGCCCTAGTCTTTATTTTTGTTAAAAATGCCAGAGATACTTTGACCTCTATTCCTCCCAAGTACATACATTTTTATAACACCCTATTTTTCTTTACCATACCAATTATAGTTACAGACATAACAAATAAATAATTTAAATAATTATCTGTTTAGTTCTTCCCTATGGAGTGTAAGCTCATGTGTGCAAACTGGTTGTCTGAACCCTCAACACACAGCTGAGAAGACAGAAAATACCTTAATTGAATAAATTGGTATAATCATGTAACACTTATTTATTTAACATAATATGAATATTTCTCCTATCATGGAAACTTCTCTACTCTACATTTTTGTATAGCTGCAACATTCTATTGCTGATGAATTAAGATGAGCCAAGTTTTAAAAACATATTTTTAACCTATACAAAAATGTTCCTATTTGCTTAAATCTATAACTTCATAACATGTTTAGGTCCCTGCTGTCTTATTTCATCATAGATAATATTGAAATTGAGTTTTTAAAAGTCTCTCCTAATCTTTTATGGGTTTATGGGTTTAATCTTTTATGGGTTTATATTTTTATGTTCCCCAAAAATATATGTTGAAGTCCTAACCCCAATACCTCAGAATGACATCTTTTTTGGAAACAAAAGATGTAATTAGTTAGGATGAAGTCATTTTGGAAGAGGGTAAACTCCTGGTCCAACATAACTGGTATCCTTACAAAAATAAAGTATCAAAAAAAAAAAAAAAGAATGTTATGAAGAAAGATAGACATGCACACAGGGAGAACTCCAAGTGAGAATTGGAGTTATGCTACCTCAAGCCAAGAAACTACTAGCCAAGAAACTAGAAGAAAGTCCTGGAAGAGATCTTTTTCTAACATCATTAAAGGAAGGATGGCCCTGCACACACATTGATCTTGGACTTCCAGCTTCCAAAACTATGAGACAATACATTTCTGTTGTTTTAAACCACTCAGTTTGTGTTTCTTTGTTATAGCAGCCCTTAGAAACTGATACACAATCAGAATCTTCAATGCTAAATCACCTTTAGATTATCTCAGCAGAAACTGCACAGATCAGAGCAATCAAAACCCAAGGACATTATTTTGACGTCCACATTTTAGAACTCACATTATAGAAAAAAAGGTGAAAGTGCAAGGCTGCCAGATTAAATATTAGATTCTCAGTTAAATATGAATTTCAGATAAATGACAACTTTTTAGTATAGTATGTTCTGAGTATTATATGATTATCCAAAATTCAAATTTAACTGAGCATCCTTTGTGCTTATTTGCCAGATCCAGCAACTCTAAGAAGGGGGCCTCCAGGAAGTAAACACTCCTTTGTGGCAGAGTAAGGAAGGAGAGATATTTTCACTTTCTCTGAAGGGTTTATCCTGAAGGGCTGATGCTTAACAGGAGTTGGCCAAGTAAAATGAAAACAATAAATGCTAACCTGTCAGGTTCAGTGATGTAGGTTTGGAAAAGTCAAAGAAACAACCAAAAGAATCAAAAAGCAAAAGGATCCCTTGAAGACTATTGTAAAATGGGCTTTGGGAGTAGAAGATGAAGGAAAGTCAATCCTCCTATTGACACTGCATATGTCTGTGACACTGTTTATTAACCCAGGAGAAATACCACTTTCAAGCACCAGTGATTATAACTAAGAAAGTGATAAAAGAGGAATAAGAAAAAAATATGTAGTTTCCATTTACCTGTGCAAGGAGCTCGTGAAAGTTTTGAGGTGTGACATAGAAATGAGAAATTATTTTTGAAAGTGCTAAACAAGTTACAGCAAAATTCCCTGGCTTTAATGTAAGAGCAGATGAATGTGTCTACTCTCATTTGATGTTTATGATAGAAAGAAGGATGACGGAAGAGCTCACATTTAGGTAAATTCGTGAAGACTGCAAAAGAACATGCAAAACAAGATCTGGCAGACAAAAAGCCCAGAAGCCCCAAGATGAATTAGTCTCAGTAAAATTAATAGACCCCCAAAAAGAGTGAGACAAGAAAATGAAGTTTTCAGTAGGAAAAGAGCCAACAACAGGGAAATGGGAAAGGAAATAAATCTGATAACGGTGCTGAAAGACCTGAACAGAATTTTTGACTGAGGAGATAGAATTACTTTCCTGAATTGTAAGATTCAGTAACTAAAATGTAATTAATTATTAGAGTTAGATCCAAATTTTAGTTAGGATGACTCCAAACAATAATGATAGAGAGAAGTTCTCTCTTCTTATCAGTACTTCTGTATCAGAACTTCTGTACAGAACTTCTGTATCAGTGTGGGAATAAATCCAAGTGAGATTAGTTGTGCTGGAGAAATTTTTTCTGAGACATGGCAGTTCCCATTTCAGTGGCCAAGCACTCTTGCTTTCTTTAAAACAAGGAGTCTAAAGTGCATTTTCCACTGAGAAACTATGAAACTGAAGCTAATGAGACTTCAGACAATAAAAGGACATGTCAAGGAAAGCATAAAGTATCCTAGAAGAGCATGACTACCAAAAATATGTTCTGAGTCTATAGCATGGACTCAACAAAGGACATGTTTGGACCATTGTACACTCTTAAGTATGAGGAAAATGTCAACATCAGAAATGCCTCAGCTAATCCAGATGAATGCACCTAGACTGCGTGACCTGAGGCAGGGAAAGCTGTGTGGGCTTTCATCAAGAAACACTAAATGCAGAGAGAAAGGAAGAATGGACAATACAAGAAGAGTAACGTTTGTCGAGAAAGGAAGAAATATAAAGCTGCCTTCTTCAGGTCTAGGAGATCATGCATGGGATGTGCAAAGCAGCCTTCAGCAAGATGGATGAACCTGGTTGCCACTGAAGGAGAAAAGAGAAGTAACTTCAGATGACCCAGTGGCCTTTTCCTTAGAGGAATAACACAAATAGTAAGGATATCCTGGATATACCATGTAAATAAGTTCCTATCTGCTTCTTGCCAGTGCCAGGAGCAGATAAAAACATCCTCTTACACTTGTCTTAGTTCTGGTATTTATTAAAGCTACATACATAAATTTTAAGTTTCCAATGAATAAAAACATCAGTGTTGATACAAAAGTCTGAATACCTTGCCCAGGTCATTTTGGGGAAAATTTCACCGCATCGTCAAGTGTTTTAATGTCTACATTAAAACTATCCATTGCCATAAATGACATTTATCAGAAAACTGAAAATAGAACACTTTACATTTCAGTTGTCTGTTTACCTAGTATTATATACTATATAGCTATGTGCTGTGGGGACATAAAAATGAAAACAAGCACACAAAAATGAGGGATCTCCCTGCCTTCAAGCTCCAAAAGTCATACTCTCCAGTGGGAAATTAAGCATAACCAGAAACACAAGAGAAACACAAAACCAAACTGTAATTTAAGATAAAAAGTGATTATGTGCCATTTAGAGAAACAGAGGTAAATTCTTTTTGGATTTCTGTGGGTGTGAGGATGCAGAATGCAGGTCAGAGCCCAGAAAGTGTTAGGATTTGCTCTGGTCTTCACAGACGACTTCAAGGATATCCATGAACTATGGATATGGAAATGTGGGTAAGAGCATTCCAACTTGGAGAAAGGATCTGAGCAAAGAATTTCTTTAACACAAAGAGGAAAATAAATACGTTGGAGTAGGAAGAAATATCTGGGTGGAACCTTAGGATATGTAACACGCTGCCATTGCATTTATATACTTACCACAGTTCACTCTTCTCTACTGCAGTAACCCCAGTGGTAAACAATGAATGCTTACCAGTAGGGGATATGGATGACCACCTAAAACACCATATCTCAAATATAAAAAAATTTAATTTCAAAAATGGATGTGAGGTTTTCATAATACTGAATACCATGTCCAAGTTTGATTAAAACTGAAATGGGATCATTAGTTATCAGGTGTTAGTTATCAGGTGTTAGTTATAAGGTATCGGACATTAGTGATGCAAATCAAAACTGCAATGATCTACGACTTTACCCACTAGGATATTTATAATAAAAAATACAATAATAACAAGTATAGGAGAGGATGTAGAAAAATTTGAGTTTTCATACATTGCAGGTAGGCATGTAAAATTGTGTAGCCACTGGAAAATAGTCTAGCATTTCCTCAAATGGTTAAGTACAGTTACTATCTGACTCAGCAACTGCATTCCTAGGATCTACCCAAGAGAAATAAAAACTTATGTCCACACAAACACTTGCACGCAAATGCTCATAGCGGCATTATTCATCATAGCCCAAACCTGGAAACCTGAAAGCAACCCAAAGTCTCTCAACTGATTAATGGATTAAAAAAGCATGGTGATAGAGGTGCCTGGATGACTCAGTTGGTCAAGCATTTGCCTCCAGCTCAGGGCATGATCCCAAGGTCCCAGAATCGAGTCCTGCATCGGGCTCCCTGCTGAGTGCAGAGACTGCTTCTTCCTCTCCTGCTCCCCCTGCCTGTGCTCTCTCTCCCTCTCTGTGTCAAATAAATGAATAAAATCTAAAAACAAAAAATGGTGATGTATCTACAGGATGGAATATGATCTGGCCATGAAAAGGAATAAATTATCACTGTAAGCTGCAACAGGAATGAACATTGAAAATGTAATGCTAAGTGAGAGGAGGCAGTCACAAAAGGAGACATACTCTATGATTCCACTTTTGTGAACTGTACAGAATAGGCAAATCTACAAAGACAAAGTAAGTTAGTGGTTGCCTAGGGCTGGGAGGAATGAGGAGATAGGTAGATGATGACCAAAGCATGCATAATTTCTTTTTTGGGGTGATTCTAAAATTGATTGTGGTAGTGGTTGCACATCTGAGAATATGCTAAAACTCATTGATCTGTGCACGTAAAATGGATGAATTATATTGTACTAGATGTGAATTATACCCCAATAAAGCTGTTGCAGGAAATTAAAGGGAATTTTAATTTTTTTTATGTTTTCCCAATTCTATAGTAATATATACTCAGTTCAACCAAGACAACAAACACAGAAGTTTCTAAAGAAATATACACAAGCTTATCACACCTTCTTTCCTGAGGCCTTGAGAATTAGGAGTGTGGAATATACCTTCTAGTCTTCACTATGCTTACACCATTATATGTGTACATATAGGTGCTTATATATACACATTTATGCAATCTCATTTTTAAAGAAACAACAAATATTTCCAATATTTTTCTGCAACTTGCAATCCAATATTCTAAATTTTTCTATCAATATAGGGGTGCCTGGATGGCTCAGTCAGTTATTAAACTCTTGATTTTGGCTCAGGTCATGATCCCAGCATCATGAGATAGAGCCCCATGTAGGCTCTGCACTCAGCATGGAGTATGCTTCGGATTCTCTGTCTCTCTCACAAGTAGTGTGCATAACCCAATGTGAGAAGCACATCATCTAGGTTAGCCCTGCTCTTCTTCAAGAGAGGCTGCTCATAGATGTAATCTCCTAGTCCTCTAGGTCTGGAGGGCTGGGAGAAAGAGGGAGGAATTTAATGGGTTGTAGAGAAAGTTAAGGTGGCAGCCCATCAAGCCTGTGCCTCTTTCCATTCCCATGCTACCTGGTTCCCAGCACAGCCTTGAGGCCAAGTTGCCCACCAGTATTGAGCTTGCTACTGTTTTCCTGTTCTACAGTAACAACAGGGCAGACAGTGATCCCAGAAACCTTCTTCCAGTGTCTGTGATGCTGGGTCCCCTTCCATTTGGAGCTGACAGTTACCAGGAGGCAAAAGGACTTCTTTTGGCCATGGGGTTTCCATAATTGTACAAACTTTGACATAGCAATCTTCTCCCTCTGGTTTCCAGAGCATTTTAGGATTGAGGTGGGAAGAGGGGAAAGTACATGTGAGTGCGACATCTTGTCAGTAACCAAATCCCTTCCATTAAGATTAATTCCTATCTGATGTGACTATTTTGAGGATTAATAGCATATGCAAAGAGGCAAGCAGGAGGTGTTCAGAAAAGTGATTATTTTTATATTTGTATTTTCAAAAGCATGGGGCTAAATCAATGTCAGAATCAGGATTGTGACATGATATCTTACCTCTAAATATAATACACTTTCCACTCTGATGTTGAACTTCCAGTGTGCATTAAATGGTGTCCCAAAATGATTATTAAAAAATATATTTTAAGCATACTTTAGTATAATAATTTTATTAAAAGAAGAGAGTAAGGGACATTACTGTGGCATCATTGGCCACGTTTTTAATAGTTACATTTTATCACAGCATATCCATTTTGTGAGCAGAGTCTATATTTAATAAAATAAAGTGCTCAGTCTACAATGTGACTTCCTATTTTTCATTTCATGTGAGTGCATTTTTTGCAGGTATGATAAACTATCTTCAGGTTTTAGATAAGATTACAACTATAACTTTTTAAAACCTAAATTTTTGTGGAGTCTGGGCCATAAAAATACATCAGAAGAATGAAGAACCTAGCCATTTAATCACCCAGACTATCAGTACTTCTATAAAAAGCTTTTAAATGGCAAGAAGATAAAATGTTAAGTGTGGATAGTAATTACTTGCCTTTATCTCTTGTGCCAGGTTTCAAACCTCACCATATGGGTGTTTGTGCAAGATTAAATAGCTATTCAGGTGTGTAATGAGGTATAGATACTAAACTGAATCAAAAGATACAACATGGAATAGGTCAGAGTAGATCAATTCTGCAGAAATGAAATATGAAAGAGTTGACTGATAGATCTTCATGATTGTGTCATTTATGTATTTTGAAAGCCATTTAACAAAATCAAGAGAACTATTTTTTTCATTATTTTTATAGGTAACAAAATACTGTGGAGGAAAGTAAGGAAGAAATTAGGGACAGAAGAATAGACTGCCATCTGAAAATATCCTCTAGAAGATAAAGCACCTGAATCACTTGGTTTGCTCAGCCCACTTTAAGCATTGATAATTAATATTGCCCCCTCTTTATGCTAAAAAAATGTCTCATCTTGGATGATAAATTATCTAGTCACCCTCCCTAGAGTGATTTTTGATCTAGCAGCTGCACAGTGACTTCAAAAGAACTTAAGCATGAAACTTTTCTGCACAGTGAATCAGTAAAGGTGAAAGCCAGGAAAGATCCTTGAGAAGAGACTTACCTGGCTGATATTTTAATCTTGTGCTACGGTGAGTGAGTATGAAGGTTTAGACAATCTGAGTTATACTGTGGGGGATGTAATAGTGTATATGAGTATATTTGTGTGTGTGTGTGTGTGTGAGAGAGAGAGACAGAGACAGAGAGACAGAGAGGAAGAGTGAGCCAGATCTACAGTAGGATCTATTCCCTCTTCAAACAGACCCTCAAGATATATGTAAGAGTAAATATATCCAGGTTAATATTAAGATGTAGTGAAATCAATTTTTTTATTGATTTGAAAAAATCTGAGTTTTTTAAGAAACATGGAAAAACAAGATATTTCAATTTGTACATATTCCCAAGTTATACTGTTAAACAGCAAAAGCATAATGAGAAATGTACAATTAAATTTTTTGAAGACATATTAAGTGATGATGACACCATCAATTGGATAATCATTCCTATTTGCTCTAAATGTGATTGTATACTCAATGCTCCCTCAGTTTCTCTCTTCACCCTCTCTCTGTCCTCCTCCCTCCCTCAGTGAAAATAGGGACTTCTTCAGTCTGAACCTGAAATGAGAAAATGCAGAGCCCACCAGCCCTCATGTGACCTGAATGGGGAATGTCTGTTACAACGAAAGGTGATTAGTGCAAGTTGTCATAGGGGAAGGGTGGAATTAATAAGTTTTTCTTTTTTATTTCTGAAAACAAAGACTTTCTTATAACAAGGATTTTATAACCAAGTAAATAATGAAGCTGTATGACAACAAAATAACAACAAGCTTTTCATTTAGACTGTTCTCCCACTCTCCTAATCCCCAGGACCCAAAGTGGGGTACGAATACCACAAACCACCAAGAGGTAAGTGACACAAAATGATCTCAGGCTTCTTTCACCTCTAAGTTACATTATTTTATTATTAAAAAACGTGTATATATTATCAGACATATGTGGCTCTTTGGTTTGTATTTTACAGACACATGGCTGATAGTTGTGTTAGTCTACTTAGCATCTCAAATCCTTTTTTGAATCAAAGTGACTTTTCAGGCCAAATCAACTCGTTTTAGTCCCTCCTATCATGATGAAAAAAACACAGCTGGGTCATGGTAGAATTAAGTCATTCAATCTAAGTCACTACATATTTCAGATGCAATTCAATTTCAGATATAAATTAGTCATGACAACCAAGTCAACTGGTTCTTCTAAAGCACAGTCCTCAGAAACATAAACAGTTTCTTCTTGTGAGTCTTAGAATATCCTTACTTGTAGAGATTATGAAATGTGTGCCCTTCTTTCTCCTTTGTCTCTCCTCAAATAACCTCAGTAAATCCAGTTAACATCTAAGTCAGATATTCTATTTAACTCAGAATAGAAGTCAAAGTACACACAAAGCCCCACAGAATCCTCCACTGTCTATCTAAATGTACTACTCTTGCCTCTCAATGATCAGCACCGTCTTCCCTTTAAGACTTGGCACTGGCTCTTCCCACTGACTACAAGTCCCTTTCCCCAGTATCCATTCTGCAAATTCTTTCTCACTTCCTTCACATTAGTACTCAGATATCACCATCTCAATGAAACTCAACCTGACCATTCTATTTAAAATTATAACTCATCCTAAATTCTAGATTTCTCTTACGATGTTCTAGTTTTCTCTTCTCCCATAGCACCTATTGCCTAGCTAGATATAATTTACTTATCTATAATATTTATTTTTATTGACCGGAAATAAATGTCCCTGGTTAGAATGTAAGTTCCATGAAGCAAGGTTTTTTGTGTGTTTTTTTTTTAATTTTATTTATTTATTTGAGAGAGAGAAAGAGTGAGGAAAGGGGCAGAGGGAGAGGGAGAGAATCTCAAGCAGATTCTCCACTGATTCCTGCTGAGTGTTCAGAGCTTGGGGGGTGGGGGGGGGGGCTTGATTCCCATGACCCTGAGATCCTGACCTGGGCCTAAACCAAGAGTTGGGAACCCAGCACTTAACCGGCCAAGCCACCCGGGAGCCCGGAAGGCAGCTGTTTTTATTGAGGTATCCCAAGTGCTAGGAACTGTGCTAATAGATACTAGACACTCAATAAATATTTATTACTGTTGACTTGTGATTCTCAGGAAAAATCACTAAATTCATAATAATATCATATATTAATATATGTAATGGTCCAAGAATATATGAATTTTCCTTCTCTCAGACCAGACTGTTGCTAACTTGCAATTTTTAAGGCGGCATGTTACAGTCTGCCTCACACATCAGTCAGTTTCTTCAAAACATATTGAAAAACCAAACATATCATTGGTAGTATACTGATTGCAGTTTGATGGATTATATGTTTTAATCTAGTGGTATGTTCTTTGCTAATTTTAGAAATCATGTTAAGGTTAAACAGAAGGTTCTTTATATCCTCTTTGTTTTCTCTATTTCAGTCAGTGTGGCCTTTTAAAAGCAACCTCTGAATAAGTCATATACTGTAATGCCTACTCAACCATTGACCACATTCTAAATTTTTAATCACTTTCTTCCAAAGACTTCCTTAATCTAAGTACCTGATAAGGATTCTCTGGTTCTCATGACTTCTTGTATTTACAAATTGTAGCACCATGTTCTTCAACTAGTTATCTAACACAACCGTGGACATAGGAGGTACTAAACAAATACTTACTAAATAAATAATTTTTTTTTAATTTTTAAGTAAGCTCTACATCTAACGTAGGGCTTGAACCCACAATGCTGAGATCAAGAGTGGCTCTGAATAAATAAATGAATTCCACCCAAAAGTAGCCAGTAAATCTGACTTGCAATTTACCTCTTCAATATTTTTTTTTTTTTTTTTTTTTTTTTTTTTTGCTGTGCCATTTCCTGGACTAAAGTACCCTTGTATGACAGTGATATGAAGATCCTTCTTTGCCCAAAACAGAATGATTCTCAAAATACACAAGCAGTTGTTATGCAACTAGATGATCTTATTATTGCTTTTGGAGGTGCTTTAACAAATATGTTTTTTACTTTCATAGGAGTACTGACATCTCATAAAAATTTTCAACAAATTCTCAACTCAGAAATGATTCTGATTTTATTTTATGGATTTTCTGATCCTTTATATACTATATTTTATTTTTATATAAGCTCATTTTCCTTCATATTGAGTCCTCAAATTCAATGACCAAGATAATGTAACGGCATGAGCACAGAATACAACCTCTGCTCAGAAAAATTCCATTTCCACACAATACATTTCCAGGGTTTGGTGAAGGATGAAACCATTCTTCAATTCTTTCTCCTGAGTCATCAACTAACAAAGCAATTCCTGATGCTTTATTATTTTTTTTCCTGAATGGCTTTTTCTTTAATTTCCATTCATGCCTTCTGATCTAATTAGTATAATTAGCCTTGGACACACAATAAACAAAAGCAACAAACAAAAAAGCCCACAAAATTCCATTTCAATAGCCTGCCTTTCATAGACTTTCTGGATCTAAGTTTTCAGCTGTCTTCATAGCTCATAACCTTTAATCCTAGCATCAATCTCCGTGTTCTATTCAATTACAGCTGCTGCCTATTGAGAAGTAGCAAAGGTTTTGGAGAGTTTGCGGGAACAGAGAAGTTGTCCCATTCATTTTCATTAGTAAACTCAGGAGACACAAATTTCACTAAAATTGCCGCGAGTGCTCCTGCTGTGTCTAGGTGATTTATTATTAGACATCATATTTCTTTTCAAAATATGGTTAAAAGAACTCAAGAAAATCATGTGATTGTTTTACCTGAAATATTTTGTAATTTCATCACTTGTGCCCTAAAGTTGCTGACTAAAATCTTGATAGAATCACACAAGGGGATCTGCATGGCTGGAGGGAAAGGAAACAGAGAACAAGACCAAAGAGTAGCATGGAATATAACACAGTTAGTTCCCGTGAACGCGACAATGGAGGGGAAAGTACGTTTTAAAAAGACAATTTGCCATACCTACAAAAATTAGGAAAATGGCTGTTACTAAAAAATCAAGTTGTAAAATGTTGAGGCAGGCTACCAATACTAAGGGACAAACGTTACAACTTATAAAAAGCAATTAACAAAACTGTTAGGCCGTCGCACTAGGTGAAATGGCCTATCCCTGCCCTTGAGGAGCCTCAAGGAGCTAATTTCCTAGGAACAATATTCAAAACCTTCCACACCTGGTTCAACTGACCTTTCACGGCCCATAACCTACAATGCCAGACCAGGCAGCCCGTGCCAGTCCACGATCCACATTTAAGGAACAAGGTGTAGTTCAGTTTTCCCACTTCCAGCTGTGCTTTAGGATCACCTGGGGAGCCTTCAAAAATTATGCCCAGGATCCAGCCCAGACTGATGAAATCAGCATCTCTAGGAGGGAGCTTTCCAGGTGATTCTAACGTGTAGGCTGTGCTGAGAACCACCGCTTTCACCACACTTAACTACTTACCTCCCCCCAATTACAGAATCGTTTTTCTTCCTCTTTGTTCATATTATTCTCCCAATCTATTTTTATAAAGTTTCTACTTCGAATTTGCAGGCTTAACTCAAATTCCACTTTCATGAGCAATCCTTATATTCTTCCAGCTTTTCCTAAAATCAACTGTTAGATTAAGCTAGATCAGCTGGGAAGAACTAAACCGAATTATACTAACCTTCTGCAGAACTGTGACATGTCACAGCCTTATTGCTCTTTTTTTTAATTGAAGTATAATTGACATACAAAATTATCAGCCTATATTGTTCTAAAATAACCCTGTCACATTCACCATTTCGATGGCTCTCTGACAAAACTGTGAAGGTGCTTTCAAGGATGTAGAACGTATCATATCACAATTTCCTCTTTGTGGTAAACTTCCAGAGTCAATTCTTCTAATTTCTTATTATAAATGGAGTGACACTTCTAAAGAACAACAGGGATTCTCTGTATCTTATGGATACTAGAAAGCACATAAGTAATCAATTCCCCATTTATAAGTCTGCTACTAGAAAATTTTAAGCCAATTTGTGACCCTCTCATGGAAGATATGGTAGTTATTAATATACAAGTTTTCATATTATTTCTGGCTTTGTTTTATATTTCTAGTCCATATTCTTTTTTTTTTTAAGATTTTATTTATTTATCAGGTGGAGATCACAAGTAGGCAGAGAGGCAGGCAGAGAGAGAAGAGGAAGCAGGCTCCCTGTTGAGCAGAGAGCCCGATGCGGGGCTCCAACCCAGGACCCTGGGATCATGACCTGAGCTGAAGGCAGAGGCTTTAACCCACTGAGCCACCCAGGCATCCCCAAGTCCATATTCTTTATTATCCATTTACCCCAAGTTTAATTTATGTTACCTTGTTGTATGTTCTCTACTCACGAATTTTACCTTACACCATTTATAGAACAATATGGTGCAGAAGTTAAATAAGAAACAAATTTCCTTTAAGCCGTCCCACTTATTTCATCAAAATTAGCCCCAAACTATCCTTCCTAGTCCTTTCTTTCCTGCTTTGCATCATAGTTAGTTGCATTTCTTCTTTTAGATTCTAAATATCTTGAGGACAAGGAACATATCCTACTAATTTGGGTAAAACCCATGACATTAACAATTAGAAATTAATCAAGGATTATTTGTCACTGTTATATAATATGTAACTTCATATATAATTAAAATATACAAACACATATATATGTATATAAACATGCACACACACACACACACACACACACACACACACACACACACTGAGAGCCCAAGACTCTTGGACAATGCTTGAGGCCATGGTTGAAGAGGTAGACCTAAATGACATCATTCTAAGTCTTTATAGCAAAGACAAAAGCTAAGGAATCGAATCATATTCTAAGAACAGCAGGATACCAGTGAAGAATTTTAAGCAGGGATGTAGTAAAATCATATTTAAGATTTTAAAAATGGACTCTGACTATTGTGCTAAATAAAAAAGAAAAAAAACAAAAAACAAAAAAGCTCATTCCATTATGAGGAAAAGGACAATGGAAGCAGCAAGAAGAGCTAAGACGCTATTGTAATAGCAAGCAAGAAAGCAATATTGGCTTAAGGCAATCTTATATAATGGTACAGCTACACTGAGACAGAAAGCTATTTTCATTCATGTTATATTTATTATATATGTGGCTCTATTGTCTCTTGAAAGAATTAAAATATTTTCAAGCAAAATATTTATCCTTTCACAATATTGACTATATTAGCAGTCTTAGAAACTAAAAATATTTTTACAGCAGAACTTCAACTCTTCAACAAGGAAACCTGTTAAACTTCTAAAGCTCCAGATCTAAAATTAAGGATTAAAAGATGCTCAAAATCGCCATCAAAGAGCCTGTCTCTAACTGGACCTCAATTTCTCTTTACAGCAACAAAATTCTGCATAGCACAGATTGCATGGTCTGGGACAAAACCAAGGGACACTGGAGGATTAAGGGCTCAAGAGTTGGGGGGGTACAGATGTATGTAAACTGTCTAGTAAGATGTCTAAAAAACTATGTACTCACCATCATTCTAGATAAGTATCACAGTATCAAGAATTCTGTTTAGGGGCGCCTGGGTAGCTCAATGGATTAAAGCCTCTGCCTTCGGCTCAGGTCATGATCCCAGGATTCTGGGATCGAGCCCCACTTCGGGCTCTCTGCTCAGCAGGGAGCTGGCTTCCCTTCCTCTCTTTCTCCGCCTACTTGTGATCTCTGTCAAATAAATAAATAAAATCTTAAAAAACAAAAGAATTCTGTTTAGAAGCTGATATATATCACCCCAAAATTGTATTATATTTTATTCTATAAATTACATTATTTCTTAACTGCATCCTAAGATGTGGTTCCTTTGAGGACCATCTGTCCGTGGGCATACAGTAACTCTGTGGCAACACAGATAACTGAAGAATACCTAAATAGCTTAGAGAAGAGAGTCGTGGGGCGGGGACAGAAAGAGAAATTAAGGGTAGTGCCCAAAGGGCATGCAAAGAGCATCTCAGATGCTGAGATTTCCCTGCTTCTCTTTAGAGATTGCAGCTTATGGGTTGGGCCCCCAGTGATGTTCAGATATAAGAAGAAATACAGCAAAATTAACTGTTTTTAGGCATACAGTTCTATGAATTTTGACAGGAGCACCCAGTGTATAACCACCACCTATATTTAAGACCTAGGGCATTTTATCACCCCCAGGATTTCTTTGCCCTACTCCCAGCTTCTGGGAACTATGCCCTACTCTGTCTTTATTACTTCACCTAGGCTTTACAAAATATTTGTTTTTAGATGACAAATACCACCAATGTTGCCCCCCAGGCCTTTCCAACACCAAAGCTCCTGCTCACTACATTAGGGCAACTGCCACACTCAACTCTTAACAAGTATTATTCAACTCTTTTGCTGTTTATATTTGCTTGTCAGTAGATTTGTTAACAAAACAGTGTTGAGAACTTTTCTTCTCTGTAGGTGTTCTCTCCATGTAGGTGTTCTTTTCTTATATGTAGCTGCCTACTAAATCCTTAACTTATTTCTTCAAAGAATTGTCTGCTCCTCTCTTAAATGTCTCCTAAAATTCTGTCACTTTTATACAGAAATCTGCCTGCTAGTGTGAATGTCAAGCATGACTATTTCATGTTCCTCTATGCTTTCAAGCTATAGTTCTTAGGTTCTACACCCAGTATCTATATTGATACCACAAGTACAGAAGAACCCTTGGGACACATTGATATGGAACTGCGTGTGAATCAACAAAGAAACTAACTAAAAACTATCAAAGTTTCAATTCTTATCTGTCTCCTTAAAGAATCTCCTTTATGCAAAGATTAAATTTTGTGGTTTTTTTCCCTCCAATATACCCATAAAAACATAAAAACAATATAATTGCTTTGCCAATATGAAATAATGAGAAAAGAGAGGGAGGGAGAGAGAGGAGAAATAACATTTGTGTCAGATCAAGGGAAGAGACCACCCGCCAAAGTGCTGCCTACCCATAGGTCCCTGAAGGATATAAACATGGAGAATAAGGCCAAGGAAGGAACTCCTACATGGAGTGAGCACTTTCCCCAGCCAACCGTAGGGCTTCACCATGCTATCTCCTTTCTCCTTTCCATGAGACACAGCTAGGCTTCTGCTTGGCCTTCTGAGAGGATAGGGGATGAGCCATGGAGCATGAGCATGTTGAGGGTTTTCATACGACATCACACACAGGAAGTTCAAAAGACAGAAAAGAACAGGAAACAATAAATATTCCAAAGCAGGGAGCCCTAGGTACAAAAACAAAAGACCTTACCCACTTAGTTGGTTACACTGAAAGTTCCACCATAGCTCCAACAGAATTCTTTGTTCAGACCCCATGTCCATATATTCTTCCTCAAAATAGGGAAGAGCTTCAAGCTTTGCATGGGAGCCTCTCAGAGGCTCTTTCTTGAATCACCATTCAGCATGGTATAAAGAGCTTTGAATTGGCTTGACAGAAAAATTACATGTTTGACAACTAAGAATGCCTAAAAAATGAATAATAACTTTTGTTGTTTTAGTTTGCATTCTTAATATATTTCTCACCATAAAAAACAAATTGTCTGTCATACCCTATTTTGGTGAAACATCAACATCTAATGCACTTAGAAAAGGAATCAGGCTGGATAAACAAATGTATGATAGATACTTAAGAAGTAAGTGACAGAATTCATAAAATAAAATAAGTGGCAGATATGTCTATCTAAAAATGTTTAGGGGCACCTGGGTGACTCAGTTGCTTAAGCACCTGACTCTTGATTTCACATCAGGTCATGATCAGGGTCATGAGATCCAGCCCCATGTTGGACTCCTTCCTGAGCATGGAGCCTGCTTGAGATTCTCTCTCTCCCTCTACCCCTCCCCACCTAAAATAAATAAATAAATAAGTAAATAAGTAAATAAATAAATAAATAAGTAAAAATAAACATGTTTAAGTATCTCTATTCTTTAGGAATTCGGAGCCTTACATTAGCACATGGAGAATTTTCTTCCAGTGTTGAATTAGAATCAAGCTGTTTGTCTTTTCTTTTTTTTTTTTAAATGAAAATATTTCTCTTTATTCTTTCTCTTCTTTAAGCATTATTTTTCATTAATGTGACCATCCCATTTAAGGATATATATATTTTTTTTTTAATTTCCAGCATAACAGTATTCATTATTTTTGCACAACACCCCGTGCTCCATGCAATCCGTGCCCTCTATAATACCCACCACTTGGTACCCCAACCTCCCACCCCCCGTCCCTTCAAAACCTGTACCCCTGGGGATAGAGTATTAAGCTGTTTGTCTTAATGAGCAAAGTACTTTTCCTTTTTTTTAAGCCCAGATAAATCGGTTTAAAGAATTTCCTTAGGCAAACAGTAAAGTCATTTATTGGTTTGCAAGTTTATCTTCTTGGGACAGGAATCTTCCAGAGAAAACAGTTCAGTGATCTGCTTTCAACACACGAAAGCAGAAAACAATGTTTGATTCCATACGACATTTAAAATAATACATATCTAAACTTGTCAGATGGAGCTAAAAGAACATTTAAAGGCAAACTTATAGACTCAAATATACATATGAGAAAAGAGTAAAAAACTTAAATTACCTAACTGTCCAAATTAGGAGTTAAGTAAAGAACAAAAGAACAATCTAAAGAAAACCAATAACATTAAAATCAGAAATTAATGAAATAGAAAGTAAAGATATAATTGACAGGACAATAGAGCAAACATTGATTCCTTGCAAATTTTCCTGAAACAAAATTTTTAAAATGTCTATTGGGGCACCTGGGTGGCTCAGTGGGTTAAGGCCTCTGCCTTCGGCTCGAGTCATGATCCCAGGGTCCTGGGATTGAGCCCCACGTCAGGCTCTCTGCTCAGGAAGGGACCTGCCTCCCCTCTCTTTCTCTGCCTGCCCCTCTGCCTACTTGTGATCTCTGTCTGTCAAATAAATAAATAAAATCTTAAAAAAAAAAAAAAAAGAAGAAGAAGTGAGTGGAACTCATGGGCAAAAGCTGAAACTGCCATCTACAGTTGGAGTAATAACTTTCTGAGGGAAGACCTTTCAACTGAGTGAACGAGGTTTATGCAGGATAAGATAATCATTCAGTAAATATTTTAGGATTATCTGCCTAGTTAAAGTCAACTGATTATGGACTTTAAACACATCTATAAAATACTTTCACAGTAACACCCAGTTTAATGTTTGATTAAATAACTGGGGACTGTAGGCAAGCCAAGATGATACATAAAACAAATGATCACAAAGTTAATATAATCTATACCAAAGCCAAAAAGGAATAGTTCAAAAAAAAAAATCACTCGTTTATTTCAGTCATAATTTGGGATTAAAATCCCCTCCCAAAACCATAAAACTAACAATATCTAGCAAATCAAATCCATCTATATGTTAAATGAAAAAGAAAATGTCCAAAATATAAACATTTATCTTCAAGATAATTCTGAAATTCTAGAACTATAAAACATTTGACCTCATAGCTCTTTAAATAAATATTACTGAATAGAATATATATAATAAGCTTCCCTTATAATAGAGTAGTATCTTCATTATATCTCTTTTTAAGATATTCCATACTCTGAATAGTCCCTTGTTCCATAACTAAAATCAGTGAAGTAACATTGAAGGAAGGAAAGTGGTAAATATTTTATATTCCCTCTCCATTATCTCTACTTCCTCAAGGTGAGCCTTTTATAATTACCTAGCACTGGAACTGCTTTACTGCTTCAATTTACTAAATTATATTGTGTTCCCTAATTTACTATGAATTACTAGCTTAATCTATGTAATAAAAGTTCTGAAGGAGAAGTGTTGTGGGGTTTTTTTTCTGGAATTTAAATGAAACTGGTGCTTTTATGTTACCATTTCTATTAATTTTTTTTCCAGCATCAAAGTACAAACCCATTTATCCTTTGTAATAATACTCATAAACATAAATATCTGAACTAAAACATTCACCTATAAAATTAGACAAATGGAAAAAATGCTATAAAAGCAATAATACTTAAAGAGATATTGAATTCAAATAGGGTTTGCCTTTTCAATAGCTAAGTTCATTACTGCCGAAGTGGTATTTTAGTTGAAGAATTAGAGTAAGAAGAATTTAAACTGAATAGGGGCAACAATGTCTTAGAAGGGTACTGAAAAGGAAAGTATTCACCCAACAAATATTTAGTGGATGATTGTGTAGTATCAGGATTGTGTTAAGTACTAGAGGTAACAGACAAATAAGGAACAATTTCTTTTTAAGATTCTCACAAGTCTGATGGTAAGCTAAAGGCTGACATATAAAAACAAGTACATTTCTGTGTAATAAATGGTACAAAAGAAATATATACAGGATACTATAAGAAGATATAATCATGTAAGAAGTAGAGGAATCCATTAAAAACTTGAGGAAATTATGTCAAATCTGCATTCTGAAAAGAAATACCAGTTAGCTCACCCCTTAAGACAATTACTGAGGTCTGTAGGATGCAGTACTATAACTGATTAGACTATTTTGTTGTCAGGGGGAAAAATCTTCCGGAGGTAGGACTGAGGAGGAATGCATGTTGTCCAGGCAAATTAGAAGTAATGACATTCAGGTAGTTTAGGAGCTGCCATTCGGCCCTCTAATATTTGCTCAAAATATAAACTTCATGTACAGAGTTTTGATCCATTGGCTTTTGTGGAAATCTTTCCTCCAATATATTCTCTAACAACCTGTCCACCACTGGTTGTAGATTATTGCAATCTTCTGTCTTTAAAAAATGAATGTTGGTTTGCATTTTTTTCCATTGAGATGAAATCTTTGGAAACTTGAAATGGTGAATAAAGGATTTTACAACTTGTCACTTGCTGCTCTTAATTGGGACTGAAAAGCGATGCCCTTTCAATGCAGCACAATTTGTATTACATGATGATGTGTACAGCATACATTCTTCTAGCAACAGTAAGTCAAGACATCAGTGCTTAAATAAATACCTCATACCCAATATCTTGTGAGTTATACTGAGATTTAGTGAAAATCCCTTTTGCAGCTAGTTCCTTGGTATTTTCAACTTCTCTTCTTAATAGTGTAACACCAAGTGTGATGCTCTAATGTGAAGCTCTCACCTCTAAATTGATGAATATGCTTATCTTTGGTACTAAGATAATGATTTTCCCTTCTAACTATAACATTCTGTATTGTTTATTCTATCTAGAAATGCTGGCAATGACCTCTTCCAGCGCCACTCTCCATTCCTCTCTGCTCCACAGACCCTGATCCTCTACTGCCTTACAAGAGACTTGACCTGCAACGCCTCATTAGCATCATGAGTCTCTAGTCCACTACCAGCATCTGGTCCCTGATAGTTTATCTTTGCCATTTTGTGACCTAATAGCTGAACTTTCCCATTGTAGCTTCCCTTAACAGAGCTAAGCTCCCGACAAACCCATAAAGCAATTGATTTTTTGTTTGTTTTTGTTGCTTAGTCATTCTCTGCTTGAAATAAAGAGATCAGAGATATATGTATCTTCCCCTTTCCAAAACCTAGCAATATCCACCTCAAGACTCTCATTTTAAACACACTTATTACAACATATTTTTGCATTTTGTTGTTTTTAATCTTCTTGTGCTGTCTTCTACTAATTAAAAAATTCTAAGTACTGAGATCAAAATCCTTAGAGAAGGAGAAATAAATCAACAGCTGTTTACTTATAAGTCTAGATTTGCCAAGTGGAGAATGATAGTAATCTCTTTAAGGACTTGGAAGAAAAAGGCAATAATTATATTTGTTTTGCTTTGGCATGCAAAACAAAATGAAAATGTTCGTTTCATCAAAAATAAAACAACAATGTTTTAATTAACAAGGGGATACCTATTATTCTAAAAATAAAACATTTGTCCCATAATTTGTGTTAATATTTTTTAATAACTTGCTTAGCATAGAGAGTAGGAGAGTTATGTGATGGATGCTTTATGGGTATAGCTCTATAATATCATGATTTTTTTGCATCACTGAAAACCTACAAAAAAGAAAAACACAGTAAATTGTATTGACAAGCTTTTCATGCTTAAGCCTACATTTTATTGTACCATTATCCCCGTACAAATTGAGGAACAATATTTCATTAGACTGGACAGACATATTATTGAACACATAAAAGAATATCAAAGGCCATTCAACAGTTTTAGCAAAGACAATCAATATTAGGTTTGCAGGTTTGTGGGGAAAAAAAGAAAGTACTTTTTATATTATAGTTACGTCTTTTATAATGATTTCTTTTTTAAATACCCCAAATGAATAGATAATTTATTTTTAAGAGATACGTTTTAAAGGTGTTGTTTTTTTCATAGGGCTTCAGTATTCAGAGTCATTATATTTAAAGGAGAGGGTGTTCACATACAATCTTAAGGACTACATCTCAGAACTGGATTCTGAAACAGTTCTGGCAATAGTTCTGTTAAGTCATCTGTTACTTTCATGCAGTTTAGTCACAGTAAAGCATCCAAGATTGAAATTCCTCCCAAACACTCCCCATTTTCTAGCATTAGAGATTATTTATAACAGGGAATTTAAAGGTTTATGGTGCTTTTAGAAGAGGAAAAACAGGATATTCCATGTAAACATTAGTCATAAAAAAGTAGAGTAAGGGACATTACATAATTAGAAAAGGGTCAATTCATCAAGATGAGGTAACAACCCTAAATGTGTGCCTAACTAATTTTAGAGCTCCAAAACACATAAAGAAAAAGCTTACAGAAATGAGAAGAGAATAGGCAAACACACAGTTACTACTGGAGACATCAACACTCATCTCAGTAATTGATAGCAGACAGAAAATCAATGAGAATACAGAAGACATGAACAGCAGCATCTACTAATTTATCCTACTTGACCTTTATAGAAAACTACATCCAACAACAAAATACACATTCTTTTCAAATATACATGGAATATTCACCAGGATAGACCAAGAGATCCTCTCCAACTTTGGTTGGGTATTTAAACCTGAAATGTTTGATACGAATGTAGAAAGTATTAGTTAATTGAATAATTGTCAGCATCTGATAATGAAAATCATTGGATTCCAAATGATTCTATGCATCTTGCCCCTTACTACCTAGTTTCCAAGCACTACAGTACAGGAAAGCAAGTCCAAGATATCATTCTCTCAATCCTACAAGTATCTCATAGCAAGTAGGCAGAAAAACAGCCATATCACCTCTTGCCACTCTCAGCTCTTGGGTGTTCCAATAAGCATATAGTACAAAAGGTTCACTTCAAAACAGACACAATATCTTGCTGATAGGATAAGCAAACATTCTTTTTGTATCAGGTTACATAATGGTTACCTGTGAGTGGGGTCAAAGGCCTAGGCCTAAGGGACTACTCTGACAAGATTAGGATGCAGGTCCTGTGAAACACTTTTACTTTACTCAAGGGCATAGATCTGCATAATCTTTCTTGTCTACTATACACTTTGAATACTGCTCATCTCATCAATGAAATGTTTTTTCCTACATTCCATGGGCTAATTACCAATGTCTCTGGTTTAGATTTAGATATTAATATTTGAAAATCTGCTGTGTCCACCTTTCAAACTGATCCAAGCAGTTCAAAGGCTAATCAACTACCCCTAAGGTATAGATTAATGTTAATTTACACTTACATATAGTTCACACTTCACACTAATTATTAAAAAAATATATTTTGTCATATGACCCAACAGTATAATAATTCAATATACTAAAAATATGCTAAAATATTTTAAGTAAAATCACCAAAACTTCTCACAATATAACTGGAGGTGGAAGGCTAGGAAGGTAACATGAATTTATAATGCCAAAAGGAAATCATGGCATTTTAGTTAAACCAGATGGGGGGTGGGGGGAGAAAAAATTTTTTTTTTGCTTTTTGACATTTTTTTCTATCATCTTTTAATAACTGCTCTTTAACTACCACTCTAGTTTTCCTGAGAACAAAGAACAAATTGTCTGTAGGTAATAGGATTTACCTTCTTTTAGCAGCTATTAAAATGCTGTTTAATAAAGGTAATAATGATTTTTAAAATCAACACTTGTTTGATAGTAGAATTTAATTATCTGACTCTTAGGAGTGTAGAAAGATATTCACATTGTAGTGTGTGTGTGTGTGTGTGTGTGTGTGTATATTATATATGTATATGTCCTATGTTATATGTATATATATGTCTCCTATTAACATAGGATATATTCTTAGCTGCAACTGGGTTCCATCAGTGTTTTCTTATTTCAATCATTCACAGTTACATCATTAAATTGCATGCATTTGACTAAGTCACTGAAAAACTGTTCACCTCCCACATTCCAATTTAAACACCTACTCTTTGCTCTTCATTTTGTATATGCCGGTTTTAGTTCATCATTCAAATTCTGCAGAGATTTATGTATTTATAACACTTAGCAAAATTTTCCAAGAATTTCCTCTAGAGGTAGAAAAAAAATATGGTGCCATGGGCTTAATCTCTCTTTGAAGGTTTCTATTTTATCTTAAAACTTGGTTAATTTTGTGTTTAAATACACAATGTATCAATGTTAATTTTTATATAAATGTTAATAAATTAAGCTCTCATTGCTTAAATCATATTAATGACACAGCTATATGAAATTCTTCTAGTTTCTCTATGTGTACCCAACCGAATTTGGAACTAGAAACAGTAGTCACAACTAAAAACAAATTTAGGGATCATTGTGAAGGGTCAGAAATGTTTCATGAAGTGACTATCTAATAGACTTAAAGGGCCATATAGAGAGAAAGGAAATGGAATGACCACATTCATGAGCTCCATTTTTTCCTAATTCTGTTTCAGAATGCCTATCTCACTAAGATTCAGAGAGATTTTAAAAGTGAATATTTGATACATCAATACAGGCAGCATTAATTTTATATATTTTTTAAATTTTTTTAAAGATTTTATTTATTTATTTGAGAGAGAGACAGTGAGAGAGAACGTGAGAGGCGAGAAGGTCAGAGGGAGAAGCAGACTCCCCATGGTGCTGGGAGCCCGATGCGGGACTCAATCCCGGGACTCCAGGACCATGACCTGAGCTGAAGGCAGTTGCTCAACCAACTGAGCCACCCAGGCGCCCCAACTTTATATGGTTTTTGAAGTTTTCTTCATCCCTTAAAAAAAGCCAAATTGTAAGAATCATCTTCCAGGTTTATACCTGAGGAGCCTGGGAAGCCATGAAAACTGCCTTTGGATTAAATACCCATTGTGAAAAAATAACCATTTAATGCAGCTTGTTTCTCTGTCAGGATAAATTCTCTTCTCAGAAGCCAAAACAAGAAATATAGGGGTGAAGGGACAGACAACAAAGCCTCAGAAGACACGTGGGACAGGAACTAGGTAACTACAAGTCAAGAGTTGAAAAGACTTCCTTTTCTGGTTTTCTTTGTTTCCTTTTACTGTTTGTATCTTGTACATGTATTACCCTCTCAGAAAATAATTTCATAATAATTTTTAATAAATTATTTCAAGACATCAGAATATAAGAAAGTGACTTTTCATCTTTATCATAATTTTAGCCTTGGTGGTCTCACCAGAGAGCTCTGGAGAAGCTTTGAGTCACTCTAAATGAAGCTTTTATACCTGACCATGCCTCATAAGTGAGCAACTCATGGTTAGTCCTTGCAGTTGCAATAAGAGAGGTGTGCAAATATGAGGGATATGCTAAAGGTACCCACAATATTGTATATGCTCCCAATTATTGAAAAGGGAAGGAAAATAATATATACATATTTATTCATTCACGCATAAAACAATCTTTTGAAATTACGGATGCCTAAGACATAAAGTGACCTGCATTATATTCATTGCATTGGATAGCATCCAATATGTGGAACTCCATTTTGCCTTTCAATTCATTTATGTTTATTATAGGATTATTCAAATTAACAAAAGGTTATCCAATACTAAATGAACCAATCTAAACTGAGTCTTTCTATGAATACATACCACAATATACACACTATTTCTTTGAGAGAGAAGCAAAGGCAATGATACCCTACTTTCTAGGGGGCCCAAATGATCTTTTTCCCGTTGTAGAAATGGATTGGATATCATATATGAATTCTGATCAGAATGAGTTCTAGAGTTTCCAAATGAAAACTCAATTTTTAAGCATTACCCACCTCTAATATTAGAAGTAAGACAGTATCCCTTCTTCCCTCCATGCGCACACACACACACACACTCCATCAAGTGAGCAAAAATTATCAAAGTGTGACAGTCTCCCTGTCGTGGGATACTTTATGGGATTCGTCTGTCTATTCTGTTCTTTCTGTTTGTGGGAGAGTTGCTATTTACACAGTTGCTCAGATTAACTATATGCAACAAAGCTAGTGAAACAAATTATGCTGAATATATGAATAATATACTTGAGTAATGAATAATATACTTTCTGTCGCTGTTAACTCCACTCATATGGCCATAGGTTTTAGGGATTTAAGACATGGATACTAAGAAGATGAGGTTGGACTTGGCCTGCCTTGGTGTTGAAAAAGTGCTATAGCTGAGACTCAGATTCACAATGTTTACTTTCATGCATTCTACTATGGTTGTCAATTTTTATGTGTATGTGGATCACCTGGATTTTGTTGAAATGCAGTTTTGGTCCTATAGATCTGTAGTAGGATCAGAGAGTCTACATTTCTTACAAGGTGCTGCTGCTGTGGCTGAGTCATGGGCCACACTTTAAATTAGCAAGTCTCTGCCTCTCTGAAGACTTAGACCTGCAGAGTTTTTCATACCTTTTCAATTTTGAACATGAGATTTTGAACATTTGGATACATTGTAATGTTTTATAACATTGAAACATTCTGAAATGTTTCACTATTCAAAAAATGAATAAAAATTATAAAGCAAACAAAATCATCTTTTGTTGAAGTCCTAGTATTCTGCAGCTGAGAACTCAAGCAGCTGAGTAGACCATGAGTAAGGTGAGTGGAAGCTTGGCTCTCTTCAGAAACCCTGACTTCTGAGTAGGAAGCTTTCCTGAAGTGTTACTGAGAAGGGCTTCATAAATCTCCTGAACAAAATAATCATTTTTTTTTTCCCTTCTACATGCAATACTACCAAGAGGCAAAAAAAAAAAAAAAGAGAGAGAGAGAAGGAAAAAAAAGGAAACCTCCAGATATTATGATAATTTTATGATATATCATATAATATATCATGATAAATCATATCCCTTTGGGGTGGATATATTTGAAAAAGTGCCCCCTTTGGATAGATGAAGCCCTAGGCAGACGGTGTCCTTATTCAAAAGGAAAGGTAGCCCTCCTCCCAGATTGACCTGGCTCATGGCTTGAAGAGTGGAGCTTGGGTTGCATTTGTGAAGGGCACAATTTGACCACCCACAGGGCAACCTATCTAAAATTAAAATTCTCCCTTGCCAGATTCAGTATGTCAATAAGGAAAATCTCTTAGAAAGCTGACAATAAATTAAAGGGAAGAGTTTGTAGAGAATAGTCTTTTTATTGCCTTCCTAAATCCCCTGGTGATAATAGAAACTTTGTGCTGTTAGTTCAGGAAAGCAGAAGGTATGACACTAATGAAAACATAAAGTTCCATTTCCACGCTTGACACCTGGTCATGTGTTTGTGTTGTATTATGCCCTGAATTATGCACCCGATCCCCAATTCCTATGTTGAATGAATGTAACTAAATTTGGTGATAGAGTCCTTTAAGAAGTAATGAAGTTAAAATAAGGTCATAAAAGTGGATCCTGATCCAATATGAGTAGTGTCCTTGTAAGAAGTGACTAGAACAAAAACACAGTGGGAAGACCATGTGAAGACACAGGGTGAAGGTGGCCTTATATAAGCCAAGGGGAGGGGACTCAGAAGGAACTAACCCTACTGACATCTTGATCTCAGACTTCCAGCCTCCAGAATAGTAAAAAATTTAATTTCTGTTTCTCTAAGCCACTCATTTTATGGCACCTTGTTATGGAAGCCCTAGCAAACTAATATAACTCGTGTCAACTAGACTTTGATAATTTATAAGCAAAGTCAAAGGCAAATGTTTGTTAGGTTATAGGGAAAGAATGCATCAGAATTATACCCACAAAAAGTCTTCTACTCACCTAATCTCTCCCCCTCCCATCCAAAGGGCACAGAGAATTAAGATGGCAGTGGATTTAAGTAAAAGCTCTTCAGGAAATGGGACTATATAAAATTCAGTGACCATAGTCACTGAGGAGACTAAACTGTGGAAAAATGCTTTACTAAGTACAAAGCATTGTATCAAGACCTGTGTTAAAACTGAAAGAAGATGGGAGATGGAGTGTGAAACCCCATTTCTCCAAATTCCACTTCTGAAGTATCTTTGACATGCAGAGAGTGATCACATCTCCTAGGTCAATCTAAGGTGTTTAGAGGGGAGGGTAACATTTATTATTCATTTTTTTATTCCATAGCCATTTAAGTCCATTGCTGCCAAGGAGCAGAGGCATTGGCTAAATCACTTCTAATTAAAAATATAGGAAAGATTAAAGTGACTTCATAAAGATGTCATGGCAATATAGTGCAATAGTAAATCATGATAACTCTCCAGACTTAAGTACATAAGCATAGATCTATTTCTTCTTGAATTTTTATTTCAGGATATGAGTCCCCTGCCCACTCCAAAGTTCTCTTTGAACACAATTTCACTTCTTTTCCTCTTTCCCAAATAACATCTGTAGCACTATTTATATTCTTCCACACCAAGGAAAAGCAAATCCCTTCTTATATATAAATATATATAGGAATTCATTTCAACGACCGTATTCCATACGGCCTTCACACATGTAAACTTCTCTATTTCTCCAGGATTTTTCCTTCTTTCGTTCTCCTTTGTGGCTCAAGATGACCTACGGCATAGAACAAACGTATCACTTTCTGACACCTTCAAAGGTGTCAAGGCCTTGAGGAAACTCATGAAGCATCATTAAGCACTGAGTTAAAACCCTCAATGGGGAAAAAAATGTGTTTCATTATAATTAAGTCAGAAAATAGATTTGTCCTCCATTTTCTATGTAATGCCAAACACCTGTGCTATCTTAGACTAGTCACTAGACTGAATGACGTGTGTGTTCATCCAAGTTGCTTATTATTTATGACCATGAGGTGAAAATGAATAGTACTTAATCCTTGTTTGGATAACCTGCTTCTTTTAATTTTAAATTTAATTTTAGAACTTTAGAACATACCAAAATGTACAAAGAAGAAAATAAATGTTATCTGTTATCCTATCATCCCAGAGTAGCAGTTTGGGAGGAGGGGTTGTAGTGATTTTTTTTTAATTATTTTTTATCATTCCCCCTTCAGTGGGATTTCTATTTATTTATTTGTTTGTTTTAATTAACATATAATGTATTATTAGTTTCAGAGGTAGAGTTCAGTGATTCATCAGTCTTATATAATACCCAATGCTCATTACATCATGTGCCCTCCTTAATGTCTATCACCCAGTTACACCATCTCCCCACGACCCCTCTCCAAAAACCTTGTTTGTTTCCTATGATTAAGAGTCTTATGGTTTGTCTCCCTCTCTGATTTCATCTTGTTTTATTTTTCCCTCTCCTCCCCCATGATCCTCTTTTGTTTTTTATATCAGTGAGATCCTATGTTAATTATCTTTCTCTGATGGAATTATTTCATTTAGCATCATACTCTAGTTTCATCCATGTTATTACAAACGGCAAGATTTCATTCTTTTGATGGCTGAGTAGTATTCCATTGTGAATATATACAATGTCTTCTGTTGTTGGACATCTGAGCTCTTCCCATAGTCTGACTATTTTGGACATTGCTGGGGTGCAGGTGTCCCTTTGGATCATTACATTGGTATCTTTGGGTTAAATACCTTGTAGTGCAATTGCTGGGTCATAGGGTAGTTCTGTTTTCAACTTCTTGAGGAACCTCCATATTGTTTTCCAGAATGGCTGCACCAGCTTGCATTCCCACAACAAATGTAAGAGGGTTCCCCTTTCTCCACATACTCGCCATCATCTATTGTTTCGTGACTTGTTAATTTAAGCCATTCTGACTGGTGTGAGGGGTATTTCGCTGTGGTTTTTATTTGTAGTTCTCTAATGCTGAGTGACAGCAATTTTTCATGTGTTTGTTGGCCTTCTTTGCAGAAATGTCTGTTTATGTCTTCTGCCCATTTCTTGATTGGATTATTTGTTCTTTGGGTGTTGAGTTTGATAAGTTCATTATGGATTTCAGATACTAGGCCTTTCTTTGATAAGACATTTGAAAATATCTTTTCCCGTTCTGTCAGTTATCTTTTGGTTTTGTCAACTGTTTCCTTTGCTGGGCAAAACCTTTTTATCTTGGTGAAATCCCAATAATTCATTTTTGTCTTTGTTTCCCTTGCCTTGGAGACATGTCTAGCAAGAAGTTGCTGTGACTGACTACCTTGTGTTGAACCACCCTGGCAGCCCAGGAATAAATCCCGCTTGGTCATGGTGAGTAATCCTTTTAATTACTGTTGGATCCTATTGGCTAGTACCTTGGTGAGACTTTTTGCATCTACATTCATCAGGGATATTGGTCTGCAGTTATTCTTTTTGGTGGGGTCTTTGTCTGGTTTGGGGATCAAGGTAAAGCTGGCCTCATAGAAAGAGTTTGGAAGTTTTCCTTCTATTTCTATTTTTTGATACAGCTTCGGAAGAATAGGTTTTAATTCTTCTTTAAATGTTTGGGAGATGCGCGCCCCGGTGGCTCAGTGGGTTAAGCCTCCACCTTCAACTCAGGCAATTATCTCAGGATCCTGGGATTGAGGCCTGCCTGGAGCTCTCCACTCACTGGGGAACCTGCTTCTCCCTCTCTCTTTGCCTACTTGTGATCTCTTGCTCTGTCAAATAAATAAATAAAATCTTTTAAAAAATAAAATAAAATAAATGTTTGAAAGAATTCCCTTGGGAAGCCATCCAGCTCTGGACTCTTCTTTGTTGGGAGATTTTTTTTGATCACTATTTCAGTTTCCTTGCTGGTTATGGAAACTTACTTCCTTCAGTCTTTGCCCTATGCTCACCCTGCTACTCTTTTTAGACACTATTAGTTTCTTCATTCGATATGGTTTCTATTTTACTGGCTCTCAAAAGTAAATGTGCATATAAATGACCTCTGTATTTTGTTAAGATTTAGATTATTCCAGGGGCACCTGGGTTGCTCAGTGGGCTAAGCATCTGCCTTCAGCTCAGGTCATGATCCCAGGGTCCTGGGATCAAGCCCCACCTCGGGCTCCCTGCTCCATGGGGAATCTGCTTCTCCCTCTCCCTCTGCCTGTTTCTCCCTCTCCTTGTACACTTTCTCTCTCTCTCTCTCTTTCTCTCTCTCTCTGTCAAATAAATAAAATCTTTTAAAAATTTTAAATTATTTCAGTAGATCTAGAGTTAGACCTAAAAATCATTTCTGACAAGCTCCCACATGATACCAATGCTGCTGATTTGAGATCACACATTGGTTTAAAAGGTTCTATTGTAAATAATGTTATATGATGTTAGATGGTAACTACACTTATCAAGGTGAGCATTGCATAATGTATGAAATTGCCAAATTATTATGTTATACACCTGAAACTGATATAACATTGTGTATCAACTATACTCCAATAAAATAACAAAACAAAACAAAACACACTTGGGAAATAGAACTGAAAAGTGAGAAAAGAAACCAAAATGTATTGTAACCTTTTATAGGACTTTTTCAGTTCCAAACATGGGCTCTGGGGGATAAATTATTCCTGATACTTATGTAACATTTCTGCCAAGTGAGTGGACAATTCAGTCCATCAGAGATTATTTACTGAATACTCACTTCAAAGTCCTTAGTAAAATATTTATATTTTAGCTTGGTAAGTATTTCCTAAAGAATTTGTCATTTTAAAATCCAAAAGACTTCCACATCCTTCAAAGGCAGCCAGTAGCCCATCAGTCATTAATATTCTTCTTCTTTCTCCCCATCTCCTCATCACCAAGTAATATTAATATAAGATTTGTAAATCTCTTCTATGCAGATGGGGTTCAGGACCAAAGAAGCTTTCCAGTATCCTCAGGTTGTACTTAATCATTGACTCAACAGATACTTACTGAGCACATACTATATTCTATGTGCTATTCAGTGGTAACTGCAGAACATAGACATCGCCAAACTCCTGCATTTATGAGGCTCACATTCTATAAGGACAGGAAATGGATGATAAAAATATAAAAATAAAAATAATTTCAGATAATCATCAGTAAATGACTAAAATAAAACAACATAATAGGACAGAGCAGACTGGAAAGTATTATTTCAAAAAGGATAATTAAGGAAAGCCTTTCTGTGGTGATTCCATTAGATTTGATATGTAAATGGTGAGAAGCAAACTATGGAAAGAGCTAAAAGGAGACCACTGAAGAGTCAAATTTCTATGATTTATTCTGCAGAGTGTGTCCCTGTAAGTACTGGCTTTATATGTGGTATTCTGTGAGTCTGAGTGTGTCTAAAAAGTTGTTTTGAAATCCAGTTGATACATATTTATCTCTTTTCTTGCCTACATTTTTTAGTTCTTTACAAGAAAATATTAATATAGACTGTTTACATGAAGACTGGGTTATTGACAGTAACAGGAGAGTGTAGGTACAGATTTCAATGATCCAGGAGCAAACTATAAATGGAATATTAAAGTCCATCATATATTCCAGGAAAGGAGGAAAAATTATCTTTAATACTCACTTAATGAGTACTTGTCACATGAGAAAAAATATATTTTTGATAAAAGAAGAGATGTGAGTACATAGAGATGAATATGATATGGATCCTGTTTCCAGAGAGCTTATAAACAAACTATAAAGTAAAATGGTAAAAAGTGAGGAACTAGAAGTACAAAGGGATGGAATAATCGCTTTGATGAATATGTGATTAACATCTGCTAGGAGAATCTGTAAGTGTTCCATCAAGAAGTTGATATTTTACGTCAGCCTTGAAATACGAAACATGAGTACGATATCAATAGGCAGTATGAAAGGCCATGGCACTAGATGAGACCATTTGGAGAATAAGTACTAGGAAGGGAAAAGGTTGAAGGATTGAGTCCCTTGCACAGATGTTAATGGCCTTAAAGATGAGGAAGCACAATAAATAGAGGTTTCAACCATGTCAAATGATACACAGTAAGATGAATAGTGAAAACTGACTGTGAATTTAGCAATTTGGAGATAATCTGTGATCTTGAAAGGGTGGGGGGAATGGGCAAAATGAGTGCAGAGGATGGAAGACATAGACTTTCAGTGATGGAATGAATAAGTCATAGAAATACAAGGCACAGTATAGTCAATGGTATTGTAATAGTGTATGATGACAGATGGTAGCTACACTTGTGGTGAGCATAGCATAATATATTGAGATGTTGAATCACTATGCTGTATACCTGAAATGAATGTAACATTATGTATGAATTATTTAAATAAAAAATATTGAAAAGACCTGTTTCAGTAAAGAGTAGAAAGGAACAATTCTTTGAAGTAGATTCAAGAGAAAACTACAAGGAGAAGAACTAAAAATTAGCACTGCAGGTTAGTGCTTCTCAAATGTTAATGTCCTTATAAGTCTTGATAATCCTACTAAAATGCAGTTTCTGATTCAGTAGGTCCAGAGTAGGGTCTGAGAGTCTGTTTTTACGAAGTTCCTTGGTGATGCTGATGCTGTTGGCCAATCATAATTTGAGAAGCAAAGAAGCAAATCCTTTCAGGAATTTTCTACAAAAGGAAGCAATAAAATGAGATGAATGGGGGTGGGGGGAGGTACTAGGTCAAGGGAATTATTTTTAGAATTCTCATTATCACAGCATGTGTGTTTGAATGTTAGTAGCTTTCTCTCCAAAGTTGAGAGAAGGGGGGTAAAAATGAAGATGGAGGAGAGAGGAGAAAATTGTTTGAACAATGTCCTTGAGTAGTCAAGACAAAATGGCATCCAGTGATAAATGAAGGGGAAGCCCTGGCTAGGAACACTGACCGTTGACCCACATTACTAAGGAAGGATCCAAGTTCCCGGGGTATAGATGCAAATGAGTTGGATGGTGGAGTGCATAGAAGGTTCTCTTCCAATTGTTTTTAATTTTCAGTGCAGTAACATACTTAGATGATAGGACTTGGGAAATGTTGTTAGAGGTTTGAGGAAAGAGAAAAATGTGAAATAATCATGAGATGAGGAAAAGGGGATGAACAGGTGCAGCACAGAAAACTTACAGCAGAGAAACTACACCATGTGATACTATAATAATTGATAAATGTCATTATGTATTTGTTCAAACCCAGAGTGTACAACACCAAGAGTAATCATTCAAACCCATAGAGTGTACAACGCCAAGAGTAAACCTTAATATAAACTATGGACTTTGGATGATAATAATGTGTCACTGTAGGTTCATCAATTAGTAACATATCAACCACTCTGTTGGGGGTGTTGATAATGGAGGAGGGGATCCATGAATGGCAACAGGGGGCATAAGGGAAATCTCTGTACCTTTGCTCAGTTTTGCTTTGGACCTAAAACTGCTTCAAAAATAAAGTCTATTATATAAATAAATACATGAATACACAATTATGAGAAAGTGATTTGTCTAGGACAGTTGTTCTCAACCCTGCCAAAACCAAAGACTACTTTTATATCATTTTTAACACCCTTGGCACGTATTGCATGGAGCACTGGATGTGACACATAAACAATGAATTTTGGTACACTGAAAAAATAAAATTTAAAAAAAAAACAACCTCTTGCTACTTCGTAAAATAAAATAATAACTTAACCCAGCTACACATATAGTTTTTGAATCAATACAATGTCCTCACCATACTATAAAAAAATAAAAGGGAAGTAAGTAATAATTAAACAACATGTACTTCCACATGTAAATGCTCAGGTGTGGGTATACGGAGACCAAAAACATCTCCACAAAACACTTAATGCCCTCTGGGGGGCAATTCTACCCTTGGTGAGAATGATTATGTTGCTTGATGTGATTCCACATTAGGGCTTGTGATTTCCCAGGAGACCCATTTGCAAAGTTGTGTGTTTTGTTCAGCTGCTTGGATGCAAGCTTAGGAATAAGTGATTTGCACCTAACCAGGATAGTAGCTTTATTGGAAGAGTAAATGAACTGAGCAGGGAGCAAGGCCACTTAAGGCCCAAGTCCACAACCCCTTTCTGTACTTCCATAATCCAAAAAGATCATGGAAAAAAACAAACAAACAAAATTTCTTTTGATTATATGGTTCACAACTCATTTGGCAGCAAAACTCAACCTGAACAGGCTCATAGCTATTTAAATCCTTTATTGGTCTCACTTATTGGGGAATAATCATCAGTCCCGCTGCAGATGGTGTTATACAACACGGTATGGTATAGGAACTGTACTATCTTTCTAAAATTAAAAAAATATATATATGTGAATTTGGAAATACATTAGACCTCAGGGATTTGGTATAAAGGTTTATGACCTGTATACCTAAAAAAATTAATAAAATAATGGTCCATGTAATCTAAGGTGGATCAGATAGAAATGAGGACAAGAAAAGTTGAGGGATACTTAACAGGTGGAAAGCTACTGGATGGCAGATCCTTGAGTACTAGAAGTGAGCTGAGAAGGTTGGAAGTGATGGTCACAGAGTGAGATGCTTTTAAATGAACCTGTGAATTTGTACGGTTACGGGAAATGATGGGTTTGGGCCCTGAGGTGGCAGAGGTCAGGAAGAATCATTCGTGTGGATACTGAAATCACGAAGATGAGTAGTGGGTACTTAGATCTGGCTACATCGAGGAGTAGCGCTGTGTAATATAGTCTGACAGTCTAAACTTCAAAAGAGAAGTTTGGTATGAGTAGACAGAGAGAAAGGTCTGGAGGGAGCAACAAGGGAGAAGAACATTTATCCATGGTGTGGGGTGAAAGGTTGTGGAGAAAAAACAAAACAAAACAAAACAAAAAAACAAACAAACAGCCTCAATCTGAGAGGTCTTCAGGGGAAGTCAGGCTATTTGTTAAGGCAAGAAGATGGTAATGGTTGTTGGCATACAAGGACACAGAAGAAGGTCTGTAGACTGGCATACAAGAACACAGAAGGACTTCTGCAAATGTGTGAGATTGGCTCACTTAAGGAAATGTACAGAGCCTTGTGATATGGGGACAGACCAGTGAAGAAGTGTTTGGCCACTTGTGGCAACTGAGGTAAATGGGAATAACTGACTTAGTACTAAGTATATATATAAGCACAGCAGAATTTTGAAAATGAACCAGCCCTATTCAGGCAAAACAGAATAGTTCATGGGGTCAGTTAACTTTTTTGTAAAAGAACATAATAAATATTTTAGGTTTTATGTCACAATGATTCAACTCTGCCAGAATACACAAAGTAGCTATATCCAATGGCAAGGGAATGGGCATGGGTCTATTCCAACAATATTTCGTCCATGGTTAATGAACTTTTAGTTTCACATAATCTTCAATGTCAGAATATATTACTTTTCTTTTGATTTTCTGTCCAATAATTTAAAAATGTGAAAACCCTTCTTAGCTCATGATAAGCAGTAGAACACATTTAGACAAGGCACTACAGGTAGAAGACCTCTGGAATAGTTTAATATGTAGAGGGGGAAAAGAGAAGAAGAAGTTAGAACCAGACTAGGGAGGGAGGACTTCAAAAAGCATACTAAATGACTTTGTACTTTGGTGGGGGTGGGGGTTGGTATGCTTTAGGACCTATTCAAAATTGTCACAGAGATAAAAGATATCATCTCATCAGTGTTCGGGAAAATAAGTGGTCGTCATAGAAATAATGGATTGGAAAGACCAAAGAGTGGCTGCAGAGTCTCAGTTTAGAAGTCTTGGCACTTACAAAGAGGGAATATAAATGCCCAGAGCCCCCTTAGTTTCAGAAAGGATAAGCTGTTCAATGTCATTAGAAATAATAAAAAAGGCAATGCTGAAAGGATATTAAATATACAATTTACTTTCTGTCTGAAAATACTCAAAGGAGGAAGTTATCAAATGAACAAAAAAGGCAATTCAATATCCTGAAAAGGAACCCGAAGAGTATTGTAAATAGAGAAAGCACATACAAGGCACAGACATAGAAAGGAAAGAATATTTAGGAACACTAAGGAGATTTAATTCACAGGACTCAGAGGCTAAGAATATGATGCTGGTCAAGAAATAGGAGAGTGGGTTCACATGGAGAAGAGCTCCAAAAAGGGGATTCAAGAACATGGTCCCTCCAGTTACCAGAGCTAAAATTATTTTCCCTTGGGGTTTGAGAAATCTATTTTATGACAATTTCTTAAAATACTTTCTTCTCTTAAATTTTATGATGGACTTTTCTGGGTAAAACTCTAGAAGCTGGGGAAAGGAGAAATCCCATCCTAGAGACTTCAAGTGATTCTAACCCAGAAAGGCACATCTGAGACCCATTCCCAGGCTCAAAGGACTCCTGGCTTGGGCCAGCAAGAAACACTTTTAGAATCCTACCATAGCAGTAATTTCTTGGCTCCTTCTGTAGAAAAGAGTAAAAATACACCCAGAAATCTCTGCCGTTAATTTCCATATTCACCCAAAGGGGGGGAAATTAAAAAAAAAAAAAAACAGTAGAAGTGAAGAAACTTGGTGAGTTACTCTGGAGAAAATCTACTTACTTTCTCTTTTGCCCTTTGCTATTTAGAGACTGTACTTCAAAGTGGAGCAATTAAAATTCAGTCCTAAGTTGTCTCTCTTTTCTACTTTTGCCAGCACAAGGGAGGTTAATACAAAGAAAACAAATCATGAACATACGATAGAATTTGAGAAAATTTATGTACACTGGCCCCAACCTACCACTGAAGCTGAAACCAGAATGAAGCCAAGAACCAGGCTTGTGATAATCTGAGCAGAGAATTTCAGACAGAAGAAAAACAAGTGCAAAAATCCTGTCAGTGGTCCTGGCATGGTTGTAGAACAAGGAAGGAAGGTTGGACTTGAGGAAAAATGAGCGCAGCTGAGACAGGAGATGGTGGGTACAGGCCATACCACTGGCTGCCTCCTAAGATAGGAAGGCATTTGAATTTTTTCTAAGGGAGATGGAAAGCCATTGGAGGAAGTAGCATTTCCTTTACCTTTTTAAAAGGTCACTGTGGTGGGCCCTATTCTTTCACTGGTGCCTTTTAATAAAATTTCATAATTTCAATCTCATCCAATTTATCACTTTTTTTCTTTATATTCAATCTTCTTTTCTGAGAGAGAGAGAGAGTGCTCGTGCATGCATTGGGGGGTGGGGAGAGAAACAGAGCTAGAGAATCTCAACCTGACTCTCCGCTGAGCACAGAGCCCCATAGGGGCTCGAACTCACCTGCCCAATCATGATCTGAGGAGAAATCAAGAGTCGCTTTCTTATTTCCTTCTTAAAGTTGTATTATCTTTACCTTTCTCAATTACACCTACAATCCATAATTATAGCTATAATCTGGAACTTCTCTTTGCGTGCAGTATGAATTACAGGTGAAAATTCTTTTTTTTCCCCACATAGATAATCAGTAGTCTCAGCATTGTTTTTGGAAACACTAATCTTTTCTCATGGCCACCTTTGTTATGAGTCAGTACCCTAGTCAATTCAGGCTGCTATAACAAAATACCGTATAATGGGTGGCTTATAACCTTAGGAGAAATTTATTTCTCATACTTCTGGAGGCTGGCAGTCAAGATCATGGTATTCACATGGTTGGTTCCAGTGAGAGCCTGTTCTCTGAGGTAGACTGCCAACCTTTCATTCTATCTTCACGGTGTAGAAAGAGAATGAACCACCTCTCACCTCTTATAAGGGCACCAACCTTATTTGTGAGTACCTTCATAACCTAATTATCTTCTAAATGTTCTGCCTCCCAGGGCCATCACACTAGGTGTTAGATTTCAGCATATGAATTTGGGGGAGGACACAGGTCAATCAGGTTATCCCAGGCATACAGGTCTATTTCTGGTCTCTGCTCTGGTATATTGTATGTCTTTCTATCATGTGAACAGACTTTATAGAAAATATTTAATGATGCCAGTTAAAAAGATGGATGTGACAAGAAACATAACTCTTATATTGTTCATTCCTGCTGCACTTTCTTGTGGAAGGGGAGTAAAGTATAACTGGAAAACTGAGGACCTGCCCTGTTTATTTATACAAAGTAGATTATCTAAACCAACTTATTTTAAAGCATCTTTGGGATTTTTTTTAGCTCAAAAAATAAATAAATAAAATATTTAGATTCCAAGTTAAAGACTGTCTGAATCTCTGATGCTCACACCTTTACCCATTTTGATCCATTTCTAATGAAAAATATAAACAAATTATTTAGAGCTACATTTTTCGAACTTTTTTGAGTAACAAAATGCTGGTCTAGGGGTGCCTAAGTGGCTCAGTGGGTTAAGCCTCTGCCTTCAGCTCAGGTCATGATCTCAGGGCTCTGGGATCAAGCCCCACATGAGGCTCTCTGCTCAGCAAGGAGCCTGCTTCTCCCTCTCTCTCTCTGCCTGCCTCTCTGCCTACTTGTGATCTCTGTCAAATAAGTAATTCTTTTTTTTTTTAAATGCCGGTCTACTCACTAATGGGTTCCAGCTCACAGTCTGAACAAAATACACATAGATCTGAAAATTCAAACAATAAATAAACAAATAAATAAACTACTATACATGATTGTATACCCCACAACTAGCTCTTTTATATATTTTTCTTTTCCCAAATAAGGCAGAACTCTTTGTATGTTAAACTTCACCATTTATTTTCACTTCTTCAAAAACAATACAAAACAGTAACCAAAATCTTCTACAGTTTTTGTAATTAGAGTATACAGACTTTAAAAAGCCTGGAGGGGGGCGCCTGGGTGGCTCAGTGGTTTAAGCCGCTGCCTTCGGCTCAGGTCATGATCTCAGGGTCCTGGGATCGGGTCCCGCATCGGGCTCTCTGCTCGGCAGAGAGCCTGCTTCCCTCTCTCTCTCTCTGCCTGCCTCTCCATCTACTTGTGATTTCTCTCTGTCAAATAAATAAATAAATAATCTTTAAAAATAAATAAATAAATAAATAAATAAAAAGCCTGGAGGATCCAATGTGCCATAATGATTTTCTCTTGTACAAATGTGCATTTTTATAGGTTTTCCGCTTACCACATTACAGATTCGAAAGATCTCTAAAGGTAACGTTAAATAGCTGATTATGTGGAATAGAATATATTTCTAAAAGCCAAGGTAATTCTAGAGAGAGAGAGAGAGATGGCACTGAGTTTCCAAAAGATTTTCTGAGAGGTGTGATTCTTGACTTGCGTCTTGAAAGAGATATAAACTTGGAATCAGGATTGGTGTTGAATTTTAAACATAATTTTTTTTTTTTTATAAATTTTTTTTTTTTAAAGATTTTATTTATTTATTTGACAGAGAGAAATCACAAGTAGAAGGATTGGTGTTGAATTTTAAAGAGGAGTGGTATTAGGTTATCCCATAACATACACTGCATTTTCTGGGCTGGAACTGGAATTAGATTGTGGAACTCATTTTTGTTCATTAACCATATCCTAAATCCAAAATAGCATCTGGACTGGATCCTAGAATGGATTTTTTTTTAAAGCAGATTAGCAGAAAAACTGGTGAGGTCCAAGTAAAAAATTTTAACAGTATTGTAACAATGTTGATTTCTTAATTGTACAAAATATGCATTGGTTATGTAAGACGTTAACATCAGGGGAAGCTGGGTGAAAGGATATATGAGAACTCTGTATCATCTTAGCAAATCTTCTAAAAATCCAAAAGTATCTCCAAATAAAAGTTTTTTCAGGGGCGCCTGGGTGGCTCAGTGGGTTAAAGCCTCTGCCTTCGGCTCAGGTCATGATCTCAGGGTCCTGGGATTGAGCCCCGCCATCAGGCTCTCTCTCAGCAGGGAGCCTGCTTCCCTTCCTCTCTCTCTGCCTGCCTCTCCGCCTACTTGTGATCTCTGTCAAATAAATAAATAAATAAATAAGTTTTTTCAAAGACCATGGAATCTGTGGTTGACTCAATTTTTTTTTTAATTTTTATTTATTTTTTGGGAAAGGATAAGAGAGGATCTAATATAAGTTGGAGCCCTGAAAATTTTCTTCATATGAACCCAATTTTAATAGGTTCTCCAGTAGGAAGGGAGGTTATATGAATAGTACCTTCTTAAGAGGAAAAAAGGATCTTATGAAACTGCCAAATAACATTAAAAAATTATTGCCAAAGGTCCAAGAGAATATGCAGTTTGAAAAATAGCCTTAAAAAAAAAAATAGCCTTAAGGTCCCCCACTTAGGCCCACAGCTGAATTCTCCCAGAGAAAATGAAACATGACAATATTTGTGTGGTTATAGCTTTCATCTAAAGAGCATGAAGACTGATGAAATGTATGACAGTATGATGACAAGTCTCATTCTTGTCAGCGTGAAGCATCAAACAGCTTCCACTTAGATTAAAAAATAAAAGTAGAGTCCACCTTCACCCATTTCTCCTATCATCCCCCCCACCTGCTACTTCTGTGTGAAGTGGGTGAAAAGGCACAGTTTCCAGTTATAAAATAAATAAGACCTGGGGATGTAATGTACAGCCTGGTGACTTTAATACTACTAATAATATATTGTATATCTCAAAGTTGCTAAGAAAGTAAATCTTAAAAGTTGTCATCCCAAGAAAAAAAATGTAACTTTGTGGTAAAGGATGTTAACTGGATTCATTGCAGTGATCATTTCACTTTCTATATATAGCATCATTCTGTATACCTGAAACTAATATAATGTTATATATTAGTTATATCACAATAAAAAAAGTACAGAGTCAAAATATGCCTTAGTATGCCTTCTTAAAATAATCTACTAAGATCTCAAATTCTAAGGAGAAACGTAAATATTATTAAATAGATTTTTGTTGTTGTTGTTGTTGGTAGAGTAACTCTAAAAATACATTTCAGAGGGGCGCCAGGGTGGCTCAGTGGGTTAAAGCCTCTGCCTTCGGCTCAAGTCATGATCTCAGGGTCCTGGGATCATGCCCCACATCGGGCTCTCTGCTCTGCAGGGAGCCTGCTTCCTCCTCTCTCTCTGCCTGCCTCTCTGTCTACTTGTGATCTCTGTCTGCCAAATAAATAAATAAAATATTTAAAAAATAAAAATTAAAATACATTTCAGAAGCTCTTTAAACAACTGACTGACTGAACCTGACAAAATTAACCTTACCTTTAAACTTTATGTCAAGACAGCAAGACTTAGAGTCTAAACTTTGGCCCATAAACTAATAACTGCAGTGCTTTGAAGAAGGCACTTGTCATTACTGACTTTCTATTTCCTTATCTGTGAAATGGGTAGCAACAATTCATAAGGTTGCTAGCAAGATCAAATAAGTATGTAAATAGGCATTATAAATGATAGAAAATAATAGTGCAAGAGACTTTTTATAAAAGATACAATCATGGCATCTCTAAAATGCCATAATATAAGATAAAATGCTGTATCTCAAAGAATTAAGCACACGAGGTTTTCTTTTTTGTGGTTTCATTAATAAATAATTAGCATATATCACTGAACAAGTTGAAGATGTACAACATGATGATTTGATTTACATCATTGTAAAATGGTTTCCAGAATAGGATTAGGTAACATCGATCTTCTCATATAGATACAATAAAAAGAAAAGAAAGGAAAGAAGGGAAGAAAAATTTCCTCTTGTGATGAGAACTCTCAGGATTTACTCTCTTAACTTTCCTGTAGATCAGTGTTAACTATAGTTATCATGTCATATGTTACATTGCTAGTATTTTATCTTATAACAGAAAGTTTGTACCTTTTGATCACCTTCTTCCAATTCTTCCTCCTCTCAACCTCTGGCTCTGGTAACCAAAGTCTGATCTCTTTTTCTTTTCCTTTCCTTTTTTTTCTTTAAATATTTCATATTTAAGTGCTATCATACAGTATTTGTCTTTCTCTTATTTCACTTAACATAATGCCTTCAAGTTCCATTCATGTTGTCACCAATGATAGAGTTTCCTTGTTTTTTATAATTGAATAATATTCCATTTATATACACATACCACTTCTTGATCCATTCATCCATCTATAAACACTTGGGTTATTTCCACGTCTTGGTTATTGTGAATAATACTATGAAAGTAAGGGTACAGATTATCTTTTCAAGTTAATATTTTCATTTCCCTTGGATATATTTCTAGAAATGAAACTGCTAGATCATATGGTAGTTCTATTTTTAATTTTTTAAGGAATCTCCATACTGTTTTCCACAGCGGCTGCAGCAATTTACAACTCCAGCCATAGTGCACAAGGGTATCTCTGGCCTAGTGTTTGTTAATCTCCTGTCCTTTTGATGCAGGCTGTTCTAACAGGTGTTGTACCCTTGAGTTCTAATCTGAGTTCAGCTACTTAGTTTACTTATTTTCTTTCTTGGTGCTTCAGAGTTATCATTTTGTTAAGATTTTTATTTATTCATTTGAGAAAGAGAGATACAGAGAGAGAGAGAGAGCATTGAGCAGGGAGAGAGGCAGGGGGAAAGGGAGAACCAGACTCCTCACTGAGCCAGGAGCCTGATGCAGGGCTCAATCCCAGGACCTGGAGTTCATGACCTGAGCCCAAGGCAGATGCTTAACCATCTGAGCCACCCAGGCACCCCTAGAGTTATCATTTTTAAATATAAATGAAATGATGATAATAATAGTAATGATAATCATTTTAAAAATTTGGTTTTTAGATAAAATGAGTAAATGTATGTAAAGCATTCAATTACTATTAGGAGGTAACACATAGACTGAAGCTCCAACAATGAAACAAAGTTTACAAGTTTAACTTTAATATACACTTAGGTATGAAGCATGCTTTCTTGGAACAGTCCATTCCCACTGTTCTTGGGATGAAGATTTAACTTCTATTGGGAGTCTGGCATTGCATAACCCCGCTTGCTCTCCCTCCTTAAATAGCTATTTCCTCTTTTGTTAAGGCAAGTCGGGGGAATTTTGCCTTCTGATCTGCCTTCAGATCATAGCAGCTCTAGGGAACCTTCCCTGAACTTCTAGATTCCGTTACAGCTTCCTGTTAAGGACTCCCATAATACCAAATATCTACCCCTCCTTGTCCTAACAATAACTGCATTCATTTTACATTTACAAAGCATGATTATTCAGTTGTTTGTCTTTATTTGAATTTTTGTATTTGTTTACCATGGATTCTTGCACTAATTTTTGTTTATTTTTTTTTAAAGATTTATTTATTTATTTTTAGAGAAAGACAGAGAGCTTATGTGGGGGGAGGGGCAGAGGGAGAGAATCTCAAACAGACTCCCGACCAGGTACAGAGCCCCACCCACATGGGGCTGGATCCCAGGACCCTGAGATAATGGCCTGAAATGAAATCAAGAGTTGGATGCCTAACTGACTCAGCCACTGAGGAGCCCCTCACTAATTTTTACTTTTAAAAGTATTTCATTAAGAACTATTTCATTAAACTATCATTAATTCTAATAACTGAATTTTTTGGCATTCTTTAAATTTTGCTGCAGGGAAAACTGCCAGTTATTTGCCTCACTCTAGTTCCTGCCATGCAACTTCACCTTGAAAACTCCAGAAAGGCCAGGAATACATACCCTCTGGGCCTAGAACAGTGGCCTGTCTGGGGAAAAAATTTAAATATGTGTTGAGTGAATTAAAGCATATTAATAGTTTTCATATTCTAAGATTTTTAAGGAAAATATTGGCTTGTAAGACAGAAATAAATTTTCAAATTACAACTTTTAAAAAGTAGCCAGGATGTTATTTGTAGAATCGCTATGACTAAAGTTCCAGGAATCCAAAAGATTAACTTGTTTCCTTGCACCCTTCCCTTTGTACCAATTTCAAAAGGCAGCCCACTTTTATCGCATGGTTTAATTGGTTCCCTAACTCATGTTGGAGATATGCCTTTAAGCTCAGATCTTACGACAACAGATGAGTTCCTTCCTTTTGGTTTACTTCTTTAGGAAAGCTAAAACAAAATGGGAGCAAAAATAATTTATGTAGAAGGTGGAGTGTGAAATGTAAATTTAGATTTTCTAAATATGTTGTCTCCAGTTTCCAGACAGCACAAACCAAGTGAACAGACTGAATCAGTAGTGAGGAAGGTATTATAAATTAATCTAGCTGATTGTATGCACTGTTTTGACAGTAAAGGGACTGATAAAAAAAAAAAGGGTGAATGAGATGAAAGACAGGATCTTCAGCTTCAGCTCATGTGTGTATTTTTCTCTCTATATATATCACATCATCATTTATATATAAATTATATATTAAGTAAAGATATAAATAAATGATCTACAATCATTTTTATATAATTTGTATTTGTATATTAATATAAAACATGTTTTATATGTTTAACATATATTATCTATACATATAAAGTATATATAAATGATTATGTCACTTATTTATATTTTTATTCATATATATAAATAATGGTGATTCCTTAGAAAGAGGAAGAGAAAGAGAGATACCTACAGTGAGAAGGGGGACTTTTAAAGAACAATGGCATTGCCATTTAAAGGCTTGGAAAGAATTGTCTATTGGGTTTCTTGAAGTGGTGTTTTTATTGAAACCTAAAACATTAACATTTTTATCACCAAAAAAAACAAAAACAAAAGGCTGCTGAAAACCGAACTGAAAACTTGTCTGTACGGTTTATACAGACCGTACCACAGAGAACAGGAGAGAAGTAGTTTCTGATAATCTCTGCCTTCAGAAACTCATCTACAAATAATATGTTCCAAGGTAAGGAGCAAGGAAGCTTTATGTAATTTCAGTATCATATGGATGAGGATCTGGTATGCCCAGTGAGGGAGACGACAGAAAAATACTGTAGAAAAACAGTTTACATATTTCCCCTCCTGGAAATAATCTTTTACTTTCCGATATTACAATTGATAATTATTCTAAACAGATTAAAAAAAAAAAAAGTGTGGAGAACTGTTCCCAGATATATATGTGAATTGCAGACCAGCTTCAAGTAAAATTTAAGAGGTTTTTAAACATTGATTTGGGTTTTTGTTTTAATGGTCTGTGTGCTTACACGAACTATTAAACTTCACTAGACCATAGCCAATGGCGAATGTTGATTGACCGCGGCTTTCAAAGTGAGTTGTGTTACCTTTAGGGATATGAACAGTCACATTAATGGCTGAAAAAGAAAAAACAGTTAATTCTGGGGCTGGAGGTAGAGTGGGGTGGGGACTGGAGTTTGGGGGAGGGTAAGAGAGAGTGCGGGGCAAGGTGTGGTATGCTTTTAGGTAAAACACTACTTCTAAAGGGTAAAACTGCCTCTACCTCTGGATTTTCATTTCATTGATAAGTAACTGTTTAAATACGATTATACCTACTTTCATTTGTTCAAGAGACATTTACTGAGGGCCTACTACACGGGAAAGCTAGGCGATTGCGGTTCACAGAGGTTTGCCCACGTGGTAATGGCCCAGCGCCGGGGGACTGACTCGCAGAGGGAGGAGTCACCCCCGTAAGGAAGGCGCTAGGCTGAAGGTGACCGCTAAAGGCCGGGTCTAGGCGGCCTACACCGACCTGGGCGGCCTACCCTGACCTGGGCAGAGCAGAGCCACACCCGCCACCACGCCCACTGCTACCAGATAGCTCTACCCTTGAAGGTTTGATAGAGCTGTTCCTAAACTAATCAATGCGGGGCGCTGAACTGTAGGTGTAGCCTAATTTGAATGTGTCCATCAAAAAGAGGGTGGGCCTAACTGGCTGGTTTCAGCGGCTGTAGGGGCTCGAGTAGCAGTTAATTCTTGCTCTTACTTGAAACCCGTGGGATAGGAGGTACCAGAGTGCATCTTGGTAGCACAGGTAAGTCTTGTTTTATGGACCTTTGCTTTTTTTCAGATCTAGGAGGAAAGGTATTGAGTTCACTCCTTAGAATGTATTTTTAACATGAGTTAAAGGTTTTGAAAACCGTGGACCAGAAGCCTTTTATCCTAGAACCAAGTGGGGAATGGACCTTGGCCCAGAGACTTCTAGTGTTTATACCGCGTTGACTATAGCTGCTCTGGGCCACTGGCCTTAAACTCTTAAAAGAGAGAAAGGAGAAAAGTAAAGACCTTATCTTGAAAGTAGATGCCTGGTCGAAATTTCCTTAAAGCTGCATTCTTAAAATTTTGCTTAAAAAAATAGAAAAATTATATTTCACTGCAACAAATGGCTAGATCTATTTTCCTTTAAAATGTTTATATTAAAATGTTCACTTTTCTTTACAAGTCTTAAAATGTTCAAATTATTAAATCAAGAGAGCACACCTGTCTTCCCTTTTCTTCCCGGTTATCTCTGCAAGTGACACTACCATCTGCTCAATTACTGCAGTGAAAACCTAGGACCACTTACTCATTGACCCCTCTGTTTGCCTTACTCCCTTTACCTAATCCTCCCACTGGTTCAGAAGGTTCTGTTCTCCCTCTCTCCCGCCATTTCATCTCCGCTACCAACACCTGCTCCAAACTGTGCTCTTTTCTGGATTGCTAAATAGCCCTAGGGAATTTTCTGCTTTCACCCTGGCCTCCTGAGGTTTATTCTCCACTCACCAGCCTGAGTCATCATTTTAACCTCAGCCAGAACAGGCATTTTCCTGGTCTGAAAGAAACCTGTAATGGCTCCCACTGGTTTGTGAAAGAAATGCAAATGGCTCCCCGGGCTCCCAGGATTCTGCGAGGTCCTCAACCTTATCTCAGACCACTCTGGTCTCTTCCAGCCCTATGTGCAATAGACATGGCGTCCTCTGTCCTGCAGCATGTTAATCCCTTTGTACTCCTGCTGCAGCCTGGAAAGAACACTGTTCTCCCATCTCTTTGCACTGGCTGATACTTTTCTTTTTCAGGTCTCCACCTAATGCCCTCTCCTTGGAGGCCATTCCAGACATTCTTTCTAAAGATGGCCTCATCATTTCCTTTTCCCTAGCACACCTTAATTGCTTTTATTTTCTAGCTTTTTTCTCAACCTTCAACTATTTTATTTACCATTTTACAAATAATTTGTTTATTTACATTTATATCTCACACAGATAAAAGCTTTATGAAAGCCAGGACCTCAGTATCTTTTTAATGCTTTAGGGTCAGTACCTAGAACAATGTTTGCTACTAAATACTTGTCAAATGACTGAGTAAGTAAATGATGCACCTTGGAAGTACTTCCATCTCAGTCTGAGAAATATAAAATTACATTACTCTCAATCCAGTATGTATTTTTCAACCTCCAGATTTTTCTCTTTCCATGTTTACCCAGTATATTTTCCTAGTTATATCCACTAACAGAGAATGTACTTGTCATATAAACAGGAATTTTTCCCGTTATAAATTAATAAATTACTATTTAAATTTGATACATCACTCTCACGAACTTGAATACTGTAATACTCAGATCTGGCAAATGAGAATCTAGCTTAGAAAAGTAAGGGCTACATAAGTTCATAAAGAGACTACCTCTTTCAGTCCTGATCTCGTAAGAGTTGTCTATCTAGTTAACATCTTGGCATCACTGATAATCAACTTTTAGAAACTTCCATACTGTATTCAAAGTCCCACATAATTTTGTAGGTTTGCTAAATCAGTATCATTATGATTATTAATGGATATTCATCCTTTCATTTCATTAGACAAATGTACTAAGTCCTGTGATTTGTGAATAAAACAGAAGAGAACCTTGCCCTAGCAGAGCTTAAAGTCCATTAGGTAAGTCAAACCTTAAGTAATCAATACCAGAGACTCCATTCAGTGTAAAATAGGAAGCTATGGAAACAATGAGCTTGGGGACCTAATTGAGCCAGCGAATCAAAGGAAGGTTGCCCTGAGGAGGTGCTATTTAAGCAGACATCAGAAATAATGGATGAGAAATAAGCAGGTGCCCAAGCTAATAAGGGAAGGAGGAGTGAGGGTGGGTAGTATTTTACCGAGAGGGAAGAGCATGGCACTTTATTGAAGGGAGAGTTTATTATGGCTGAAAAGTAAATAGAGCTGGAGATACTATCTCTGTCTCCAGAATAAATTTAATAAATTTGGAGAGAAAAGTTGGAATCAATCAAATTGCAGTTACTTTAAATGGACTAAATGGAATGGGGTGGGAGGGGTTATATTGTCCTACTCAAACTTTAGAGTGATTGCAAGTGATTTTGCTCCAAAGATGTTAACATTCATTATACCTTTAAAGAGTCAAGAATTATTTCTAGCTAGGAGAACAAGATTTTGTTAGGCAGAATTTCCTGAATATAGCCTCCTGGTTTAGTTTACCTTTTTTTTTTTTTTTTTTTTTTTTTTCCTTAAATAATAGGGGTGCCTGCATGGCTCAGTATGGTGTCTGCATGGCAGTTAAGTGTCTGCCTTCAGCTCAGGTCAGGATCCCAGGCTTCTGAAATGGAGCCCCGCATTGGGATTTCCTGCTCAGGGGGAAGCCTGCTTCTCCCACTCCCCTTGCTTGTGTTCCCTCTCTGTCTCTGTAAAACAAATCAATCTTTTGGGGCGCCTGGGTGGCTCAGTGGGTTAAGCCGCTGCCTTCGGCTCAGGTCATGATCTCGCGTCCCGGGATCGAGTCCCACATCGGGCTCTCTGCTCAGCAGGGAGCCTGCTTCCTCCTCTCTCTCCTTCTGCCTGCTTCTCTGCCTACTTGTGATCTCTGTCTGTCAAATAAATAAATAAAATCTTTAAAAAAAAAAAAAAGAAATATTTAAAAAAAAATCAATCAATCTTTTTAAAAAATATATAAAAAGAAAATAATACTTCTACCATTTAACATTATACATACACAGCTTGAAAATATATATTGTATTTTTGGTTTGGTTTGGTTTGGTTTGGTTAAGAGTGTGAGTTGGGAAAAGCAGAGAGAATCTTAAGCCGACTCCACCTTGAGCACAGAGCCCTACCAGGTCTTGATCTCATGACCCTGAGATGATGACCTGAGCCAAAATCAAGAGGTGGAGGCTCAACTGACTGAGCCACCCAGATACCCCATACAGCTTGAAAATACATTGAAGTAGCCACCTAGAAAGGATCCTACCATTTACTTTTGGGGGGGTACCTGGAATAAAACAAAGCACGCTTTTCAGTTGCTAAAGAGAGAGTATTTTAAGTTTTTTCTTAAATGTTTGTATACATTATATAAAAACATTTATATATTATATATATAAATGTTTAAGAAGAAATCCAAAACTCTTCCCTTAGCAATTTATATATATAAAATATTTATGTATTATATATAAATACATAATGTATTTTATTTATAATTTATTTTAAAACTAATTTACATAAAATATTTATTTATTTATTTATTATATATTTTTATATATAAATGTTTAAGAAGGCATTTCAAACTCTCCCCATAGCAATTGAAAAACATGTTTTGATGCTGTGTGTTTTTGCCAGACGTAAATAGCATGATTCTTTTGAGGTGATATTTTAAAATATAGCTATTTAAAATATTTTCAAGATGTTAATTTTCTCTCCACTACTTTCACATTTACTCCTTTTTAAACAGGATTTATTTTTGTTCCTACAGCAGGACATCACGACAAAGTTAAGAGAACTTCTATAAGGCACACAATTGTAACATTAAGCAAAAGGTTCCCAGACTGTAACATATTCATGGTATAACTTTTAGATTTTTAAGAAAAAAGAAAGTATTCAAGGCCAAATTCCCCTGTGCATAGAAATGCATGGATTTCATTTGTTTTTTCCTCTGAATCACCATCTTCTGCAGAAGTAGAAACCACATGGGCAGATCCAGCCTCTCCTTATTTTATTTGGAACACGGCCACGCCCCTCCTTTGAAGCATCTGTGGCAGCTTCCGTGCAACAAAAGCAGAGTTGAACAGTTACAGCATAGACCATGGGGCCCACAGAGCTTAAAGCTCTTTATTAAATTAAAAAAAAAAAAAAATGCTACCTTTGGTCTAGAGTAGTATCTGGTGTATCCCAGGACGCAACATAAACTTAAAGGATGAATACAAAGGTGAAATAACACTAGCTCATGTAACCATTCAGCATTAGCTCTGTGCTAAGTACTTTGTAAACATTATTTAATTTGAATTTCACAACAGGATTACACAGTAAGTGACCTTCACTTCTAGTTTTAGCTGCTGGTACCTCAGTCAAGGCCTGCCTGAGCTCCCTATTTAAAATTCTGGATTTCTTTCTACCAGCCCCTTTGCTTATTCTGTACATTTTACCTTCTTTGTTTCGTTTTCAGGGTTTTTTCCCCCCCAAAGATTTTATTTATTTGACAGAGACAGAGCAAGAGGGAACACAAGCAGGGGGTGTGGGAGAGGGAGAAGCATTTAATTTTGTTAGTTAACATAGTATAATACTGATTTCTGGAACAATTCAAATGACACCCAGTATAGCACTTTACCTTTTAATGTGTGGCATTCACAAGAATGTATACACCATGAGGCATAGATTTTTTTTTTTTTGTATGTCCACTTACTGTTAAATCTCAACCCACGAGTAGCCTAGAATAGGGCTAACACATAGTGCCCAGTAATAGTAGGCGGTCAGTTGGAGAGCTCAGATGATTTGTGGGGATACCCAGTAAGATATAGTTACATTGTATCTTAAGATATACAGCCTATGTTACAGTTCATTCTCTTACTTTCTTGGGTTTGTCAGAGAAGAAACAAATGGAAGCATTTCATTATTGAAAAGTGAATTTGAGGCCACTTTTTGAGGTCGTTTTCTGACAATGGTTCTAAAATTGGAATATATTTTATCTAAAGGTTACTGTCTCAGAGGGGGTTTGCTGAAGACAACTTGCTGAGATCACTATCACTTAAAAGTGATTGATATATCCTGGTGCAAATATTTAAGGAAGAAGCAGACAGGACACTATGGACCAGCAACTGAAGAAAAGGGCAAAGACTTGTGGCCAGAAAGGCCTGGCTAGAAGACCCTTCAAGAGGGATAAGCGAAGGCCATCTAAGCCACGGGCAGTCCAGAAGAAACTTCCCGACACAACATGGGCCTTAGAAGATGAAGGTGTGATCTTTGAGACAAGCAATCTGGTTGTTGGAGAAGACTCTTTCTCTGACTGTTACATAGAATGCATAATAAGAGGTGAGTTTTCTGAACCCATTCTGGAAGAAGACTCACTTAAGTCCCTTAACTACCTGGAAGAAGGATCAGAGCAAGAGCTTTCTCAACAGGTTCTTACAGCAAGCTCACTTCTGAAAAAATCCTTGAAATGTGCACAGAAAGGGACAAAACAAGAACTTCCTCAACAGACTGTCAGAGAGAATTCACAGCTTAAGTATTCTGAGTATGTAATGGGCAAGAAGCTTCCTCCTGGAGGAGCACCCAGCATTGACCTACCAAATCCTAAACAGTCTGCAGAATTTGCTAGAAAGAAGCCAGCAAGAAATAAGGAATATGAGGCTCCAGAAAGAATTGTTTGTCCTTACAGTGGATGCCCAAAAAAGGTAAAGAATAGAGCTTCCCTGAGAAAGCATCTCCTTGTCCACGGTCCTCGTGATCACGTATGTGCAGAATGTGGGAAAGCATTCAATGAGAGTTCGAAACTAAAAAGACATTTTCTTGTTCATACTGGAGAGAAGCCATTTCAGTGCACTTTTGAGGGGTGTGGAAAACGCTTTTCCCTAGACTACAATTTGCGTACGCATGTCCGCATCCACACTGGGGAGAAACGTTTTGTGTGTCCCTTTGAAAGTTGTCACAAGAGGTTTACTCAGTCAAATAATATGAAAATTCACGTCTTAACTCATGGAAAGACCAACACAAATCAGTGAAAGAGAAGATGGAAAAGAGTCCTCTAACAGGATAAGCATATTAACAGAAGAGTAATTTGGGGACAAATGGACCTTACTGTTGTCTCCAGGAAAGAGTTTTTTAAAGCAGTTGCAATCCTACATGGCATATTTTTGTTTTAATGTATATAGTGCTCCAGTAGTTTATGACACCATTTTAGGACACTATAGAATTACGTGTTTCCAACAAGAAGGTCTGTAATAATTTACTGAAAAAGCATAATCCTTAATACATTATGAATTGGATTACTGGATATGGGACTTATTTTCACATGCTATAAATAGAAATTTACTTGTTTTTAAAGTGTGTCATTCCCAGTTGTTTAGCTTTTGTCTTTTAGGAATAAACACCATGCAGCGTGTGATAATCTTAGAGAATGTTGGCAGTAGATTGTCAGTAAGTGAATGAGTAGTTAAAAATATTTAAAAGTTCTGGGCTCTCTGCTCAGCAGGAGCCTGCTTCCTCCTCTCTCTCTCTCTGCCTACTTGTGATCTCTCTCTCTGTCGAATAAATAAATAAAATCTTTAAAAAAAAAAATATTTAAAAGTTCAATATATTTTTAGCTTTTTTTTTTAATCATGGTAGAAAACTAGTGAAATCATATAGCTAGATTGGAATGGTTATTTCATAGTGTCAATTTATTGGAATCCATTTTAGGTATTTAAAAGGAAATAAAATCCCAGAGATCCACGAAATCAAGATTTAAAAATCAAAGAGGTGTGTATTGAAAAGTGGTACCATTTATTTGTCTTTGAAACTAATAAAACATTGCCAAGATTAATACTTAAATATTGGTGAGGGCTGGGGGAAAGTCCAGAGTCAAGGTGTTGGCAGGGGTTGGTTTCTTTTCAGTGTAGTGAAGGAAGGCTCTGTACCTGGCTTTGCTCTTTGGTTTATAGATGGTCATCTTCGTGTATACATGGTGGTTTTCCCTTAGAACCCCATCTTTTCCTCTGTGCATGTCAATGACCAGATTCCCTCTTACAAAGACACCAGTCATACTGAATTAGAACCCATTCTAATCTCATTTTAACTTGATCACCTCCATAAAGACCCCATCTCTAAATAAGGCCAGATTCTGGGGTATTGGGGCTAGGATTTTGACACAAATTTGGGGGGATATACGGTTCAACCTGTAATGTGCATTTCCTTAGATCAAATAATTTCATTTCTAGAATTGTATTCCATGGAAGTATATTCATGAATGTACAAAGATACTTACTCAAGGACATTAAGCATATTTTTAATAATATTAACTTCATATCTTAAATGTCCATTAAAAGACAACAGGTTACATAAATCATGATAACCTCTGTATGCAAATATCCTTAAAGGAACCCTGAATGTAAAGGGAAAGAAATAGGACCACAGTCAGGAAAGCCACAGAGGAGGAGGAAGTTTGTTGTTTTTAACAGAATTAAAATTAATAAAATAGATACTCTGGGACAGAATCTGAAGTATTTACATTCTGTGGAAGAAAATTCAGAAAAGGTAATTAAAGATTCTGGATAAGGTGGAGGAATTGTTTGGTCCAGAAGCGCCCAAAACAAACAAAAAACTCTAGCTTCAAAATAGGGATTAACTGAATCCCTGATTAAAATGATCTTCTGATGGGCAAAACATATCAAACTTGGAAAGCATTCCCCCCTCCCTACATTAATATTACAAGTAGTTAGTAGTCAGCATACCATATTTTATGTTAAGATTTGAGACTCCATTGGAGGTAATGATTGTACCATAAATTTAACAGCTTTTCGGGGGGGGAGGGGGACACAAAACAGTATATAAACAGATCAACTTCAAGATTAATTTTGATTTGAGGAATACCAAAATGTACAACCACATGACTTCAAAACAGTTAAAAATGAAGGGCTTAAATTTTTACCTCACTGAGCAAACCATTACTATCGAATATTATACAATTTTTTATTTATAATATATTTGGTATGATTTATACCATCATTTTCTATAGAAATGTATTGAGTTTCTAAGTGAATAGGAACATTGGATTTATAATCCATTCGTAAATTTGTAATTTCCTCTAAATCAAACACCTGAGTATAGAATTTAGGATGGGAATTTGCTATTTGATGCTGGAGCATATGTTTGTCTAGTGTTTGCTCTGACATTAGTGTGTTTGACTTGGTCCTGGATTTCTACCTCAAGAGTTAAATTAGGACATAGCATCTCTCTAGGCCAAGCAAAAAGGGAGGATTAAATAGGGAGCAGTCAAAACTAGATCAAGTCAATGGCAGGGTTTAGGCAGCAGGCTCTTAAGGCCTGGGACTCGGCATCAAGAGGGATCAAGATTGACTAGGCCTATATAGAGGCTGGTCTATTCCCATAGATTACCTCTTTCTGGAGCTGAGGGGCCCAGAACTCAGTATTTACAGCCCTAAAGCTTAAATGTACAAGAAATACCAATTTGGAAAAGGGTGTATCTGGAGTCTAAGGCTCAGTTTAATTCTGATTCAGGAATAAGGTGTTCCTTGGCTTGCATTCGAGCTGTTTTTCCCAAAGAAGACCCCTAAAACTGCTATGAATGTAAAAGGAAGAAGGCACGTGGATGAAAAATTGAAAAAGGAACAGAAAAGGGAATTAGCTAATGCAGATACGTTGTCTAAAATCTTAGTGTTTTGGAAAGGGAATACACACTTTTCTACATTTGCATTCTGAGGAGGAAATGAACACAAGACGTATGAACACATATCCAGAGAAAACTGAAAAAGTTAATCAGCTCATCTAGATTTTTACATGTCTCCAAGTACCAGCATGTTACAAACCTCAAATCCTGATAAACGAACAAATATTTTTCTGTTTTCATGCTGGTATTTGGATTCATGCCCTGTATCCTTTTTTTTGTTTTTTTTTCTTTTTTATGGCCAAACATATTAGTCAGAAGGTAACACCAGAGAAATAGCTTTCCATAGAAAAATGAAAATCTTAAGGCAGAGCCTATCACTTTCTTGGTGTCTCTAACACATAATTAGTTGGCACTTAATTATGGAATGAATAAGTGTAAAAATACAGCATAATAAGTTTTTTTAAAAACGAATTATGCAGTTCTCAAAATTAAAAAGCTAATTACTTGTCTTTATATAAATCTGGTTACTGTGAAATAAGGTGAACAACTTCACGAAAGTAATACTTGCTCATTGAAAGAAATGTAAATACATATTTGTTACCCATGCATGTATCAACTCTTACTCCAAAAGTAATCACCACTCTTAAAATACTCCTAAAAATTGTTAGATTCTTTGATCATTTTTAGTGATAATTATCTTAAGTCTCACTTTTTTCCCCTTCTCATTCATCAAAAGGGGCAGAAGACTGAGGGATCTGTTTATGTCCTAGTATCTTGGATAATGGGGCACTAACTTGCATTGAGAATTATATCTACCAAGACTATGATTAATTAAAAATGTGTTGAGACACACTCCTACTTTAAATTAGTTTCTTTTATCTCATTCTCCAATATGTACACAGATTTCCAAAACAGTCCTACTTGATTCCTTTATTTCACCTTGGCCACAACATACATTAGTAGACACAAGATTCCTATCCTACTCTTATCTAAAAAAGAATTTTATACAAAAGCAGTTTGTCAAATTCTTTTCTGTGGAATATGCATGTGCAGAAATCCGTGTGTGCTTATGTTTTAATTACCTAATGCACTAGCTCTGAATAAATTGCATGATTACATCCTACATTGGACACAGAACAGTGCAAGATATATTAAAAAGCCATTATATTTGCAACTCTGAGCAAGAGACTGTAATTAAAAGGCAATTGGATGAAATTAGCTTTGAGAGTACAAGAGTGTAAGTAGGATTTGGTAAATGAACATTAATGGTTAACATGTGGTTTTTATTATGTCTTTCGCTTCTTCTCTCTGTGACCCTAGGGTTGAATTTCTTAGATTTCAGTGGACTAGACATGTGAAAACACCTGTATGAAGCTATGCTTTACCATGTGGCTAAAGTTATACCCATAAAAGAAGCCAACATAACTTTTGTGACTTTAGTAAATCAAAGGTATTAGGTAAGTTAGAATGATACCCTGGGCATTAATAAACCATTTTTAATGCTCCTAAGATCTTGGATATGTGTCATAAAAGCATAGTTCACACTTCCTGCAGCTCAAAATGCTGGTCATAAAATACACATGTACAAATCAAAGAAGGAATAAAACTTTAAAGAATTTTGATTTTCATGACCATTAAATATAAAAAAGTTGTTAAAGTTACACACAATATGTGGAATACCACTTCACCTTTATCTAAGGCAACCAATACTTTTGCAGACTACTGAGGATCCCGCATGGTACCGATACTTCCCCTGTGTGGGTGTTGAGGTGGTTGTGTTTATCAGGTATATATGCCCAGCAGATCATCTACTTAGGGCAGATTATAGATGGCTACAAATTCTTTCCTATTGCTCCCATTGAGAGCTGGAGTCTGTTTCCCCTCTGAGTTTCTGCTGGACTGTGAATGTCTTGATCAATAGAGTTAGGTGTAAATGATGCTATAACAGCTATGCCAATGTCAGGCCTGGCTTTTAAGAGGCCTGGTAGCTACTGCCTACTCTCTTAAAACTTACTGCCATTTAAGAAATACAACTACCCTAAGACCACCATCCTAGGCAAAATCCAAGCCACCTGTTGAAGCCTGTAAGAGACCTGGAGAGAACAAGGCCAAGAAGCAGTAAGGAGCCATCTTGTACGATCAGCCAGCCTGTCCCCACAAGTGATAACAAATAAACTGTAGGCCCATTACCTGGATAGTCCCTTTCTAACTTCTGACCTACAACATGAAGAACAAAATGATTGTTTCCATGGTGACTATAGCTGATAAAACGATATTACATAGTTCAAATTTGCTGAGAGTAGAACTTAAATGTATTAGTATATACACATATACATATAGTGAGAACATTGTGAGGTGATGGATGTATTAACTAACGAGGTGGGGGGAGTCCTTTAACAATGTATACCTATATCAAATCACAATGTACAGTTTAAAATCTTAAATTTTGTCAATTATATGTCAATAAAGCTGAAAAACAATTGTTTTAAGTCACTTGAGTTTTGGTTTTTGTGCATTATGCAGTATCAGATATAAACACTTCAGAATTGTTACTTAAATTTTATAGTGTAATGATTGTTACATGTATACTTATGTGTATCCATATGGTGTATGCCTAAATTCAAAAGAAACTACTTAGTGTATTTTCTAATTTACATATTAATTTCAGTAAACCGCAGCAGCAAAGTAGGTAGTGAGTTCCTTAGACCAATAGAGACTGATCTGTTGGCAGGATATCTAAGGAAACCACAGCTGCCTTCAATAAAACCCAAACTGAGTTTCTCTGAAGTTGATGGAGGGAGAGTCTCCCCTTGGGAGAAAGTTGCTATTGACCAACAGTTTATGTCATCCTGGGTTGCAATAACTAACTACAGCTACCACCTTCCTTATAGGGCCGTACTCCATAATACCGACCCAAGCATAAGTGCACAGCTCTCTTCATTTTCAGTGAAAATGAAACTGGACATTTAAAAGTCCCATTAGAGGCAAGAGGAACATACCACACAGCCTGATTTCTCAGGTCACAAGCTTAAGAGATACCTACCTGTTTGGGATCCAGAGTTAAAAATAGCTCCAGTGGTTAATTTTGACCTGAGACCTGGTTTAGATTTCTGACTGAGGACCCACTTAACTCTCCTTGCTTACTAAACTCAGTATGTCTAGATGGAGTATTTAAGGAGACCCCTAAAGTTATCCCATACGGGGATATAGGATGTACACAAAGAAGATCTTGCAGAAATTGTTGAACAAATTGTGAAGGCTTTATAAATCCATCTTTAAAAGTTAGAATTTTGTCTTACAGTCAAAGCATTGAAGGAAATAAGTGACATTATCAAATCTACTTTTTTAGAAAAACCATTTGGGATGCAGGGTAAAAGATTGATTGGGGAATAGGAAAACAGGCAGCCGTTGCAATAATCCACAGGAGATACGACATGTCTTATTGGACCTTGTATTTCCAGCACAGGCATAGTACACAATAAATGATTAATGGATGTTTGAATAAATGCTTGACTTGACATAACAAAGTATTTCTAAGCAGTAGTAAAAATAGAAAAGCAACAGATGCACTAAACATCACTGGCACACAACAATCAAAAGACAAATAATGCAATTTAAAAAAATGAGCATAGGGCTTGAATAGACATTTCCTCAGAGAAGATCTGTAAATGGCCAATAAGCTCACGTAAAGATGCTCAACCTCAGGCGCTGGGGAAATGCAAATCAAAACCACCATCATACCACTTCACACTCAATAGAATGGCTATAAAAAAACAAAAACAAAAAACAGAAGTGCTGGCCAGAAGGTGGAGAAATCTGAACCTTCATTCACTGTGGGTGGAAATGTGTAATGATGCGGTCCCTTTGGAAAACATTGCAGTAGTTCCTCAAAATGTCAAGCATGAGTATTACATGACCCAACAAGTTCATTCCTAGAGAGATGTAAAACTCTCCACACAGAAATTTGTATATGAATGCTCATAATGGCATGATTCATAATAGCCACAAAATGGAAATTAGCCAAATGCCCTCCAACTGATAAGTGGATAAACAAAATTTGGCATATCCACACAATGGAATGTTATGTCAGCCATAAAAAGGAACGTGTTAAAATATGGTGACCCTTGAAAAGAAGCCAGACACAAAAATCCTCATATTGTATTATTCCATTTACTTGAAATGTCCAAAATAGACAAACCCACAGAAACTTAAAGTAGATTAGTGATTGCCATGGTCTAGGACATGAAGAGAATAAGTAGTGACCACTAACCACTTATTTCTGGTGTGATAAAAAATGTTTTTACCTGATTACTGTAGAACTGTGAATGCACTAAAAAAGACCTGTATACTTTGAAAGGATGAATTTTATGGTATGTGAATTACATCTCAATAAAGCTGTTACTCTAATAATCACTTCTGCAAAATCCTGTTGTCTTATTAACTACAGATGCTTGCATCAAAAGTAATAACTAAGCACATCAACCAGAGTTAAGAACACAGACATCAGAATCAGGCATACTGAGGGGAAATTCAGTTTCATCACAAAGAGACTGTGTGACTTTGGGTAAAACACATAACGTCTCTGAGCTTCCAGTCATCTGTTAAGTAGGAATAATACCTACCAGAGATGCTGTGAACGTTAAATGAGACAACAGGCAGAAAAGTCCTGAGCTGAAGTGCCTAAGAAATGAATGTTAGATCTTGTTATTCTGTGTATTATAAATCTGACCTCTAGTGGGTGTACTGTGTCAAAACCATGGTCCTGCCCCTTCAGGTTCTTATAATCTTAGAGCACATTATAGGTGGTTGATATAAATTATGTTTCCTTAAGGAGCATATGTATTTTTGTAAGTGTGTTAAAGATTAAAATATTTAAGGTCAGCATCTTGTAGTTTCATTTGTTTTCTAAAACTTGAACCCCTGTGACTTACACATTTGAAGGTTTTCCAAGGGCAGCTTAAAGTGGGTAGATCTGATATTTACCAGGCCCAGTTCACCTTCTCTCCCTTACACCAGCCAGCCTCAACAGACATTTTCTGTTATTAAAGGAACAAGGCAATTCAGAGACCTTTCTCAGTAGCATGGCTTTCCTCTGGTTCCTCTGGCAAAGCCACAAGTGTCCTCAGTTAGAATTGACAGCATCCTTCTAGGTCTAGGTTTTCCCCGAAGTTTTCATTCACTAATATAAGTATTAGTGCTCCTTTGTTGCCAGATATTTTTGGATAAAGTGAAAATAACATACAAAGAGTATTCATAATTTTATGAATTTTTACCAAGTTCTTGATTTTTAGTTTCTTTCTGAAATAATAAGTGAGGGATGGGGCTCAATTAATGATACCCTTGTCCTAATTTGCATTAGTGGAGACCTTCAAAATGGTCCTTCTGCCTGGTCTATAAATATAATTCAGGTTCATCAGTAGGTGTTTTGCAGTGTTAGGAAAATACACTGCCTCTTTGAGGACCTTTAGTCTGGGTAATATTTGAGGCCACTAGGTACATCTGTTACAAGTAGGGTCTGAGAACCACAAAATATTCTGAGTGCTATAACCAGTGACATGTGAATGACAAGATAGCAAGATGTTAATTCAAAGAGTTCTATTTCTAGAATATAATTCTAAGACCTTTTTAGATCTGAAAGTCTGTTCTAATTTAATGGTGTTGACATATGATAAATGAGTCATGTTAAGATAACACAGTAAAAGGTAAGAAAGATAAATTACTGTTTTATTGTTATTATTGCTTTATTATTACTAATGACTTAGAGACGCGATTTCAAAAACCATGGTCTTGGCTTTGGAGGAAATTCTACGTGTCTAGAGTGGCTAAATAATAAAGATACACATTCACATTTGCAAAGTGCTTTGAGAATGAAAGGTGAAGTGTGAGCACAAAATGCCATGGAAAATGGAACTGAATGTGTCTTTGCCAAAATTCATAGTTGAAGCTTGAACCTCTAGTACCTCAGAATATGAGATAAAGCTTTTACAATGTGGCTCAGGTAAAATGAGGTACTTAGGATGGGCCCTGATTCAGTCAGACTGCGGTCTTTATAAAAAGAGAAAATCTGGATGCACAGTAGAGACCCCGAGGATGGGTGCCCACGAATGAATGGCCTTGTGAGGACACAGACGGAAGGCAACTACCTACAAGCCAAGAGAGAACTTGAGGGAAGGGTGGGGACAAAACAAAATAAAACAAAACCTGCTGACACCTTCATCTTGGATTTCAGACCTCCAGAATGTGAGAAAATAAATGTCTGTTGTTTAAGCCACCCAATCTGTGGAATGTTATTACAACTCGAAGAGATTACACAGGCCACTTTGTGGAAGTGCAGTCAGAGGAAAAAGTAGGAGCAAAGGCACGGAGGCCAGAAACAGCACAGCACAGGCAGGAATAAACGCTGGGCAAGAAGTTCCAGAGAATAGACTGGAGGCGTGCATGGGTGCCTTGGGCTAACGAGATCTTCATACTGTGCTGAGGAGCTTTAAGTTCTCACAAGTAGAAACTTAAGCCTTTGACGGGAGAGTTCTAGGTCACTGAGGATGGTTTTGTTTTGTTTCCTTTTAGTTGCTTTTGTTTTAAGAACTGAGAATATTTTCAAGAAATGTAGCAAAGTATAAAGCATAAATAAGAGAGAAATACACTAAAATTTTTACCAACTAGAAGGAAACTACTGGTGAATACATTCCTTAAATATCAGAGAGTTTATTCAGAAGAGCAATACGTTCAGATCTACATGTTATATCTAACACTATCGTTGTGACTTGTGGATGTCAGCATCTGTGAAGCAGGGGAGAAGAACAGATTGAGAAGATAGCTCTATTTGGAAAAGACACAGAAAGCCTGAAAAAAGGCAAATACTGTAAGGATAAAGAAGAAAGAGATGAGTAAGGTAATGTGTAGGTGAAATCATCAGGACTATGGTGATGCATGGGAGGAGGAAGAAACTTCTGGAATGGTCCTTAGGTTTCCAGTTTGGAAGAGTGAGTAGGCTGTTGATACCAGGAAGGGAAACGGAAGCTAAAAATGAAGGAGGAGGAGCAAGGAGAAACTATGTGATATGTTCAGTTTAAGAAGAGACTCAATGTGTGTGTTGGGATAAGAATAAGAATCACTATAAATCAAATTTGGGGAAGCTAAGAATTCACATTCCACAATTTTATGGACTTCTTAAGACAGTTAAACTCTGCATTGCAAAATAAATAAATAAGTAAATAAATCAGAGTAAATAAATCAGAGAGGATAAGTAGTATTTTAACAGATTAAATGTGAGATAGTTTCATTACATTTTCAACCCACCAGATTGACTAGTAAGTCCATGGCAAACCTGAAACATGTAAAATCAAAATCAAAACAGATCAAAGTCATTTTTCTGCAGCAGTCAAATATTTATTTGCACATAAGATAGATATGATCGACAATGTCCAGCCAATCTTTAAAATAATTAGGAATTCAAAGACCTGCTATCTAGAAATTTCTCTAGTCAAAGAAATAGCCATAGTTGTAAAATAGCTGACAAGCCATTTATTAAAACAGCAGGCGACTAATGCTTCTCCTTGTTACAAGGTTACATTATAAATCAACTTAGAGGGGCAAAACCTTGTAGGAGACCTGTAGGAGGATGAGCAGAACAATTTAAACTATTAAAAAAAAAAGTCCTAAAGTGCATATCTTACTTACAGAAAGAATGAGGTTTAAAAGGATGATAATTAACAGAAATTGACACAGCTGGCATCCAGCAAGTTTCAATTGCAAAGATCATATAAATTGATTTATAATGTTCCCATGTGACTAATGAAAGTAGATTGGTGACCATATTGTTCTAAATGATTGCATTAGAGAACATTATTACTTTAGAGAAGCTCACATTAATAATAAAATCATTATCACCAAGGAATAAATAAAGTAATACTTTTCAGAATCAACGTGTTGGATTTTAACACTCATACTTTATTATTATTAACCGTCTTTCAAAATGATTAAAATGAAAACTTCAAAGAAGCATCAGTTCTGTTCTTCATTTTATTTTTCCCTTGGAAGAAAGAAGGATTCAAACCTTCCTGATGTCAGCACTTAGAAAGGTTAATTATTCATACAGAACAATGAAGAGGAAGCACTAGATTTAATTGGACACATGCTTCTCACATTTAAAGATAGGGGAGTAGATAATGATGTCCCTTTTGTGTCCTTCCAAAAGAAATATGGGGAGCTGATAATGTCTCACATAAGTCTTAAAGGAAGAAAATGTAGAGCATGCATTTTCGTAAATCACTCACTCATTAAGGAAAAAACTCAGAAGAAATGTAGTCTCAGTAAAATGTAATCCTTTCACAGAGCTTAGATATGATCAAATTTAAATATCTTACTTTGGAAACAGTAAATTTGACATCACTAGCCTCTAGAGACTAGTAGGAAATTCTGACATATAAAGTTTTATCTAAATACAGGGACTTTCTGGTCAAGGAAATAGTTAAAAGTAATGAACAAACAAAAAAATTGGACCACAGAGCATTCCACCAATGAATTCTGGTGAAAGCTTACATGGAAATGGTGACAGTAATATTCTTTTGTTCAAAGTAAATAAACTATACTGTAAACTGCATGAAGAAAGATAAACTAAAACTTTCTGTTTATCTCTGTATCCCCTGTGCCTACCGTAGTATCTAGTATGTAGTAGGCAGGGACTAAACTATATGTTGAAAGAATGAACTTTGGAAAGGTCAATTCTAGGACATGTACTGACAAGAAGTAGTAAGTATTCTTAGAGCAAAAACCATTCATTTACCAATTTTTTAATGCAAATCCCTTTTTGACGTATTAGATGCAGACAAATGTATAGATCCTGAAGTCACTTGCATTCCACTTGCCCCTTTCCAGACATTATCCACCCTCACCCAAAACCACTCCGCTGACCTCTAACACCACTGTTACTGTTAATGGCATCTGGGAAGTTTCTGGTTTAAGGCTGTTATAAATAATACTGCTATGAATATTCTTGTGTCTTTTCTTATGTCTTTGGAGAAAAAAATGTTCTCATTTCTTCTGAATATAATTAGAAATGGAACTGCTCATTCTTTGGATATGTATATGACGAACTTTAAAATATATTTTCAGTTTTCTAAAGCGAGAGGGAAAATTCCCCTAAAGAGTTGTCTTAAGTGATGGGTGGGAGTCCTTTTTATTAGTTGTGTGTGTGCTCAGTTCCCTCCCCCATGAACCAGGTCTCCAACATTCTCTATTTGGTCTACCCTCCCTGGTGATCTCATCCAGTTTTAGGCCTTCATTTTATTATTTTTTTTAAGATTTTGTTTATTTATTTGTTTATTTACCTGCGAGAGTGCGAGCAAAAGCAGCAGCAGGGTTGGCGGGGGAGAGGGAGAGTCAGCAGGAAGTCTGATGCGGGGCTTGATCCCAAAACCCTGGGATCATGACTTGAGCTGAAGGTAGATGCTTTACCGACTGAGCCACCCAGGCACCCTCTGTTTTAGGCCTTTAAATGTCTTCTGTGGGTAACATAATTCCTCAAATATATACTACCTACTTATCACCTCCACTTAAATATCATCTATGAATCTCAAATTCAACAAGTCTTTATCTCTACACTTCAAGTTCCCCTCCTTCCCCTCTCTTCTGGTGCTACGCTTGCATGCTCAGACTCCTCTCTGTCCACACTGACCTCCTTATTCCACAAGGAAGGTGTAAGTATGTTCCCACTTCAAGGCCTTTTTATACGTGCTGTTGCCTCTTTCTTCTGTCTGGAAGACTCCAGACATCCACCCAACTGGATTCCCCAGCCCATAATCTTCATTAAGTCTTTCAGGGAAACTTCTCAGCAAGATCTCATCTAATTAATGTTTTCTGCTTTATCACTCATCACCACCTAATGTATATTTTCTTGTTTATTTGTGTTATTTTCTATCTCTCTCCTCTGAAATGTGAACGCTATGAGGGCAGGAATGTTGGTTCACTTCTGTATACTCCATGAGTTCAGTAACTTTGTTTTGTTTTTGCTATATCCTAAACACCAGTAAGAGAGTCTGGTGCACAGTAGCCATACAGTAAATATATGCCAAATGAATAATAAACTTACTGAAATCTTATTTGGCAATGTAAATAAATTGCCTGAAATTAGTGATAATACTACAAACAGAGTCTTACAAGTAGCCCACAAAAAGAAATTATAATCTATCTTATGTACTCTCTCTTACATATGTGAAGCCTTCTCACAGATAACATAAAATAGTTTTGAACAGTTGTTTCATTTATACTCTCTGAATCTCTAGGTTTTTATGTGCTGCAACCTTTCTCAGTATCTTGCCTGAGTCAAAATAAGCAATGAAGAATTTTACCCACTATACGAAGATCAGCCTGAAATTCATTCCATATTTTACTCTCTATATATTTTAGTAAACTCTAACACAAGATACACAATGCATCTTTCATATCCTAAGAATTTCAAAAATACAAAAATCTAAAAATTATAATTAAAAAATAAAAAATACAAGAAATATTTTATTCACTACAAAACAAAACAATAAGCAAAAGTACAATTCAAGTGGCATATACATGAGTGACAAGGGGTTATCTGTACAAGCTTCACTAAAATTCTAATTCTTCTATCTTCTACTCTTGAATAAAGAAAAAGAGCTATCAGTGAGAGTACTTCATTCTTAAAATTCTTTCCAGTAAACTGTATATGAATTCATAGGTTGTATAAAAGTTTGTAAGCATTTACTTTCTACTTATTATAATTTTTGATAATGGAAGTAATACATGATTATGATGCATAATAGGAGAATTTACAGGAGTGCCTGGGTAGCTCACTCAGTTAAGCATCCAACTCTTGATTTGGGCTCAAATCATAATCTCAGTGTGGCGGGATTGAGCGATACATCAGGCTCTGTGCTGGGCACAGAGTCTTCTTGGGTTTCTCTTTCCCTCTGCCCTTCCCCCTGCTTGTGTGAGTGCGCGCTCTCTCTCTCTCTCTTTCTCTCTCTAAGTAAATGAATTAATCTTGGAAAAAAAAATACAGAGTAAAAAGTTAGCCACATCCCACCCCCCTAGTTCTTTCTTCATATGTCACTACTGTTAAGTGTGTAGTATTTTCCCTCTCCTTGTATGCATCTGAAAGTGTGTGTATGTATATATACCTAAGTTTGTAATACATATTTATAGCATGCATGGTATGACTTTATCTCCCCCATGAAACTCTTGCTATATGTGTCTAGATATATTTGGATTATTTTTAAATGGGCTACTTTGAATATTATATGACCATGTTTTACTAGTAGCACTATATTCTAGAGGGTTTTCTGTATATAAAAGTCTATCCATTCTTTTTAATGACTGCATAGTATTCCTTAATATGAATACGTTGTATTTTATTTAACCATTTGCTATCAGAGAGTATTTAAATTATTTACAATGTCTTGTTATTATCAGAAATAGTACAGTAAATCCTGGTGTATGACTTGTGCATAAGTTGTGACTATTTCTTTAGGTCAGTAGTTCTCAAGAGTGTGGGTCTGGAGCCCCCTAGTACGTTATGTCCCTTTGTACTTGTGTCAATATTTACACCTATGAGGCAAGAGCAACAATGAATAAGTCAGTCTGTAGTTTAGAACAAGTCAAGGCACTGGCACCAAACTGAACTAGTCATTATATCCTTCTCTACCATGCATCAAACACTGACACTTTTATAATGAAAAAATGATTTATAATAGACTGCATCTAATCCAAAATTATAATCAATGGTTCCAAATTCATACATAAATTCTGTTAACTTCTGTTCAAATTAAAATTCTTTTGACACATATCTCAAATGCCAATATTCCTAAATTATACTCATAGATAAGTACACTCCAAGTCATCTAAATGAGTTGATTTGGGCTCTGTGCTAGATAGCCTGCCAATATGGTTGCCAACAATTCTTCCCAACTAACCCTTCAAGCACAGACCACTCCTCACGTCAAGAGCAGATTCTAGGGCACCTGGGTGGCTCAGTTGGTTAAGCAACTGCCTTCGGTTCAGGTCATGATCCTGGAGTCCCAGGATAGAGTCTCACATCAGGCTCCCAGCTCCACAGGGAGTCTGCTTCTCCCTCTGACCTTTTCCCCTCTCACTCTTTCTCTCATGCGCACTCTCTCTCAAATTAATAAATAAATAAATAAAATCTTTGGGAAAAAAAAAGTAGATTCTATTTCCTCTCCATTCAAAGATGAGCTGTATTGTGACTTGTTCTAACAATAGAATTTGGTGGAGGACCCATTCTAGAACTTCTGAGCCCAGGCTTTTTGGAAGAAGCTTCTAATTATAAAGTAGCTAAGGCTAAACTATTGAATGAAGAGAAACCCTAAGAAATGACCACCCATTGGGTGTAGTCCTGCCACTGCTGAGCTTTTAGTTGAACACAGAAGAACAAAGACCTTCATCTCTTTTTTTTTTTTTTTGAAAAGTACTTGTTAGCATTTAATGAACCTCCCCACAGGAGGCTTCAAGCTACTAGAATGAAGGTGCCACCCTCACACCCTTAATCTTCTTCTCTGCTCTTCTACTGAAGAATTTGGCCTTCATGATGGCAGGCTGTTTTGGGAGTTTTCTCTTTCCCAAAACTTTATAGTAGCTGGATCGCACCACATCAATGGTAGAAGGAGCTCCAGTCTTGTTTTTGGTGGCATTTACCCATGTCTGCTCACTGATTAAGGTCCTCAGTTTATCAAAGTTGACAGTTGGGCAGAAGCTCTGGTTCCTCTTTAAGTGGTCATGTCTCATACTAACTTTTACAAAGTAACCTGGGGGATATTTATCTAAGTTGATCCTATGGTGATATATCCCACCACCAGCATTACCCCGGCTTCCTGGGTGCTTCTGGTGCTTTACAATGTGACTGTGGCCATGGCTCATGTGGCCCCAAAGTTTTCGGGTCTTCCTCAGTCTGGATGGCAAGTCAGCAGCCCAGAATACCTTCATCTGATGCACTGTGATGAAGAAAAGCTTCCCAGCTGAACTCAGTCTGCCCTTAAGATTATAGATAAAATAATAAATTGTTGTTGTTTTAGGTCACTGAGTTGGTGTTTTTTAATTATTCAGCAAATGAAAACTCACTTTTTTCAAAGTAAGCAATGAATAATTGACCATTCAACCATCATATTTGAATATCTAACACTAAGCCACATGAAATTTTTTTCAGAGGGAGGCTTTTTTTTGGTTAATATTTTATTTTGATATAATTACAAACTCACGGAAAAGTTGTAACAAGAATAGGATGAGAGATTCCCATATACCCTTTACATTTTTATCATCTTTGCTCCATGATTCTGTCTCTCTTTATCTGTCTCCGTGTCTCCTTCTCTGTCATTCTTCCTTACATTTGAAAATAAGCTAGAAACATCCTATCCCTTAATTCCTGAACATTTCAATGATTATTTCTTAGAACAAGGATATTTACTTACATGAACACAACACAGTTGTCAAATTTAACTTGGATAAAACTATTATCTGATAGGCAATCTCTATTTCAAATTCTGTCCATTTCCCCAGTAATATCCTTTATGGCTACTACCTCCCCTGTCCCCTGGGTTGAGGATCCAATCCAGGTTCACATATTTATTACATGACAATTGTCATAATCTTTTCCTTTCCTTCAATATAGAAGAGTTTCTTAGCCTTTCTTTGTGTTTCTTGACCTTGACATTTTTGAAGAGTACAGGCCAGTTATTTTGTAGAATGTCTCCCAAATTGGGTTTGTCTGTTGTTTCCTTATGATTAGACTCAGATTGTGCCTTTTTGGCAGAAATATAACCATAGTGATTTGGGGGCCTTCACTGTGCATTATACCAAAAGGCACATGACATTGATTTGTTCCAAGGCCAGGTTATCTTTGAGCACTTTGTTAAGGTTGTGTCTGTTATGTTTCTCTATTGGAAAGTTACTGTCTTTCTTTTGTCTTTCGTAAGTAATTTGTGGGGAAAAACCTGGAAACTATGCACATATCCTGTTCTTATCAAACATTCACTCAGTGGTTTTAGCACAAACTCATAAGAAAAGGAATATTTTGAACAAATACATAATAATAAATTAACTATTAAGAAACTTCTTGAAGCAGAATGTTAATTGTATTTTAACTATAAACAAATCAGAAATGTATGGCTTCAATTTTCTATAAAATATGTTTACTTAAAATTCAGTGGAGATGTGCTTCACAGAGTGCATTCTAAGGCTTTATTGAATGAAATATATTTTCAAAAAATAGACTGATCTATTCAGAAGTTTCAAAATCAGAGCTGCTCAACCCTACTAAAAATTTTGAACTATCTTCACAATTTACTTACCAACCAAAAAAAAAAAAAAAAGAGAGAGAGAGAAAGAAAGAAATGTTAGTATATATAATACACATAGTTTAACTGATTCTATGACAAAATTAAAAAACTGTTATACTGTAACTGGAAAAAAATGCAGATTTTGTATTTCATTAACATTTATTGAAAGTCTATTACCTGCTAAGCATTATGATACACACTCCCATTCATACTAAGTATCTTATTTTATTATCACAATTCTATAGAGTAGCTGCATTGTCTTTTTTTCACATAAGAGAAACTTTGAGAGGTTTATTGACTTAGCAAATCATGACTACCCTGTGCCAAGATTGTTAAGCCTTGGAAAAACAATATGGAAAAAGGTAGAAATGGCTCTCTTATAATCTAGGCAAGACAGACAAGTAAACAGCCAATCAAAACATTCTGTGCCTAATGTTTAACAAATGGGAGGACTGACATCTGTGCAGTATACTAAGAGAGGCCCATAATGCAGACTCTGGTGTTGTGACAGACTGTGGACAGAACTGATATTTAGGCAGAGAAATGAAAGGTGAGCAGGAGCTATGTGGGTTGGTAGTAGTGGACAGAGGGCCCAAATATCCCAGGAACATTTTCCAAAGGTCCCCTGGCTATGCAGACATTTTCATTACAATGGGAACAGGGAAAGTGAGGGCAGATGACAAAACAATGGTGCAAGGGAGGTAAACAAGCTAAAGGCTGAGTGAAATAAGAGCTCCTTGAAGACTGCACTCTCAACTCACTAATCACACCACTTGATTAACATCGCTCAGGTATCACTCCTATCACTTTGAGAAGGTTTTGACATAGTTTACATTGATTTTAGTTTGTTCATTTCGGAATCAAAGGATGGCAGTTTCTGCTGCATCTAGGATGTTCTGAATCATTAAAATGCTGAAACCACTTTTAAGAGTTTATTCTGGTCCTGACCAGAAGTCACTAATCTAGCTGAAACATCAAATACCAAGGTAATTTGGCTGAAAATAAATAATAGATTATGTTAATACAGACAAGGATTAAATAATTAGAAAAACTTCTCAGTTCTACAGCCTATTGAATGTTTTATTTGTGAATCAAAATGAAGCAACTAAATTGCTTTAAATGATTACTCTTTTAGGCGCTCTTGACCTCTACATTACAGAGTTAAATTATTTTATAATTCTGACAGAGAACTGAATTTCTTTTTTTGTTGTTGTTTTTTTAAGATTTATGTATTTGAGAGAGCACATGCAGGAGGGGAAGAACAAAGGGCAAGGAAGAAAAGCAGATACCCCGTTGGGTCTGGTTGGGGGGTGGGGGAGGGCAGGGGAAGGACTCCTGGAGGAGCTCCTAAGGGAGCCTGAGCACAGGTCTTGTGGCAATGGAAGGCCCAAAGGACAGAGCCACCCAGGGGCCTTTCTAACATAATATTGGTCATATTTGTTAACCACTTACTATGCATAGTCACTGAATTCTGAATTTTTTACATCTTTACATATATTAAGTCAAATATCAAAAATTGCCCCAGATCACCCTTATAGAACTGATAAGTCATATTTGTATTGTCTTATTTCTTAAAAACCATTGTGTATACTGAACCACAACTGGCCTCAAAGGGTTCTAGAAGAGGGATTGCTGGACCTATATATTTAATATGCCAATTAATAATTAATTGCTGTATTAATAATTAACTTAGTATACCCATTAAAATTAATATTTGAATTAAAATGAATATTTTAATGAATATTTGAATCCAGATATCAGTATAAAGAAACTGCAGAATATCAAATAAGATTAAATTATCACAAGTTTTAGAAAGAATTATGTTGTTCCTATCCGACTTTAAAATCCAGGTGGTTGTTCTCTTATGCAGCATCTATAGATTATGGCCTAGAACTTAGTGTAGCTGGAATACGAAACACTGAATGGAACCTATCACTGTCAAGCACATGACTGGAGATCCAGTTTGAATCTTTTGTCTTCAGTTTAGTAAGTTATATAGCAATAAGGAAATTACCAAGTATCCCATACCCTAATTTTCATTTCTGTAATATTATGATAATAATTTGTGACTCTAGGTTACTCTGAGAATTGAATAATAAGATAATGTGGGTCTTTACATCTAACCTCTTAGTAAACACGTAGTAGATGGTAACCATTATTCAGCCTAATAATTATACAGAGGGATAATATTTTTCTATCAAAGCTGACAAGGTTTTGATTAGGTAAATGTCTTCATAAATGTTAAATATGCTGAAATATGTAAGAAGCATACCTAACATGAAAAATTTCTCATAGTGCTAAAGCACTTAGTGATAAAGCAGATAACAATTCCTGCAATTGTGGAGTTTAGCTTCTGGAAGACCAAGCTAGAGAATGACTTAAACAAGCAAACTGAGGGGCACCTGGGTTGTTCAGCGGGTTAGGCATCTGCCTTAGGCTCAGGTCATAATCTTAGCATTTGGGGATAGAGCCCCACATCAGGTTCTCTGCTCATCGGGGAGTCTGTTCCCTGTCACTCTCCCTCTGTGCTCTCTTTCTCTCTCAAATAGAATCTAAAAAAAAACCCCATAAATTATAAACAAGCAAATTGAAATAAACATTAGAAGATGATATATGCTATGGGGGGAATCGGGAAAAAACAGAACTGATTTTAAACAGATCATGGGGAACTGAGAAGGCTTGAGTTACAAAGGTAAAAAGGTGGTAAATATAGGCTGAATTAAGATCGTGATATTTGATCTGAGACTTGGAGTAGGTAAGGGCCAGGTAGATATCTGCAAAAAGAGTATTTCTGGTGAGGAATTTCTAGGGCAAAGGCCCTAAGCAAGAGCTGTGTGCTAGGATGGATAAAGCCCTAGGCTTGCTTGAACCTCTGAGATAGCAAGGGGCTACATGGTGGGGTGGGGAGACCAAACAGACAGACACAGAGATAGGAGATTGGAGGAGGGTAAGAACCACGTAGGATTTTATAAGCACTCAGATGGTTTCTCCAAGTGTTATGGACTTCCACTTAAAATATTCTGGCCCTGCAGCAATGTCCACAATAGCCAAACTATGGAAAGAACCTAGATGTCCATCAACAGATGAGTGGATAAAGAAGATACATACATACATACATACACACACACACAATGGAATACTATGCAGCCACCAAAACCCCCCAAATCCTGCCATTTCAACAATGTGGATGGAACTAGAGGGTATTATGCTAAGCGAAGTAAGTTCATCAGAGAAAGACAATTATCATATGATCTCTCTGATATGAGGAATTTGAGAGGCGCAGGGTGGGTGGTCATGGAGGGCAGGGAGGGAAAAAATGAAACAAGATGGGAACCAGGAGGGAGACAAACCATAAGAAACTCCTAATCCCAGGAAACAAACTGAGGGTTGCTGGGGGGTGGGAGGGGAGGGATAGGGTAGCTGGATTATGGACACTAGGGAGGGTCTGCGCTATGGTGAGTGTTGTGAGTTGTGTAAGACTGATGATTCACAGACCCCTACCCCTGAAACAAATAATACATTATATGTTAATAGAAACAAACAAACAAACAATATTCTGGCCCAGAGTCCAGCAAACTTTCCCTATGAAACTCCAGATTGTAAATATTTTAAACATTATAGTCCAAATGATCTCCTTTGCAACTACTCAACTTAGTCCCTATGGCATGAAAGTCATAGGCAATATGGAAACAGATGAGCATGATTCAGTTTCAATAAACTTTATTTAGGGGAAAAAAAAATTAGGCCACATTTTGCCTACTGGCCATGGTTTGCCAACCTCTGCTTTGGCCTAAATTATGGACACATTGTTTTTGCCCCTGTTTTGTTTTGTTTTGTTTTGGTTTTTTCCCAAGAAGTTTATAGTTTTATTTTTACCTGTAGATCTAGGACCCACTTTGAGGTCATTTGTGTGTTATGAGCTAAGAACTTAGTTTCTTTTTTTTTTTTTCTTTTTCATCTATGGATATCTAATTGCTCAGCACTTTTTGTTGAATAGATTAGCTTTTCCTTTTACCCTGGCACTTCTGTCTACAATCAATGGAATGTGTGTATGTGCTATTTCTGGAGTCTATTATACTCCATTCACTTCTGTGTTATTCTTACACAAACACAACACTATTTTGATTACTCTAGCTTTATGGTAAATCTTGACTTCAGGTAATCTAAGACTTTTAACTTTGTTCTTACTCAAAATTATTTTTGTTATTCTATGCCCTTTGCACTTGCATGAATATTTTAGGACCAGCTTTTCAATGTCTACCAAAGAACCTATTGGGGTACAGATCCAGATTTCAATGAAACCCATAGATCAATCTGCGGAATATTTACCTCTTAACAAAGATTTCTTTGATAAGGTGCCAAAGGTACATTTAAAAAATTGAAAACTGCACTTCACCAAAATTCAAAATATAAAAGGACAAGCCACAGACTAGGAGAAAATATATGCAAAAGATATATCTGATTTAAAAACCTTGTATCTAAAGTACATAAATTATATAATAACTCAAAAGTAAAATAACAATCAAGCTAATTAAAAAACAGCCAAAAGATCTGAATAGAAAATTCATCATAAATATATATGATGGCAAATAAATGCATAAAAAGAAACACAACACTGTAATTTATTGGGAAAATGCAAATTAAAATCATAATGAGATTAACGACACACATCTACTACAAGACTGAATTTAAAAAGACTGACACTATCAAACATTATAAAGGCTGTGAAGCAACTGGAACTCTCAAACATTGTTAATGGGAATTCAAAATGATGCAACCACTTTAGAAATTAGGCAGTTTTCTTAAAAACTTTACAATGTACTTATGACAAACTCCTAGGTACTTAACCAACTGAAATGAAAAATATGTCCACAGAAAGACTTGCACTGCAATTTTCATAGCACCTTTATTCAAAATTGACAAAAACTAAAAACAACCGACATGTCCATCAACTGGTGAGTGGATAAAACAGAGTGTGGTATCTTTATGCAATGGAATATTTCTGTGAAATCAGAAGAAACTGAGTGAGACATCCAACAACATAAGCAGATTTTAAAAGCATCTGCGAAGTGAAATAAGCCATATGCAAAAGGATACATATTGTATGATGCCATATAAACAAAATGAATTCTAGAAAAGGCAAATCTATGGTGATAGATCAGATCAGTGATTGCCAGACACTTGTCAGCAGATAGTAGGGAATGTGATAGAAGGACTAACCGAAAGGGATATGAGGAAGGTTTGGGGATTGAATTTTTTCCATTTTGTGATTCTTGTTGTTCTGTGACTTTTTGTGCTTGTCAAAACTTAAAGAATCACAATAATCAAGCAAACTGATGAAAGCTGGACCAGTGTGGTAGTGGAGGAAGTTGGTAGAGAGAAGTGATCAGATTTTTTATTTACTTTGAAAACAGAGTCACAGGATTTCCTAACAGCTTGGATGTAAAATATGAGAAAAAGAAAGAAGGGGGTAAATGAACCTCCAATGACATAAGATATTCTCTCTCAACCATTGTCAAAGACTATACTACACGCTCACTGGGAAAACCCACTTGGGAACAGTACAATACAATAGTAAAGAGGCTAGACTGGGAGATACTGCTGTGGCTTGTAGAGGGCCCTGCAAACCTCTTAACCTTTCTCAGCCTTTTTCTCATTTTGTAAAATGGGGTTAATCCAATGTCTATCTCGTGGGCCTATTTAAAGTATGAAATGAGTTAACATACACAACATGTTTACAATGGGGCTGACATACAATAAGCCCTCAATGAGCATCAACTCTTCCTTCTCAAAATCAGATTCAAGAAATAGACTTAAAGGAGCACTCAATTTTTTCCCTCTAAAAGGGGTATTTAGTCAGCTTAAAGCTCTTTGCTTGGGGAAACAGCTCTCTGTGCTTGACCAACTAGTCTATCTTCCCATCTTGAACGTCAGTCTGCAAGCTAATTGCTCCTGACCCAGGTCTAGCCTTCCTTCAGTAACTGCTGAGCCTTGGCACCAACTGGTGCCAGGTAAATTTTGTCTTTCTCTCTCATTTACTATAAATGCCTCCAGTTACCATAAGCAAGTCAGAGCATTTTTTTAGAACAGTTTTAGATTTATAGAAAAATTGAGAAATAGAAGAAACACCCAAATACTTTAGACAGCCCTTATGATTAATCTCTTACATTGGTATGGCACATTTGTAACGATTTTTGAACTAATATTCATACATAATTTACTCAGACTTCTTAATTTTAACCTAATGTCCTTTCCTTGGTTCTTGGAACCTACGCAGTATACCACATTACAATTAGTCCTTAGGTTCCCCTTTGGTGTCTCCCTAGGTTCCTCTTAGCTGTGACAAGTTTCTGAGACTTCCCTTGTTTTTTATGACTTTCGACTTCGACAGTTTTTCAGAGTATTGGTCTTGTATTTTGTAGCATGCTCTTCTATCAGGATCTTTCTGCTGTTTTTCAAGATCAGGTTGGGTTAATATGTTTTGGAAAGGAAGACCACTGAGGTTAAGTGCCACTGTCATTACTTCATTACCTTCTACTATCGCAGTTGATGTTGGCCTTGATCACTTAGCCGAGGTGGTGTTTCATAGGTTTCTTCACTGAAAAGTTAGCTTTTTCATACTGTAGTCTTTGGAGGGAAGTCAGCATATGCAGCCTATATTTAAGTTGTGCTCCCTTCTTCATCCATGGCATGTGTGTGTTTGTTTGTTTTTTAAGATTTTATTTATTTATTTGAGAGAGAGGGAGAGCACAAAAGGACAAGGGTGCAGGAGAGGCAGAAGCAGGCTTTCTGCTGAGCAGGGAGCCCAATGCAAGACTTGATCCCAGGACCCTGGGATCATGACCTGAGTCGAAGGCAGTTGCTTAACCAAACAAGCCACCCAGGGGTCCCCATCCATGGCATTTTTAAAAGTGAAAATTTCAGGCATTTGAAAGCAACTAAGCATTCTGCTATTTTACCTACTTTTATTTCATGGGTTCCCCCTGAAGTTAGATGATGCTATAAATTCAGGGTCCCAGCCCCAAAATTCAAATTCAGTACCTTGAGGGTGGAGCCTAGGATTTAACAAATGCCCCTAGGATGATTCAGAGGCACTTACTCCAGCAGTCCACTTTAAAAAGCTCTACTCTAATCACTTACTAATGATAATTATTCTGAACTAAAGACCTTTTTACTGACTCCAGAGCTATTTTTCCCTTGGTTAAAGGTTTTTGTCATTAGTTTCCTGTCAGAGTTGGGGGAATACCTCTCTGCCCTTGTCTGCCTGCTTAACATTCAAAATACTTGAACTAATTTAGCAACCACATAATTATTATTCATTGCCCCATGAGGAAATTCAAATGCAGTGTACAGTTCTGTGTCTCTTACTCCTTCCTACCAAAAAAAAAGTCCCAAATACATACAAATTAGTGCATAAATTATTGAAAATGCACTTAAAATTAATCCCACAACTCCTAAAAATAGCAAAGTCAAGGCAATTGTTAAGAAATCTTCTAAAGATGGGGTTATGGACATTGGGGAGGGTATGTGCTATGGTGAGTGCTGTGAAGTGTATAAACCTGGCGATTCACAGACGTGTCCCCCTGGGGATAAAAATATATTATATGTTTATAAAAAAATTTAAAAATTTAACTTAAAAAATCATTTATTAAAAAAAAAAAGAAGAATTATTCTAAAGTGGGGCACCTGGGTGGCTCAGTGGGTTAAGCCTCTGCCTTCAGCTCAGGTCATGATCCCAGGGTCTTGGGATCAAGCCCTGCATAGGGCTCTTTGTTCAGCAGGGAGACTGCTTCCCCCTCTCTCTCTACCTGTCTCTCTGACTGCTTGTGATCTGTCAAATAAATAAATAAAATCTTAAAAAAAATTAAAAATTAAAATTAAAAAAAATTCTTCTAAAGATTTGGAAGGAAGGAGGAAGGAAATAATAGAAGATATTCAATGAGGACAGTAGATTCTTCTGAGGAGAATAATATAGAATCTGATGCTGAGAATTCAATGAACCAACATCCTGACTGGCCTTTATCTCTAATTAGCTGTGTGACCCTAGGCAATGTACTTAATTTTTTTACTTCAATTTCTCATCTGTGAAGAAGAAACAATAAGCAACTGTCTTACTACATTGAGTTTGAGTTTAAGATAAAATGGGATACTGTATGAGGATCTGAGGATTAAAGATCTCAATGCACAGATATGAAGTTTCTTTGTAAAGCAGAATTTGCCAATGTACTTATGGGATCAAATAATTCAACTTTCAATGTTTCGAATCATAATTATTGCATGTCCATATCTAGAGTAAGGAAACAAAGTACTTCTGATCCTCCAGTACATAAAGGAACAGGCCAAGATATATACTATGCAAAACTATTCACACCTAAAACCTAAAATAATTTCCAGAGACTCTAGAATATTCATATTAAGTTATACTTTAGTTGTTTAAAGTAATTATATTTGCATTAAAAAATTAAACAATATGACATTTCTAAAACTTTAATACTGGCCTTTCAAAATGGAGGCCTAATAGCCATTTCATTAGAGAAGCTATAAGTTATAAAGGCTTTGGTCCCTGAATTATGGTTTTAAATTCTGGCTCTGCCACTTTGGCAAGTTTCTTCAGCAAGTTTCTCAACTTGGGTTATCTTGGGAAAGTTTCTTAACTATTCAGTTTTCATATCAGTAAAATAAGGATAATAACAGTACCTACATGGCAGATTATTGGTGAGTGATTAGAGTTAACATGTGTAAAATTCTTTAAAACACTAGTACATGTGATACTATTATTATTATTTACTATTAGCCATTTTAGAGGATTAAAATCTATGGGAGCCAATGAAATTAATTTTAAAATAAAAAAAAGAAATACTGGCAAAGTTTGCGACTACTTTATGTAACAACTGAAAATTATTTGGATTTAGTCAAAATTGTAAATTTAAAGTAAAACACCAATATCTATTTCCTCAAGTTAAGTACCAGATATAAAATGGATAGTAAAGGGGCGCCTGGGTGGCTCAGTGGGTTAAAGCCTCTGCCTTCGGCTCAGGTCATGATCCCAGGGTCCTGGGATCGAGCCCCGCATCGGGCTCTCTGCTCAGCAGGGAGCCTGCTTACCCTTCTCTCTCTGCCCGCCTCTCTGCCTACTTGTGACCTCTATCTGTCAAATAAATAAATAAAAATAAAATCTTTTAAAAAAAAATGGATAGTAAAATAATTAACTGGATGACCAAACGATAGTTGGTGACCCAATTACTTCTGTTTATGAACTAATAAAAAAAAGTCTGAACAATTAAATTGGAAAGACTTTCCTGTCACGAAAATTTGAGTTAGATAACTAGCTACACAATTCTACATTTTCTGCTAAATGAGACAGGAGGCCTTACTCTCAATCATGATATACTCTCCTATTGACTAATATTTAAAACTGCAGTTATCAAAATCCACATTTTAAAGATTAAGTTCAACTTCTGACTCCATCACAAAGATTCTTTGACTACCCTGTGGAGAAGTGAGTTCTTCCTTTCCATGTGCAGATGCAGATGGGTACTGTAATTTTGGTGATTATTAATATCACTAGCATAGTTTCATACAGCACCTACAACAAAGGAATTTGTCTTATACTTATTTTTGTACACCCTCACTCCACCAAGCATAGAGTATAAAGGTATCTATCCATGGCCATGCAAATGGATGCCAACATTGGACTACAACTCAGATCTTCTGACACTGTTTCAAATGTGCTTTTCCTCACACTTTTCACTCATATATATGCCCCATCTAGTCTGAAATTCCAGGACTTGAAAATTCAACAAGAAAAAAATTAGCTGAATAATAACAAGAAAAAAAAGACACTTTTTCATTTGATCAGTTTTTTATACATGACTACATAGTCATAATATACATGAGGTAGTAATACTCTCCATTTTCGATAATGAAATAACATTCCACAATGTAAGTCCTAACTTAGGATTCATTAAAAATGGAAGTATTTGGTTCTGCTATGGCCAATATATTACTTTTTTCATATGTGTTTGCTATTAAATTTGCTATTAAATATAGGCAGGTAAATATGTAATTATGGCAAGGTAGCAGGATATAAGGTTAATATGCAAAAGTCAATTTCCTTCCCATATAGCAGGAATGAACAAGTAGGATGTGAAAAATGCAATACCATTTATACTAATACCTAAAAGAATGAAATCCTTAGGTATAAATCTAACAAAATATGTCCAAGATCTATATGAGGAAAACTATAAAATTCTGATGCATAAAACAGAAAGGAACTAAATAAATGGAAAGATATACCATGTGCATGAACAGGAAGAATCACTGTCAAGATGCTAGTTTTTCACAACATTATCTATAGATTCAATGAAATCTCTGTCAAATTCCCAGCAAATTATTTCACAGATACTGGCAAACTGATTCTAAAAATTATATGGAGAGGCAAAAGACCCGACTAACCAACACAATATTGAATGAGAACAAAGTTGGAGGACTGCCACTACTCAATTTCAATACTTATTATAAAACTAGAATAATTAAGACAGTGTAATATTTTTGAAAGAATAGACAAACAGGTCAATGGGACAGAATAAAAAGTCCAGAAATTGAGCCTCATATAGTCAACTTATCTTTGACAAAGGAGTAAAAGCAATATAACGGAACAAATATAGTCTTTTCAACAAATGGCCCTGGAACTGCTGGATATCTACACATTAAAAAAAAAAAAAATCTAGACACAAACCCTACATGCTTCATAAAAAGTAATCCAAAATAGATTACAGACCAAAATATAAAAGGCAAAGGTATAAACTAAGTATAAAATCCTGGAATGTAAGGCAGGAGAAAATTTAGATGACCTTGGGTATGGCAATGACTTTTAGGTCCAACATCAGGGGAAAATCTATGAAGTTCATTAAAATTAAAAACTTCTGCTCTAAAAGAGACAATGCTAAGAGAATGAGCAGACTGGGAGAAAATATTTGCGAAGATATGTCTAATAATGGACTATTATGCAAAATATCCAAAGACTCAACAATAATCCAATTAAAAAATATACCAAAGACCTTAAGAGACACTTCACCAAAGAAGATGTACAGATGGCAAATAAGCATATATTAAAATTTTCTATCTCACAGGTCATCAGAGAAATGAACATTAAAACAAGGTACCACTATACCCACATTAGAACAGCCAAAATCTACTACACTGACAACACCAAATATTGACAAAGATGTGGAGCAACAAGAACTCTAATTTATTGCTGGTTCACTGCAAAATGGTACAGTCACTTTGGAAGACAGTTTGGTAGTTTCTTACAAAACTAAATATATTCTTACTATACGATCTAGCAATTGTGCTCCAAAGGAATTGAAAACTCATGTCCACACAAAAACTTACACATAGATATTTATAGCAACTTTGTTCACAATCTCCCAAACTTGGATGCAACAAGATGTGCTTCAGCAAATGGATGGATAAATAACTGGGGTATGTCCAGACAGTGGAATATTACTCAGTGCTAAAAAGAAATGAGCACTTTTAAGTACATATTGCTAAGTGAAAGAGGCCAATCTGAAAAGGCTATATACTTTTATAATCTAACCAAATGACATTTCGGAAAAGAGACAACTATGAAGAAGAGTAAGATGGTCAGTGGTTGCTGGAGGTTGAGGAGGGAAAGATGAATAGGTACAGCACAGAAGATTTTAGGGAAATGAAAATACTCTGCATGATACCATAATGATGGAATTATGTCATTATACATCTAGCCAAACCCACAGAATATACGACATCAAGAGTGAACCATAATTTAAACTATAAACTTTGACTGATTATGATTTATCGACACAGATTCACCAGTTGTAATATATGTACCACTCTGCTGGAAGATGTTGATAATAGGGAAGGCTGTGCATTAATGGGGGCAAGAGTTATATGGGAAATCTCACCTCCCCCTCAATTTTGCTATGAACCATCAACTGTTGTAAAAAGTAAAATATTAATTTTTAAAATGTTACACAGAAGAATAAAAATTTTAGGCCTTCTGTATGTATATGTGTGTGTATACCCATACATATATATGTGTGCGTGTATGTATATATTTGTAAGGGAGAATATATTTTTGAATTCAAGGATTTTGTTGAGTTCCTGATTTTGAGATCCATTTAGGGCAAATACATTTTCTGGGTCTTAAAGATTCTTCCCTTTATCTTTAAAATCTCATTTATGCATTGACTTATTTGTGCTCTAAAGTACCTGTCTAGCTAATAACAGGTGCTTACTGCTAACTCCCACAGCTGTCTTTATTTAAGTATATATGTTAAGTTTATTTTTGGTACAGTTACTTTAAAATATTTATTTTACCAATGCTTAACTTTAAGTGGATTGTGATATAAAAAATCTTAGTTAATTTTTTTTTAAGATTTTTATTTATTTATTTGACAGAGAGAGATGACAAGTAGGCAGAGAGGCAGGCAAAGAGAGAGGTGGAAGCAGGCTCCCTGCTGAGCAGAGAGCCCGACGTGGGGCTCCATCCCAGAACCCTGGGATCATGACCTGAGCCGAAGGCAGAGTAACCCACTGAACCACCCAGGCGCCCCATTTTTTTTGTTCAATAGGTAATATATTTGAAAAGAAAAATAATCCTGTTTTTAATTTAAGTGATATTTTCCAAATAGTCAATCTTTTTTTGATTATCCATTTATTTTGTTTTTATTTATTGAACCTCTAAAATTTAGAGGAAATGGATGGAATATTTAGAATTTCATATCATGCACTTAACATTTTCAAGTGACATATGTACTTTAGGTCAAGCTCCTTTTTTATACTAGCACTGAATAAAGGAACAGAAAAGGATTTGTTTTGTTTCAGTTTCTTTTCTTTAAAGAGTTTTATCTATTTATTTGACAGAGAGAAAGAGAGATCAAAAGTACGCTCCCTGCTGAGCAGAGAGCCTGATTTGGGGCTCGATCCCTGGACCCTGAGATCATGACCTGAGCCGAAAGCAGCGTCTTAACCCACTATGCCACCCAGGAATGCCAAGATTTGTTTTATCATGAAAAGCAAACAAAATGTCATATACACTGATTTGTGTTTACTGTTCTAATTTCAGTGCTGTTTCCCTGCAAATATGAATATTACCTAGGCTTTGTTTGACAAAGCTTTGCTCCATGATAAAGCCAAAGGCAAAGCCAAGCCTCTTTCATGAGGTAAAGAAAGATAAGTACAAGTTTGTACTATGTGGGTGTTTAAGGCAGTTTTTTCTTCATCTTATTTATTTATTTATTTATTTTTTATTTATTTTTATGATAAAGCCAAGGGCAAAGCCAAGCCTATTTCATGAGGTAAAGAAAGATAAGTACAAGTTTGTACTATGTGGGTGTTTAAGGCAGTTTTTTTTTCATCTTTCTTATTTATTTATAAAAATATTTTTTTATAAACATATAATATATTTTTATTGCCAGGGGTACAGGTCTCTGAATTGCCAGGTTTACACACTTCACAGCACTCACCACAGCACACACCCACCCCAGTGTCCATAACCCCACCACCCTCTCCCGATCCCCCTCCCCCAGGCAACCCTCAGTTTGTTCTGTGAGATTAAGAGTCTCTTATGGTTTGTCTCCCTCTTGATCCCATCTTGTTTCATTTATTCTTTTCCTACCCCTGAAACCCCCCATGTTACATCTCCACTTCCTCATATCAGGGAGATCATATGGTAGTTATCTTTCTCCAATTGACTTATTTCGCTAAGCATAATACCCTCTAGTTCCATCCACATCGCCGCAAATGGCAAAATTTCATTTCTTTTGATGGCTGCATAGTACTCCATTGTATACATACATACATCTCCTTTATACATTCATCTGTTGATGGATATCTAGGTTCTTTCCATAGTTTGGCTATTGTAGACATTACTGCTGTAAACATATGGGTGCACGTGTCCCTTCGGATCACTACATTTGTATCTTTAGGGTAAATACCCAGTATTGCAATTGCTGGGTCATACGGTAGCTCTATTTTCAACTTTTTGAGGAACCTCCATGCTGTTTTACAGAGTGGTTGCACCAGCTTGCATTCCCACCAACAGTGTAGGAGGGTTCCCCTTTCTCCGCATCCTTGCCAGCATCTGGCTTTCCTGACTTGTTAATTTTAGCCATTCTGACTGGTATGAGATGGTGTGGTTTCAATTTGTATTTCCCTGATGCCGAGAGATGTGGAGCATTTTTGCATGTATCTTTTGGCCATCTGGATGTCTTCTTTAAAGAAATGGCTGTTCATGTCCTCTGCCCATTTCTTGATTGAATTATTTGTTCTTTGGGTGTTGAGTTTGCTAAGTTCTTTATAGATTTTGGACACCAGCCCTTTATCTGATATGTCATTTGCAAATATCTTCTCCCATTATGTCAGTTGTCTTTTGGTTTTGTTAACTGTTTCCTTTTCTGTGCAAAAGCTTTTGATCTTGATGAACTCCCAATAGTTCATTTTTGTCCTTGCTTCCCTTGCCTTTGGCGATGTTCCTAGGAAGAAGTTGCTGCGGCTGAGGTTGAAGAGGTTGCTGCCTGTGTTCTCCTCAAGGATTATGATGGATTCCTTTCTCACACTGAGGTGCTTCATCCATTTTGAGTCTATTTTCGTGTGTGGTGTAAGGAAATGGTCCAGTTTCATTTTTATACATGTGGCTGTCCAATTTTCCCAACACCATTTATTGACGAGGCTGTCTTTTTTCCATTGGACATTCTTTCCTGCTTTGTCGAAGATTAGTTGATCATAGAGTTGAGGGTCTATTTCTGGGCTCTCTATTCTGTTCCATTGATCTATGTCTGTTTTTGTGCCAGTACCATACTGTCTTGATGATGACAGCTTTGTAATAGAGCTTGAAGTCCGGAATTGTGATGCCACCAACTTTGGCTTTCTTTTTCAATATTGCTTTGGTGATTCGAAGTATTTTCTGGTTCCATATAAATTTTAGGATTATTTGTTCCATTTCTTTGAAAAAAATGGGTGGGATTTTGATAGGGATGTTTAAGGCAGTTTTAAGAAAAATAGCCAGGGGCACCTCGGTGGCTCAGTCAGTTAGCCACTGACTCTTGACTTCCTCTCAGAGATCTCCTTGATCTCAGGATTGTGAGATCAAACCCCAGGTCAGGCTCATATACTGGGTGCTGTACCCACTTAAGATTCTCTCTCTCCCACTCCCACTGTCCCTCCTTCCTTTCCTCTCTAAAATCAAAAAAAGAAAGAAGAAAAAATCCAATGTGTTGAAAAACAAAATGGTCTTGAACTACTACTTTTCACTCCCTAATAAATTAGTTCAAAAATTTCACATTGGTCTCCCTGTGTTTAAGAAGTATGATCTTCTGTTCAGTTTAAAACTTACATATACAGAAAAATGCACCACCATCTGCTAAACATTGATGTGTGATATCATTACTTTTGATGTTGAAGAAGAGCAAATGATGTAAATATGTATTTTTGCCCTAGCCTTGTACTTTCTATAATTGATAAAACCTTACTGATGTTTCCAAATGACTTTTAGTATTTTCTTTTCCATTATTAATAAGCCCCCAAATTAACTTCAGGTACTTGAAAACCTATTTAAACTTTTGTTATGGACTGAGTCTTTTTATCCCCCCACCCCCAGAAATTCACATGTTGAGCCCTAATATCCAGTGAGGCAGTATTTGGAGATGGGCCTCTAAGAAAATAAGGGTAAATGAGGTTGTAAGGGTTGGAGTTTCAATCTGATGGAATTAATGTCCCAAAGAAGAGACATCAGAGAACTCTCTCTCTTTTATACATGCCATCAAGTAAAGGCTCTGTGGAGACATACCAAGAAGAAACTATCCGCAAACCAGAGAGCTCTCACCAGAAATAAAATTTGAGGGCACCTTGATCTTGGATTTCCAGTCTCCAAAACTGTGAGAAACAAATTTCTGTGGTGTTAGCCATTCTGTGTATAGTATTTTGTTATAGCAGTCCTAGTAGACTAATACAATTTGAAATCTTTGTTTACTCTCTAAAAATTCATGTTATCACTCTTACAGGAAACACAAAGTACACACAAATAAACAAAATTATTTGAATAATATTTTATTCTCAAAGGACTGAAGAACTTATATTAGTATAAGACATTCTTTGGTGGGGAAAATATTTGCAACTTCCTGACAGAAAATTTCACACCACAATTTTTAATACTCAAGGATATAAAAGAACAATATTCTATGTTATTTTTTACCTTGTATGCTATGTAAATGAAACTTTTTTATAAAGGCATTTATTTATTTGAGGGAGAGAGAATGACTGGGGGGGAAGGGGAGAGAAAGTGGGGAGAGAGAATCTCCAGCCAACCACACTGAGCATGGAGCCCAGTGCAAGGCTTGATCTCACAACCCCGAGATCAATACCTGAGCCAAAACCAAGAGTTGGATGCCCTGTAAATGAACCTTATAAAAGAATAGTGATCTCTTATAAAAAATATTTTTTTCAAAATTGAGAGAAACTAAAGGATAAAAATTCAAAGAGACTAAGGAGGAATAAAACTAGTAAATCATGAATGTTTAGCTTATTCACTGGATAAATGGATATTATCAATTCAGGAATAGACAAAAATGTAAAATTCATGAGAATTTTTTTAAAAAAAGATAGCTTTTTAAAAATATTTTTTAAATATTTTTTTTAAATATTTTTTTTAAAAAAGATAGCATTAAGCCAGTTTGTTTTTTTCCTTTGCTTAGAAGAGATGATAATGCTACCTTAGGTTAGTATCCTTTTCTTTTCTTTTTTTATTTATTAAATAATATTTATAATAACCCTAATGTCAAAGATCAATAAACCAATTGTTAAAAGTTAAAACATGTTTCTCATAAAAATATAAATTGGACATTTATTAAATATTTATTTCATTCAATCATGAGGGAATCAGTAAGATCACTAAGCTAGTTCCAAAAGAAACTTGGTATTTGGGGCGCCTGGGTGGCTCAGTGGGTTAAAGCCTCTGCCTTCGGCTCAGGTCATGATCTCAGGGTCCTGGGATCGAGCCCCGCATCGGGCTCTCTGCTCTGTCGGGAGCCTGCTTCCTCCTTTCTCTCTGCCTCTCTGCCTACTTGTGATTTCTGTCAAATAAATAAAAAAAATATATATAAAAAAAAAAAAAAAAAAAAAGAAACTTGGTATTTAAGGCATTTAGAAAAAAAGAAAAGAAAAGAAGTACTAGAATAATGCTGGTAGGCTAGGGCTTTTTGTTTTCATTTGCTTAATACCTAACAGAGTAATAAACCAAAATCTTTGGGTTATCTTTCTTACTAGACAGAAATCATTTCCATCTTTGTCGGAAATAAAACTATAAAAAAGAAATTAAAAGAAATAAAACTATAAATAACATTACATTTTGCAGAAATTGAACCCTTAATAGCAAGTAACAAAAGTAAAAAATGGTAGTATCCTCCTGAAAAATTAGCATCAAAACATGATACTAATTTTATGAACCCATATATTGGCCAACTGAACTCCAGAAAGGCTGTGTCAATCTTTACTTCTACCAGCAGTACGGAAGATGCTTCTCTTAAAAAACATTTAATACTATGTTATTTTTTTCTTTGGAAGAGAAAATTCAAAGTCATGAAGATTTCCAAAGCCCTATTTCAAAACCGAGATTAGAATTCATTTTATTGCTGTATTCTCTTCCATGACTCTGGATGCCAATAGATTGCTAGTCTTGAGTTTCCTTCATTTATGAGTATTCTTCCTCTTCTTGCCCTTTCCAAAGCCCCACGAGTAACTCTGCTAATTATCCATTGCCATACCATTCTAAAGTTTGTCCTCTCCTCATAATACTTTGCTCCTTAATTGAATTTCAACCTAGCTCTTAACCCATTACACTTCAACTCATTTAGTAGAAATTTTATAGCCCCTATTTGGTTTAATACATTTGAAACTTTTAAGCCTATAATCTTAAACCAAAGGGGAAAGACAATATCAATATTTGGCAGTTTCACAGAGGTAGGGGTGGATTGAAAGGAGTGTGGGATTGAGGATCAAAAGGCATTCCCCAAATCCTTTAAATCACATCCTATAAACTAGAAGATTATCCTTTCCAGATGCGTGTGTACTAGCTGAAATTCTTATTTCCTACTCAAGAAATCCAGGACAAAAAGGTTCTGGAAGTATAACTACTCTAATTTGTGAATGATACAGTTTACAATTGGGGTATTTTATTATGAGTAGCAAAGAACCTATCTCACAGTTGTGGATCAAGATAAATCCTTGTGCTGCTATACTGAATTTGAGAACTGCTGATAAAATTATCAGCTCTTAAAACGGCTTTGCTACTTGTGCCAACACTATCTTTAGAAATTTCACTAATCACCATGTCCTAACTCCAGTTGTTAGATATATTTTAGGATAGCATCATTCCAACATCTCTAATATTGAATGTGTGGTTAAAAAAAAAATACACAGCTGCCCAACCCTAGAGCCTACCAGCCTGTGGGTAAAATGAAGGTCATCATCATTTATAGTCATTTTATCAGTTCCTCTTACTCAGCCTGCTTAACCTGCTTTCTAGGACCTAAGCCTGTATAGATTCCTACCCAACGGATTTTTTGGTTAAGTTCCCAATCAAGCAATCGGATAGTTTTGAAAAAATCTGACCCATCTAAATACTAACATTTTTAAGGAGATGATATATTTATTGATAATACCCTGTGCTCTATTATACAATAGTTTGAACAGTATACATGAAGTCCCATCATAACATAATGATTTAATTTAGGGAGGAAGAAATTGTATATGCCTAATCTTTTATAATTGAACAGAAAATCCCTTTGGAGTATTTTCTTTGTATTCAAGAATAACTCAGGAATTCATGTTTTCTGGGGATTGTCTGTCTACTTCCCTCCTCGTGTGGGCAGCCAGCATTTCCCCAGTTCTTGCATCTTTCCTAAATGGGCGGGAGCTCCGGAAAAATTTAAAACCGTTAAACACTGTGTATGAAAGTGTTCTTGGTGTTCTTGGTTCCCTTACATCTTCCATGTTGGAACCACACTATTTGTTTTTTAAAGGTTTTATTTATTTATTTAACATACAGAGATCAAAAAGAGGCACAGGGGTGGGGGAAGTAGGCTCCCTGCTGAGCAGAGAGCCTGATGCGGGGCTCAATCCCAGAACCTGAGGTCATGACCTGAGCGGAAAGCAGAGGCTTAACCCGCTGAGCCATCCAGGCGCCCTTTATCTAGGATTTATTAAATTAAAATATCTAAAGTTATCTATAATTTATGATAATCTGCAATTTCAATAAATTCCCCAGCTGACACTTATGCACCTTCAAGTTTAGAATTGTTATCTCAAAGACATGATCACACAAGTGTGAAAAGTTAGTCATGGAAGCATTGTCTATAACAGTGGAAAACTGGTACCTGGCCAAAAACCACATTAGTCTCAACAACACCTAGAAAATAATCTCATCAAACTGTTTATTGTGAATCTAACCCCAAGGATACAATTAGACAAATGCGGTTCTCAGAATATCCTATAAGATAGCGACCTCAGTTTTCAAAAAATGGCAATGCCATGAAAAAAAAAAAAAGGATGATAGTAATATAAATTAATCTTGTCCATAAAAATATAAACTGTGTCCAGTGGAATGCAAATAACTACTGCCACAGAGATACTGACAACACTAGTTTTTGCATCTATTTGTAAATCCATTACCACATTCCTTATTTGACATATATATGTAGTTTTTGAAATTCTCCTTTAAACTCATTATAATATGTTGCTTGATTCCTTCATAAACTAAGAGAATAACAAAAATCTTCACTCATTTTTATATTTGTATGGGAGCCATGATTATATCCTCTTTTAAATTTTGTCTTTGACAAATATTTGTCTATGTTTTATAAAAATATTGACAGTATTTTTAAAAAGACATAGTATTGTATAAAATTTAAAACATCTGAAATGTGCTTATGGTTTCTTTTTCTAAAAACAACTTTCCATTGTAAAATATGTCTACATACAGATGCACACATATAGTAAGATGTAAAACATCATAAAATAACCTTATATATGAAATATAAAGATATAAGATAAAATTATACAACCAGGAGCTCTAAGTTACCTACCTGGGCTGCTATAACAAAGCCCAAAGCCAGAAGCCCTTAAGCAGAAACAAATACTGATATGTAGAATTATAGAAAAAATCAGACACCACTGAAGGCAAAATCTGCCTTTATTATATAGAGTCCTTACTGTCCAGCACAGTGAAGGCCTGAGTTTCAGGGAATTTGTTAGTTGTTTATTGCTGTGTAATAAGTTGTACCAAAATATTCATTGATTATCTCATAGATTCTTTTCTTTTTTTTTCTTAAAGAGTTTGTTTATTTGACAGGCAGATCACAACTAGGCAAAGAGGCAGGCAGAGAGAGAGAAGGAAGCAGGCTCCCCACTGAGCAGAGAGCCCAATGCAGGCCTCCATCCCAGGACCCTGAGATCATGACCTGAGCCGAAGGCAGAGGCTTTAACCCACTGAGCCAACCAGCTGCCCCAATTATCTCATAGATCCTATAGGTCAGGGCATAGGGGTGGGGCCTTGTCCTAGTGCCACAACATCTGGGTCCTCAACTGGAAGACTCTAGGCTAAAAAGCTAAAGTCATCTGAATGCTTCACTGAGGCAAGGGGATCTGCTTCCGAGTTGGCTCTCCCAGAAAGCCATCAAGTTGGTTCCTTTACACATGGAGACCTCTCTACAGGGCTGACTGACTCTCCTACTAACAAGGTAGCCAGCTTCTCCCAGACTAATCCAAGAGGAAAAGGCCAAGTGGAAGCTCCCCTTTCCTTGGAAGTCACACAGCACCACTTCCACTCTTCCACTAAAGGAGAGTCACAGATTCCAGCCCACATGCAAGCAGAGGGGAATTAGGCTCCACCTAAGGAAGAGTTATCAATGAATTTGAGAACATGCTAAAATAATTTCAAGGACACTGATCAAACAGTGAAGTCTACCAGCAAACTCAACTCCAACAACAGGTGAGGAAAGGAAAAGAAACAAAGCTTTAATTTCAAAAAAAAGCCATGAATTCTTCAATTTATTTAACCATCTCTTGTTTTTTTTGATACATCTATGTTTCAAACACCTGAAATCTTCTTTCTTTCACCTCAAATCTTTTTAAGTAACTATCATTAAAGTTATTAGTTATTAGTTTTTGAATGACTTAGACTTGAACAATGGCATAATAAAAGTAGAATCTGAGAAAAAGAACAAGAACAACTGGATGGAGAAAGACTAGAGGCATAAAAATCAGCTTTAAGGTTTTTGTAGAGTTCAATTGGGAGATATTTAGGTAAAAATCAATAAGGTTTAGTAATTAATTAAAAACTATTAAAAAATCTTTAAATTTTGAGTTTTGAATACTGGGCTGATAGTATACTCATCATTCTTGAAGTCTGCTGAAATTAAACTAGTTTAAAATTCTTCAACACAAATCCGTTTAACTAAACCAGGTATAAATTACTGAAGAAAAATTTGACTTTTTTGTTTATTGTTACTGGCGAGAAATAAGCAATTTTTAAGGCAAATTAGAAAAAAACATTTCAATATTCAGAAACAAAATCCAAGTAATAATATTTGACAAATGTCAAATGGGTAATCATCTGGGTAATCAAAGTCCTATGTGAAAACAAAAGAAATTACAAAACCTTCCTGGCAAAAGCCATAGAAAGTGTTTAAATAGTCTCAAAATAGGTGCTGTCACAACCTTGCTATTTATTTGCATGGACTGGGTGCATAAAAATGGACAGGCTATATATGTAAATTAAAAAATAACTTCTCTCATGTGTCTTAGATTCTAAATTGAATATATAGTTATGTGTAAAAATCTGAAAAGTCAGGTGGATGGTCCAAATTAAAGAACAAGTCTCTCTAGGAAGATGAGACAAAACAATAGAAGACTATGAATTCAAGCCTTCAGGAAAGATAGGAGAATTGCTTTGATTTGAAAAATATCCTAACAGGTGAGCCATTGTGTCATAAAGAAATCTGAAACTTGCTCCCTTTCAAGCCCTGCTGGGTAATAAGCAAATAGAGAAGGATGTTAAAAACAGAAACAGTGAAGAGGTTAAACAGTGAAGAGGTTAATAAAGTGTTGGAAATTCATCTGTGATAAAAGGTGATGCAAAAAACAATGAGCAGACAGGTGTGACATTCCTATAACAGTAAAAGTGAGTGATCTAAAAAATAGGCAGTTTCTGAAGAACTCTTTCAAAAAAGAATACTACTACTTCATAGTATTCTAGTAGCCTTTGTGCCTCCCCCATCTTTCATTCCTGTAAAGGATCTATAATATTCATTTTTTACTTAATAGATTACCTGTTATAAAATAAAGCAAAGTAAGTAACTTTCTGAAATGAGTCCAATATTTTAATGCTTCTTATAGATATATTTTAGCAAAACTTATTTTTTAATTTGCGTGCAAACTATATAATAATTTATTCATATAGTTAAAAAAGAAAATTATCCTTCCCATTTTTGATGCAAATGCAGCATATTATATACTCTCTGTCTATACCCTGCTTTTTTAACTTAATGATCTGTCTTGGAAGTCTTCCCTATTAGTCCCTTGAAGTATCCTCATTTTTTGTGCAGCTGCTTCCTTCTACTTTTATGGACATAATTTCCTAAAAGACCCCTACCAATGGACATTTGGGTTTGGACATTATTTCCTTTAATAACCACAAAATATTTGCTTTTGACTTCTTACCTTATTCAGAGATCACAAGTAAAAGATATTCAAGCACTCAAAATTATTTAGTTAAATACACAGTTCTGCTCAGTTAAACTGTCTTTTCAACTTAAAATTTTATTATCCATTCAAGATAGACATCACTTAAATCCAATATGGTATGATTAACTTTTTCATACTAAGTTCAAAATAGAATCAAATAAAAATATCTTTCTATATACAAAAATTTTAAAGGATTTTCAAAATTACTGTTGAAAGCCTCATTAGTTAAGTTTCTCTAATTGAAATTATGTGTTCTAATTGAAGTTTTTTTTCTTTCCCTTCTAAAATCATTCTTTTTATGTGGCTATTCACAGTACCAAAAAAATGTGTCAAACATTTATCAGTTAAGTTTGATTATCTACTAAGAATAATTTCTCTACATTTCACAAAATTAGTAAGTTTTTACTCAAAAACCTTAAGGTCTTCAGAATTTCAAATGAGATTTAATAAAACATAAAGTATGTGTTACTTTATTCCTAAACTCAGCTACATGGCTGAAAGATCAAAAGTTCATTATATTCAATGAAGATCAGATAATACCACCAAAATATTATCACAAAGAAAAAAATATTTAAATTTCTATATATTAAATATATTGGCATCTGTGTTGAAAATGGATATATAAATATAACCTATATGACTTGTGGTCTTGAAATATTAACATTTAATTTCTCAAAATGAGTACTCAAATATGTTAAGTATATACATTTAAAAATAATCTTAGTCCTCTGTACATTAAAGATCTCAGTGATTTTTTTGCTGTAGAAATGTGATTTATATACACATTTTTACATAGGAATAGATACATAAAATAGTGATATTAAAAAAGAATGTTCTGGGGCGCCTGGGTGGCTCAGTGGGTTAAGCCGCTGCCTTCGGCTCAGGTCATGATCTCAGGGTCCTGGGATCGAGTCCCGCATCGGGCTCTCTGCTCAGCAGGGAGCCTGCTTCCTCCTCTCTCTCTCTCTGCCTACTTGTAATCTCTCTCTGTCAAATAAATAAATAAAATCTTTAAAAAAAAAAAAAAAAAAGAATGTTCTGCCCACTAGCTTAAATAAAATGTAAACTTTATTTCTTTTTCCTGTTTTTTCAATGAGGGCCCAGATGACTGAGCAGCTCTGTTCCACGTGGTCATTCAGGGATACAAGATCCTCCCCATTCTTTAGTTCTGCCACGCCCTCCATTACCAACTACCTGGCTAAGGCTGGGTTGCTACTATGTTTCTATCAGAGCCAATGGGCTGGAGAAAACTTTTAAGTTTTAATTTTTAAATTCAGTTCCACAAGTGACATGAATTAGTTTCTCACTCATTCCATTGATAAGCATTGAGTAACAAGGCAATACTTAACAGTGAGAAAATGGCTCTATTGGGGCGCCTGGGTGGCTCAGTGGGTTAAGCCGCTGCCTTCAGCTCAGGTCGTGATCTCGGGGTCCTGGGATCGAGTCCCGCATCGGGCTCTCTGCTCAGCAGGGAGCCTGCTTCCTCCTCTCTCTCTCTGCCTCTCTGCCTACTTGTGATCTCTCTCTGTCAAATAAATAAAATAAAATCTTTAAAAAAAAAAAAAAGAAAAGAAAATGGCTCTATCAATGTTAAAGAAAAAGAAAATGGATTTCAGCTGTCAACTAGCAATATCCACAGTCCCTCTCATATTTTTATATTTTGTTACTCTCTCTATATATATATCATTTATATATAAATGATATAAATTTATATATATAAATTGACATATAAATGATATATATACACACACATACATATATATATATGTGTGTGTATGTATGTGTGTATGTGTGTGTATATATATATATATATATACACATGTATATATATATATACACATGTATATACACACACATACACACACATGGGAAATACATGGGAAAACAGATACATGGAAAAACAGACATGGGAAATATACATGGAAAAACAGACAACTGGGACAGGCCACCTATTTCCTTCCACAGTGAAATTCTAGAGATGCCAAAGAAATAATGATGACAGAGAACATTCTATTTTTGTTTCTGACTTTAATCTTGCATTTCAGTATAACAATTGCTCTTGATTACAGTTTTGTGTGCTTTCTCCCTTTCTCTTTCTTTCTTTTTCTCTTTGTCTTTCTTTCTTTCTTGTTTTACTATGTTAAATAGAAAAGGTCTTTCTGTACCTACTACCTACTTTCATTAATGATCAATATTCTGTTCTTTTACTTCATTTATTATACCAAAAACCTTTGAGTATTTTAAAATAATTTCAGACATGCCCTATCATCTATAAACATTTTAATATGCATCTCTAACAGATAAGGAAAAATTTTTTAAACAATTGTAATACCATCATCACATCCAACAAAATTATGATTCATTCTAGATGCTCTTTCCTATAAATTTTTTTTAACCACTAAAGTTTTTTTTTTCTTCGTAGTGTTCTCATGTATTCTTTGTGAGAGAACAAATTAGTTATTTTCCTGGAAGTATAAACCTCTGAAGCAGGCAAGAGGGGAGAAGGAGGTATGAAGACATTTCACCAGGAAGCCTTCTTTTCTGCTCTAGGCCACCGTGCTTTCAACTGGTAGCATTCTTGGTTCCTGCGATACAATTTAGCTCTTAATTGTCAACTGTCTTTTCAAATTTCTCATGTATGGATCTGTTCTCCACCTATGCAGTGAACTCACTGAAGGTAAGGTTACTTATAATGCCTTATTTTACATGGTGCTAGACTCAAGCTCCCAATCAGTATTATTCTCTTTCCAAAAATTCTTTGAAATTTCTTACATTCTTTAAGTATGTTTTCAGTGACATTTCAGGACACGTATAAACATAAACAATATATAAACGAATAAACATAAACAATGAAATCAAGTTTCCATTTTTAACTGTTAATTTATTATTAAATATGCAGGAAAAATAAAGCTTTCTTTATATAAGAAAAAAGTTTAATGTTCGTTTTTTTTTTCAGTCTGAGTCAAAATTGACATATAAAACTGCAACATTAAACCCCTGCATCAAAATGTCAAGTACGCAGGATACTGGAGTAGGGAATTGCTGAAAGACTGTTGGTTGCATTTCTCTCACTCTTCTTCAAGTAAAAACCAAGGACAACAAGAAAATTTAGAGAGATATGTTTCTTAAAAAAAAAAAAACAAAACAAGGCTTCTCAAATAAATATGACAGAGGCCTTTTGTAAGCATCTTTTATTCAGAAACCACTCACTGTTCATGTGTGTATCTAATTAGAAGAATTAGTAGAATGCTTAATTTGCATTTTTCAATACAAAGTCCAAGGATAATTTTGTTTAAGTGATCAAAATAAAGCCACATAATTAAGGATGATTGTGGCAAGACTGCACCAAAGAGAAGTGGTTTATAAATACTGTTAATAATTACAGATAGTGAAGCATTATTTTAGTTATAGCTAATAAATAAAAACATGATTCCAGGTATACCAGTGAAACAAGCAAATTGGGACAAGTAAATAGGTGTTCTTATACCAGCCTTTTAAGAATTAGAAAAGTTCATTATTTGGTATTGCCTGGGTTCTTACTAATTAGAACTTTCCTTTTCTGTCATTACCCCAGAATTGGCTCTTGACACTCTCTCAGCTTGACTTTTCATCCCTTTCCCTGATTTCCACATTTGACCTCCCCGTCCAGTGTTGATGTAAGTAGGGGGCAAGGCTAATATTAATTTGAATTGGAAAATATCTCAAAAATGATAGAGCCTATGTTGAATTTTAGATAAGGATACTTACCTGGAAAGGAATAACAACATTTAGAGTCTATTACTTAGAGAACATCTGTCATGAAATCAAGAAACAGAGGTTTATTTTATGAGTCATTAGATAGCTATCTTTTTTCTCCCTTGCTTAATTTCTGTACCTCTCTCTTAGGTCTCAAAATTTCTCCTATGATTCAGTTTGTATTGAACTCTTTACTTCCTGAATACCTCTTTTTTACCTCAGTATTTTTATGTCATGGTTTATACTGGGAATATCAGTGAATGACATATGTGAATTTAATGATAGGTATATATACATCCCTTGCAAGACAACCTGGGGAGAAACTTAGAGTTTAGTTCTCTTCCGCAAGTGTTTAATGAACAAGTCACCTAATTTCTATGACCTTTAGATTTTTCATCTGTGAAATAAAGCGATTTGATTAAACTGATCCCTAAACTCTATTCCCAGTCTAAAATCCTATGAGTCCTTAAAAACTCTTAGTTCATTGGGGGTCAGATTTCTACAAGATTTTCTGTTTGCTCATGGGCCAACAGTCATGAGAGTATTAAGAGAGTCTACCTTATAACCATCATCAAAAAAAATTCATAAACTAGGAAGATAAGGTAACCATGTGATTAACAACTGCTCAATAACAGAACTGTTTTACACATTAGATCTTCTGCAGGGTCTTGGAAAACCTTTGTGTAAATAAGATCACATGCACAGTAATTTGGAAAATCTTCTGATTCATAACTTGCCTTGTTAACTTAAAAGCTAATCAAAGTTGCCAAACCTGATGATTATAAAACACATGAAGCCTGAATACACATTAATCTGTTCGAAGACCACCACCATTAGGGTGATATTTTGGGGTAGGTTCTGTCTTGCAAATATAAAACTACATTTTAAAAGTTTTACTTAATTGCTAAAGGACCTTGCTAATACCATCAAATTGGCTTTATTCTGCTAATATCTAATTCTCATGGTAGAAAGTTTCCAGATGAGAATTTTTTTGTTGTTTGTTTTTCTGTTTTTTTAAAACCCTGGCTGTATTATTTGGCATGAGTCAAATTTTGAGGTAGTGTCAATTTGAAATTGTGCCAGGCATAAAAGGCATTCGGCCTACTGGCTTAATTTACATGGCCACTGACTTTATAGCTTATCAGGCTTGATCTTGTCATTTTTGGCTGAGAGAGGCAGATTTTCACCTACATACATACAAGGTTTCAGCTGTAATATTTGTTATTTTCAAACAGAGCCAACTGTTAATTAACTTTTTAAGAGTAAGTAGTACATGTGTGCCCAGGACACAAAATTTGAAATACACATAATGATTTACAATGGAAAGTCTCTCTCTCATACCAATTTCCCAGCCACCCTGTTTCCTACCAGTTTGCATAATTTTGGCACATTGAGATCAGCTTACAATTGTTTTGTCATCTCTGGGAAAAACTATTTAACTGGAAAATGAGGGAGCACTTTCCAATGTTTCTATAACCTTTATTAATTTAAGATGGGCTTATGTGGCATTTTACAAGTAAAGCTCAAGGTGCTTTGCATTTCAATAATTACTTTCATTTCTTCAGAAAATGAACTGCTTCAGAACTGAAAGTGGATATACTTTTTTTGTTAGCTGAGATAGTTTTTTTTTTAAGTTTCAATAAACATTTATTTTACAATAGTTGTAGGTTTACAGAAAATTTGGATAGTACAGAGATACCTCACATAACCTGCCCTCAATTTCCCTTATTGCTAATATATCACACTGTGATGGTACATTTGTCACAACTAAGCACCAACATTCATACTATTAACTATCAACTATACACAATTACTCTACTTCACTAGAGCTATGGACTGAATGCTTATGTCTACCATCCCCCAAATTCATGTGCTGAAGCACTAATCTTCCCTTTCATGATGGCTGGAGGTGTGGGTATTTGGAGATAATTGGGTCATGAGGGTAGAGCCCTTCTGAATGGGTTGGTGTCCTTATAAAAAGGGACACAAAAGAGGTGATATCTCTCTCTCCATCATGTAAAAAAAACACAGCAAGAGGTGGCTGTGGGTAAACCAGGGAGAGGGCTTTCACCAAGAACCTGACCACACTGATACCCTGATCTTGGAGTCCCATCCTCCAGAAGAGTGAGAAATATATGTTGTTTAAGCCACCTAGTCTATAGTAATTTGTTCAAGCAACCTGAGATGACTAAGAAATTAATTTTTCCCTAATGTAAGTCTTCTTAGCCTCCTCTGGTCTGTGACAATTTCACAGACTTCCTTTTGGATGACCTTGATGGCTTTGAGAAATACGGACAAGATATTTTACAACAAATTCCTACAGACGTTCCTCAATTGTGGCTTGGTGCTTTTTTTATGATTAGACTGGAGTTACAGATTTTGGGGATGAAGATCAAGATGAAGTGCCATTCTTATCATATCAGAGTACTTGCTATCAATATGACATTGCTGATGATGTCAACCTTAAGCACCTGGGTGAGAAATGTTTGCCAGGTTCCTTTCCTATAAAATGACTCCTTCTATTTCTTTTCCATACTCTAATTTTTGACCTTGGGACCATGACCTGAGCCAAAGGCAGACACCCAACAACTGAGCCACCCAGGCACCCCTAATTTTTGAAAACAAGTCACTGAGCATAAGCCCATTCAAGGGAGAAGGAAATTAAGCTCTGCCTCATTAACTGGGGGAGGTATTTATGTAAATTTTATGGAATTCTTTTCTATGGGAAATTTGTCTCTTCTCCACTATTGACTCTACTTCATGTGTATTACAGGGTTCTTTGCATTTATCTATGAGAAACACTAGCTCCAATTAAACATTGTTACCTGAGATATTTCTGTTATACCTCTAAGTGAAAAAAGTAAATGCTGAGTTAACTGTTAGGTTATCCAACTAACATATATTGAACATCTTTAGACAAGCTTCTTTGTTAAGCAACTGATAAATATTACATAACACACTGAATGCTCACAATGAAACTTTTGTCTAATGGAAATATACAGTATGGTGTCATTAGTTAGTGTGAATATATGAATATACAGAACACACTAAGGACTTCTATTCAGAAGGAACTTATGGTCATCAAACTTCTTAGAAGGAAGGGGATCCCAGGTAATTTAAATTACATTTGTGTAGATCTTTACCCATTGCAAAACTGTCGACTGTATATGTGTAAAAATTAGTGGTAGATGGAAGAGAATAGGTACCTCCTACTAATATAGTTCTGTGGTTTGGTGGAATGATGTAAAACAAAAGGGAAAAAAAAAAAAAACCACCACGGTCTTTAGAGACTGACATGCTTTTTTTTTGACACCAATGTCTCCCAGGTATTGTGGTCTAATTTTAGATTAATAACTTTAATTCCTTGAGTTTTCTTATTCTTATTGTCTCAAAGCTGTTATAAGTATTCAAGCTAAGTCATCAAAAACGGCTACATATTTTCCCCATTCTTTTTTTTTTTTAAGATTTTTAAAATTATTTATTTGACAGACAGAGATCACAAGTAGGCAGAGAGGCAGGCAGAGAGAGAGGAGGAAGCAGGCTCCCTGATGAGCAAAGAACCCAATGCAGGACTCGATCCCAGGACCCTGGTATCATGACCTGAGCCGAAGGCAGAGGCTTTAACCCACTGAGCCACCCCGGTGCCCCTATTTTCTCCATTCTTTATGCATGTCTTTGCAATGTGATTTTACATTTAGGTCATCAAAAGGTGAACACCATTCTTCTACCCTTTAATCTAGGGTTGGCCTCTTATGACTTGTCTTTTGCTATTGGGAAATAAGTAAACATTATGCACAGGCTTTAAGAGAACTTAATTCAGGGAGGGGGTTCATTTCTGTGCTGTTTCTGGAGTCCTGCTGGCATGTGAACAAATTCAGGTTTTCCTGTTAAAGGATGAGACCAGTGCAGGAGAACCGAGGTACCTCAAGTATTAACAGCCACTCCGAGAAAGGCAGGTGACTCCATCTGGATAAACCAACCCCAAGGTAGGCTACTCACTGGCCAGAGAATGGGCTGACCACAAACACACGAATGAGCCCTTCCAAGAAAAGTAGAAAAACTGTCCTGATCAGCCTAGCCCAAACTGATGATACAAAGGATGATGAGCCAAAAAATGATTGTAGGGTTCAGACACTGAGTTTCAAATGGTTGATTACAAAGCAACAGATAACTGATAGAATCATATATACCAGCTAGAACGGTGACAGGAACCATTCTGGTAAGCGTTCCAAGTTTCAGAGATAATACCTTTTTTTTTTTCCTTCTTTATGAGTGAGGCAAGATTGCAGTATCTACTTAAGTTTAAAATGAAAATGGTATTCCCAAGCAGTCCCTAACCTGTTTCTAAAAGCCTTTACCCTAGCCATCTAATTTCCTATAAATTCTGACTAGTGATTTTCATAGTCCAATAATTATCCCTTGTTACTTCTTTTCCTACCATCAAACAGGTGTGAATGTGCATGCTCTGGGTAGAGAGTACTTTCATATTCTAAAACCCCCTTTCAGGGGAAAAACTAACCTACTTGTTTTTCCCCAGAGATGAAATAGTTTTTGCTGATCCTAACAGAAAAGAAGTGATTCTGACTTTGAAAGTACCACATTTGATCACTGTAATTAGAACAAGAGAATGCTGTGATTTTTCTCAAAAGAGTAAAGCTGACTTGTCCTGCAAAATAAAGATCTTTCCAATGATAGGGAAGAACGCAAGTGGGTGATTCCTAGCCCTAAGAATAACATGGATCCAGAAGATAAATATGAGTCAATAAACATCACTGAGCCCTCACTGGGATTGCAACAAGAACGGGACCAACACTGACCCCTCTAGAGTTAAACTGAGGGCTCAGGGGATAAGCCCCACTGAAAATGGTAGCTGTGGCATGGCATGGCATGATGACAAATCTATGAACAGAATGGATGTGAACCCATATATTAAAGGAGGCTTCAAAGCCTCCCCAATAAGTGTCTCCTGCTTATTTCAGCACGACTGCCATTGCTTAAAATGTTGAGCTCTTCATGGGGAACATCATGAGAAAGCTAGCTTATCATGATACAGACAGGCCTCTTACTGGGAAGTACACAAGATGTAATGAGAAAGTCAATACTATAGAAATCAGTAGAAGAGGAAAAAGGGGAACATTTTGTCTCCCCTGCACCCCCGGGGGTGGGAGGAGGAAGGAAATGATGATTATCCCCACTCTGGTAAGACTGAAAGATAACTGCCATAGATTATAGGTTTCCTGTCAACTATACCATTTATTGTATATAGTTTCTCAAAGTAAGTTCCGTATCATGTTAATAGATGCTACTTAAACAAACCAGTTCAACATCTTAATAACTGATTACGTGCCTTCTCTCCCACCTTTGTTCCACCACTACATACACAAAATCACCCAACAACTAATCACAAATAAGTATTATTGAGTTATTCATTCTTCAATAAGACTAACTGGATTGTGATGCCTTGGGTGGCTGAGTCGGCTAAGCGTCTAATTCTTGAATTCCAGCTCAGGTCAGGATCTCAGAGTTGTCAGATCGAACCCCATGTCATGCTGGACCTGCAGCCTGCTTAAGATTCTCTCTCTCCCTCCCAGGGGGGTTGGGGGGAGAACTAAATGGATCAATAGGGTAACAGGATTTAAAACTTCACTTTGCCTCAGAAACCTAGTTATTCAATTATTGCCATCCTACTGTATGTCTATTTTGTATGAGTTTTATAGGTAAAATAAAATTGACCTGAACTTAAAGGGAGAGAGAACTTCCCTCCGACCACATCAGTTAAAACTGATTAGAATGCATTATGTGTCTCTAGAGATTCGAGAAAGCAGTAAATTGGAGATCTGACCAGTTCTGGAACCTAATGAGCTAGAGGAGATAGGATGGGAATCCAAGAGGTACAGAGAAAGAACAGTTATGAATGTTGACCCTGTCCTCGGTGGTGGCTACATAAACAGATTATATACTAAAGACTTACTGCTCTTTTTTTCCTAAACTTGTCTGAATCTACTTTTGTTAAAATATACAACCAAAATACTCGTTAGAAGGGTATGATTTTCAGGGAGAACCTAAATTTGAGAAAGAACCCTTAAAAATAATGTTTGAAATATGACATATAGAAAGAAGTTTATATTCACTCCACAGAAAAACACATTAATTTTGCAAGCACACATGGAATACTAAAACAAAATCTGTGAGTGTGTTGCAGGACACAAGAAAGCCTCAAAACATTCTGAAGATCAACATCAATCCTATAAATTACGGTCTGCTGTCAATGCAATAAATTCAAAATCACTAACAGGTTTAAAAGTTTAATCAGGTTTAAAAGGTTTAAAGGTTTAAGCAGGTTTAAAAACAGATTTAAAATACTATGTGGAAAACTAACAACGTGGCTCTTCGAAAGCTCCTGAGGGGTTTTAGTTCCAGATGGTGACGCATGAGTCCCCTGAACCCACATCCCCCCACAAACACACCTAACCCACAGTAACATCTGGGACAAGGGCCTCGGGGGGCAAGAAAGACCAAAAGCTGGTGGTTCGACTCCTACCCCAGTAAGAGAAGGCGCACATCAGCAGGTAGGAGAAGCTGGGTCACCATCTAGCCACGAACCCCATCCTTGGCGCAGTTCGGGAGGGAACTCAAAACCCTGAGCTTTTCCTTGAGGAGCAAGGGTTTAAACCCCACATCCGTCACCCCCAGTTTTTAAGACCTGCACCTGCATGCCAAGCCCCCACAATACGTAGCTCTGAAAGGCAAGGCGCCTCTCGTCCCCAAGACCCGCAAGGCTATCCCGGGCTCGCGCGCTCGGACTCACCCGCCTCAGGGGTAGGCGCTGAAGCAGCTGCTTGAGCGGCGAGGGCCGTCCAGACTCCGCGTGGGTGATGTTCCTTTGCTTTCACTTGTCTCAGAGCTTGAGCCCGAGGGGCAGGCACGTGATTTGACACCTATTCGGGCACTTGCCGGGGGCCTCATCAGGGAGGGGACCTGCTGGCCGTGGGAGCTGCGTTCGGCGCCCTCCCCTGAGCCTCAGCTTGCCTGCGGGTCTCTCTCCGCCGGCAGCTTTATCCCGCGTGCGGTGCGGGGGTCACTGCGGCTGCGCGGGTCATTGCGGCTGCGCGGAGGAGATGCCCCTTGATCAGGCTTTGGTGGCTGCGGGGGGTTGAAGGGAGTGCTGCTGGACTCTTGGGTCCTCTGGGGCTTTAACAATCCGGGAAACCATTCTTGGCAGGGTACCGTGCCCAGGGCACAGCACAGACTGACAGACCTGTCTTTTCTGTTGGGGGGGAAAAAAGCTTATTTGCTTGCCCTAAAGTTTACGCCTAAGAGGCGGGCTTTAGGTTTGACTCTCAAACCCCATCAGATCCCTTTGCTCTCATGCTCTCAGGGAATGTAGGCTGGTGCACGCCATCTTTGTGCTCTCCCACCGCCTTGCTACAGCTTACCGTTATATCCCAGACTGGAGCTTATACCCCCATCTGGAGTCCCGATATTTGTAGCTGCTGCCCAGGGGACAACTCTAGATGGCCTGAGACTCGTGGTTCACAGAACTTAGGCTTGCAGTCTCACTGGACCGTCTATATTTGCATACTTTAAAAGCTGCTCCCTGAGGATCTGGCTTTGCAACACCGACAGGTCTTGGTATATCCTCAACTACTGGGAGATATTAAAAACAAAATAGGCTGCTTGAATAATCATAAAGTTTTGTGAGACCACTGAGAGGTAGGGCACGGTTGAACAATCAGGTTCATTTCCTCTGAGTCTCCTCCTTCAAGACCGGAAGAGGTGCACATTTTATCTAGGACATAGAGACCAACACAGAGAGTCAAGCAAAATGAAGAAAGAGAGAAATACGTTCCAAATGAAAGAAAAAAGTAGTATCAGAGAAAGGTGGTCTCTTCTTCATGAGGAAGATTCTTCATGAGGCTATTAGAGACAGACAGAAGTTTCAATAAAGCCATTTAGTGATCTTTTTTTCTAAAACTCATAAACTGAATACTCTCCTCATTGCCATCTTCATCTCTGTTTCTGAATGTGCGGATGTGCAGGTGACTAGATTTAGAAAAGGAGTTAAAACTACATCAAATACAGATAGAAGCTTATTCAGATGTATTGAAGGAGAGGATCACATGGAGGGAAAAACAAGTCAGTGGGCAAAAAATAAAATCACACAGTGATGTGAGCTGGCTGAGTAAAAGGAGAACACTGGAACACTGAGGAGTGTTTCTGCAGAGTGGCCAGGATGGAGGTGTAAAAGGATGAGCAAGAAGAAAGCAACCAAGTTAAATGAACCCACTATTAGTAGTGACCATGACCTTCAGTTATAAGTATCTGTGAAGGCAAATTTGACGAGCCAAGGTATGTCAGAGTAAAAGCTGTCTAATATGTTAAGGGCTACAGAAGGACAAGTCTATCACAGAATCCAAATGGGCCAATGAGCAAATAAGACCAATGGTCCAGGCAACCACTAAAATAAAAATGCCCACGGGCGCCAGAGTGGTTCAGTCATTAAGCATTTGCCTTTGACCCAGGTCATGATCCCAGGGTCCTGGGATCTTGCCCCACATCAGGCTCCCCACTCAGCAGGAAGCCTGTCTTCCTCTCACACTCCCCCTGCTTGTGTTCCCTCTCTCACTATGTCTCTCTCTGTCAAATAAATAAATAAAATCTTTAAAAAAATAAAAAGGACCATATGATTTTTTTAAAATAAATAAAAATAGTAAAATAAAAATGCACATTCATGGACTCATGATGGTCAGGTGGTGGAGAGGCTTACACATGGCCTTATATCAGTCAAAGGCCATGGTTATGAGCAGCAAATGTTTCCTCCAACAGCATGGCTGAGCTTCAGAGCCCCCAAGGGAGATGACTTCCTGAAAAAAGATCACAAATTATCATGGGTACTGCAATGGAGCAAAATATCAGGTCAGTGATAGAGAGATTGCCTGAGAGAAAATACAGAGGGGAGTGTAAGGGTCCGAGGTCACAGAGACCATTATGAAGAAGTCTACCCTCATACTAGACACGAAAGAAAAAACCACACATGTGTGCGCTCTCACATAAACACACACACTCACACACACACGAGAAAGTGAAAAGACACTGGATCTCCCTGGAACTGGAGACTTTCAGGAACACAAACCCAGACACCACAGACTGGTTGGCTCCATCCACGGGCTCATATGATAGGTTCACTATAAACCTGCCTTATCTAAAGGAAGAAAATAACGCAATTCAAATTAGTACTATTATATTAATACCCTCTATGGAAAAGTATATACATTTTGGAAGTCAAATATTACCTGAGCATTTCACAAAAACCAAATAACATCTTTTGGCCAATTTTATGTAGTTACATATGACAGTAACAAAGTCACTAAGTAGCCTTGCTAACACAAAGAATGATCCCTAGGAAAATTTGTTTAAATGGCAAGTCTTTCAAATCCTATATGATCACTTCTGGGGCAGTGGCTAACTCAAATGTAGATGTTTAAGCAACTGGGAATTTTGACAGTATAAAAAGTCAAATAAATTTGGAACATCTGGGGGCGCCTGGGTGGCTCAGTGGGTTAAGTCTCTGCCTTCAGCTCAGGTCATGATCCCAGGGTCCTGGGATCGAGCCCCGCATCAGGCTCTCTGCTCGGCAGGGAGCCTGCTTCCTCCTCTCTCTCTGCCTCTCTGCCTACTTGTGGTCTCTGTCTGTCAAATAAATAAAATCTTTTAAAAAAAATTTTGGAACATCTGGTACTATCCAAGTATAATGAGCCTAAATGAGATACATCAGAAGGAAGAATTGGACAAGGAAACAAGAAAAATAGGGAGTCTGGAAAGGAGTCCAATAATCTAAAAAGGGAAAGGAAGCAAAGAACTGTATAGCAGAAGACAGTAACATGGAAATGGCTTGTGTCCTCAGAGTTTCAAAAACAAGACTTGTTCCTGGTTGAATACACAAAACCAGAAGAAGATATACAATCGCTCCTGAAAGAATAATGCTGAGCCATCTTCTTTAGTTCTGAACAAAATAAGAATAATTTTGTTTATTTATTTATTTATTTAGGTCACAACAGAGCAGTGTATTGAGCCATAGTAAAGTGCTAGTACAAAGCTCCCAAAGAGGGAGGGCCCCGAGAGGGTTGCCCAAGAATAATATTAAACAATTTAGAATTAAACAACAAAAACATCTTATGTTAATATTTGTGGAAGAAACCTAAAGCAGTATCTAGAGGGAAATAACTTTAAATACATTAATCAAGAAATAAGAAACTTTGGGGCACCTGAGTGGCTCAGTGGATTAAAGCCTCTGGCTTCGGCTCAGGTCATGATCTCAGGGTCCTGGGGCTGAGCCCCGCATTGGGCTCTCTGCTCAGCAGGGAGCCTGCTTCCCTTCCTCTCTCTCTGCCTGCCGCTCTGCCTACTTGTGATCTCTGTCTGTCAAATAAATAAATAAAATCTTTAAAAAAAAAAAAAAAGAAAGAAATAAGAAACTTTGGAGGCTCCTGAGTGGCTCAGTTAGTTAAATATCTGCCTTCAGCTCAAGTCATGATCTCAGGGTCCTGGGATTGAGCCCCAAGTCAGATACCCTGCCCAGTGGGGAGTCTAATTCTCCTTCTCCCTCTGCCCCTCCCCCCTATTCATTCATTCTGTCTCTCTCTCTAATTAACAAAATCCTTAAAAAAAAAAAAAAGAAAGAAGAAACATTGGCAACAAATTAAGAGTTAACTTTTTAGTTTTCTTGAAGTACATACAGTTCTAGACTATAGAATGCTATATTGATTAAATAATGATTCTCATCTCAGGATGGTGGGATTATAAAGGAATATTTACTTCATTTATACTTCCATTTCTCAGATTTTTTTAAATGAAAAATGTCTAACCTTACAATTGGGGTGGGGGGGAAGCATTCCTTTTGGAAAAGAAATCAGGCAGTAAAGATATCTTTGCAACTCAGTAAAATTCCTCTCCTTTTCTGAAGTATTAAAACTTCTGTATATACATTTAAAAAAATTTAAGACTTCTCATGAAATCTGAAACTGAGGTCGTTTCTGGATGTTTTTTATGAAAGAGGCTCGTACTAAAGTTAAGACCTCTGTTTTATGTCATTTTCAAAAAGATAGCACCTCTTGTGCAGGGGCATTGGTTCAATACTCACTCAGAGGAATGAACAGCACTTCCTGAATCACCAATACCTTTTTTCTACAGAACCTCAATTTTCCCTAGAGGCTTCCTATCCACACATACGCAACACTGACAATACTCAGAGGTTATAAAACCTGACAAATCACAGCTTGAGGTGAAAAAGCTTTAGGACTGAAAAATATCAAGAGGAATTAGAAATGAAAGGTGAATGCAATTATATTCATTCATTTTATAGGTAAATTATGATAGGAAGAAAAGCAAATAGAAATATATTTTTTTAAATCTGAAGACTGATTATAACCATTAGCAGTATCATAATGTTGATCTGTTGTACATTAAGAATATCCTTTTTCAATGAGATGTTAAATTTAATAAGTTAATGAAGAAATGACTTTGCAGAAAAGGTAATAGGGGAGTTTTTCATTTTGAATTTCATACTTGTGCTTCACTTTCTAGAATACTAGAAGACAGGGGTGTTAGAAAGATTGTTGGTGTAAGTTATTTTCCTTTCACAGACTGGGCAAATAGAAATTGACTAACATAGTCCAGCTTCTGTTTATTCCTTTTCTTAAAAAAAAAACCTTTTCTACAGTGTCTTATAAAGTTTGTCTAACTAATTTAGCCACAAGTATATATCAAAATGTTTCTGGTTCTCAAAATAATTTGATTTTAGAGAAGTATATGGGAACCAGCTGGGTCCTCATTTTTTTTTTCTCCCAACTTTTTCTTTTGAAAATGTTCAAATCTATAGGAAAGTTGCCAGAAAAATCCAGTGAATACCTATTTCCATGGACTGAATTGTATCCCTCCAAAATTTATGTGTTAGAGCCTTCACTTCTAGTACTTCAGAATGTGATTATTTTTGAAGATAGGGCTTTAAGTTAGTGATCACATTATGTGAAGGCCATTGGGATGGGCCCTAATTGAATCTAACTAGTATAAGAAGAGGAAATTTGGACACATGAAGATACCAAGGGTGCAAATGCACAGGGCCTGTAAAGAGGCAGAAACACGCTAGCCATCTACAAGCCAAGGACAGAAGCCTCAGAAGAAAACAGTCCAGCTGGCACTTTGATCTTGCTCTACAGCCTTCAGAAATGTGAGAAAATAAGTCTCTGTTGTTTAAGCCAGCCAACTGGTATTATTTTATTATGCAACTCTAGTGAATACCCTATATACTTTTCATATAGAACTAATTGTTAACACTTTGCTACATTTGCATGTCCCCTCTCTCTCTCCACACACTCACACAGACATGCACACGCACTGAATATAAAGCACACATACACATATATACACCTACAAAACCACCTTTCAGCCGGGCCAGAGGAAGGGATGAACTATTTGAGTGTTAACTGCAGGCATCCTGATACTTTTCTCTAAATACTTCAGAGTGGGCACTTCCCAAAGACTAGTACATTTTCTCATATAACCACATCACAAATTTTACATTCAGGAAATATAAATGAAATATAATATATTTATTAAATATACTGTTAAATTTAAATTTTCCCATTTGCCCTAACATAGCTTGTTTTTTTTTTTAATTTGTTCATTTGTTTTAAAGATTTTATTTATTTATTTATTTATTTGACAGAGAGAGAGACAGCAAGAGTAGGAACATGAGCAGAGTAACTGGAGAGGGAAAGCAGGCTTCCCACCAAGCAGTGAGCCCAATGTGGGGTTCGATCCCAGGACCCTGGAATCATGACCTGAGCCGAAGGCAGACGCTTAATGACGGAGCCACCCAGGCGCCCCAGCTAGGGTTTTTTGTTGTTGTTTTCTCCAACCCAAAATTTAATCAAGGTACACAAATTATTGGGGCGCCTGGGTGGCTCAGTGGGTTAAAGCCTCTGCCTTTGGCTCAGGTCATGATCCCAGGGTCCTGGGATCGAGCCCCACATCGGGCTCTCTGCTCAGCGGGGAGCCTGCTTCCTCCTCTCTCTCTGCTTGCCTCTCTGCCTACTTGTGATCTCTGTCAAATAAATAAATAAATAAATCTTTAAAAAAAAAAAAGGTACACAAATTACATTTAGTTGTCAGGTCTTTTTAATCTAGAATGGTTAGCCCCTTTTTTTAGGACTCTTATGATATTAACCTTTTTTTTTTTTAAGATTTTATTTATTTATTGACAGAGAGAGAGATCACAAGTAGGCAGGAGAGAGGGGGCAGGCTCCCTGCTGAGCAGAGAGCCCAACAAGGGGCTCGATCCCAGGACCCTGAGATCATGACCTGAGTCAAAGACAGAGGTTTAACCCACTGAGCCAACCAGGCGCCCCTGATATTAATCTTTTTAAAAAGCAGTTGTTTTGCAAAATATCTCTCAGTTTGAGTTTGTCTGATGGTTTCTTCATAATTAGATTCAGGTTAAGCATTTGTAGCAGGAATACCTGCTCATGTGATGTGTCCTCGGTGTGTTGCATCAGGAAGCTTATATCAGTTTGTCCTCTTATTGAGGATACTAAATTTGACTATTTGGTTAAAAAGGTATCTTCTAGATTTCATCATTGAAAAGTATTCTTTTATCTTTGTAATTAATAAGCTATTTTTTGGCTGATAATTTGATACCAAGTGACTGTCATGTCCCCCAGTAATCTTTCACTCATTGGTTTTAGCTCGTTGATGATCCTTGTCAGAATAAATTACTATGATGGTAGTTATCATATGGTAGTTAAAAATACATGTATTAGTTGGAATTTTTCTTCAAAAGAGAACTCTTTTCCCTCTTTCTATTTAAAAACAATCCCCCCAACCCCTCCAGAGGCACCTAGGTGGCTGTCAGTTAAGCCACTGGCTCTTGATTTCAGCTCAGGTCACAATCTCAGGGTCATAAGACTGAGCCCGATGTCAGGCTCTGTGCTCAGCCAGGAGTCCGCTTGAGATTCTCTCTATCCCTCTTCCTTTGCCTCCTACCCTGTGTGCACTCTTTCTCTTTAAAATAAATAAATCTTAAAATCTTTTTTTTTTTTTGCCAGAGTGGACTCCTTAATATATACACACACACACACACACACACACACATATATATATATATATACATATACACATATATATATATATGTGTGTGTATTTAATGTAAGTATGATTAATTTATACTTTAATGAATTAAGTATAATTAATATACATGTTAATATTAGCTGCAGGTGTACAACATAGTGATTCAACAATTCTATACATTACTCAGTGCTCAATGATAAGTATAGTCACCATCTGTCACAAAACATTACTAAATTATTACTGACTATATTCCCTATGCTGTACTTTTTTTTCATCTCCGTGACTTATTTTATAATGAAGAGTTTATATAAGTTAATCCCCTTGATTTGAATTTATTTTATTCCCTTTTTCTTTTTTTTTAAGATTTATTTATCTGAGAAAGAGAGAGCATGCACATGTGCATGCCCATGCCTGAGAGGAAGGGGAGGGGCACAGGGAGAGACTCTTCAAGCAGATCCCCCACTGAGCAAGGAGCCTGATGCAGGTTTCCACATGGGGCTGCCATCTCAGGACCGTGAGAGCATGACCTGAGTCAAAACCAAGAGTCAGACACTTAACAGGCTGAGCCACAGAGGCACCCCATTTTATTAACTTTTTCTAATATATTTCTGTCATCATTCATTTGGATGTTAAAATTGTCCCAAATTTCACAAGCAAGAGTGTTTTCAAGTTGACTCCTAACTCCTTGGTTTTTGAGCACACCTTTGTTTTCTGGCAAAGAGATATTTGTTTAAACCAAAACATAATAAATGACAAGTATTCCCATTTTTTTGTTATGCCTCTTAGGGTATCTTTTAATATAGAAGAATTCCCCCTCTTTGTTTTAAAATCATACTGACATATTGAAGAATCTGGTCTAGTAGCTGTAGTGTTCCATTTGTCTAGTTGTTTCCTCATGTATCATTTAACTTCCTTTATCACCTGTATTTTCTATAACATGAAAATGAGATGGAAAGATTTCATTAGTTATAGAGTAAACATTTTTGGCATTTTATAAGTTTTACTATACTTTATATTATATCACATTACAAGCCATATACTATTTAGTTGCCCTGCTATTAAATTTAATAGTCTCCCTACTATTAAATTGAGATGTTATTCCATCATGTGTGCACAATAAAATGTTTTACCACATTCACAGAACTTGTGTTATTTTTCATCCAAATGAGAGATTATTACCTAATTAGATTTTACTTATTCCAATAAATGTATTTAATAGCTTCTTGAGAATATACTTGTAAATAACAGAAAATTGCAAGGAGAGGAACACCTGGGTGGCTCAGTCGGTTAAGCGGTTAAGCGGCTGCCTTCTGCTCAGGTCATGATGCCAGGATCCTGGGATCCATGCCTGCATCTGGCTCCCTGCCCACTGGGGGGCCTGCTTCTTCCTCTCCCTCTGCTTGCTGCTATGCCTACTTGTGCTCTCTATCGCTCTGTCAAATAAATAGATAAAATCTTAAAAAGAAAAGAAAATTGCAAGGACAGGAAAATATCAACACTTTTTAAAAATTAGATTCTAAAATCAGAATTTTCCTTTGGTCTCACCAATTCAATGATTAGATATTCCACAGACCTTTGTCAAGTTCATAAATATAATGTAGAAGGATATTCAAGACAGGAATACTTATAGTTACAAAAATGTAAAAATAATCAAGGGTTCATCAAGAGGGGACTTGCTGAACTTAATGTGGAACATTTAGAGTAAAAATGCCAAGTAGCCGTTAAAGCCAATTAAGTAGTTCTCTTTGTAAGCATACAGAATGCTGGGCAAGATTTATTTAGTAAGGAAGGCAAGTTTCAGAACACTGTATATAGTGTAATTCCATTTATGTTTAAAAATTTTTAAATAACTGATTAAACAATTAGAGAATATCTGAAAACATACACAAGGAAATATTACAGGAACATGTTAAGTAATAACTTTGATAAGGTCAGACAAGGATTGTTTTTTTTTAAAAAAATATCCATTTTGAATAAAGATTTTTTAACTAATTTATTTATTTTCAGAAAAACAGTATTCATTATTTTTTCACCACACCCAGTGCTCCATGCAATCCGTGCCCTCTATAATACCCACCACCTGGTACCCCAAACCTCCCACCCACCCCCCCGCCACTTTGAATAAAGATTTATTGAGGTTAAGACTTACTCCTGAATCTTTAAATTTTTCCAGGTTACTTTTCAAGCATATACTGCATAAAGTCTCTATATCTAACACTTCTCAAATTTTTAAGAATAAAGGTCTGTCTTTTGCAGAATTCAGTATTATTCACTGTAAGAAAAGCAAATAAGTTGTATTGAGTTTATATCTAAGCGGGTCAACTTTAAGCATTCTCTGGCTAATCTATATAACCACAAATACGACTATGAAATTGAAGATCGACCAAAGATCCCTCTTGTTACAGAAAACCTAAAGCCCAGAAATCAGAAAACTTTATAGATCTGAAAACTTGGATTTCACAAAGATAAAAAAAATCACAATAATAACAACCATAGCAACTACTAGGAACAATTCTCCTGATAAATAGGAGAGTAAAGAAGCAGACTACTATAAAAATGACTGTACCTCCTCAGAGGAATAGTTTGTATTGAATGACCAACATCATCAACAACAAAAAATTAGTTAATTTAACTGATTTAGAAATTCAATTTAGTAGCACACCTCTGGTTAAATGAAGGTTCTGATTTTTAAAAAAATTATCTGCAGAGAGCATTCATACACACACACACACACACACACACACACACAATTTGTTGTTTGTTTTGTTTTGCTGATTTATTCTCTTTTTGAGATTCCCTAATTTAAGATTATACACACACGCATGCGCACACACACACACACACACACACACACACACACACACACGTACTGACTGACAGCTCTTCAATTTCAAGACACTATGCTTTCCGGTTTGTACATTCTGGTAAATGACATGTTCGGTTAGCCTGCAGGAACTACTAGTTCTTTGTGTTTCCCAGCAACAGTCTGTCCCCTTCTCTTTGGGAAGCACTTAATGAGCCATGTACTCCTGGAAGTGAAAAGAGAGCACACAAGGGCTCTGGTTCTGCTGACAGAGTAGTTTCCACCGGTCCTGCTCCTACGGCTTTTGGTTTTCACATTGTATTCACTTCACCTTTAATTATAGAAAGTGAGACTGGTTTCTTTGTTTCCTTTTGATTTTGGTCATCTTCCCCAAATTAACTTAAGGCTCTATATCTAACATAGAAAGCTAACATCCAGTCAAGTCAGAAATATGGGAGTAAGCTTTTTTTTTTCTTCTTACAGATAATCTTACATATATTTTTGAGATATTCAGCAAGACCTACACCTACATTCTAAGACTGCGGATTTAATTATATTGTTAAAAACAACAACAACAACAACAACAACTGAACAACTAGGTGATCTTTGGTCATCTTCAGATACAGCTAAAAAAGGATCTTCCTTGCTTGTAGATAAGATCCTTAAAGCTAGCAACAGACAAAACTGTACCCTTCTTTTATGTTATACCAGCTCAGTGGCATAGAGACCCAATGACCCCAAGCTGTCCAAGAACTGTGATGTTCAAGGACACTGTAATGGCTCAGGCCACCTCCCGGCACTTTCCCAAAGAAGTTTTGCTAAAGCATCTCTCCTCTCGGATTTCAGCACACAACCGGAAAGTGACCTCACGAACATTCCCTCCATCCATATTTATGTAAGTTCTCTGTGGTTTAATTTAATAGAATTCACCTCCCTATCCAATCTAATTTTAACACAAAAACAAATACATTTCTACTTCAAGTAAAGGAACGGTAATATGCCTATGCTTTGCTTATCTCCATGGGCTATTGCATTGTATTCTATCATAAGGAAGCTAGTCTTTTGGGGAATACACAGAAATTATAATAGAGCAATTAGACAGCTCAATAAAATAAAAAGGAATTTAATTCAATCAACTGAACAAGGAGAATAATCACATTAAATACAGTACTAGTGTATGGTGTGTGGAATATTATCCCAGTAATTACAAGCCTCTTGATACACCACAAAGCACATCAAGTTAAGATACTTCAACTTAGCTAACTGATTGGCAAGAAATGTATGAAACAAACATTCCCTCAGTCATTTCTAATTTGACCTCATAATAATCTATATTTCTACTTTACTTTCTTTCTGTCTTCCTTGGTAGCTTACTATTTAACTTCTAATATAATACCTTCTATTCTCAGAACATTTCCAAAGTGTGCCTTTCTAAAGCAAATACCTCAGGTGGCACAACTAGTGGCTGATTTTCCTTTATCCCCTCTTCACCCTGCACAATGATCCCATTAACTATGTTATCCTAAAACTCACCTCCCTGACTGCTTTGTCCCTCAAGGCCTTATTTTCTCTTTAATCCTTTTGTTGCCTCTCTCTCTTCAATGGCTTCTCTTGTAGGTTTTACCCCAAAAGATGTATCTTCTTTCTGTGGACTTGACCTTGGTCATCCCATAGTTACCTTGTATGCAAGTGAAATGCCAAGCAAATCTCAAACCCCCACCTGTCTGCCTCCCCTCGTCCTTTTTTCCCATTCTCAGCTATTTCTAATGGTGTCTTTTTTTTTTTCTAAGAATTTATTTTCTTATTTGACAGAAAGAGTATAAGCAGGGGGAACGGCAGGCAGCGGGAAAGGGAGGAGGAGAAGGAGGCTTCCTATGGAGCAGGGAGCCCGATGTGAGGCTCAATCCCAGGATCCCAAGATCAACACTTAACCAACTGAGCCGCCCAGGCGCACCTCAAATGATAAGTCTTGAAATCATCTGGAACTGAACATATCCCAAATGCAGCCCACACTTTATTCTCTCTCTCTCTCACTCTGGCATATTCTACCACAGACAAGAAGACTCAAATCTTTAGGATCACAGTTGAGATTTTGCCCTTGAAACCTCTAAACCCCCCTCTCTCTCAGCTCCTGCTTCACCTGCACCATTCCCTTTGTTTATTCAGGTTCATAAAACCTGTTGAAAAATCCACTGTGATAATCCTTGAATTCCTCCACTAAATTTGAGATTTTCATCCTTTAAGTCTAGTATCCAAACTCTAGCCTCCTTTATCTGAGCCCTAACTTCTTCACTTAACTTTAAGGTTTGGCTGTCTAAATTTTTTTTTTTTTGGAAGATTTTTTTTTTTTTAAGATTTTATTTATTTATTTGACAGAGAGAAATCACAAGTAGGCAGAAAGGCAGGCAGAGAGAGAGGAAGGGAAGCAGGCCCCCTGCTGAGCAGAGAGCCCGATGTGGGACTTGATCCCAGGACCCCGAGATCATGACCTGAGCTGAAGGCAGTGGCTCAACCCACTGAGCCACCCAGGCGCCCTGGCTTTCTAAATTTTTAAAAAATTTACAACAAAAATAATTTCAAATGCACAATTTTACTTGTATTTAAAATTGATGTAAGAAGTTTTTTTTTTTTTTAATGCTTGTGTTTCATTATAAAAACTAGCACAGTTTTTGTTTTTGTTTTTTCAAGACTGTATTTATTTATTTGACAGACATGGCAAAAGAGGGAACACAAGCCAGGGGAGTGGGAGAGGGAGAAGCAGGGTTCCCACCAAGCAGAGAGCCTAATGACGGGCTCGATTTCAGAGCCCTGGGATCATGACTGGAGCTGAAGGCAGACACTTAACAACTGAGCCACCCAGGTGCCCCTAGAAGAGTTTTGGATTTGAAAAAGAGCAAGGGCTAGGATGCCGGGGTGTGCAGTCAGTTAAGCCTCTAACTCTTAGCTTCAGCTCAGGTCACAGTCTCAGGGTGGTGAGATCAAGCCCTGAGTCAGGCTCTCTGCTCAGTGTGGAATCTGCCTAAGTTTCTCTTTCCCTCTCCCTCTGCCCATGCACGTATGCATGCTCTCTCTCACTCTCTCTCTCTCTAATAAATAAATCTTTGAAAAAGAGCAAGGGCTAGAACAATTATTTTATGTATGCACATAAACGAAAGAAAAAATAAGTGTTATTTATTCTAACCACCAGATTGGTCATATTTGTCCTATGAGCTTTAAATTTGTTTGTACTATGAACATGTACAATGTAAACTCCATAAGAGTACGTGCTTTATCTCCAGTGACTACCTAAGTGCCAGGCATTTGGTAGGTACTCAGTAAATATTTGCCGAGTCCAAAATTATAAACTGCAACAGCTACAAGCAGGTATAAAGTAATTTTCCCTTCCATCTCTCCAAATACTTAGTTTCTATCCCCAGAGGCAATTACCACTTTAGCATTTTCTTTTGTATTTTTTTGGAGGTATTGTTAAGTCCGATCAGCATGTCTGCATTTATGCAGACAGGCAGATATATGAGTTTTTGTGTGTATGTGTGAGTGTGTGTACACACCATAACTATCTTTTTTCTCAAATGGGAACAATCTATACAAATTTATCTTACCTTTTTAATTTATATATTTTAGGGGTCATTTCTTTTTGGAAAACTCTCTCATCTTTATAAAGATGACATAGTAGTCCTCAAATGAACATGTACTCAATTGATTTGATCAGTCTGTTATTGGGAGCATTTGGGCTACCAGGATTTTGTGATTTTTAAACAATTCTTGTAGGGATCTCATTGCTCCTATGTGCCAGTATACGGAGGATAATGTCCTAGAAGTAGAATTGCTACACCACCAGATTAAATGCATTTAAAATTCTCATTGATATTGGCAAATTTCCTTTCATAGACATACCAATTTATATTTCCACCAAAATGGTGTATAAGAGCACCATTTTCCTTCATAGTGGCCAAGACAAGACCATGAATTTTTTTTCTTCTTTTTTTTTTTAATGTTTCTATCATCTGAGTTTTTTATTGTTTTGTTTTTTTAATTCCAGTGTATGGGGCACCTAGGTGGTTCAGTTGGTTGAGCCTCTGCGGGGAGTCTACTTCTCCCTCTCCCTCTGCCTCTCGCCCTGCTTGTGGTCTCTTTTTCTCTGCCAAATAAATAAATAAAAATCTTTTTTAAAAAATCTGTTTTTTGGTTTGTCTCTCTCTTTTCCTTTCTTTGTTTTATTTCTTAAATTCCACATGTGATCAGAATCATACGGTGTTTGTCTTTCTCTGACTGGCTTATTTCACTTAACATTACACTCTCTAGATCCACCCATGTTGCAAATGGCAAGATTTCACTCTTATTTACGGCTAAGTAATATTCCTTTATCCACTCATCTAACAAGATCATCAGATTTTGAGATCATTTACACGTAAGAGTTAAAAAATGGTATCACATTATAACTTTCACATCCTTTTTAAATATAAATAAAATATGTTCTTTTTAAGAGTCCTTACCTTTTATAGACATCTATGGAAACACTTATGAATGTAATTGTATAACAGCTGAGATTTTCAGCAAAATAATGAGAAGAGGGGAAACAGATATGAGTATAGAAGAAACAAGATTATTCACAAAGGTGGTTGAAGGGTACAGGAAGATTGCTTATGTTTCCTTATCAATTTTTGTGTATGTCTGCAATTTGTCATAACAAAGTATTTTTAATGTGCATACAAATTTGATAAAATAATTGTCTTCTTTTTCCTGATACCAGAATAAAATTATGTGATGTTCAAATTCAAAAAAGAAAAAGAAACGTAAATAATATATAATATATGTTAATATGTTAACAGACATATCGAATCAATTATTCCCACATTTTAGGGGCACCTGGGTAGCTCAGTCAGTTAAGTGTCTGCTTTGGGCTCAGGTCATAATCCCAGGGTCCTGGGATAGAACCCCAGATTGGGCTCCCTGCTCAGCGGGGAGCCTGCCTCTCTCTCCCTCTGCTGCTCCCCCTGCTTGTGCTCTCTCACTCCCTCAAATAATAAATAAAATCTTTAAAACAAATTATTCTCACATTTTAAAGACATCTGTCTTTTCATTTCTATGAATTGCCAGGAATGCTATACATCATCAACGTTATTTTTACTGTTTTCTATTCTACTGCAATTTAAGTCGTTACCTTTTTCTCACTTTCCTACCTTACTGGCTTTGCATTTGCAATCCTCTTCCTGAAATGCTTGTTAGCAGCATTGCCTTATGTCTGAACTGGGAATCCTAATTCCGTATACATAGAGTATCTCCAGGTGGTGGTGCAACTTGTACCAGATTATTTCTAGGTAGACAAACTGGGTGAACGGAAACAGAGATTAGACTTCTCATTGCAATAACGTTCATACTTTTGGATTTTATACAATGCTTATATGTAACCTATACAGGAGCAAACGCACACATTAACACACACTTGTTAATAATTCCCATTCTTGTTTTTTAGGTATAGCTTAAGTGTAATTTTGAGCTGAAGGTTATTTATCTTTACTATAATTAACACTCAAAAAAACTAACTATATACGCATAATATATTCTTTGAATTCTGCCAACATGCCTAGCACATTCCTTAATCAATGTAGGTACTCAAAAACTGTTTAATTCATTTAGCAAACATTTATTGAGCTGCTGTTCTGGGAAAGTATCTTGGTAATCACTGGCAATAGGATTTATAGTCATAATCCTTGCCCTTAGAGATCCCAGTTAATGACGAAAATAAACACAGAGATAAATAACTTTAATAGGTGCAATTGAGACATGCAAAGAAAGAAAATACTAAACACGAAGCAATTATCTATCTCAGCAATTTCCAAAGACTGAGTCAAGTAGACCCTTCTCGTGATAATTTTAGTTGGTCACCAGAAACACTTTTTTATTAGATAATGATTTATTGCAAAATATATATTACAAAAACCCATAATTTGTGAAGATTAATCTGGTATGAGGTTACAGTAGACAGTTAATTTTAAGAAGTCAGTCACAGCAAAGAAAAATTAAGTAAATAAGAGTTTAGAGAGAACATAGCTCTTGCAACACTAGCGAAGCAGAGTTAAGGATGGTGTTTGACAAATGTTGATTGATCACTCGCCAGCCAGAAACATGCTGCATTCATAATGATGATCATAATTAAATATTAGAATATTTTCCTTTTTTGAAATAATAGTGCAGTTTACTGACCTGACCTTGTAAATTTTGGATTTGAGTGGGGAAAACAAATGCCAGGTTAATAATTGCCATTTATGAGAGATGCTATGAAAGAGGACTCCAAATGAGCATTTGTGGCAGAACAGTTAGGGGTGGGAGGTAAGGACAGAGAAGACTTCCTTCAGCATGTGATGTTAAATTTGGCTCTCAAGAATTAAATAGGGGTTCCTAGGCACTACACAAAGAAAGCTTCAGTGAAAGTTCCTAAGGAAGGGTATAAAGAAGTACAGTGTGCTTGGGTACAGGGAATTCTCCAATCCCACAAACAGTGACAGAAGAGTGCCTATGTTTCCACAGCCCTGCCAAGGGTAATTGTCAAAGTTTTGGATTTTTGTCGGTCTCATGGGTAAGAAATGGTATGTCAATAGAGTTAGGTTCCATTTCCCTTATTATGAATCTCTTTTCTTAAGTTTAAGAACTATTTACATTTCTTTCTCCAGAAACATATTATTGGCACATTTTTCTATTTAAGTAAATTCATCTTTTGTCTACAATGTGAAGTATGCATTTTCTAATTTGACACATACCTTTCATTTTTATTATTTTAATTTTTTAGTGATGAAGAAAGTTTCTATTATTTTTTAACCCAAATCAATCTGTATTTTATGTTGTTTTTGAGGTTAGTGTCATATTGAGGAGTGTTGTAAAATCCAAGATTACAACCTATTCTGTGTCTTCTTTTAGTACTTCATTTGATCAGTTTTCAAGTGTAAATACATGATCATTGGGATTTATTTTGGCACAAAGTGTGAGGTATGGATACCATTAGATCTTCCTTGAATTATTTCCACTTGTTGCAACACCATTTGTTGAAAAATCTATCTTTTCCCAATTGATTTGAATGTTGCCTGAATGCTGCCTTTATCCAATACCAGATTCTTGTAAGTATTTCAGTCCTTTACTGGATCCATTCTTTTTTCTTTCTTCTTCTTCTTTTTTTTCTTAATTTAAGGTTTTATTTATTTATTTGAGAGAGAGAGAGAGAGAGCAACAAGCAGGGTGAGGGAGAACAGTTAGGGGTGGGAGGGAGAACAGTTAGGGGCAGAGGGCGAAGCAGGTCCACCGAGTGGAGTGCCAGACACGGGACCTGATTCCGGGACTCGGGAATCACGACTTGAACCAAAGGCAGATGTTTAACTGACTGAGCTACCCAGGTATGAGTCTATATATTCCTGCACTAGTAATGCCATGATTTAATTACTACTGTTTATATTGTTTTGTTATCTTGTAGGGCATTCACGTGCATAGAGTATTCATCTGTTTTAGAATTTTTCCAGTTTTTCTTATTTAAAAAATTTTCTTACACATCTTAAAATTGGCTTTCTGCTTTTAATTAAAATGTGTACTGAGAATTAGATTGAAGGAAATGAGGGAAGGAGCCAGGAAACTATTTTAGGGAGAACATTCTAGGCCAAAGAGATACAGTGTATCAGGGCCTAGAGCAGAGTGTGTCTGATGCGTTGGAAGAATGTGGAGACTGGTATATTGCTGCAGCAGAGAGAATGAGTTGAGTAAAGATCAAAGACAAGATCAGAGAGGTCATGGTGGTTGGGGTATGGAATGTGAGGGATAAAGCCACACTGGTCCTTATAGATCATTATAAGGATTTGGGCTTCTAGTCTGAATAGGATGAAAAGTTCCTGGCAGATTTAGAACATACGACGCAGAGTAGAGCAGAGAAGTATCATATGCAAAATTTTTAAATTTTTGGTATCTGTTAAGTGTCCAGCCCATTCAATTCTAGGTATCCATCTGAAAGAGACGCAAACATACACAGGGAAAACAAGAAAAAGAAAAGGCAATCTACAAAGATATTTATTGCAGCATTGTTTGCTAGAGTGAAAATCTGACAACTGAAATAACACAATAGGGAAACAGTTATAAAAAACATTCCATACTATCGACACACTATAGAACACTAAGAACTAAGAAGCTGTTACATGCATGGAGTAGGTTTGAAAGCATGGAAAAAATAATGATAGAGCTATTATCTCAAGGGCAAAGTGGCATAATGAGGGGAGAGCAGGCTCATCTTCTGGAGATGCTCATGGATGTGTTTGTGGATGAAGGGATGTGACATCTGGGATCTGGCTTAGGCTCCTCCAACAGGCAGAAGCAGGTGTATGGATGAAATAAAACTAGCAGTGAGTGGGCACTTACTGAGGTTAAGTTGCTGGCATAAGAGGATTAATTTCATTTTTCTCTCTACTTTGAATATGTTTGGAAAATTCCATAAAAGTAAAAAAAAAAGAATTTAAAAAGAGTATCAGTTCATTAAGGATTAAAACGTCAGTGAAGAGGCACCTGGTGGCTCAGTTAAGCATCTGCCTTTGGCTCAGGTCATCAACCTGGAGACCCAGGATCAAGACCCCATCAGGCTTCCTGCTCAGCGGGGGAGTCAGCTTCTTCCTGCCCCTCTGCTGCTCCCCCCTGCCTGTGCTCTCTCCCTCACTCACTCTCACTCTCAAATAAATAAATAAAATCTTTAAAAAAAATAAATAAAACATCACTGAAACATAAAAGTCAAGAAATAATTCCATAAAAGCCTTGGCTGTTTTCTGTACATTTAAGGCAGGTTCTTATTAGGAAGATAGATTTGTAATAAGTGTTTGGATATAGGAGACAATCGATGTTATGAGAATTAAATGAGATGATACATGTAAATTGTTTAGCCCAGGATTTGCAATACATATAAATCCCGAAGATTTTCTGGAAGTCGCTTTTTTCACTCAAAATGTATCTCAGTAATCTTTTTCACCTATCTTTCCACCTACCTATCCATCTCCTGGGTAACAGTCACATGATGTTTATTTATTGGGCTCTTCCCCATTGACATTTTCCCCTCTTGTAACTACCTTACAATGAATGTCTTCTAACACGTTTGTGCACCTGTTCAATTATCGCCATGGGGTAAGCCCCAGAAGCAGACTTGCTGGATTTAAACCAATGCATTTAAATAGATTTTTCCACCTTACCCTATAAAGAGATTGTACTCAAATACATTATCTCCAAGTAATTATGAGAGAGTCTGTTTCCCCACAACCTTGGCAAGAGGTGCTATAAATATTTGTACATGTAAAAAAATAAAACATTGTCTTCTTAATGCCTGAATATGTATTCCAGCATTATTAGTGAGGGTAAATGTATATTTATGTGTCTATTTTTGTTTCTGTCATTGAAAAATACTTTTCCACCTTTTTTTGTTTTGTTTTACTTATTTTTCTATTGGATTCTTTGTCTTTATTGATTTGTTGGAGCTCTCTATATTACGATTATTAATACTTTGTCGTATGTGTTGGAAACTATTTTCCCTAGTTTGCCATTTGTTTTTATGTAGTTTTAAATATTTTAACCTTTATTTTATGGAATCCAGGATTTACGGCTTGCTTAGAAAAGCCTTCCTATTCCAAAATTATAAAGCTATTTTTTTTTCTGTAGTCTCTCACACTCTTGGATTAATTTGTTTGCATTTGTAGCTTTAATCCATCTGGACTTCATTACTGAGTTTGAGGTAAGGATACGCATTTTATTCCTAAATGCAGAGCCAACTGTTCTAGACTGCTTACTGAATAATTTATTGTTTATATCCAGCTGGGAGTGACCATCTCATTATTATTATTTTTTGGATACTATGTATCAGCTCTTTTCACACCTTTGTTATTCCACATACACTTTAGGACCATTTGTTGTGTTTCAAGAATATCCTGAAAGGACTACATTTGAAATTACTTTAGGTATTAGGTGAGAATTGCCATTTGTGCGGCATAGTGTGTTTTCCCTCTTCTAAGATATTTAGATAAACTTTCTCATTAACTTCTCCATAAGTCTTTCAGTTCTTGTTAATTCCTATATATTGTATCATTTTGAGGGTTCTTTATATTTATATACATATATGTATATACATATACATATATATATATTTAATTTTATCTATTTATTTCAGAGAGAGAGAGCGAGCGACAGAGAGCATAGGTGGGGAGGAGAGGGAAAAACAGGAGCCTGATGTTGGACTCATCCCAGGACCCTGGGATGACCCAAGCAGAAGGTAGATGCTCATCTGAATGAGCCATCCAGGCACCCCTTGAGGGTTTGTTTCCTTTCAATGATATTATTTTTGCCTTACATTATTTTAGATATTGCTACATTATTTTACATATTGCTAATGTTACACCTATAACATACAATGGATCTTTGCATGTGTGCGTACAGACACACACACACACACACGTAAATGAGTTTAATAATAGAGTGCTAAGGGGCACCTGGGTGGCTCAGTGGGTTAAAGTCTCTGCCTTTGGCTCGGGTCATGATCCCAGGGTCCCGGGATCGAGCCCCGCGTCAGGCTTTCTGCTCGTCGGGGAGCCTGCTTCCTCCTCTCTCTCTGCCTGCTTCTCTGCCTGCTTGTGATCTCCATCTGTCAAATAAATAAATAAAATCTTTAAAAAAAATAATAGAGTCCTAAGATGTGCGATGGATATGAACCTACGAACCTTTGGGTGCATCATGCTATTTCCACATGTTTCAGGATTCTGTGGTCCAACACTTACCCTCCTAGATAAGTGAAATCAATGCATGTGTCCACCAAAAAAATGTGTATACAAACATTTATAGCGGTTTTTTTCACAAGAGGTAAAAATCAGAAACAATCCAAAATGTCTACCACTAGGAGAATAGATAAATTGTGATTTGTTTATGCTGTGGGGTATTACACAGCAAACCAACAATAATAAAATAACTACTGATACAAAAAACAGCATGGAAAAATCTCATGAACAATATGCCATCATTCTACTTTGTGAAGTCCGGGAAGCAGCAAACTAATCTTGTAATAAAACTCAGGACACTGGATACTTTGGGAGAGGTTAGGTATTGTCTAGGAAGGTGGGCCAATGACCTTGGGGTATAACGGAAATTTTTTTACTCTAAAAGTAACTCATTGAATCACTGGTACATAAATGTGTAAAAGATAATTGAGTTACATGCTTAAGGTTTGTTCAGTGTACTCAACATAAATTTTACCTACATTTTTTAAAAGTAGGCTTCCTAATAGAGTTGTGCCTATCCAGTCAGTAAAATAAAAATCAAACTGGGAAAAAAAAAAAAAAAAAAAGAAAGAGAAAATAGTTGTCTGACCTGCCTCAAAAATCCGCTCTTGACCATAAGACTCATTCTAAGCCCCTATGCTTCGGTCTGCTTTATCTGGATAGCCCCCAATATTTGATGCAGCGTGTTCCTGGAGGATCTTTCCTCCTACACCTGCTGCTCCTTATGTGTCCTATATTTCTCTTCGTGACATTTCTATCTCCTAGTCTCCCAAGCTAAAAGTTACAGCATCATGTTTTACGCCCTATAATAACTGAACATCATCTCATATAAATCTCTTTTCCCCTTTTTACTAACACTACCTTCGAATGGACTAAAAAATAGCCTTCTGATGGGATATTCCCCACACAATCTCTGGTCCTAGTGTAGTTTGCAAAATGTTCTCAGTTTAATTTTCTAAAACGGTGCTCTCTGTGTTGAAGGAAGTATTCTATAGCTGTACCATCTAATGTGTTAGCCACAAGCCACAAGTACTGGGCACTTGAAATGTGGCCAGTTTGGCTGGAAAACTAAATTATTAATTTAATTTCACTTCAATTAATTTAACCATAAAGAGCCAAATGTGGCTAGTGTCCAGTGGGTTGGACAGTGCAGTTCTGAAGGCACTGCTCCACAGATGGGATTAGATGTTACACCTTCGCTGACTCTGGACCTGAGTAGTTCCTGAACCAATATCAGTTCAATTATCCCTCATAGTCAAAAACAAACAAGTCATTCAGCCTAATAGACTTCTCTAAGCTGGGTTTGTTCTTCTAACATGGCTGCAGTCATCGAGGAGGAATGCTTTTTAATTCAAGAGCTCTTCTCAGGGACACCTGGGTGGCTCAGTTGGTTAAGCGTATACCTTTGGCTCAGGTCATGATCCCGGGATTCTGGGATTGAGCCCCTCATCTGGCTCCTTGGTAAGCCAGAGCCTGCTTCTCCCTCTGCCTGCCACTCCCACTGCTGTGCTCTCTCTCTCTGACAAAAAAAATAAATCTTAAAAATTAAAAAAAAAAAAGAGCTCTTCTCACCAGTGACCATAAATGCTAGATTATTTTTAAGTTGTCTGACTCTGTTCTACAGGTGACCCAAAGGTTTCTACTTACCACCCCCATTTAAAAAGCATTTTATTGCAGCCTCCAATCCAAATGACAGATACTATGTGTGACTGAAGCCAGGCTATATTGTCTATTACATATACAGACAAGCAGAAATTATAAACTTAATTGGATCCAATCAAAACTTGGGTGATTCATTTATGGTATACCAATAGGATATTACTATACAGCTATTAAAATGATTTAGATTTGTACTGACACAGAAAGATATTTATATCAAATTATAATATAAAATCAGCAGGATATCAAATACTAAACATCCCAATCCTAATTTATTTTTAATATGAAAATATGTAGACATTGACAGAGGAATAAATTGAAAGGAAATACATTAAAATGTTAACAGCAGTAGTTTATCTCCAGGTGGTAGAATTTGTAGTCAATCAAAATTTTCTATGCTAATTGATATTAACACTCTTTAAAAATGAAAACAGCATATTCAAATCCAGCAGCATATTTCCAGACCAGATGTAATTTCTGAGTTAGTAACCATTATCTGCAAAATCCATACATCGCTGCAATAATAGGCAAACAGAAATCCCAAGGTTAGCTTTTTAAATTATTCAACAATAGGTCTCTACTGATGGAGATTCTGGAAAAGACTCCATATATGTCCCCAAACAATGTCAAGTGTAATTCTACGGTGGGAGCAGTATTCTAATAAATGTTTACCAATTCCCAAAATTGGAAGTGTCTATCTATTCAAAGATTTAAATTGAAAAGAGGAAAGGAAAACTAATTATTAAAAAGGGGATTAAAAAATAATGTCACAATAGAGATGACTTTTCTAAACACAGCACATAACCCAGACACTATAGAAGACTCAGCTACATGACAAAAACTACAAAAAGCAGTATCAAAACAAATGACTGAGAAGTCTGCAACTAATACCATCCAGGAGAAATTTCCTTAATACCTAGGTATTTTCTATAAATCCAGAGAACAGAGAACAAAAATATACATGAGATATAAATAAAAAACTCAAAATAGTCATTATTTTGGGAAGGAGAAAAAGAAAATTAGAAGCTGGTAGATCGTTTCTAAGGTACTTGTAAGCTTTTTTTTTTCTTTCAATTAAGTGATGGGTTCACAAGTGTTTGATTATTCTATAATCACTCTGTGTGGATATGTGTGTGTGCGTAGTCTATCTATCTACACGTGTATATTCTGTATGTATATTTCCAAAAAAAAACTAATTGTTAAATAAGATTTGATTTCCCTATGAGTCAGAGTAAAGAGAAAAAAACAATTTTGAGTGAAAATGTATGTTGATATTTCTGTGGAGAACTATGACATACATAAAAATTATAAGGTACTTACTTTTGACCCAATATTTCTACCTCTAGGAAACTTAAATATATACTTGAACGTGTATTATATGAAATTACATTATACAAGGCTATTTATTGTAACATCATGAGTTACAGTAACAAATTATTGACGGGGAGCCTAGTATATAAAACACAGTAGTATATTCTTAATACACATGCAGCTGTAACAAAGAATAAAGAAAAAAAAGAAGACAGATAAAGGAATTTCATGATATATTATTTTGTGAAAAACTATGTGGAAAAATATGCTATAATTAGTTTACTAAAAAGAAATACATACATGCTTGCGCATTTACAGATTCTCTAGAGAGGGATACTTGGTTGGATGAAAGATCAGATGGAAGAAAGGGTGAGTATTATCTATTTATTTAAAAAGTTTCCACATAGGGGCGCCTGGGTGGCTCAGTGGGTCAAAGCCTCTGCCTTCAGCTCAGGTCATGATCTCAGGGTCCTGGGATCAAGCCCCACATCGCGCTCTCTGCTCAGCGGGGAGCCTGCTTCCTCCTATCTCTCTGCCTGCCTCTATGCCTACTTGTGATCTGTCTGTCAAATAAATTAAAAAAAAAAAAAGTTTCCATATAGCTTTGTAATTAGTCATCAAAGTAAATTAAGTGTATCTTATAATTATACATAGTATGATTCCTGTTACATAAACTAACACCTTAACGGAGGAAAGGAAATTGCAAGAAACACTCGACAGCAAATTAATTATAGTTGCATTTTTGTGACCGAGCTCAGAGGCTCATTCACATTTCTCCTTTTTCATAAGGACAGCTCATGGACACTTAACAACACAAACTTCCAGTGTTTTTTTATGAGCTATCATAAAGAGTTGGTCCTGACAAAATTTGAAAAAGGATAAAATATTAGTTCCTTCCTCCTGTGTGGGGAAAATTTTCAGTTACCCTCTCACATCATTTAACGAAAGCTGGAGTAACAGTTTGTAGCTTGTTGGTGAATGAATAAAAAGACACCTCCTCAGTTTAACTGGAAACATACAATTCTATTCCAAACCCTCTCCGGGAGAACAGAAGAGATTCAAACTTCTCAGGTGAATTGCTTTCTTCCTTGAGGAGAGGGAAAAGGTGAGGAGAAGTGTTGTAACTATTCTTCTAGTCAACAAGAGGATCTAGGCTAGTTTGTGACACTGCCCTGTGAGAATACCACAACACAGCCCCCCAAAGACTACACAGAGTTATTTGATTTTGTCACATCAAAACTAGAGACTCAATGTGTTTGTGAGTGGAGAGAGGTGATAAACCCAATGCAGCAAAATGCAAAGTTATATTGATGTTCACGGATACTCTTTTCATTTTTTCTATAGGATTTTTTGTTTGTTATAAAAAGTTGAGTTAAAAAGGAAAGAAAAATTTGGCTAGAAGGATTTCCGAACAGTCAAAACTTAATATAGAAAGTTCTCCAGTCCAGCCAATTTCTAATACGGGAGGCCTAAGAGTGGAGAACTGGGGTGTGATTGAGTGGGCCTTATATGAGTCTTTGGTTGCAGGGGTTCGTGCTCTTATATAAAAGACACTACTGTGCCTTACCTACATGTTTTTTAACACATTGGTATCATTCTGGTCTTTAAGAACTATCATAACAACATATACTCTTCATTATAACTATTTCTCGCTGTATAACAATATTACTATAAATTTCCTACCTCAAAACATTTGCCAACTCACAGATAAGGCGTTGGGAATGGCTCACCTCAGGGCTCTGCCATGCTATAATCAAGATGTCAAGGGCTGTTATCTTTTGAAAGTCTCTTTTTTTTTTTTTTTTAAGATTTTATTTATTTACTTGAGAGAGAGAGAGAATGAGAAGGGGGAGGGTCAGAAGGAGAAGCAGACTCTGTGCTGAGCAGGGAGTCTGATGCAGGACTTGATCCTGGGACTCAGGAATCATGACCTGAGCTGAAAGCAGTCACTTAACCAACTGAGTCACCCAGGCACCCCTATCTTTTGAAAGCTTTACTGGAAAAAGATTCACTTTCAAACTCTTGAGATTGTTAGAAGCCTTTACTTCCTGGATGTGTCTTGGACTGAGAGACTCCATTTCGTGCTGACTGTTGGCCAGAGGCTTCCCACCGTTCCTTGCCATATGACCATCCCAAAGTCCACTTGCTTCATCAAAGTCAGCAAGGGAGAAAGCCTCTCCAAAAGACAAATGTTAGAATCTTACATCACATAATGACAGATGCAATATCTTGTCACCTTTGCTGTATTCTATGGGTTAGAAGCAAATTCCAGGTCTTGCCTATACTCCACAGGGGTGGATTAACACACACACGAATACCAGGCAGTGGGGTCAGGAGGCCCCTTTACAGACTGTCTGCCACACCACCTTAACAAGAGAAAGTATTTTTTTAAGACTGTTCAAACTGCTCTTCCTTGTATTTTCAGAGATCATGTGCATCATTTGTCATCATCTTTAAGACCCTCCCCACTTTCCCATTTTTAATAGTTGAAGCCCAGTCTCTCCTAGAGGATATTTGTATGATTTGTGCCATTTGATTCTAGTTTGGATATTTCCAAATTAGTAATATTAAATAATCTAGGAGAATCTTTTAGCCTAGCTTACACTGTTCTTATGTGTATATAATCACCATAGAGGTCCACTTAAAAATATCTTTAGAAATTGGTTTAACTTTATAATTTGGAAAGGTTTCTGAAATTTTACATCATTTTCTATGGGCCATATTTTCTCAGTGAGATCTGTGGTCGATGGTATTTCTCTTATTAAATTGTTTATGCTATAATCTTTTCTTTCGCCAAGAATAGGTACTATTCCCAATGTCTTAATTTCAAAAACATTGTATACTTTTTCACTCCTTCCTGAAAGTGAAGATATTCTTAAGATATCCACAGATACTAATATACAAATCAAATGGAAAGAGGCCTAAAACTTCCTTTATCATTGATAATATTTGTAAAAGTAATTTTATATTCTAAGAAAATAGAGATAAACCTTAAATCAAAGGGGTTTGCAGAAACTCTAGATAAATCTTTACTCCAGGGCATTTTTACTGAATGCCTCCCAGCTGCCAGGCAATGGGATATTTTTGGGGATGCAGACTGACATTCTAGGAACTCATATTCTTATTGAATATGAGTTCCATCCTTCTATATGATGCAGCCAATTATATGAAGATGCAACTTACAGCTATAGTTTTTCTGTGTAAACCTGTGCATCAGAGAAAAAGATGAAAGAAGACACAGACCTTTCTCTGAGGGAGAAACTCTTTCTCTTATTGGTCAGTCTCTGGTCCTCATAATCCTTCCTAAGGTTATCCAGAATATCTTTAATCTCCAGAAAATGAAATACATGTCCTCTCTACGGCTTGCACCCTACAAAACTGCCCAGTCAATACTGGGCTGTTAATACTCAGTCAGCAGTCAGTGTCCATCAAGTCAGTGCCCACATGGGTTTCTCTGTCCCTGGCATCAAAGGAGAACCATCAAGGGATCTTTATTCTTTCTGGGATTGCTATATACCAAACAAAAAGAGCTTTAGAGTTATTGACTCATTTAATACTTTCTAGCAACCCAGTGAGATCTTTATTATTCTTCCCTGTTTTATAGATGAGGAAATTGAGGTACAAGAGAGGTTACATAATTCCTTCAAGGATTCATCTAGTGAAGAGGAGGCTGTAGACTTGGGGCCAAGCCGGGAATCCAACCCAATATTCTTCTGCAGCCTTTGGTATCAATTCACTAGCTCCCCATTCCTGACAATGGAAATAGGACATGGAAAAGAGTGGTGCCTGATTACACCAACGGCATAGCTTTGACTGCTCCAGGACAGTTCCTCCTTTTTTTTTTAGATTTTTATTTATTGATTTGACAGACAGAGATCACAAGTAGGCAGAGAGGCAGGCAGAGAGAGAGAAGGAAGCAGGCTACCCACGGAGCAGAGAGCCCGATGTGGGGCTCCATCCCAGGACCCTGGGGTCATGACCTGAGCTTAAAGGAGAGGCTTTAACTCACTGAGCCACCCAGGCACCCAGAACAGTTCCTCCTTTAAAGTAAGAGTGATGCTTGGCTTTCTTTCTTTTTTTTTTTTTAATATTTTATTTGTTTATTTGACAGACAGAGATCAGAGTAGACAGAGAGGCAGGCAGAGAGAGAGAGGGAAGCAGGCTCCCTGCTGAGCAGAAAGCCCGATGCGGGACTCGATCTCAGGACCCCGAGATCACGACCTGAGCGGAAGGCAGCGGCTTAACCCACTGAGCCACCCAGGTGCCCGATGCTTGGCTTTCTTGGTCAGACATGCATTCTATCACAGAAAAGAATGCTCGGATGCAAATTAAAATTGGGTAGATCTGCTCTTGATTTTGTAAGGATTTATACTTATACCCTTCTCTGGTGCTTTCTTCAGTGATTATCATGTAGAGGAAAAACCATTTTTCAAGAACCTTCCAAAGCCAAATCATGCCTGGGGTAAACCTTGAGAAAACCACGCCCCCTGCAACACCGGTAATACTAAAACCCCATTTTTCTACAGGTGTATGATAAAATCAGGAGGGTTCTTTTGATTCCTCTTTTTTGATCCTAGGCAATGTCCAAAGGTCATTCTGTCTCCTCAGATAGAAGTCATTCTTTTCATTAACTGTAATTGGCTTTAGGATACTAGCTAATTCTGCCCCTTTTGTTGGGTGTTCCAAGAGTTAATAATAGGTCTCAGTGCCCTCAGGGTCTCCCTATCTCAGTTTCCCAGATATAAGAATTCCTAAAAGAATCCAAAGTTCTTCCCAGGGGTCAAAAACTAGTAGACAAACTTTTTTTTTGTTGTTAGAATTCTATTTGACTTCAAATAGAAATACTGATTTGTATTTCTCTTGGAAGATCTGGCAGCAGTGGACCCTTTGCTTCTAACCAGTCAATATTTTTGTGGAATGGAATGCCTCTAGTTCACACTAGTTAGCACTGCCCTGCTTCATTCTTCTTTATACCTGTAGGAGTTCAATTCACTAATCTAAATCTGTGGTACGCAGGGTGCTCTGTAGCTAAGTAGCACCAGCATTACCTAGAACTTTCAGAAATGCAGAAGTACAGGCCCATTTCATATCTGCTTCATCAGAGTCCACTTTTTTACCAAGAAGCCTAGAAGATTTCATTGTACATTAATGTTTAGGAGGCCCTGATCACTTCCTGTTTCACCTTCACTTACCATCTACTAATGTGCAATTTTATACTATAGCAATACTGTGATTTTCCTACTCAAACCAGTGTCTTGTCTTCTTGATGTTATGGTGTGATTTGTTTTGCCTAAATGGCCTTCTCCAAGCCACCCATTGCCCTAGAAAACTCAGACTCATCTTTAAATTTCTGTATAGAGGGCACTTGCCTCTAGGACTTTTCAGCAACCCCTCACCCCAACTATAATGAGGTAAAGCATTCCTCCTCTGTGTTCTGCTAATACCCTGTATGTGATTCTTCGAGATCACAGCCGTTGAGTTCTGTGGTTGTATACTTGTGAACTCCTGGTCAGCTCAGTGAATGTTCTAATCATTTTTCTAGGTCTAGGTCATACAAGTGGGTTGAATGGTGGCCCTCAAATAGGGATATATAGTCATGGTCTAATTCTATAAACCTGTGGCGATGACCTTAGATGGTAAAAGGGTCTTTGCCAGTATATTCAAGTTAAAGACCCCAAAATGAGGGTTATCCTGTGGGCAGGAAATCCACTAACAAGTGTCCTTATAAGAGACATACAGAGAAGTAGGAGAAGGCCAACTGAAGGTGGGGGCGGAGATTGGAACGGTGCCGGCAGAAGATGAGAACACTTGGAGCCATCCCAAGTTGAATAAGCACAGGAAGATTCTTTCCTAGAGCCTTCAGCAGGAATACAGCACCCAAACCACCTTAATCTTAGACTTCTGGCCTCCAGAACTGCCTGCCAGAGAATATACTTCTATTGTTTTAAGCCAATCAGTTTATAACAACCTGTTACAGCAGACGGTCCTAGGAAACTAAGTGCCTGATATATTTGATAATTTTCCAATTGCATAACAACTGCATAACAATACTGAGCTCCTACTAGCTACCAGGCATTTTTTTCCAAGGTACTTTTCAAATATTTTGAGAGATAAACTGGACAGGTGGCAAGGTGGCTTGGGAAAAAGGTGTGCAGACATACAACATAGAAGGTGCTCAGAGGAGGATAGCGTTTCTCACATACATTCTCATTTAAAGAACTGGAAAATTTCTCGGGGCGCCTGGGTGGCTCAGTGGGTTAAGCCGCTGCCTTCGGCTCAGGTCATGATCTCAGGGTCCTGGGATCGAGTCCCGCATTGGGCTCTCTGCTCAGCAGGGAGCCTGCTTCCCTCTCTCTCTCTCTGCCTGCCTCTCTGCCTACTTGTGATCTCTGTCTGTCAAATAAACAAATAAAATCTTTAAAAAAAAAAAAAAAAGAACTGGAAAATTTCAGATGAATTTTTTTTTTTTTAAGATTTTATTTATTTATTTGACAGAGATCACAAGCAGACAGAGAGGCAGGCAGAGAGAGAGGAGGAAGCAAGCTTCTGGCTGAGCAGAGAGCCCGATACGGGGCTCGATCCCAAGACCCTGGGATCATGACCTGAGCTGAAGGCAGAGGCTTTAACCCACTGAGCCACCCAGGCGCCCCCAGATGAAATTTTTTGAAGAAGATTTATTTATTTATATTAGAGAGAGAGTGCTCGAGCGAGTAGGGGGAGGGACAGAGTGAGAGAGAGAGAATCCCAAAGCAGAATCCCCACTGAGCTCAATTCCTGGACCCTGAGATCATGACCTGGGCTGAAATCAAGTTGGATACTGAACCAAGTGAGCCACACAGGTGCCCCCAGATGAAGTTTTTAATAACCAACTCGAGAAGATGAGCCACCTGTAGGAGTTCATCAGCTTATTTCACATGCCAGTCAGCTTGCTCAAAGGCCCATGAAATCTCGAAAACAATAATACAGCCAATCAGAAAGAGGAACACTTACAAGATAGATGGGTCAAAGAGTCAAAGAATACCAAAACCTAATTAAGCTCGGTTTCCAAATGCATGAAAAGTGAAAAACCTTTATGTTTTTCATAACTTTCCCCCGTCATAACCTCAGAGGGCCTACAGGAAATGCTGTCCTTCATAGCAAATGAATATTAAGGTTAAACAATTCTTCGATTTTTTCCCTGAAAAATTAATTATAGTTATTTTAAAGTTTTTTTGTTTGTTTGTTTGTTTTTTTAAGATTTTATTTATTTGATAGTGAGAGAGAGCATGAGAGGGGAGAAGGTCAGAGGGAGAAGCAGACTCCTCATGGGACTGGGAGCCTGATGCAGGACTCGATCCCGGGATTCCAGGATCATGACCTGAGTCAAAGGCAGTCGCTCAACCAACTGAGCCACCCAGGCGCCCCTATAGTTATTTTAAAATCAAATGTGTGGTTAAAGAGTGGCACCTATAGGTAGTGCTGGGCCGGTCAATGCTTACCAATCAGCTGAGGGGAGCAGCTCTGATGGCAGCATGGCGCGGGGGCGGGGGCGGGGGCATTCATTGTGACCGATTTCAGGCTTTGAATGTCATGTCAGCTGGCTGGCACAGATCCTGACAATGTCACAATCAGCTCTAGCAGATTCTAACACAGTAACGAGAAAGGGGGACTCACACAGAAGAATTATCAGCGTTCAGATTAAAGAAGTCTACTGACAAAATGGGGACAAACAGGAACTGGAAGAGGCTGAATAATGCTTTCCAACTCCCTGAGTAACACAGAGGAAGAAAAAAAGAAGGGGGGGCATCTCTAATGTGATCTAGTTTTTATGATACTTTATCTTTCCACACACTCAAGAGATACACGGAGAAACACACTAAGTTGTTTTATTTAATTCTATACACGACCCAGTTAAGGTAAGGGCAGCGTTCTGGAAACTATGAAAAATTGTGCCTACGAAATGAGAACTGAAATCAACATAACGCCCCACCCCTATGTTAAACATTAAGACCAAAGGTAATTGTGCAACTGACTTTAGGCAATTTACTCCTGAAAGATAAGACTATGAACCATCTAAAATGACTGGATTAGCAAGACCAACAGCATGCTCAGCAATACTTAAGCCCTTAGCCTCACTGTGATCTGTGTTGTGATGTCGCAAACTAGGCTCCAACTCTATCAGCTCTCTGCCTTGCAAAACCCACCTTAGAAATTACCTGACACAGGCCCTTGACATGCTATATTCTTCACTCACTTCCCAATTTATCTTAAAGTTTCTCAAAAACACATATGCTCCCTCCCTGCCCAGCTCTGGATGCTCTTATTTGGACGAATTCCCAAAGCTACAACCAGTGCCTGTGGTCAAAGACAGCCCCTCTCAGGACAAAAGGCAACACTTTGAGAAAGGGAGGGAGGGGAGAATGCATGGAGTATGGCCAAGGGTGAAGAGGACATGGACCAATCTTTGGATGGTGGGGCTGTCAAATCAGGCTGGGATTCACCACCCTGTTTATGAGGGCTGTAGAGGGTTCCGTGCTGCCTGCTACTCAACGTGGTTAGGGCAGAGGGAGAGCATTTCCAGTGAGAGACAGACCGGCAGGAAGAGCATGCACAGAAACAGAGGCAGGGGGGTGCCTGGGTGGCTCGGTGGGTTAAGCCTATGCCTTCGGCTCAGGTCATGATCTCAGGCTCCCGGAATCCGGCCCGACATCGGGCTCTCTGCTCGACAGACAGCCTATTTCCCCCTCTCTCTCTCTGCCTGCCTACTGTGATCTCTGTCAAATAAATAAAAATCTTTAAAAAAAAGAAAGAAAGAAAGAAAGAAAGAAAGAAAGAAAGAAAGAAACAGAGGCAGGAACCCCTAGTAAGGTCACATGACATTCCCCAACTGTTTTCATCAGTAGCAGAGAAACTTCACTGGAGGAAAGCAGCCACGCAGAGCAAGAGCAGACAGCTTGGTGTATCTTCCAGTTGCTACTGACATCCTTTGTATAAGTCTCAGAACAGATCCCCAAAGTACAGTTTCAAGCTGAATCATAGACACTTTCTATGCAATGCTTAATTATCATTCAAAAATACAGACATTTGTTCATAATATTTCCACTTCTAGAAATTCTGCAAACATTGGGATCTACCTGGTACAGAAAGTGTCAGAACACCTCATTATCCTGAGGGGACAAGAAAAGCCAGTCAACCCCTAGATTTATTGTTCCCAATCTCCTTGTTATTCTGACTGAGTGCCTGGAAGATCCTAGCATTTCCACAATTGTCAGCTGATTAATTTATGACCTGTTAATTGTTGGTATTAACTTAATATAAATAATATTAAGGAGTATCAATTTGTCACATATTAATTAAGAGTAAACATTTATTAATTTTAAATATTTAAGACAATTCCCATCCATCCAGGATTCAAACTGGTGCTTACTACTTATTTACAACTGTCAAACTTGGAAACCAGTAGCCTGAAAAGCACAATTTTTTTGTTAAACCCAAGTTTAAGGAAACACAGCAGTATTGGTGGAGACCAAAATCACTCACAAAATAACCAGTAGCTAAACACTGGGCTCTGTACCAAATCCCAGCTGGAACGTCTCATGTGGTGTTTTGCTTTTTTTTTTTTCCTCCAGCTACGTTCTTACAAGAATAATTTTCTGTATTAGACTTTCATTTTATCAAGTTTCTTTATAGTGCCAACTTCAGCGATCCAGCAACAGTGGATAGTTTATCTTTACCCAAGTTTCACTTTCCTTGCCAGCACTGAAGCTTGTCTGACGAGCTCCCACTGCCTAGCCTCCTTATCTCTCATTGCCTTTTTTTCTTCTTTCTCTCTTTAAATTGGTGAAATTGAGGTGTGCATGTTTTGCTTTTCTTCAGAATTATGTAATTTTCTCATGAGCTCCAAAGATCTTGATAACACCATAGTTAGAGTATTTTAATACTCTCATGGAAATAATCTGATAGTCAAGGCAAACGCTGAGATTGTGTGGTCATTATAAATGAAATGATACCATTTACTCTCCAGTGTTTTTACTTTTTTCAAATAAATATCTTAGTTCATAAGATCGAGAAGTGCCATGAGGGTTATATGAAGAAAAATCAAAATGAAATCTGTATGTCCAAGCCTTCCACCTCCCTCCACTCCTGCTACATAGACATACTCAACTCAATACTTACAGAATTTAGATTTCTTAATGTTTCCTTTTGAGGCATTATCAGTAGCTCCCTACCATAAGAACTCAAGATTTTTATTATCTCCCCCCCCCCAGAAAAATTTCCCTTCCCCCATCATTGCAATAAAGTGATGCCAACATTTGATTGAAATCACGTTTCACTGAACTTTATGACCCAAGACATATCCTTCAGCTGAGCAAATATACTCTTCTTTTACCAACATTGTTTTCTATGGAGTTAACCATTAAATCATTTTTTGATATGTTTTCTTTCCTTATTTTTCAAAGTACCAATCACTAAATCATTCCTTTAATTTTCCTATGGAGCTATCAAGCTCTTGATAGAGATCTCTCAAAATCAATTCTATTTATTTTTTCCACTTCCTTCCATGAGTCTTTTGTTCTAATTTGGGCAAGCTACTGCTCATCTTCAGGATTTTTTTCTTTCACCATGATTTTGCTAATTCCCTTACCTCTTTCCTGTGTTCCACTTAGCACTTCTGAGATTTTTTTATTGGTATACTCCCTCATTATAATGGAGCACATTCTATTATGGCATTGCAAGCAAAGATATTCTACACAAAATTGATAATTTGGCTAGATATGGAATGCAAGTTGGAAGCATTTCTCTCCCAAATTGGGAAAGGCATGAGTCCTTTAATCTCTATTATCAACTTTCTAGTTATCAATATTGCAAAGTCCAAAGCCCTTTCGAAATTGGATTTTGTTATATGCGACCTACTCTCTCTACTCCTGGAAGTTGTTAAGACTCTTCTCTTTATCCTGATATTCAGAGATAGCCCTAGAATGTTCTACCTTGATGTGGATGTTTTCATTCATCATACTGGCACATGAGGGACCCTTTCAATGTAAAAATCCATCAATTTAAAATGGTTTGAAATTTTCCTACCCTCCACTTTCTCAGTTCTTTGTAATTCCCATTGGTCACTTGGTAAACTCCCTGGATTATATTTATCTTTTTCAACTATTTTTCATCTTTTTGTTTTCCTAATCTAGGACATTTCCATTTTCTTCCAATGGTTTTACTCAATTTCGTTACTGCTGTTTTTTATGTTGTGAAGTTTTTGTTACTGTTGTTGTTTTATTTGTATATAGTATTTCTAGAGTATCTTTTCGTTTCTATGAGAAAATGGTTTTGAGGTTTTCCTCCAAATTCTACTTCTTACTGTTGGTCTTTGTCTATCACATTCCAGAGTTTTCTTAAATTATTTGTTGCTTTTTTTTTTTAAGATTTTATTTATTTATTAGATAGAATCACAAATAGAGAGGCAGGCAGAGAGAAGAGGAAGCAGGCTCCCCGAGGAGCAGAGAGGCCGATGTGGGGCTCGATCCCAGGACCCTGGGATCATGACCCTAGTCGAAGGCAGAGGCTTTAACCCACTGAGCCACTCAGGTGCCCCTATTTGTTGATGTTTTTAAAAAATATTTGAGAGAGAGAGAGAGAGAGAGAGAGAGAGAGAGAGAGCAAAGCAAGCAGGAGTGGGGGAAGGGGCAGATGGAGATAAAGAATCCCAAGCAGACTCTACATGGAGCCCCATTCAAGGCCCAGTCCCACAGCCCGATTGTGACCTGAGCAGATATCAAGTCAGGAAATTAACTGACTGACCCACCCAGGCCCCCTTGTAGTTAATTTTTATCAGAGTAGGGCACGTAAAAGGTGACTGAGAAGCTATGTGAAACACCAAATACAAGGTCTTCCCTCTTAGTTTTCTAGTCTTCCTCAGGGCAAGGGATAAACCTGACTGACAACATTCCAGAAGCCATTTAGGGACCTGGGTTTCACTGTTCACTATTCGAGCTTTAACTTATTTTCCCTCTTTTCAGTAAACTATCAGCCAACACATTACAAGGCCTTCTATTTTTTAAGGTTTTATTCATTTGAGAGGGAGACAGACAGTGAGGGTCAAGAGTGGGGGTGGTGGCAGGGTGGAAGAAGCAGCAGACTCCCTGTTGAGCAGGGAGCTCAACCCGGGAGAAGATAATGCATATCATTAGGTATCAAAAGTATATATACATATATGTGTAGATACAGACATATATAAGACCACTAGCTAGTTGAGAACATGACAAGATTTATTCCCCTAGTGGAATATTAGTGGCTTGGGCCTTGAATGGGGCTCCATGTAGAGTCTGCTTGGGATTCTTTCTTTCTCTCTGCCCTTCCCCCACTCCTGCTTGCTTTGCGCTCTCTCTCTCTCTCTCTCTCTTTCAAAGAGAGAAAGCCCAACCCAGGGCTCTATTCCAGGATGCTGGGATCATGACCTGAGCCAAAAGCCGATGCTTAACTGACTGAGCCACCCAGGAGCCCCAAAAGGCCATTTATTTTTAACAAGGCAGCCATTCACCAATATTTAATGAATAGCTACTGTGAACATTCAGAGTGTTTAAGGTTAGTCAGAGGTAAATCAGGTATCTTTTCCCCAATATTTAATGAATAGCAACTGTGAACATTCATAGTGTTTAAAGTGAGACGGAGGTAAATAAGATATATTTTCCAAAGGGAAAATGCATTATTTAAGCTATACGCTATGAAAGTATAGCTCTATTGTCAAAAATAAGCCACTAATCTTCCACTAGGGGAATAAATCTCGTCATGTTCTCAACTAGCTAGTGGTCTTATATATGTCTGTATCTACACATATATGTATATATACTTTTGATACCTAATGATATGCATTATCTTCTCCTGGACCTAGTTTTTAAAATGACAGAATAGTTTTAAACCTTGTGTAGAAACTCTAATTTAGGGGAAAGTAACCAAAGAGAGGAACGGCAAATGCTTCAAAACTGAGAAACCATTAGCCAAACAGGCCTCTTCAGAATGCCTTGGATTTTGATACTCATGTGAAAGCCACAGGGGAGTTTCCCAGGGCAACTAATATGAACTAACAGGGAAAGGGCTCTTGGGATTTCTAGTTAGTACAAAATCTTAACCTATAATGACCCATTTTTATCAGTAGCTGTAGCTTTTATAGAACGCAGAGTGAGGAAGACAAGAGTGGAAGGAAAGCTTCAGAAAGGCCACCACAGTTGTATGGGTGAAAGACAAGTTTGGACTAGTGTTCTAAGAGGCGAAATAATTTAAAAACAGTAAAGTCTGAATTGGGATATATATGAAAGATAGAGTTAATAGCACTTGCTGATGGATTCAATATAGAATGGGAGCGGAAATAAAGTCATCAGTGAGACTCCAGAGTAATTTGAAACAAAGCTTCACGAAGTTTACATAAAGCACAGGAAGCCTAAGATGTTGACACATTTGGGAACCTAGTTGGCTCTGAGGGTGGGAAAGATATTCTTGATAAATATTCACACGTCTTTTTCATCAGGTTTTAAAGCAGCTTTGGTCCTAAAGAGGTGAGGCATGTCACAATCTGTCTCTAGTTCCTCAAAATACTCGACCGGGAAAGTAGTATCTCTGCCTTTTCCTTCAAAACAAGCCATCTAACTCCACAATAGTGAAAAGGATAGTATATTCTCAGAGAAAATTCACACTTAAGGTTCCTCACCTCTGAAGTTCTGAATTTCAACACCAAACATAGGAATAGCTTTTAGCTTCAGAAATTTCACAGGCCAAAGAACAAGAGTTAAGGAGACTGCAACGAGTACCCTTTGTCCCTCAGATCCATCCCCTTCTTCACAGGAATATCCACTATTATCTCTGAATTATCTAGAATGACCACATAGTTCTATCTGTATTAAGAAACACATGAGGAGTATCTTTAGTTGACTGGAGAATATCCATTAGAATAAACACAAAGCTCATTGAAATGCTCATTTAGAAAAAAAATTCACCTAAGTTCTAATAATTTGTTAAAAATTTTACTATTCAAATACATAATGTAGAATTATTTTCACAAAATACTTTTACCTCTCCATCAACTGCTTTTGAGAAATGTGAATTTCACTTTCCATCGTTATCAGGCTTTGACTTCCCCCACCCTCCCTTCCAGTCAATCCCAGTTATCTGACTGAATACCTTTTGGGAAATACAACCTGTGGGTGAAGAGATTAAGCTGCCTGTTATTTAAGAGTTTCTATTAGTATTTGGGGATTTTTAGCATTATTTCTGATTCTAAGAGAGTTAAAAGAACAAGTTAAAAGAACAAGATGATACATATAAAATTATTTGGAAACTTACCTTGCAGACAGCATATTATCAACTTAAATTATCTTAATATGTAGTATTTAAATTTACTATCATTTTTGTCATCCTACCACATTCATCTATTGCTTCAGAGAATTCCTCTTCTCCTGTGGGTATAAATTTCCAGTTTTACACTAGGTTCTTCTCAGGGCCAATTTTCCATTCTCTCCTATACTTTCCAATTTGTCAAGACACAACTAAAATGTAACCTTCTCCATCTTTTCACATTCCCTGTCTATTTGCTTTTAAACTTCCATGTACCACTGATGGATGATGTTTATCACGCTGTATCAGGAAAGCCAAGGAATCAGAACCTCAAATGATTTCCCATGAATTCTTTATCTTCTCTTTATCCTTTTCTTGCTTTATACAAGATCAAGAAAATTAACTGGAGTGAGGTCACTTACCTTTCCTTCTTTTAGCCACAGACAGAATTTCAAGCAACCTTCCCTGACTCTCAACTGAAGGCAGGAGTAGGTCTAGACTGGTAGCTGCTGTGAGCCTTCCCTTAATTCTTCACCCAGAAAGGTATCAGTAGTTCATCTATAAAGAGCCTCACAGCTTGACTTTGCTACATATTTGTAGAGCACGATTTCCAAGTTGTCAGTGCAGTATAAAATTGGATTTTTAACTTAAATGTATCCCAGGTGAAAAACTTAACCATATGCAAAATGCTTTAAGGGTAGCAGTATCTCCTCAGTGTGGTGGGGTGAATCTAGGCATTTCACACCACTGGTGGCTCCTATGACCCAAGATACTCTTTAGCTTACTTACCCCAGATATCAGAGACATAGTTTCTTAAAGCAACTTCTATTTTACCTTACCTGACCAACAGTTTTCCTAAAACATCAGTCTGATTGGCAGTCCCAGTCACCTGAACCACACATGCCTGCTCATCACTACAGGCCAAAAAAAGACTCTCATCTGCAAACCAAAGAGTCCACCTTCCTGGTATTATCACCAGGTCTTTATACTTTAAGACTTGTAACCCTGAGCCACACAAAAGGCTATAGCCACTGACCAAACCAGATGTTTTGTTTCTTGTCTCTCCTAATTTTCTTAATCTTGGCTGCACATTATAAACACCCAGAGAAGTCTGGAAAAATGATGCCAGGGTTCCAACCGAAATTTGAATGTAAATGGTGTGTGTCGTGAGGGGTGACTTAGATATTCAGATTTTTTTAAAACTCAAGTGATTTTAAGATAAACCAAATTTGCAAACCTGCTACTGTACATTTAAAGTAATTTCTATAACTTGCTATGAACTGAACTGTCATTGTCCCTACTCCCTGTAGCATATATATAAAACCAGATGTCCTAACTTCCGGGGCGCCTGGGTTGCTCAGTGGGTTGAGCCTCTACCTTCGGCTCGGGTCATGTTGTCAGGGTCCTGGAATCAAGCCCCGCATTGAGCTCTCTGCTCAGCAGGGAGCCTGCTTTCCCCTCTCTCTGCCTGCCTCTCTGCCTACATGTCGTATCTCCGTCAAATAAATAAATGAAAAAAAAAAAAAGATGCCCTAACTTCCTGTACCTAGGAATATGACCTCGTGTATAAATACGGTCCTTAAAATGGGGCCATACTGTAGGGTGGGCCCCTAATCCAATATAAATGATTCCTTCATTAAAAAAAAAAAAAAGTCATGTGAAGAGAGAGAGCCATAGGGAGAATGCCAAGTGAAGATAAAGACAGAGAAGGGGATGGTATCAATATCAATAAGCCAAGAACACCAAAGACCGTCAGCAAACCACCAGAAGCTAGGAAAGCGACATGAGACAGTCTTCAGAAGCAATCAACCTTGCCAACACCACGATTTTAGATTTCTAGCCAGAACTTGGGAGACACTACATTTCTGTTGTTTAAGCTACCCACTTTGTGCTACTTCAGTATGACTGACTGCCCTAGCCAACTAAACCACTTCATGTGAATTTTTTTTAAAGGTTTTATTTATTTGAGAGAGAAAGCACGTACATAAGCATGGGGAAGGGGCAGGAGAGGCGCACTCTCCCCTGAGCAGGGAGCTGGACACGGGGCTTGATCCCAGGATCCTGAGATCATGACCTGAGAGGAGGCAGATGCCCAACCAACTGAGCCACCTAGGTGCCCCTCATCCCAGACTGGCACTGCAAGGACATACTGCACTCTCTTGGAGTCTAAGTTTTGGAAATAATTCTTAATAGGTAAGCTGCAAAAGCAGGAGAAATCTGACCCAAGATGTGGATGGAGTTTAAGAATCAGAGACATTAAATTCTCATATTCTTACATAATGTATCATTTCCCACAGGAAACTGGAGAGAGGCTTGAGAGCCACTGCTCCAAATTCTTAATCTGTGTCTCAAATAATTGTTTCACTTACAACTCACTCACCTAACCTAACCCTCCACTTCTCAGATGGGGGCTATTTTCCCCTAAGACTTTTTGTGATTTGTGCAAATGACTTTTTTCTGAGCTTACATCTTTACACAAATTATCCATATGATGTAGTAAAAGCAAATTCTGAGAATTGCAAATAGTCAATTAAAAAAAAAAATCTGCCCCAGGGGGACCTGGGTGGTTCAGTTGGTTGAGCATCTGACTCTTTGATTTCAGCTCATGTCATGATCCTATGACCGTGGGATTGAGCCTTGCTTCTGGCTCCATTCTCAGAAGTCGGCTTGACCCTCCTCCTCTATTCCTCCCCCGCTTGTGCTCGGTCTCTCTCAAATAAATGTAAAAAACAAAACAAAACAAACCAAAAAGACTGTCCTCCAAAATAGGTAAATAAGACTTTACACCTTCTCAGATCCCCAAAAGACTGAAGCCATTTTGTAGTATTTTCCTTTTCTTCCCCTTTACTCTGTCCTTCCTGAAGAACACAGCCCCCACAGTATCTACAGAAACAAATACAAATGTTCCCGCCACTTCCTATAGAAATTAGCTTCCATTTTGGGAAAATCTGAATAAAATTAGACCACTGACCTACCTAGTCATGTAAAGGAACCTACTGCATAAGCAACAGCATTTGAGTCAGAGCTTGCCTTTTTATAGGATGATCCAGATTATCCTGGTTACTTACTGTGACTTTAGGAAAACTGAATCACCTCTGAGTCCCAGTTTCTACATGAGGAGTTAAGATGAATATGTACTTCTAGGTTGTTAAAAATATGAAGGAAAATACAGTATGAAAAACCATTCACGTAAAAGTCCCTTTATGAATATTCTGTCATCATCACCTCAGCATTGTAGAACCACCTCTGAGCAAGGCTGCATGAAAACCTTTCCAGGGGATCAACGAAGGCAGAAAATACAAAATAACATTACAGTTTTATTTCTACGTTCCAAAGCATTGAATTATCAGGCTTCTTTTAAGAAACCTAATTTTCCTTGCAAGAAAGTAGTAGAATACTTGAAAAAAATTTTTTAAAATATTCACATTTTCTACACCACCACCTCCCCACCCAAATAAAATATCCAGGGAAATTAAGTTCTCTGTTTAGAATGATATCAGGAAGTCTTGACACTGTCAGTAATAGGATCAGTCTTAGGATGTCTTCATTTCATATGTCACTATGATGATATCCTCAAATCTAAAGTCTTGATTATATCTAATTCCATTTTCAGAAATTACACTAGAGTCCTTAACTTAGTCTTAGAGATTCCAGACTATATTACTTTCCTAAGTTCCCAATTTTATGCTGCATATGCATTTATTGTTCTAATTAGTGTAGGGTCCTTCCATTATCATCCTTCATCACTCAGTTTCAACATAACCTTTTTCACTAAATACGTGTTGAAAGCCACATGAATGCGAAAACTCTGGGGTAATGAACTGGATTCCAATTCAATCAAGTGTTAGAAACTTTTATTGGATTACTTTATATGGATTCTTTTACAAAGTCAAGCTCTTTACTTTCTGGCCCCTTGTGGTTTTAGATTTCATGCCGAGGAAGACTGTGGACTAACATTAACATCACAAGAAGAAACATGAGGAAAGCAAATGCTCAGCGAGTCTGAACTTGGGCCTCCACTTGGGATACAAAGAGAAAATATGGGCCTGACAGCTCCGCAGAAGGTGAGAGAAGAGAAATTATAAATGAGGGATCTATTTGTCACATCATAGAAGGCTACCTGCCCATACTCACAGTCTAGGAAGACTCCAACTTTATGCATTTGCTCTCCTCTCAAGAAGACCCTTTTCAGAGGGGGAAAGACCCAGAACGTATAATCGGTTCCCATCATAGAACCTGTGAGTAAGAATTTATCTCTGGAAGGAGCGGGTAGGTCACAATTGCTGCTGGCAGGGTATTCGGATATCCCCAGCTGCCACCTGGTTGCCTTTTCCACATCTACCTCCCAGTAGTGCCTCCCTGAGGTGAAACCCTCCATACCCAACACAGTGGCACCAAAGATGAATCTCCCTGGGCTGCCAGGAATGTCCTGCTGGACATTTCTGAGACTCACACTTCTCAGATCCTCAGATAAGACCAGAAAGGGATGAGCTGTTTTAGGATCCAAAGTGACAGCTCCTGCAGGGAGAAAGAAATTCATTTAAGTTCGGTTAGAGTCATCCATGCCACCACCAGACTTGGAGAATTTCTAATAAGAGGAGGCTTGTCAGTGAATGGGTACAAGTTGCAGGCATAGATATGGGAAGAGGCAATCCAGAAGTTCAGGAAAGGTGACATCTGAGCTTTGTTTCAAGAACTGGACATCACAGAAGAGGAGGTCAGCACGATACTGGAAGGAGATGCAATCTGAGGAGGAAGAAGACTAACAGAGGTTAGAAGTTAGTTAGAAGACTACTCGGAGGTTTAGAAGAACCTGTCAGACCAGAAAGGAATTTTGGCAGACTGTAAAAATGGTATCCAATTTTAGTCACGTATCAGCTGGGAGCCAACTCTGCTCCCCTAAAGATCTCCAAACCTGGAACTCCAGGCTTCATTCCCCTAAAGACTCATCAGAATCTCCTAACAGAGCAGGCTTTTTCCAGTGACTGGCTGTGATTCCCCATGAATCCTGGGTTTTCCCTGTGACTGAATTGCTCTCCCCTTAAATATCACCACAGTGTGACACAGATGCCTAGAAACTGTTGCCAGCAGGCTCTTAATACTGAGTAAATCAAAAGAACATATTAACAGAGGGGAAAGCCTGTGGGAATCCTCCAGAAAAAAATCAAGCTGTGAACAAGAGAGCTCAATGTGATTTCTTATACTTGAATGAAAGTGACACTTTACTTCCTATCTCAAACTGTTTCTTACCTCTTTCTCCTCAACTGTTAAATATTGTGATTTCTCAGGGCATAGGACTGGATCTTCCTTTTTATAGCTTGTACTCCTTTATCCCTAGGTGACTTCACCCAGCCTTAGTTTTCAATACCTTCTATAGGTTCACGGCTTACTTCGTAAAGAAGCTGCCAAACACCAGTAAGAAATAAAGGAAGCATTTCACACATACTATGTCCAAAATGGAACTTCAAAACTACCCCTTTTCAGTTCTACTTCAGTTAATAGCATACTTACTTCTTCAGTTGCTAAATCATAAACCAAAAAGCCTGGAATAGTTCCTTGTATCTTACTTTAATGTCTAATCCAGCAGAAAGTTTTGCTGCCAAAAAACTGGAAGGATAATTCCAGACTTCAAATTATATAAAAAAGCTGTAGTAATCAAAACAGTATGGGGGTGCCTAGGTAGCTCAGTTGGTTAGGCATCTGCCTTTGGCTTGGGTGTTGATCCCAGGGTTCTGGAATTGAGCCCCACGTTGGGTTCCCTGCTCAGCAGGGAGTCTACTTCTCTTTCTTCCTGTGTTCTCTCTCTCTCTCAAATACATAAATAAAATCTTAAAAAAAAAAAAACAAAAACAAAAACCCAAAACCAGTATATTACTTCACAAAAACAGACAGAAAACCCAGAAATAAACCCACAACTATATGGTCAATAGATCTTCAACAAAGCAGGAAAGAATATGCAATGGAAAACCAAACTGGACAGCTACATGTAGAAGAATGGAATGGAACCACTTTCTTTCATTATATGAAAAAATAAACTCAAAATGGATCAAAGACTTAAATGTGAGAACTGAAACCACAAAAATCCTAGAAGAGAACACAGGTGGAAATTTCTCTGACATAGGCCATAGCAACATTTTCTAGATAGGTCTCCTGAGGCTAGGGCAATAAAAACAAAAATAATCTACTGGGCCTATATAAGAATAAAAAACTTCTGCACAGTGAAGGAAACAATCAGCAAAACTAAAAGACAACCTACTGAATGGGAGAAGATACTTACAAATGACATATACAATAAAGGGTTAGCATCCAAAATATATAAAGAATTGATACAACCCAACACCTGAAAAACAAAAAGATAAAACTAAAAAAGGGGCAAAAGACATGGGCAGACATTCTCAAAATTAGATATACAGATGATCAACAGACACATGAAAAGATGTTCAACACTCATCATCAGGGAAATGTAAATCTAACTATAATGAGATACCATCTCATACCCGTCAGAATGGCTGAAATCAACAACACAAGAAACAACAGGTGTTAGTGAAGATGTGGAGAAAAAGGAACCCTAATACACTGTTGGTGGAAATGCAAACTAGTACAGCCACTAGTAGTAGTAGCCAAACTAGTACAGCTCCTCAGAAACTTAAAAATAGAATAACCTTACAATCTAATTGTATTACGGGTCTTTACCCCCAAAATAAAAGAACACTAATTCCAAGGGCTACATGCATCCCACTGTTCATTAACAGTCAAGATATGGAAGCAGCCCAAGTGTCCACTGACTGATGAATGGATAAACTGGTATATATATACACACACACAGACACACACACAATGGAATACTATTCAGCCATACAAAAGAATGAAATCTTGCCATTTTAAACAACGCGGTTGGAAATACATCATGTTGAATGAAATAAGCCAGTCAGAGAAAGACAAATAACCACATAATTCCACTCATACGTAGAATTTAAGAAACAAACAAAGAAAAAAGAGACAAACAAACAAAAAAAAGACTGTTAATTACACAGAACAAACTGATGGCTTCCGGAAGGTGGGTGGTGGGGGATGGGTGAAACAGGTGAAAGGGATTAAGAGTACACTTATGATAAGCACTGAGTAATGAACAGAACTGCTGAATCACTATACTGTACACCTGAAACTAACATAACACTGCCTGATGACAATATGAGGATTAAAACAATAAAAAAGAAAATATAAATCACAGAGTGAGAGAAATATTTGCAAAACATCTGACAAAGGACTGGTAATCGGAATAATACATAAAGAAATCACAGCACTAAATAATACACAATTTTAAAAAATAGTGAAAAGTGTATCTATATATAGATATACTTCAAAGAGATACAATCAAGTGCAAATAAACACATGAAAATATGCTCAAAATCACTAGTTATTTCAGAAACACAAATTAAATTTAAAGTGAAATACAACTACGTACCTACTAGGTCTGCTTTATTTATTTTTTTAAGTAAGTTACTTTTTAAAATATAATTTTCTTTTAAGTTTTTTGTTTGTTCTTTTTTTTAACTTGAAAGAGAGAAAACATGAGCAGGGGGAGAGGGAGAAGGATAAGAAGACTCCCCCCTGATGAGGGAGTCTGATGTGGGGCTCAATCCCAAGACTCTGGAGATCATGGCCCAAGTCTAAGACAGATGCTTAATCCAATGAGCCACTCAGGGATCCCAGGTCTGCCTTAAATAAGTAAAAAAAATGACAATACAAAATGCTAGTGAGGATGTGGAGTAACTGAATCTCATACATCACCAGCGGGAATGCAAAATGACACAGTAAGTTTGGAAAACAAATTTTACAATCCCTTTCCTAGATACACAATGAAGAGAAATGAAGTCAAGGCCACGTAAAACTCTGTAAGCAAGTATTTATAGAATAGATTTGACACAACTCAAATGGCCTTGGAATTGCAAGAGAATAAATGGTGGTATCTTCATAAAATGGAGTATCCCACAACAACAAAGAGGAATAAACTACTGATACACAACAAACCTGGATGTGCCTCAAATGCTTTACACTAAGTGGAAAAAGCCAGACACAAAAGGCCACACACTGTATGGATCCACTGACGGGACATTCCAGAAAAGGCAGAACTATGGGGTAGGAGATAATAAATCTTTCATTATACTTCTTGACATTTTTTCTTTCTTTTTTTAAAGACTTATTTATTTGAGACACAAAAAGAGAAAGAGAAAGTAGGAGCCTGAGGGGACAAAGGGTGAGGGAGGAAGAGAATCTCAAGCAGAGCTCATACTCAGGACCCTGAGATCATGACCTGAGTCAAAATCAAAATGCTTATCTGACTGAGCCATCCAGGCACCCCAACATTTTTTCCCTAGAAGTTTAAATTTTTTTTTTTTTTTTTCCTATCAGACTCTGCTTGCAATCCTGTTTCAGGCTTGGAAAAGTGGGAAAAGATATGCTAAAGAGAGCCTTTCAACATAAGATCATAAAATAATTTTCTGGATAGTTATTCAATGTATAGAGTGTATTAAACTCTCCAGTCATTTTAAATCCTTAAGCTCTCCGGAATTGACTTTTATTTATGGTAGGATGTTCACTTGATTCTCAGATATAAAAATCAAGTGCCCTGTTATCACGGATGTCTGTCAACTTACTTTGGAGAGTGTTGAGCATCCTGCTCATTCCTGTTACTTGGCACAGACTCAGGTCTGTGATATGGGCGGGCTCCAGACACTCAAGCAGTATTGATTCGCTCCTATTAAAGAAAGGACAATCTCAGCTATCTGTGCAGACCCAAGGCCCCCACCAATCAGAGAATGGATGTCATTACATGACCTCATGATCCTTACTTATCCCAGAATCTCTACTCTCCTGTGCTCATGTTTCAGACCCTGGATCCCTACTCTCATGTGCTCACGTTTCAGACCCTGGATCCCACCCCAATGCTTCCATTCCTTTCCAAAATGAAAACTTACCTTTCCACAGAATATTTCGCATTCTACAGGGTGAAAAAGAGATAAGGTTACTATCTGAGCCACACTTCTGGTATTTGAGCCATGCCTCTTCTGAGCTGTGCCCCTGAAAATTATGTTCTAATGATGAAACTTGATTTGTATGTAATTTCCCCAGCTTTGTGGTGCTAAATCTCAGAGATCAGATTTTAACACTGATTAGTAAAAGTCAGAAAAATGCTTGAAATTATTGTTACATTCCCAAGGGAAATGTTCCTGTTTTTGTCTTCTTAGTTTTATTACAGTTGGGTACTGTATAGTTATTTTATATGGAATCTGGAACCTGCTCAATCAGATGATGTCTTGGCAAGATTTATATTTATTCTGGGTATCTTTTTTTCTTTTATTAAGTAAATTTAACATGTAACAGTAAGTTTAAGGTGTATAATGTGTTATTTTGATACCCTTGTATAATGTAATGATTGCCAATATAGCAATATTTATGACATCATACAATTATATGACTGTATTGTTTTACATATTCATTATATCATGCATTAGATCTCTATGGTTTATTATTATTCATTACAAGTTTGTACCTTGAAACACCATCACTTTTATCAATGCCCCTCCACCCCTACCCCACTTCCCCAATAACCAACATTTTACTTGTTTTTTTAAACACATTTAAATTTCTTTAGATTCCACATATAAGTGACATCATGCAATAGTTGTCTTTCTCCCTTATCTTGTTTAAAGGCATCATGTGCTCAAGGTCTATCCATGTTGTCCAGATGGAAGGATATTTTCCTTTCTCCTGATATTCCATTATATAAATGTACTACATTACATAAATGCAATATAATCCCATTATATAAAGGTACTACATTTTTTTCATTCATTCATCTGTTAATGGGCATTTGGGTTATTTCTAAACATGGGAGTGTGTGTGTCCCTTGGAAATCCCGTTTTCATTATCCTCTAAGTATATGCCCAGAAGTGGAATTGCTGGATCATAAAGTAAATCAATTTTTAAAATTTAAAAAACCTCCATATTGTTTTCCCTCCCTTTTTGCCACATCTTCACCAGCACACATCTTCTCTTACTGATGATAGCCGTTCTAACAGCTGAGAGGATCTACCTAACAGCTGTGGGTTTGATTTGCATTTCTCAAAGGCCATATTTTCCATACCTTACCTCAGCTATCTTATCCTGAACAGTCACCACTCGAACTCTGCCCATTTACTTTCTTTTCATACACTGCCTAACAAGAGTTGAGTAGGTGAACGAACATGCTAATAAACTGAGGACAGTGGATGGAGCTAGGTCAGAAGCTGAGCTTAACGGAGTCACCCCTACCTTACCCGTTCTGAAGTAGGTTTGGCCCTAGAATAGAACCTAATAGTTTAAGTGTAGGGGCTTCCCAAATAAGAGCACCCGCTTTGCAAACATAAGCCTGGTGGCAGAAGGATATGGATAGAGTCTTAAAAAGACAATAATTTACTTGTTGAAAGGTAACGCATGGTACAAGGTTTAAAATATGCAGTATTATACAAATAAATCTCACCCTTGTTTTTCCAAGGTTACCGCTCAATGTTTGTGTTCTTTGTGTGTATTTTGCCAAAGGCAGTCTGTGAATGTTAATGAGCATATGTCTATACATAGATACATATCCACTAAAACCAACAAAAGGCAGTTCTACATGTTTTCACTTTAACTAAATGTCCTGAAAATAACTTTTACCACTATGGAATTGTTTCACTTTTTTTTTTCTGGTTGCAGAATATTCTACTCTATTGATGTCATAGTTTGACTAATCAATTATTTACCCTACGGAGGGACCTCTCAATTCAAACTAATTATTGATAGCTTCAAGGTGAGAATTTGCATCATGAAGTAGCTTTCACTAGGCCAGGATTTTAGACAACTCATAATGTTTCTGGTGACTGAAAAATAGCCTATACCACCCTCATGCATGTTTGAAAACCATCGAATATTCTACAACTGACCCCTAGTGAGTACTGTCCACCTCTCCCTTCTCAAATACTGGAATGACGATCATTTCTGGAATCTTACCTGGAGGAACGCTAAGTTGTACTCCCCACACTTCTTCTCTAGCTCTGCAATGATCCTTTGGAGGCTGCAGATATGTTCCGAAAGCCTGACTTCACTCTCCTTCAGCTTATTCATGTTCTCTTTCCCCAAATCGCTCAGTCTCTGCAGAAGCATCTCCTTATTACTATTTAACAAGTGGTTAACTTCTTTTATTCACTAATTTAACCATCCCTTAAACCCAATTCACTGACTGCCATTTCAGAAATACATATAATTAGATAAGGCCCAATACCCCTTTGTGTTAAGGAAGACATCTCAATTGAAACTTGATTCTTTGACACGATGTATTTATACTGAGGTGGAAGGTGTGCATGTAGTCCACTTATTCAGAAAACAACCCGACCGTAAAACCAATCATATTATTTTGCTATTTTGTTCAGAAAGTTTCCATTTCTTTCATTAAGATTTGATTCTAATAATTTAATCAATTAATAAGAAATAAACAAGCCACTGATTTTTTTAATCCTTGCAAAGATGCTGTTTTTTTTTCCTTAACACAAATGATGCATATTATACCCTACTGCTGATGTCACAGGTTTTTTTTTTTTTTTTTTTAAAGATTATTTATTTATTTATTTGACAGACAGAGATCTTAAGTAGGCAGAGAGGCAGGCAGAGAGAGAGAAGGAAGCAGGCTCCCCGCGGAGCAGAGAGCCCAATGCGGGACTTGATCCCAGGACCCTGAGATCATGACCTGAGCCGAAGGCAGAGGCTTTAACCCACTGAGCCATGCAGGCACCCCACGGCTTTTTTTCTTAAAAAATAATATGTTCTTGGAGAGCATTCCTTATCTGTACACATAAAGCTGTGTTATCTTTTCTAAATGCTGAAGAGCATCCCACTGTAAGTATATAATACAACTTATTTTGAAAGTCCTTTATTGATGGATATAGGTTGTATTTAATCTCCTGCTATCATAAACATTACAGTGTTAATAATAATGCCTAATAGTTACTGACTGCATAATATGTACAAACACTGTTTAAAGAACTTTATGTAGATTATCACACTCAATCCTCACAGTAGTATTATAAAGTAGGGGCATTATCCCCATTTTAACAGTGAAGGAAACGGAGTCACAGGTTGAACAATGTGTACAGGTTAAATTAGCCACTTACAGATTAGTAAATAGCAGAAGCCAGATAGGAACCTCATCAATCTGCCTTCAAAGACTACCTGTAAACCATGGCTTTATACTGGAATATTTACAGCATTCCCTATTCTTTTATCTTTTTATAGGCATGTAAGTATATTATAAGAGAATGATCAGAAACAGAACTGCTGGGTGAATATATTCTTTTAATACGTTCATGGTTGTCACTGGATGTCTCATTTTTAGAATTGGCATAATGCTCGGCTCTCCCTTCTCTCAGTTCCCAAACAGTGTGAGCATGCAGTTTTCCACCTCTCACCTGTAGCGTTTCCTGGGATTTCTCCTTCAGCTCTGTGGCGAACTCCATCAGTTGATTCAGACCTTCTTCCCTCATGTTGGGGTTGGACACACCCCCTTGAAGCCTCTGGAAATTCGTCTTCTCTTCAACCATCAACTGGAACCTCATCCTATATTCAGACTCAATCATGTCTTTAAAATCCTGTTCTTCTCCCTTCAAGACAGATAAAGGTATGACAGACTTCAAGTTAAACACCACGATATATTTATGGTCAGTTTCCAGACCTAACTCTGATATAAAGACAAGAAAATTTGAAGTACAGGGAAAGAAAGAAAAGGCATAAATACAAAGGACAAAGGAAGTTTTGAGCCAAGATCAACTAACACATCACCATAATCTTTAAACGTGAAATGCAGGTAAAAAAAAATGTTAATTGACTTAGAAAACTGAGAAATCTAAGATCAACATGACAAAGAGATGAGGAAAACTGAAGGGTGGGGCAAATGGCTTTTGCGGAAGCTTTGGATAGGGACAATGAGGAAACAGGAATGAAAGGGTGACTCCCAAGGTTTTTAGAGAAAGCAACTGGAACAGAAAAAGGGAAACAAGAAAGAGAAAGATCAAGGTGGGGACTGTATCAGCAGCTCAGGTTTTGACATCCTGATTCTAAATAATCACTCAGACATCCAAAGAGTGATGCTCAGGAGGAAGATGAACATGAAAGTCTATCACCTGGAAGACTGAGCTAGAGATGTACAATTGGGAGTAGACAGCTTAATTATATTTCATCTCATGAGACTTCATGGAATTGAGATTTATCCAGAATCTGACCACTGCTCATGACCTTAACAGTCCCCCGGGGGGTGTCCCCACCTCTGTTCTCACCTTCCTACAGTCTAGTCTTAACCTCAGCAGCCAGAGTGCTTCTGTGAAAACTGAAATTCAATCAAGCTACCCCTGTTCAAACCTTTCCACGTTTCCCTATTTCATTCAAAGTCAGCAGCCCTGTATGATTTGGCCCCCTCATCTTCTGACCTCACCTACCAGCTTCCACTGCCTTCCCAACCCCAAATGAGTACATACCAGATTCTTCCCAAGACTGGGTAACTCAATTCCTCAACAGCTTGTTTTTTCAAACGCCACTTTCTGAACAAGGTCACTTTATTTCAAAATACACCCCATTATGCTTTCCTTTTTTTTTTTTTAAAGACTGCAGAGCATTTACCACTTAACATTCATTTTACTTGCTTTGTTCACCTTCCTTCAGTTGCAGAAGGGCTGATGTCCGCCCCCACCCTTGCTGCTAAATCCCCAGCACCTAGTATAGTCTCTGCCAAAAGCGGGGCCCCAATATCTGTTGAATGTATGGTGTTTAAGGCTGAAAAAATGGGGATCAGTTGAAAAATTCTTGGAGAGCCAGTCAATTCTCCTCCTCTACCATCCTCAAGTGGCCATTTATTCTCTTTAAAAACTGAAAGGAAGGGGCACCTGGGTGGCTCAGTGGGTTAAGCCGCTGCCTTCGGCTCAGGTCGTGATCTCAGGGTCCTGGGATCGAGTCCCGCATCGGGCTCTCTGCTCAGCAGGGAGCCTGCTTCCCTTCCTCTCTCTCTGCCTGCCTCTCCATCTGCTTGTGATTTCTCTCTGTCAAATAAATAAATAAAATCTTTAAAAAAAAAAAAAAAAACTGAAAGGAAGAAGACCCAGAATCTGGGATACTTGGCACAGAACACAGTTAAATACGAAGAAAAGATGTGAAATCAGAAGTGAAATGTGGGCATAACAGAGGACAAGCCCTCATTTCAGACGTAATTCTCAAACTGCCTTTTTATTTATTTATTTTTTTGTTTTAAGATTTTATTTATTTATTTGACAGACAGAGATCACAAGTAGGCAGAGAAGCAGGCAGAGAGGAGGAAATAGGCTCCCTGCTGAGCAGAGAGCCCACAAGGGGCTCAATGCCAGGACCCTGGGACCATGACCTGAGGCGAAGGCAGAGGCTTTAACCCACTGAGCCACCCAGGCGCCCCTCAAACTGCCTTTTTAAATCGTTTCAGGATTTATATGGCTACCAACAGTAGAGGAGATACTCATTCTCCCCTGGCTTGGTATAAACTGTGTTATCAATCTTCTTTGCCTGTCAATAAGGCTCGCAAATGATGTTTCACAAATTTAAGAGTTAATCTGTACCTCTCTTATCATATACAAAGTTCAGGATCTTTTTAAATGCTCAAAAGATGGTTGCATTTTCTGTTCTGTGAAAACTCCTTCAATCATTTTTCCATTGAATTTCTAGCCTTTTGCTTATTGACTTTTAAGAACCCTTTATTCGTAAAGAAATTAACACTTTTCATACCTATGGATTTCAAATATTTTTCCCGCTTTGTTATTTATCTTCTGACTTTATGCTTTTTGCGATCCAACATTATAGGTAATTGCCTGCTCAGGCTGGAGATAAGCACTGACCTGAATCATCACCATTCTTTCTTGCTCATCAGCCAATATGCTTTTAGCTACTTCAAGTTTCTCCTTCAATGTGTTCAATATCTCCTGGAATAACTCCTGCAGAGAAACAGATCACAGGATTCTAGCTCAAGTAATTGCTTTACAACAGTTAGCTTATTAATCGGAGACTATGGAAAAGGCCAATAGCCCCATGTTGGCTTAGTCTCGAAGTTTGTCTAAACAGGGTACTTATCTAGTACTCTTTGATAAGCAGAGCCTGAGGGAATGGTCTTGGGAGGTCAGGGAATCTGTCCTCCAAATAAGTTAGTAAGAGGAGGCAGCCAATAGTGCCTGAGTGTTCTGGGATCTGCAGGAGGCTCACCCTGTAGCGGCCAGCAGCCTCTTGGACTCCGAACACCACGTGACTCTCGTGCCCCTCGGGGTGGAAGCACTGGCCACAAAGCAGCATTTGGTCATCATCACAGAACAGCCGCAGTGGCTGTTGGTGTTCCCCACAGTAGGCATCTTCTGGGATTTGTTGCTGTAACTGGGAGCGGAGCTTCTCGGACATCCCTGCAGGTGTCCTGGGCAACGGCTCCTCCCGCGGAAAATTCCCCCGCGCTCCGAACCGAAGAGAGTCACGGTGAATCGGGGCACTCACACCTGCCGACCTCACGCTCCTTGTGCAACCCACGACCAAGCCTCAGAGCAGGTCCGCGCCTTCGGGGCGCCTCAAACCAGCAGGTCTTCCTCCGCCACAGGCCTGGGGGAGAAGACCCCAGGAGTTACACCAAGTCCTCAGATTGGAGGGGCTCTCGGGTTTTCTGAGGATTTACAGCTATTGGCTGAGAATTAGTTATACATGTTCTCACATCGTTGTCCTGTAAGGTGTTTTTAAAAAAAAAAAAGGGCAGCAAAAGGTAAAAGAAAAGGTACTTATGGAAAAGCAAGGCGCATTAATAAGCATTGGAGAACATCCGGGACTAGAGGCAAAAGCCTGGCTTTAGGCATTTAAGGAAGCGCTCCCTCTCCCAGGAACTGCGCAAACCGTAATGTGCTGGCTGCTTCCAGCGCCTCCTTAAGAGGGAGCGGCACGTGGGTGCCAACTTTAAGGGGGCTCCCATTTTCAGGCTCTTCTAAGTCCGCATGCGCCTGAGAGCGAGGCACCTCAGGTGTCATGTGCAAAGCCCAACGCATGTGTCGCCTGAGAGCTGGCCAATAAAGACACCGGTTAAGAAAATATAAAGGCAACCCCCAAAATAACAACTTTACAAAAATACTAAAGGTATTTTTTTTGAATTCAGGAAACAGAACAAGGCGTTATCTCCAGCATCCCCATTTCCAGACAATTCTGATTCCCTCGAGCAACAATTCTATGTCTTTTCTAGAAACATTTTATTATTTCAAAAGGGGTTAACCACTGAATTTGGGAAACTTTTCCCCAATGAGTAATTGCCTTGCCTTAATTCCTTTCTAACTCCATCTCCAGCCATTGTTATGGTGGGCACACCATAGTACAAAGTACTGTTTTCTTTAAAAAAAAAAAATTCCTCTAGGGACGCCTGGGTGGCTCAGTTGGTTGAGCAGCTGCCTTCGGCTCAGGTCATGATCCCAGCGTCCTGGGATCGAGTCCCACGTCGGGCTCCTTGCTCAGCAGGGAGCCTGCTTCTCCCTCTGCCTCTGCCTGCCATTCTGTCTGCCTGTGCTCGCTCTCTTCCCCTCTCTCTCTCTGATAAATAAATAAAATCTTAAAAAAGAAATTCCTCTATCCTATTTACATTTGTTCCCATTTCATCTCATTAACCACCTCTTTGGACAATGTCCCTTGAAACAAATCAACCTGACAGACCTAAAAACCCCCTAATCTGTGGATTTACTACCTTCTCCCCTACCCGCCCCCCATGCTCTCACTACCACTGAAACCTGGTGATTAACTAGACCTCCTGCCCTTTCATTATGTTTAAGATCTGCAAAACATTTTTATAATTCCGAAGTTGATTAACTGTATATATGAGATAACTTCGTTATTTGTTAGGATAAATATAAATAAAGCAGCCGTTTTCAAAGTGTGGTTCTCAAGACTTGATTTGCCTTTTTACCATGTTGACATGTGCACATCACAGATAAAACTGTTGCCATCTTTCCATTAATAAAGGAAGTAGCACCAACTGTTGTCATGTATTGTTTTTCTTTTTTGCTTTTTGAAATTTTTTTTTTATTTCAGAGAGCGAGCCAGCACACAATCATGAGTTGGGGGGAGGGGCAGATGGAGAAGCAGACTCCCCGCTGAGCAGGAAGCAATACAACGCATTGATCCCACAACCCAGGATCCTTACCTAAGCGGCAGATGCTTAGCTGACTGAGCCACGAAGGCACCCCTGTACTGTATTTTTCAATTTCGACATAGTTGCATACTTCCAGTTAATTTTTTTTTTTACGTGAGTATTCTTAATTTCTTAATTCAACTTTTGAGTACAGGATTTAATTACTATTCTGGGTGACAAAATGAAAATTATGTATAAAGCACTTATGCTGCATATAGGAATACAGTGGTTGTTTCAAGAAAAACACTTTCTATAACTAAGTTACAAGCTATACTAGCCACACTTTTTCACAGCACATTTTTTTGTTGAAAGAAGAAATGAGACAAATGTGGTTATTCAGATGTAGCAAATTGGAAGATATTTTCTCAAACACTAACAGAGTGACCCTGTCATTTCAAGGAAACCAACTGAGTGTCTTAGTTGTCAATGATAAAGTTCTGGCTTTGGAAAACTTGTATCCACTATTGTAAGCCTGACAGCTCCTCAAGACTTTGACAGCTTCTTTTCTGACAAAATTGGTGGTGATATTAACAAATGTGACTTGGATATTGTATACTGAAATACATCAACATGTGGAAAGTCTGAAAACTCAGTGAACCAATATTTTCTGAAATACTGATATTATGAGATTATGCAAGGGTAAAATGTGGATGCAAAGTGTAAGACAGATCAATATTTTAATGTAACAGAAAACATTACTGGTGATTTCAGGAAGAAAAGTCACAATTATCTGAAAAAAATCTACTAGAATGTGCTCTCCTGTTCCAACAATGTACTTGTATGAGGACAGATGTTCTTTATACATTTCAAGTAAAATAGCACTGTAATAGATGGAATGCTGGAGCAGATGTAATAGGTACTAGCTATTGAATGAACCAGAAATTAAAGAGATTTGCAAAATTGTAAAACCATGCCCCTCTTTCCTGTAACTGCTCAGAGGATTCCTCATAAAAATGTTAGGTTTACTTTTAGTAAGCTGACACTTTTTTTAAAACTAAGTTTTTTTTAAAAAAAAACTAAGTTTTCACTTGTAATACAGGGACTACAGATAGGACACACAAAATGCTTTTTGGGCTCTTCATCAGTAATTTGAGTGCAGAGTAGTCGTGAGGCCGAAGTTCAGAGAAGGCATATTCCTTAGAAATGGGACTCCTGGTAAAAATATACCTGTAATTTTGGTACATTTTGCTGGATTCCAATCATAAGGTTGTACAATTTTGCATTCCAAGCAACATGAGAAAGGGTGTCAAATTTTTTGCCCACTTGGTAGGTGAGAAAAGGTATCTTTATATATTTTCAGTTTACACTTTATAGGAGATTTATTTATTTTAGAGAGAGAGTGTGCATGAGTGAGCAGCAGGGGGAAGGGGCAGAGGAAGGAGAGAGAATGTCAAGCCGACTACGTGCTTCCAACATGGGGCTTGATCTCCATGCGCACCTGAGGTCTTGACCTGAGACACAATCAAGTGTTGTCTGCTTAACTGCCCATCCCACCCAGGAGCCCCTACATTTTATTTTCATATGCTAAAGGGCTATTTCATTTATTTTTCTGTGAACTATGTTTTAGACTCTTACCCGTTTTCTTTTACTTGATTTTTGTGGTCGTCTTTCCTTCATTTTAAGAGCTATTTATACAGTGAAAGAGCATACCCTTGTTAATACACAAATTCCAAATATTTTCTCTCTCCTTGCCATCCATTTTATATTTGCTCCAATTTCTGTTTTGCTGCTTGGATTCTTGAACCTCCTTGTAGTTTCCTTTGTTTTGCTTCCCTGAACATGGCCCAGACCACTCAACTGAAAAGACTGATCAGTTGCCAACTGAACACATTCACAATCCAGCAACTATTCCTGGCTTTATCTTACTTGATTTCTCAGCAGCAGTTAACAAAGTTGACCAAGACCATCCCCTTGGAATGTTTTCTTTCTTTTGCTATCAAGATCATAGATCTGATATCCCTCCTACTTTACTGGTCTGCTTCTCAGCAATCTTTTTTGAGCTCACATTCTCTAGAGCCTCTAAGTTTTGGGGTGCTTCATGGATCAATTCTAATCCCTTATTCTAGTTTCAGTGTCTCCCCAAATAATTATATATCCAAAAACTTAAGTACCACTATCCAATTTAATCTTCTACCTCCATACAATACTCCCAACTCATTTGCAATTGAAGGTCTAATAAGCACCCCAAATTAGCAATTCTAAAACACTATCCAGGATTTCAATGCCTTCCTTCCCCCAGCTCATTCTAAAATTCATTCATTTACAACATCTCAACTAGTTTATGTTCAGCCCTCTCCCTACTCACACCTCCAAATCCTCAGTTTGACCAGAGTACTATTTTAAACCTAAATCAAGGTTTCTAACAACCTTCCAGTACACTTAGGATATAATCCAAATGGCTAACCAAGTTCTCCGTGGTCTTCCTGCCTGCATATAATCTCACCTCTAGTCTCATCTCTAGCTTTACTGAACCATTGTCCATTCCAGTTATTATGATAAATCCATCTGTGCTCTTCAACTTGGCAATGATTTTCTCTCATATTTTTGTAATTCTAGTTCCTTTTTTCTTACCTTCAGTTCTCAGTTCAAATGTCCCTTTTGGAAATACTCTCCCACCATTCACTCCTCTCATTTTCTTTGTATCTAATATAAAGTATGAACGAATAGATTTGTTGGCCACTCTCGATCCACAAGAAACTAGAGTTTCTCGGATGTATCTGCACCTGACATACAAGATGCTCAATAAATATTTTTTTTAAAGAAATGTTTTAAATCAGCACAAAGTTAAAAGGAAATAAGAGGACAGTGAAAAGAGAGATTAGTTATTTTTACAGAAAACAAGAGAAAGGAAAGTTGGAGAATAGTGTGTCTTCCTAGAATGTTGAGTATGTGCTAAACTTACCAACACTTACTTCATTTTTCTTAATTTCATTTTTTTTCTCTGACTTGGCTTTCTCATTTTTTTATATGGTTACATTCCATAATATACATTAAATCTTCCATAAACATTAAGATCAAGTCTAGATATTTAAAGAAAACCATGACTATGGAAACGGAAACGGTTTCAGAGAAAGCTCACCTTTGTAAACCTGGTATTTCCCTTCAGGGAAAAAGCCAAAGAGAAGAGCCGTCACCGAAGGGCCTTTATCTGTTCAGCTGCTCCCTGGTCTTCCACTCCCATCCTCAGGTGGCAAACCTGTGACGTTTCAAATTCTATCCGTAGAATAAATCTAGGATAGTGGTTATCAAACTTCAGCAAGCATTAGAATCATTTAAGTTTATGGAATCAGCCTTCTGGGCTCCACCCCCCTCGGATTTGAAAGAGCTGGGTGGAGCTCTTTTTATATTTTAATGAGCTTCTAAAAGGTGCAGTATAGCCAGTGATCTTGGTTTAATCTCTTAGGGTGGGTCACTATTTTGTTCTATCTCCAAGGTTTTAAACAATGCCTACTACAAAGTACCCCCTTAATTTTTTGTGTGTAATTTATTAATTAAATTTTTAACTATATATATATACTATATATAACTATATATAGTATATATAATAAATATATGTTCTTTTAAATTAATTAGTTCATTCATTCATTCATTCATTCACAGGAAGAAATCCTTCTACAAGCCCTTACCCCAGAATCTCACTGTGTTTTCTCCTTAGCCATACCATTTTTTTTTTAATTCGAAGTTTTAATTAATTCCTGGACTGGTAAAAATAATTCCATGAATTCTGTAAACCACTGCATAAATGCTGTAGTGTAAAAAAACAAACAAGTGTTAACTTGAAGCAATTCACTACAAGGAAATGATGATGCATTATAAATACTACCTTCTGGATTAAGAAATTTCTGTTCCAGTAACATTATCATCGAAATACTCAGAACACACATAGATTTACGCTTCCATAAATTAATCCACATGAAGCAACCACACTGAGTAGAGGTGTCCGGCGACCCCAGTTACACAAACAGCAGGGGCTAGAACCTGAACACTAAACGTGAACACTGGAGGCCAGAGGCAGCAGAAACGCGGTGGGACTGAACGCAGCACCCCCCTTCCCCAGCCCCCTCGCGCCCAGTGCTGAGGCCGCCCACCTATGGGACTGCGAGGTCCTGAGATGCAGGGCTCTTGAGGCCCTTGGGGTGGGGAAGGCTCCCTCAGAACTAGGCCATACAACTTAATCTTAAATCATCAGAGAATAATACCTGAGTTCACTGTTAGGTTTTCAACGTTCACTGAAGTGATCATGGCATTAGTTGTGGGTAGAAAAATCAAGAGTAGAAATAACAGCTTGAGGAATGTGTCACAGATGGGAAGTCCGGAGATAATCCCATAGTTCATCCTTGGCCTCAGTGTAGAGAAAACACGCACAACTTCCCAAGTTTCACAATTCTGCCTCTGAACATTTTTCACTACATCCGTCAATCCCCTGCTAATCAAACTAGTGATTTTTTTTTTTTAACTGCAAGCAAGACAATGAGAAATTCCACACTTGCTATCTATGTAATCTGATTTTCCAGAACCTGGCTCCACCCCATGGAATTTTAAGTACATCTTTTTCCTTTATCTCAACACTTACTGCTCTGCTAAACCCAGATCCCCCAGGCCCCTTCAGAGAGACCGCGCTCATTTTTGCTTGCCCCTTTCTTCCTCAGCTGGAACAGTCTCCTTTTCTACTCATATTTTTTTCTACCCAATCCTCTTTTCCTAAGCCTTGATGCCCCCAACTTTTGAAGATTTTATCAGTTACTCTGTCATTTATTCTCATGATCCAAGCTTCATAGTTAATAAGATTTCATTTTGACAAGGAACTCTTCATAATCGTCACATCAAAAGATAAAACATCAAGCAAAATTCTCCTGTCTACTACAGTAGTCTCTTAAAGCCTATCTTAGATTTTAAGCAACTAGTAAGTTACCAATTCTAGAAGATTAAATATTTTAACTTAAAATAATTCTAGTAGTTGTGTTACATAGTGTTCTAAGAAACTTTCCTGTTTATATATCACACAGTCCTGTGAGACAGGTGGTATCAGAATACATTTTACAGCTGATAAATCTGATGATTTAGAGGTTAAGTAATTGACCCAAAGTACTCAGTAACAGAAGATTACAGATCTAGGTTTTGAGTCACAAGATTGTGATGCCAAATTTCAGGATACTTCATTACCTTTGTTAAGCATTATTCAGGCACATTGCCTGTTACAAGAGAATATGCTTCAGGTTTGCATTACAGTTTATCACAAGATTCTTTAATAGGCCAAGAGCAACATTATAAAGAGCACAGATCACTTAAAGTGTTAACTTTTTACATAGGCATGCCCTTGATTAAAATTTTTTTTTCTGGGCGCCTGGGTGGCTCAGTGGGTTAAGGCCTCTCTGCCTTCGGCTCTGGTCATTATCCCAGGGTCTTGGGATCAAGCCCCGCATTGGGATCTCTGCTCAGCGGGGAGCCTGCTTCCTCCTCTCTGCCTGCTTCTCTGTCTACTTGTGATCTCCGTCTGTCAAATAAATAAAATCTTAAAAAAAATAAATTTTTTTTCTACGTTGTCAGAGAACAAAATGATTGGGTCATGGTCCTTGTAGCTTATTTCATGCTTAGTCCTATCACATTTGTTAGCCATGGGTCCCCTCACCACAGATCCCAAGGTATCATATGCTCAGCTTCTGAGGAGGACAAATATGGCTGGTGCCAAACAAGATATTAAGTTGTTACTTCTGGGCTCATTCTGCTGCATTAGAGCGCCCTCATCCCATTTCAGAAAGTAGTGGAGATGTGGCTCTTGGTCAGCCACCTTGTGTTTATTCTTCAGGAAGGGCTAGCTGTTCTCTGGTTTCTTTTCCAAGGTGGTTCTACCAGCAGCAATGGCTTAGCACTCATTGGCCTGCTCCCCACAACTCCCAAGAGGTCCAGAAGTTCATGTCCAGCTATTTCCTTGAGGCATTATTTAAGAATAAACATTATGATAGGACTGTTGCCTTTCCCTTGCGGATCAGGGCTTATCTAAACCCAACCTATCAGGTTTTTTTTTTTTTTTTTTTACTCTTTCAAAGGAAGCTAATGCTTCTAGGTAAGAGGAAGAGGTCACCTTTACCTCATCTAGTCCAACATTGGTATCAGTCCTCTCTTTTAACCAGAGAATCTTCAACAAAGCAGAGGGGCTCACTGTAGCTGGGGTCAGTTAGGACCCTGAGCAAATGAAGGTCAGGTTTTTGCCCAAGATCACACACTGAGAAGACTTTCATGTCTAACTGATGAAGTTAGCCTAAAGTGGATTTTGGTTCTAGCTCTGCCAGCTAACTGCCATGACCTTCAGCAAACAACATTGAACATCATCTGCAAAATGAGAATCATTATGACCATCTTTTGTTTACATGGGAGCATTACGAGAAGTTGTATGAAACACAGGAGCAAGGGGGTAACGAGAAATTTCTCTCTGCAGTAATATCTTTCCTTCCTGAGTCAAGAGCATTGCCTTCCTGAAAAGGGAGTGTGCAACTGAGGTGGCAGAGAAGGTGCAGAGGAGTTACCGGGAAATGAGAAATAGAGCATTTTTATGCCCCTTTAAGAGTAGTAACTAATTTATACTGAAGCACATACTGTTTTTATTAATTAGATGTTTATCCTAGAATTTCAAGATCACTGGTCTCTATCATGTCCCTACTTAGGAAGGAAATACTTTTCAATCATTATCTCCATCACCAAGATATTAAAATGTGCTTGCGCACGATCACTTTAAGTGATGCATCTTTATCCCTTCACAGAAAACAAGGACTCAAAAAGTCTGCTGCACACCTTGAAGTCATCTGAGCAACTAGGACATCTTGCAGGACCTGAAAATACACTTGTGTTAAAAGATTAACATCAAATGTATAAAGATTGCTCCAATTACTGGCTAGGAGCAAAAGCCAACCTTATAGACTTGACCAGAACTGGTTGCAATGTGAATGTAATAGCAGGAGCTCTAGCAGCTCTCTTGGATCAAATATTCTATGGGGGGAAAGCTATACATATTAAGAGAAATAAAAAGAGAAGTCTAGGTCCTTAGATATACAGTGCCTTTCCAGATAGTAGATTGAGTAAAAGAACTTCTCTTCTCTTATTTAACCTGCCATTCGTTTTTTACTGGTACTCTTCTATCTTGTTTAACCTGCCATTAGTTTTTTACTCCTTTAGTGCCCATGGTTCTTGGTTATGCTGCTTTGAAGAACCAAGAGGTAAACCTGATGAAGAGTGGTGAGAAACAAAGCAAAGTTTATTGAGTGATAACGAAGTTTATGGAGCCACAATTCAAACCTGCTGAAGAGGAAAGGGACTGTAGAGGGTTGCCACAAAGTTTCTAAGTCTAGGGGTTGTTATGGGCTCTTGGGGCTGTTTTAATCTGATTAACCCTCCAAGAGCCTGTCATCCAATCAGGTTTTTGTCATCTATCTATCATAGGGGAAAGGGTGGAAGGCTCCTTCCCGGGTGTTGTAAAATCCTTTCAAAGGTGGCTTCCTCTTGGGGGTGGAGTGGTCCTTTGTCCCAGCCTGTCAGCCTCCCACTATCCTTCATCAATACCTGAGGGTTCCTTTAATAACACTGCTTGTCCCAGAGTTAGCTCTGAAAGACCCAACACAAATGGCTTGTTGTGGGACTAACAGTGATCATTCTGGTTATCTTTGTTTTCTTTTAGAGGAAGTGCTGGGGGATAGGAGATGAAACTAAGGAGAGAAGGTAGAACCTAGGAAGGAAAGACCTCTATAGAGAACTGTAAGAAATAAGACCTAAGAACTATAAGAAATTATATGTGCAATGTGCCATTTATGCCAGCATTTTGGGGGCTAGTATGAAGAATTATTTTCCTCTGGTATGAAAGACTGTATCTTACAGTTATCTCGAGGGGTGTGATACAGGACTTTAATATTTGTCCTTGCCTGGGTAGGATGCTAGGAAGGAGTTCAGGCAAGGTAAAGTGATGAAGAACTCAAGACTGTGGTGGTTTTTTTTAAAAGATTTTATTTATTCATTTGACAGACAGAGATCACAAGTTGGCAGAGAGGCAGGCAGAGAGAGAGGAGGAAGCAGGCTCCCTGCTGAGCAGAGAGCCCAATGCGGGGCTCGATTCTGGGACCCTGGGATCATGACCTGAGCCAAAGGCAGAGGCTTTAACCCACTGAGCTACCCAGGCGCCCCCTATCTGTGCTTTCTAAACCACTTGCTTTTAAGAACAAAAAAAGACAGAATATATTGGAAAGCCCCAAACTCAAACGATTTCTCTCAAAACTGGCAGTCCCTAGCAAAAGAGGGTAGGAAAAGAAAACAGTATTTATATTTAGGCTCTGTGTGTCAGGTACAGTTCCATTTGATCTTAGTCCTATGTGGATAAGCCTTGGTCTTTACTGATTGCTCCAAACTTGGAGACGTAGTAAAATGATAGAACTGTCTATGTTCTTGCTAAGTTAGCTCAATTTCACCATTGCTGAACCTCACCTGAAAATCCTCATCTGTTCTAACTATCTTTGTGGTCAAGACTCAAAAACACCTTGGAAAAGTTAATAATCTTAAAATGGTGTCTGTGAACAAGGATGGAGTTACTGTGCTTCCTTTTTCCCTTCTCTCACTGGACTCCCTCGATAAATCCTGCCTGAAACAAAATACAAAATGGACACTGGTAGGCAGGCCCCCAAAAGGGCCTGAATTAGTCAAGTAAGCCCCTAAAGAGGGCTGGGCTCTTGGTGGAAAGAAAGATTCTACAGGAGGGATGTGGGGCTTAGGTGATGGGTGGGGCACACCGGGCCCTGATCAAGGAATGGCCTCTAGGAACTGGGAGCCATCCTCACCTGGTAAGAAAATGGGTCCTCAGTCCTGTTACAGCAAAGAACTGAATTCTGCCTACAATCTAAATGCATTTGGAACAACATCTTAAACTTTAGTGGGGAGCACATCCCTGCCAACACCATAATTTCAGCCTGGTGAGATCCTGAGCAGAGAACCCAGCCATGACATGCCGGATTTCTGACCTACAGAATAATGAGCTTATAAGTGAAGGTTTTCATACTGCTTAATTTGTGGTAATTTGTTACACAGCAGTATAAGACTGGTACAAACACTGGTGAACTGCCACTTGGTGCCCAAGAAGAGAAATAGGGTTAGAAATGGATTTTCCAGGCAACTTCTGCAGCTTATGTTGGATATGGAGAACACATTAAGAATTCTGTTTTAACAAGATTTTGTTAGATCACAATGAGAGCCTCAAATGTGAGCCTGAGATAGCTTTGACACAGCCTTGAACTTGGAAAAAGAATTTCTGAGTTGGGACTTTTTTTTTTCATGACCAGTATAATTTATACTTCCTATAGAGGGGGAAGACACTTCCTTCTCCCTAAATCAAAAGGTTGGACATAATTTCTTATTTTTTAAGGACTTGCCCTACTTTACCTATTTACCTGAGTTACCTGAATGTCTTAACATGTTCAGTAAAATGAGTGAATTGCTGTTGGTTTCAGCTTTCTGACCAGATTCTGTAGAACTCTCTTATAGAGAAGTCTCCTATAGATATAAAGAATCTTATAACTTTTTGCAACAGCTTTAACTTCTCACCCATTTATAAAAAGGTTTGTTGTTAGATTGTCAGTGAACTGTGAAATTCCATCCCGGTTGAAGTTAGTGGCATGTTTCAGTCTTAAAACTAGTAACAAGTACCTATTCTTAGCTATAGTTGTCTAGTTTAAGAAGTAAAATCCTTCAAAGGGAGTCTTACAAAGAAATGTAACATACAGATGAAAGTTAAACTTCTCATCCAGCCATTTTTAAAAATCTCACTAATTGTTACAACTCAATGGTATAAAAACACATTTTCTTACCTTCGTAGGTTAATTTGTCTAGCCTGTATGTCAGTTTATTGAATCATTACCACAATTAAAAAATAATGACTCTGAGTACCTTCTCCTGGCAAGGTTTTTTTTTTTTTTTTGGTTTGTTTGTTTGTTTTTAAAGATTTTATTTATTTATTTATTTGACAGACAGAGATCACAAGTAGCCAGAGAGGCAGGCAGAGAGAGAAGAGGAAGCAGGCTCCCTGCTGAGCTGAGAGCCCAATGCGGGGCTCGATCCCGAGACCCTGGGATCATGACCTGAGCCCAAGGCAGAGACTGTAACCCACTGAGCCACCCAGGTGCCTCCTGTGGCAAAGTTAATCTGAGACACACAGTTCATGAAGCACTCATATTAAAAGCCTTTCTTCCAATGTGTCATGCACAAGAGTTTAAAAAAACACTGACACAAGGAAATTGCAATCTAATGCAAAAGATAGACAATTAAAAAAATAATAATAAACTGCAACACAAAGACCATGAAGGAGAGGTACAAAGGAATAGAAGGCTTCTAGAGGAGAAGAGGAATTTGGTTACCTAAGGAGGTCTGGAGATACTGCCTCAAGGAAGCTGACGCTAAGAAGGTAGGAAATAGGGGAGAGCTAGGAAAGCCAGGATTCCCTGTATCCTGCTCAGGTAGCTTTTATTCATCTCTTGGACTCATTTTTAAGGTGCTTCTTGTTGGGCAAACAGTCAAGCAAAAGCTTGATATCTTCTTTAAAGTGATTGGTGGTTTGAAGGGAAAGCTATTATTAAATACAGAACAAACACATTCTTTGTTTTTTCCCCCTATCATCTAGATGTGTTTGGTCTCCACCTTCCAAAACCTTTTATTAGACTTTCACATGGTGTTGCCTATGGGTTTTCCACACACGGGCTTTCCTATAGAACACAAGCTGGGGGCAAAATGTGCCTCCAAGGAATTTAGACTGTTTGGTCTTAAAAACACCAAATTTGCAAACTCAAGAATGTCTACGTTTTAGTTGAGTCTTGTTATATAATTCTAGCAAACTTTACCACACAAAAGGCCTTGTGTTTGGTTCCATTTGTAGGGCTAAACCATTTCAGGTAGTCGGGCTGTAGTTATTGATTGAATCTAATCAGTATCTTTGACTACTTCAGAGGTTTGACTTAAAACCTCCCTAGGCATGACATTCTTGTGATAACTTAAGCTTACAGAAATAATGAACCTGAAGTCGGTAAATATTACAGTTCTTTGCATACATTTAGATCTCTAAGATCTACTTAGAACCCAAATCTAATGATTCAGTTGTAGGTTGTAATTGGAATTACATCGCTATTACGCCAAGCCACATTGTCCTGCATATTAGGAAGAACACGGAGTAGATTTCACATGTTCAGTACAAAAATCTTAAGAATCTTGTTATAGTTCTTACTTCAGTTAAAAAGGTGCTAATGCACTAGGGAATATTTAGCTTCTTCATTAAGTGAAGCTACGCTGGACTGGGAACTTCAGTTGGGTATGAGTGTGGAGGCTACAGATAGCCAGAGGGTTCCATCAGGGTCACTTAGGAACCAAAGATCACACCATAACTGATAAATCCCGTCCTAGGTGCATTTTTATTTATTTTTAGCAGTTCCTTTGCAGCCTGCTTCAAGTGGCAAAATAGATATATACACAGGCATACTTACCGGGATCTTGTTAGAGGCCCTGGCAGCACTCTCAAGTTTACCATGTTAGTGACCTGATAGCCCCTCCAGCTTTCTACTCCTAAGCCTAAGATACACCTTCCTGCTCTTAACAAGCACCTATCATTTGATAGATTTTTATATGACTGTCTTCCTGGACTCTTTAAGTGTCCTTTTCATTTAAATCCAGCTTGATCTTGAGGGGAATGCTCTGTTTTCTATATATAGGCATTTGTTATGTAACATATTTTCCTAAACACACACACACATACATACACAACCCCTCACTCCACCAAATCATACACTAATAGTGCTTTTATAAGTGTTGGAACAGGACACTCAATCCCAGTGCAACTTGAACCAGATGCTTATAAAAACATTAACAGTCTTCAAAAAAAAAAAAAAAAAAAGTCATGGAGTAGATTAAAATACATGATGAACAACAACAAAAAAATCTCAACAGTTTTTTCATGAAGTAAAATTATCTGACAGGTTTTGGGAAGGGTTGAGGCTGAAGGAGGTGGGGAGGCAAGGACAAAATGCACACAGGAACAACCCAGTAAGCATCTCCAAGTTAGTATCTGGTTAAACCGAGGCAGGGAGTGTATGAAGTCAATGGCCATCATGTCAGTGGACAGGTTACCACAGTAGTGATTCCAGCATTTGTCTATGTCCAGGTACTTAACCTTCAGCGGATTTTACTTGGAGCAAAACTGCAATATGCTGTTTAAACCAATGTGATTTTCTGCAACAACTCTTTTATTTTGCATTGTAGAGCATGGAATTTCTAGCCCCATGGTCAATTTCTAGACCTACTCTAATTTCAAGGATGTCTGATAGGTAGTTGGACTTGGAATTTCACCTGTCATCAATGATCATGGCATCAAGGTCAGCCTTTAGTACCGTTCAGGTCCTCGCACTGGAGTTAACTGGTGTTTGGATGCTCTGGTAAAGGCAGAACTATAGCCTAAAGACGGAGCTGCAGCCTTGGGCTCACTGAAGACTCCTCCTTGATTATGTGCGCATTCTGATTCAGCAGAGTCTAGGTACACTTACCTGCTCATTTCTCTCTTCCAAGGGACATGCTCTCTTATTAGGGTATCTCGGACCTCATTCTGAAAAGAAAATTTCACTCTTCACTCCTCTCAGAGGTTGCTATGCTAGAACTATACAAATATAAGTTATAGCACACTTAGGCAGGACTTACAGGGTGAAAATGACTCCTAGTCAAAAAGCATCTTTTGGGGCTCCCAAACCTCCATGATTGACAGCTCAGGGATAGGAAAATAATTTAAATGCATATCACATTAAAAACCCAAAGTAGTAAGATTGAGACTGAAAGACAAGACAATCTTACCTCAAAGATTTCCGTCTCCTTCTCAGTGGTAAACACAGTGAGGCTCTTGTTCCCAAGAGAAAAAACAAATCTCACGAAGGAGCATCAGATCTATTACACAGACCCTCTTCAGTTTCTCTTGGTTAGGATCACATATGAGTTTTTAAGTCTATTTCCAGAGGATTTTGTTATCTCAGCCATCATCCCTACCTGCGGGCTACACCTCCAATCTCTCACCTTGTACATATCCTTGACCTTGAGGTAGGTGCAAGGCGGGCTTTCCTTCCAGCTTCTTAAGAGACACTCATAGCAAGACCTGTGTCCACATTCAGTTGCAAATGGTTCAAAAAGCATAAGCAGCTAGAACAAGTCAGCTCTTTGAGGAAGCCTGGTCAGTTGGAGGTGGCCATTGTCCTTTTCAGTGGAGGCAGAGAAAGATTAAGAAGGGGAAACAAAAATCATTCATTCCAATCCACTCTTTGGCAGGAGCAGGGATTTGTCTTTGGCACTGGCTCACAATCACATTCCTTCATCCTCTCTTGCCACTCATGGCTGTGTTTTTATTTTTTAAAAAAAATTTTAAAAAAGATTTTATTTATTTATTTGACAGAGAGAGATCATAAGTAGGCAGAGAGGCAGGCAGAGAGAGAGAGAGAGAGAGGGAGAAGCAGGCTCCCTGCTGAGCAGAGACCCACTGAGCCACCCAGGCACCCACGGCTGTGGGTTTTTAAATGCCATTCTTACTCCGTTGAGAAGTTGTCTGGGACTTTAAAGGCCCTGCTCCTGATTCTCTCAGATACTCTTCACCCCCTATGTCCATGCTGGGGACTCACCTGCAGCTGCTCTGGAACCTCATGTGTGCGGCATAGTTTTGCTAAAGTTGTGGTTCTCAAACATTGTTGCACAGAATTACCTGGAGAGCTGTAGCTATGGTGACACCTTTGTGGCTTCCAAACTTTAGAATCCAAACATCAGAATCACGTGGGCCTCTGGTTAAGGAACAGATTGCTGGACTTCCCCCCCCCCCCCAAATTCTCATTCAGTGGGTCTGAGTTGGGGCCCAAGAGCTGACATGTCTAACAAGTTGTGGTGATGCTGAGTCCAGGTCCTCCATTCCAATCAGGGCACTAGGAAATCAATCAGAATCTCTTGGAAGAAGCCATGGGCTTCAGGTGTTTTCAGGTGATTCCATACGCAGCTAAGCTTGAGAACTACAACTCTAAGACTAGAAGGATTTAAAGGAGGCATGATGGGGCACTCAGAAGGAAGCATATGTAAAACGTGAATCCTAGCCCAGCCTGAGACCACAAAATAGGCTTTGTGCCCCAGTTGCCCGGCCGGCGAAGACTTTAGTCTTTTAGGGAGTGTACCATCCCTGATACCCCTAAAAATCTTTCTTTAGTTTTCCTTAACTTTTCAACCAGGATCACAGCAATACTGCCTGCCTCCCCAAGGTTACAGCTCCTTACAGGCCTTCAGCTTTTAGTTCTCCGTAGTTTTCCCCAGTGACACACAGGGTCTCATAAATGGCATGAATTGCTTTGGTTCATGAGCTCCTATGGCTAGGACCCACATTCTTTAAAATTCTCTCCAACTATATTGGCACTCAAAGGCCAAGAAAGGACTAGGATGGTGAAGGCAGCACCAATTTTGTTTCTTCCCAAGAGATCCCACTAGCTCTTTTAAAAAGCTATGTCTCCGTCCATCATGGGGAATATAGTCAATACCGTAATAACTTTGAACAGTGACATAAAATAAGTAAGAAGTTGTGTCATTATAAACTTACATACCTCAAAGAGAGCGCCCTCTGACCCTAACACCTGGGGTTGCAAACAACATATAAACTTGTGAGGAGCGCCCCCTGGCTGTCTCTGGAGCCCATTACCATTAGATAGATGGGAGAGGCTGGAGAGACTCAGCCAGCCCTTTAGTGCCGGCTTGACTGGAGCCTTGCGCAATCAGCAAACCAGTGTTTGGTCACGGCTGTAAACACTTGGAGTTTAATATTTGTGGCACAATAGAAGCCTTGCTCTGTGGGTACTAGCATGGACTCTGCAGTGAGGCCACCTCTGTGGATCTAGGGCAAGGTTCGTAACCAGTTTGTTTTCTCACCTGTAAACGGTGCTAGGATACCCTCGTCATAGGGCTGCGGGGGGATTAAATGAGTAAATATATTAAAGGATTGAGAAGGGTGCCTGGCACGGAGCCAGCACACTCTATTTGTATTAGTCAGTCTCATGGGTCCCCCCCCCCCAATAAAAATACTGGTTTATGATGAGAGATTAAGAATTTATAAACAAACTTTAAGATTTTCTTGAGAGACAAGTAGACTTCCCCATTAAAAGGATGGGGACCTACATGTATAGACATAAGCAGCAGTTTCCTACCTATAAAATACTAGTCTAATAGGGTTGATTGTTCATATTTATGTAATCTACTGGGTATAGTACACCACCAGCTATGTGAAGATGTTTCATAATTCCTGCAGGATTAAGTGACAGACAAAAAGGGTGTCCTGTGATAGGAGTAGGACAAAAACAAGTGACCTTTGCACTCTTAAGTTTTTTTATTTGTATTTATTTTTTTTTTTTTTAAGATTTTATTTATTAATGAGAGACGGAGAGAGAGAGGCAGAGGGAGAAGCAGGCTCCCCAACTGAGGTGGGACTCTATCCCAGGACTCAGGGATCATGACCTGAGCCCAAGGCAGGTGCTTAACCGACTGAGCCACCGAGGTGCCCCTTAAGTTGTTGTTTTGCTTTGTTTTTGTTTTTAAGAAAAATCTAGTCTTATCCTTTATGGATGGTAATCTTAGTCGCCTAGTAGCTCAAATTATCTGTAATAATCTCAAGCCCCATAATCCTCATTAAAAAGGAGAAAGACGTTAAGAGTCTCTTAGCTGTCCATCTTCATTTTAGACTATGTCTTTTTATTCTTCATTGACAATATGTGTTTGAACGGCTTTTAAAAAGTTTTCTGTTTCTATCCCAACTCCTACAGTTTCTTTGGCTTCTCTTTTCATCTTTCTAAGAGACAAAGGACATAAACCGCCCAGCATGAAGCCGGGAGCAAGTACCTTTCCAGCAGTTAACTTTTCATAAAGCAAAGGGAGGAACAAGAAAGGGTCTACTCTAGAGAAAAACAAACAAACAAAAACACCTCCCCTGAAATTCTTGTTTGTGGTCAAAAGTCTGGAAGCGGACTCCCCACCTGCGTCTGTCAGCAGGCATGATGGCTGGGTTGCAGCTTTTCATAGGAATCCTGAATCCTGAAGTTTACAGCACCAGGGCTCCTTTCCTGATGAGCAGGCCTCCAGGTATCACACTGGTCAGACCAACCTGCTACCCATAAAAGAATCAGAGAGGTGACTATTTCCAAGCTGAACTGGTTTTTAAAAACTATTTCTGAGACAAAAAGAATGTTACAGTAGAGACTTTTTGTTATTATAATATTTTGACCCACTGTCAAAGCGTCTTTTATTCTTCAAATTTACCAAAAATTTTCTCACTTCTAAATAGTAGCTGTCCTTTTGTATGAAATGTACGTAAGCCCTTAGTTTAAGTCAAATGCAGTTTCTCCCAATAAGTTTTCCCTGATTGTTCCAGCACTAAAAATGCCAAAATTTTAATAAATTTAAATACTCCATGTGTGCTTCAAGCACACCTCTTTAAATCTTTGCAAGATTTTTTTTTTTTTTTTTGCACATATACCTCCTTCTCCCAAAGAAGAGAAATGACTTTTAGTCATATTTATATCACTTGCTGAGGTTCAATATCTAGTAGTTACATAAAAACTATGTTGAAATCATAAAGCCACTACCAACATTTTATTATATCACAGCTGAAACCAATCCTCTGAGATATTTTTATCCCTCAACCTGAAGAAAATCACCTCATTAATTGGTTTACTGCAAGTCACACCTCATGTTTCTTTGCTCCTGCCCTATTCCCCAAAATTTCTTTACTGCCAAAATGTTGAAAACACATTAAGAAGTTAGAAAGAGAGAGAGAGAAAAACTATATTTTTATACAAAATTTTATAAAATAAAGAAGTAAAAGTGATGCCTTCCAATTCTCCAATTCCACTGTAGCAGTATTTATCTTTCCATATGTTTTCTTTCCTTTTAAATGTTATTTTATTGTGGTAAGAACCCTTAACATGAGATCTACCTTCTTTACAAAAATTTAAGTGTGCCGTATAATACTGTTAATGATAGGCACACTGCTGTTCAAGACATCTCTGGAATGTCTTTACTTTGCCTAACTGAGACTTTATGCCCCTTGATTAACATCTCCCCATTTCTGTCTTCTCCTGGCCTCTGGCAACCACCATTTCCTTTCTGATTCTGAGTCTGTTTTTTCTATTTTTATTTTTTTTTAAGATTAAAAAAAATTTTTTTAAGTAATCTCTACACCCAATGTGGTGCTCAAACTTAGAACCCCGAGGTCAAGAGTCGCACGCTCCACTGACTAAGCCAGCCAGGCGCCCCTGAGTCTATTTTAAAGTAACATACTTCATGTCAGTGGAACTTCCAGGATTTGTCCTTTCGTGACTGCCTTATTTCACATAATATGCTCTCCTCACAGTTCATCCAATGTTGTCACTTACCACAGAATTTTCTTCTTTCCAAAGGCTGAATACTATTCCCCGTGTATATATGCACAGTTTCCTTGGTCCTTTCATATATAAATGGGAATTTAGGTTGTTCCCACATCTTAGCTTTTGTGAATAAGGCTGCAGTGAACACTGGAGAGCCAACACCTCTTCCAGAACTTCAGTTTTCTTTCGGATGAATACCCAGAAGCAGGATTGCTGGCTCCTGTGACAGTTCTATTATTAATTTTTGAGACAACTCCATCTTACTCTTTATGGCAGCCACATCGTTTTGCGTTCCCACCAATAGCGCACAACAGTACCAATTTTTCCACATCCTTACCAATGTTTGTCTTCTTTCTTTCTTTCTTTCTTTCTTTCTTTCTTTCTTTCTTTCTTTCTTTCTTTCTTCTTTTCTTAATGTATAGTGGTCATCCTGACAAATGTGAGGTGATAACTCATTGTGGTTTTGATTTATGGTTCCCTGATGATTAGTGGCATCGAGCATCTTTCCAAATACCTATTGGTCTTTTGCGTATGTTTTTTAGAGAAATGTCTATTCAAGTCTTTAGCTCATATTTTGTATTGGGCAACTGGGTTTTTTTGCGGGAGGGGGGGCTATTGATTTATAGGACTTCCTTATGTGTTTTGGAAATTAATCCATTCTGATACATGGTTTGCAAATATTTTCTTCTATTCCAATTGTTACCTTTTCACTCTGTTGTTTCCTATGTAGTGCAGAAGCTCGTTAGTTTGACGTAGTCCCATTTGTCTATTATTGTTCTTGTTGCCTGCGCTTTTGGAGTCATATTCATGAAATCTTTTCTTCCTTCCTTCCTTCTTTCTTTCTTCTTCTTTGTTTTTGTTTTTGAGAGGGAGAGTGTGTGTAGGTGCAAGCAGTGGGGGAGAGGAAGAGAGAGAGAGAGAGAATCTTAAGCAGTCAATCTCACCACTCTGAGATCATAACCTGAGCTGAAATCAAGTCAGATGCTTAACTGACTGAGCCACCCAGGCACCCCAGAATCCATACTCTTTCTATGCCTTCATGTACACAGATGCATTTTCAATATCTATAGCATGACCTCATTTTTGAAGGGAAAAAATACATATATAACCTATTTTTTATTATTTATGCTTAAACTATTTGTCGGAGTAAAAATGTATTCTCCTGTTAATACCATATAATGATATCATATCATGTCAGTGTGTATATACTGATCTGTCATTTCTAAAATGGCCATTTAGTAGTAAGAAAAGCTATATTTTTTAAAGAAGAACTATTATTTTTAAGTATATATTTATGTAAGCCCTTTTTTTGTAATTTGTGACTAGGTACTTTATGCATGTGTTCCAAATTCTCTTTCCCAGAATGTAATGAAAAAAATAAAGTTATTTTATTTACTTTGCTGTATAAAAGTATTTAATTTCTATTTAAATTTATTAATCTTTTCTTTAGTGGTGTCTAAGCTCTGACGCATGCTTTAAAAAGTCTTTTCCAAGTAGTCTATTTTAAATTTCTATGTTACCAATTATCTCCTCTTATGATGTGCTTCATTTTTTGGACACAATAATTGACCACATATTTAACAAATATTCTCCTCACTTGCTAAATAGATGTGGGGTACTCTAGAACAAAAACACATTCAAAAATAAAATAATATAAATAAGGTAAAAAAAATACAATACAGAGGGAAATAATAGGAGTATAAATTCATGACTAGAGTGAGGAAAATACACACATACACATACGCACACACACATACACACATCTGGAATACACATTGGTATAAGTTGTTAGGTAGAGATCCAACTTTGTCTATTTTTTTTTTCCAGATGGCTACCCCCTCTTGTCCCAAACCAGTTGTTGGATAATCTATCTTTTCCATACTGATATGAAATGACAGACATATTTTTTAGTATATGTGCTGCCGAAGCGAGCACAACAGACATATTTTTTAAACCAGGCTTTCAAGCAATATGTTTTTCAAATAAGTCCCCATCTAGCCCACTGCCTTCACCAATAAGGACGCTCTCTCTATTTGTTAAGATTCATCTTTTCCATGTGCTCCAGCCCTAATAACATGTGGGTGGCAGTTGTGACTGTGGACCCCTTAAGGTATTCCTACTGTCACCTCTCTCTGCAGGAGACAGGTCAGAGAAGAAGCTCTACGTTGTTGATCTCAGAAATCATGTCTGGCAGTGCAGTGTCCTGAAGATTGGTATAATGTATTTTGGGATGGCTGGCCCACTCTTTTTCTATGAGTTATGTATAAATTTCTTTATCTACGAATTAAGCGCAGTCAGTGTGTTGTGAGAGAGGGGAAAGAAGTCTGTATCACCAGTAATAAGTGGAGTCAGCGATTCAAGATACCAGTCACAACATCACACCACCATAACAGCTGTCCAGTTTCCTACTGAAACATTTGAGCAATGTTCATTTTATTGAAAGACCTGGAACATTTCAACCATTCCCAAGTCAGCAAGTGAGAAGCAATGTAGTACATGGACAAAAGAGAATGACTAGTCCTGACTTGATTCATGTAGTAAGCAAGTAGTCAGGGGACCAACTCAATTTATCTCAGTTTTCTTCTCTATCTATAGAAAGTAGTTGGACTATATAATTCTTGGTTTCCAGCTAGATAAAAGACTGTGATTCTATAAGAATATGGTTCCTATATTTTTTTCATTTAAAACTTATTTACAAAGAATTTGAGACCTTGCTATATACAAAGAATTCTTCTAGTTACTGATGAGTAGGATACGTTCATTCTGTTAAGGAGTTTATGAAAAGAGTTTGCTTGAAAGAGGGACATAGGGTGGAACAGATCAGTGTGACTTGAACTTAGAACATCCCAGTTTCCTCATTCCAAATTGGAATATAGGATCTGTGATGCCCCATATTTCTATTGTATTCTAATCCTGGCCAGTGTTAAAGTCTCCTTCTAGGTTTGTAGGGGAATAACACACTGAATGTAGGTGGTAGTTCATAAATCCTTTTTTTCAGTGAAGGTGGTTAGTGTTGTTACAGGTTTTTTGGTTTTGTTTGTTTGTTTGTTGCAAGACCCTTACTTAAGACTAACTCCCAAACAATATTGTGAAGCTGTACCTCAGTTACTAGGCTAGAAGGAGCCTAAGGAGTAGAGGCTTAATGACCTCAAACTGGGGCTATCTCTCTTTCTATCTAAATTAGTATAACTTTGTTGCATTTTGCTGCTGTTGTTGGTTTTTGTAAATTCTCATCTCAGTAATTTACAAATGCTACACAAAGGACATATGATTAAAACACTGGGATTAATAACTTCAGAAAGATGAGTTTTGACTAAGAGAAAGGAACATGGAGAAAAAACATTTCAGTCCAGAAAACTTCTTTTTACAAAAGTTCAATATATGAAAACACCCAACATCCTGTTGGAGATAAGAGGGAAAGAAGAATCAGTGGGACTCATGAAAGTCAAAAAGAAATCAACAAAAAAGTATGAGTGATGGAGACCCATGGGTGGTTGTCAGTGCTGGAGTGTGACAGGCTAAGAACAGAAATAAAGTATGAGGAACTTAGTGGGAGGGTGAAATGGGCTAGACTTCAAGGAAGAGTTTTTGAGTTTTGCACTTTCTGGCAGAGAGTGAGCAGTGGTAGGCCATGACAAGTACTGCCTCAGATCCATATGGCAATGGAAATGTGTAGTAATAATCTCAGTGGTCATTGTAAATAATCTCTATACTATACATTTTTTTCCCTAGGTCTAAAAATATCTGAGCATTGGATTTCTTTTCAGTAAGAATTGATAGGGGGTTTAAGAAGGCCTAGTTTCAAAGAGTGAAAATAAGTGAACAAAATTATATTTACACTATAGTACAATTTTTTTTTTTTTTCCATCAACTCCACAGTGTTGTGGACTCTTGAAGTAACACCCAACAAGAATGATGTTTTACATGCTGCTTATGGTGGTGGACAGGTGAGTATCAAGGTCTGTAGGACAGAGCAATAAATATAACTCTGGTAATCCTTTGTACATTTAAAGTCAGGGAATATTTCAATGGATTCATTCTCATTTTGTTGGGTTGAATAAAATTAAATAAAAGCACACAGTACCTGATTAAGGAGCAGAAAGATTTTTAGGCTTTGGTCAAGCACATAAAAAGGGCCTAATGAGAGGAGGAATATATGTTACAATTTTCTGCCTTCAGTTGCTCAACTAGATTCTATTAGTGGAGTTTTCTAAAAGATTTGGACCATATTTCCAATTTAGATATTATTAGAGTTCATTGTAACTTAAATCTCTGTACTGGCTTACACCAAATTACCTAACCTTCCAGCCTAAAATCAATGTACCTAGATGTTTTCCTGGTGCTATATCTTTATACACACACATACACACACTGTAGCCCACTCTTGAAAGCAGAACTTTGTTCAAAGCAAGTACCCTCAGTACCCAGCATAAAGCTTGCACAGTGAAATATTCCTTGAAAATTTGGGGTTGATTATGAACCCAGTGTACAAGGGTTCCACATTAAGTCATAATTGGCTTTGTGTTGGGACAGTATGTGCCAACTGGTGAAATCAGGCACAGAGGAGAGTAAGAGTTTCTTGTATCAACAGCGTAACAACTGATCACCCACCTGTTATTCAAAACAGTAGAACGCCAGGGAGGACTTTTCTAATGCTGGTATAGAGGCGTGCCCTTGCCTTGATGTCCTTATTGGAGAAAATGTCTACAGCAGATCTGATGGAGAATCTGAGGGAAGAACTGACCTGTTTCATCTGCTTGGACTATTTCACCAGCCCCGTGACTACTGAGTGTGGACACAGTTTTTGTCTAGTGTGTCTCTTGAGGAGCTGGGAGGAACACAACACTCCTTTATCCTGTCCTGAATGCTGGAGGTCCTTGGAGAGCCCACACTTCCAGCCCAATGAGCGTTTGGGGAGGTTGGCTGGCATCGGCAAGCAGCTCCGATCCCAAGTGCTGCAGAGTGAGGGTGAACAAGACATCAATGGGAGAATGCTGGCAGGCACTAAGGTGTTCTCTGAGGATGGGCAGTGTGTAAACATTTTCTCAACTCAGTGTCATGGAATAAACAGATCGCATCCTTTGAGTGAGGCTGAAGAGCGTCACAAAGTAAGATTGGCTGCTCAGTATACATCTCAGAATATAAATCCTGTTCCATCATTTATTCCCATAACATTCTCTATTGGTGATGATTATGATGCTGGTCTCCAGGCACCAGACCACAAACTTGGTGTGGATCCTGCCTCACCCTTTGTGCTAGATCCCGCTCATCTTGTGTTCACTGGTTCTTGAGGTTTCTTCACAAGCTGGTGCTCTGCTCATTTGCCACAGAGAATTTGTTTCTATTGCAGGAGAAACTCCAGGAAATCCTAAATCTTTTGCATAAGAAGAGAAAGGAAACTCAGGTTGTATTAACCCATGAGAAGGAGAGAGTAATACTGTGCAAGGTCAGTATCTGTCTTAATTTGGGTCTTGTAGATGATTCTATGAGGGAGACTGGAGGGCTACTTAGTGAAATACCAGGGGAAAAAGACACAATTTTCTAATCACAGTCCTACAGTATGCAGTGTCCTTAGTTTGGGCAGTCTGCTTCTGCTTGTCCACCTGGGAATCCCAAGACTCAGTTCAAACAATTCCCCCATCCCCAGGCCTGCTTATTTATTTATTTTTTCCTTCTTGGTCCACCCATACAACTTGATGGCTACCTCTATTATGGCTCTGATTATAATTACTTAAAATTATAAGTTATAGACAACATAGGATGAAAATCCATAGAAAAGGAATATCTCAAATGCTTTTAGGGAAAAAAAAAGAGTGCAAATTAAAAAAAAAAATAAAGACAAAGGGAAATAAAGGCCAAATAATAGTTTGGATTAATACACCTGAACAAATGCTTGACTTTGTCACAGATTTGAAGTTGAGGTGTTTAACAAAGATTTAACTGTTTAGTTAAATACTTAAAAAATATGTGTATCTGATTCTCCCAATACACTGAGTTCTTAAATGGGAGTGTTTGTGATGTGCATCTCTATTTCTAGGATGTGATCCAATGTCTACCTTCATTGGATATTTAGGCAATATCCACTAGAATGACAGCCTTCTGGGAATAGAAGATTTGGTTTTGTTTACTACGGTGTATTTTGTACCAAAATATCACGCTATCTACCCCATTACTTAATACTTATGTGTTACTTAATTACTTAATACTTAATATATGTTGTGTGTCAGGCTTCAAAACTTGTCACAGCAGAACTCTAGGACTTTGTAAGGATTGAAAATCTACATAGGCATTTCTGCTGCTAACTTTATTATATCATTCCTGTGTGTGTGTGTTGACGGCAGGAAGAGACAAAGGCCTGTAAACAGGTTGTTGTGTCAGAATATGCAAAAATGCACCAGTTTTTGAAGGAGGAGGAGCAGCTGCAGCTCCAGTTACTGGAAAAGGAGGAAAGAGAGAACATGAAGAAACTAAGGGACAACGAGATCAAGCTGACCCAACAAACAAGAAGCCTGAGCAAAATGATTGAACAGATAGAGTCCACATGTCTGAACTCCATTATAGAATCTTTTGAGGTAAGAATGTTGGGAAAAATCAATGGAATAACAACAACACTGTAGTAACCCATAATTTTTCAAGCCATGCAAAATAAGTTTTTATTTACCTGAGAAACTAAGTTCTGGCCCCCAAACAGTGTTTCTTGAGAATTAATTTTTTTTTTTTAAGATTTATGTATTTATTTGACAGAGAGAGGGGACAGACAGTGAGAGAGGGAACACAAGCTGGGGGAGTGGGAGAGGGAGAAGCAGGTTTCCCGCTGAGCAGGGAGCCCGATGTGGGGCTCGATCCCCAGATGCCAGGATCATGACCTGAACTGAAGGCAGTCACTTAATGACTTAGCCAGCCAGGCACCCCAAGAATTAATATTCTATAGTATAAATAAAGTCTTGAAGAGAAAGAGAAAAAAACAAAAACAAGACAGTGGAATACCTATCCAAACCAAGTCTGATGAAGAGTCCAATTTCTGCTCTGCTTGCTTGTCTGCAACTTCAGCTTCATCCATTATTTTAAGTTTAATGAACATTTCCTAGGTGCTGCTGGCACATTAAATTCTATCGTCACAAAGACCTGATGAAGTTAATTATTGTTATATGCACTACAGGTGATTGTTGTCTACGATGTGGGTTTATAGCAGCATGCCTTCATTAATTCAGACCCACAGCAGTTAGGAAATTTGCCCGTCAGAGAGCTAATCGGTGATCGAAATGAGGTATTCGGTATGGAGCCTGGATTCTTCATCTTTGCTCGGCGGCCTTCCTGGGCTCCTGCTTTATTCTCCGGGGCCTCTGTAAACACGAGCTGTGGGACTCGGCTGCGACTGTAGTTCTCCTTCCTAGACTCGCTGGTGATTTTCCAGAAACCCACTCCACCTGCACACAGGCTTAGCCTCAGCGCTCAGAGGGCCCCTTGTTTTTGCCCATCTTTGACTCCCTGAGGCAACGGAGATTCCCCCGGGCTCCTACGTCAGCATGTCAGCATCAGGTTCTCTTGACAAAGTGATGGTATGAGGGAAAAAAAAGGACAAAGTAGTCTAGTCATTGTGAGAACCATCCCCTGTTCGTAGGAGACCCCTGTCCCCCAGCCCGGGAAGGAGCTGGGGATGTTTTCCTACCCCATGCTCGCCCACTCAGGGTGTTCTAAAGCCACGGAAAGTGGTTTCTGTGAGATTACCAAGGATTAGATTCTGTCTCTGGATTCTGGCTTTGCTAGAGATTGAAGTGCACAGATACTAACCCTCTTTCTTTTATTCCCTTAGGATGTGAAAGGCACCCTGGAAAGGTAGGTGTGCATTCCATGTCCAGTGGACCTGTGGGTATAAGTGATAGGGCTGCACTGCTGTGGAGATCAGGTTGTGAGAGTGGGGATGAGAGTGTCCAGCTGTTGGGGCAAAACGAGCGGGACCCTCATGTTGGAGCAGGTCACACGGTCCGTGCAGGGGACATAGAGTGACGGTCTCTGCCCTCTTGCAGGACTGAGCCACTCTTGCTTCAGTGTCCAGAGGCCACCACCACGGAACTGACTCTCTGCCGCATCACTGGAATGAGGGAGATGCTAAAAAAATTCAGCAGTAAGTCTGTCTGATTTGCCAAACCTCCAGGGATTTGCGGAGTTAACTTCAGGGTGTACTAAGGAATGCAAAATCGAGCTTTAAGGCAGTTTCCTCTGACATAGACTGTTCACCATCTGCGTGCCAGGCTCTCTCACAAAGGCACCCTGAGTCAGCAGGAATCATCAGGGAGGGCTGGGGCCACAGACCCTCTCTGTTCTGGAGCAGACAGAAGCACACTTGATTGATGTCTCATCTGCCTTTGTTTTCTGTCTAAGAAGTCCTGGCACTTCCTTTGTTTGTTTTTATGGTTCTGTTTTGTCCATTTCTTCCTCTTGCCTATACACACACACCTCCTCAGGGGTTTCTGCATTTCTACCTCTGTTCTTGTCAGCATAAAAGCTACTTAAACTTGAAAGTTCTCATGAGGCCACATTCAAACAATCCTTTTATTTAACAAAAAAAAAAAAATTTAAGGTTTATTTATTTGAGAGAGAGACACAGAGACAGAAGTGAGGTGGAGGGGGGCAGAGGGAGAGAGAGAGTCTCAAGCTGCCTCTAGGCCCAGTGCAGAGCCAGACTCGGGGCTTGATCTCAAGACCCTTGAGATCATGACCCAAGCCTAAAACAAGAGTCAGATGCTTAGCTGACTATGCCACCCAGGTGTCCCTCAAACTATTCTTTTAGAATGCTCTAGATATTTAGACTGGCTAAGACCAAGAGAGGTTAGCCTTAGTTTTCAACTTTTACCTGCAGAGGTAAGACAATCTGGCCTTCAGGGGAAGGTCTGATGGACTTTGGAATCGGTAGAAATTTGGTAAGTGTGTACTATATGCCCCACACCATGCTCTTCAGTTCTAAGTTTTCTCACAGTGATGAGTAACAAGCTTGCCTTTGCTTTTATAGAACTTCCAGTGGAACTCAGGAGACAGATGTTCATCCCAAATAATGAGTGATGATTAGGATTTGATCTATAAGTAAGAGTATGAAATTGTGTGGTAGGGGCACTTAGTCTTGTCTTGGGGTCAGTGATGGTTGGAGGCCTCTTCTGTGACCTCCTCTCAGAAGATAGGAGAGGGGAGTCTCTCACTGGTTCACAATGTACTTACCGACTGGTCTTGGCGCGGGGAGGGTCTCACTAACTTAGAGGAGCCTGTGTTGAAGCCTGACATAATGAAACCTGCCCACTGGAACCTGCTGTGCAAACACTCAGTGATCTTGTAATCTTGGTCAAGTTTCCTAACCTCTGTGAGCTTCAGTTTCCACTTTTATAAAGATGGGAGTGGGAGGAAATGGCATGATTAAGTGAGATACGGTACAGAAAATACTTGGCAGGTAAGCAGATGTTCAGAGGAGAAGTGTCCCTGTCTCTGTCTCCCCCCCGCAGGTGGAGAACCACAGCCAACCTTGGCTCAAGTGACTACAAATGACAGAGTGTGCCTCGTGTGGATAAATAGCTCTGAGTTTTAAACCTGTGCTCTGAACAGAACTACTTCCACTCCATTATATCAGAGACCCCTCTCTTCCCTCTCAGACATGCTAAACGTCACCATCCCCAGGACTTACATCTGTGTCTTTTTTTTTTTAAAAGATTTTATTTATTTATTTATTTATTTGACACACACAGAGAGAGAGAGAGAAAGAGAGAGAGAGATCACAAGTAGGCAGAGAAGCAGGCAGAGAGGGGGAAGCAGGCTCCCCACCGAGCTGAGAGCCAGGTGCAGGGCTCGATCCTAGGACCCTGAGATCATGACCTGAGCCGAAGGCAGAGGCTTAACCGACTGAGACACCCAGGTGCCCCACATCTGTGTCTTTTGAAGAATTTACCCTTGGTGTTCATGAAATCGTGCGAGAAGGGTTCAGAGATTCTGCTCTGAGCAAAACAAAACTCTATACCACACTCACCTCAATCATACATATTTTAAAGTAGGATTGGAAACTAAGAATTTAATTTAAATTCCACATGTATAGGAGGGTTTTCAAGAATGGAAGGGAGCATTCACTCTCTTCTCCTCTCGCAGCAGATATAACTCTGGATCCAGCCACAGCCAATGCCTATCTCGTCCTGTCTGAGGATCTGAAGAGTGTGAGGCACGGAGGAGTCCGACAGCACTTACCAGACAATCCCGAACGATTTGACCAGTCAGCAACGGTGCTGGGCGCTCAGATCTTCACCTGTGGGAGACATTATTGGGAGGTGGAAGTGGGCAACAAGACTGAATGGGAAGTGGGCATCTGCAAGGACTCAGTGAGCAGAAAGGGCAATCTCCCAAAGCCACCGGGGGACCTCTTCTCACTTATAGGCTTAAAAATTGGAGATGATTATAGTCTTTGGGTCTCATCACCTTTAAAAGGTCAACATGTCAGAGAGCCTGTGCATAAGGTTGGTGTTTTCTTAGACTATGAGTCTGGACATATAGCATTCTACAATGTGACAGATGAGTCCCTTATCTACAGCTTTCCTTCGGCCTCTTTCCAGGAGGCTCTCAGGCCTATCTTCTCCCCTTGCCTCCCAAATGAGGGGACGAACACAGGTCCTCTTACCATCTGCTCACTGAACAGTTATGTCTGAGGAAGATACCCCGGAGCCTTCACTAAGGATGAGGTCTAAGAACAACAGATGATTATTAATTAAGATGATTAATGCAATGGCACTATTAACATCAGGTGATCTGAAAGGAAAGCCCCACCCCCCACCCCACCGAAGAGTTTCCATTAACTTGAGCCACAATCAACAGCCAAATTGGACAGCCAACTTTCAACACCATAGAAGGCCGATCATATCCCGTCTTTAACCAAATTCATTATTTAGACTGCCCCACATATATGCTGGTCACTAAAATTGTAGAGATAGAACTCGCCCTCATTATCCCCGACCCCACTGTCATAGGCCAGTTTTATAAATATATGTCGTGTTTATGAGTGTATTTATTTATTTGACTCTAAAGGAGAACTCTGCTGTTTGAATGTGTCTTTGTTCTATGTGCAGAGCTCTGAGTGCTGGGGCAATCCTAACTCCTCTGGGGCTGGGATGCGGGGGGGCGGACAGAAGTAAGGGTGTTCTTTTCAGGGTTGATGAGAGGGACTCATGACCCAGCCTCCACTAAAAAGTTGCCTTTCTTCCCATCCCATGAGGCCTGGAATATCCGCCCTCAGGAAGGCTTATGTCTTTGGAATGCGGCAAATATAGGCGTGGATATCATATTATTCATGTCTCCATACCCATAAGAGGCTGGAACCTTCTGTGAATATGTTCAAAGATCACTGAGCAAAGTCTCTTTTCAATAAATGTATCAAGGCGGTGGGTGCCAAATGACTTCACTGAATTTTTTATAAGGTTATTTTCTGTGCTTTTGCTACTTGCTAGGAGCAGAAGGCTTTTAATCACTGGAAGGGGAAATCAAGTCTACTCTCCATTCCAACATGCTAGGGTTTGTGAAGAAGTTTTGTGAGCAGATCTTCTTTTGGCTGCTCTCAGATAACCTTCTGCTGGAGGTCTGCCCTTATGTGCCCCATTCTTAAGGCTCTGTCCCTGTAGAGATATTTTTGTTGTTTGTTTGTTTTTTTCTCTGTAGGATTGTTAGATTGTTTGTTTTAACTTTTTCTTCATGCTTCCCTTGCAGAATGGCACCCATCACAGAGGGTAGCCCTTACTGCCTCTTCCAACTCACAGAACTCACTGTTCATGGTTTCAGTCTCAGACCAGAAAACTGATGGGATTTAACCCACACACAACTGCAAGATTATTAAGAAAAATGTTTATCACAGATTTTGTTCTTTAGATGAGAGACTAAGCTGGGGAAGATTGATAATTGAATCTGTTAATGAGCATAGAAAATAGCAGGGAGGGAGGTAAGTAAGTGGGGGAGACTGGCTAACCGGCTTTATTTTAGGATTGGTATTCACTCTTCTCATTAATCTAGATCTGCTTTCTCTCTCAAACTTATGCATGTTCATCTTGTGCCCTCACAGGCAGGGGAGCAGACCTGAACTAGACTTCCGGTCCCAAATCATGCCCTCTTTTGTTCTCTGTATTCACTGTTTGCATTTCCCCCGCCCGCTGACATCACATAAGAATCGGAGAACTGTAGAGAGGAGCCAATCACACTTTCCTTGAACAACTTGTAGCTGTTCCCCTATTTTTTAAATCTTATTTTATTAAATTTTACTCTTGATTTATCACCTCAAAAAGCTAAGAAACAAATCATGAACAGCAAACACCAAATATATTTGGATTGCATCTTTCTCAATTACAAAAAACCCTCAAAACATTGATTTTTAAAAATTTTAATAAATGAATAGAAACTTCAGACATTGTAACTTAGTGTGCATTATAATTAAATTAAACATACATATATTGAATTGTGTGGTGTAACTGAGGTGATAGCTCTTTTTTTTCCCCCCTTTGTCCTAAAGGGGTTGATGTTATCAAGGAAACCAGCCTATTTTTTTTCCTCTGGCAAAGTCATCCCATGGAGAGCATTGTCTGTATGGGCCTGCCACTTAATCTATACTATTTTTCTTTTTAAGATTTTATTTATTTGACAGACAGAGATCACAAGTAGGCAGAGAGGCAAGCAAGAGAGAGGAGGAAGCAGGCTCCCTGCTGAGCAGAGACCCCCCCCCCCCCATGTGGGGCTTGATCCCAGGATCCTGGGATCATGACCTGAGCTGAAGGCAGAGGCTTTAACCCACTGAGCCACCCAGGTGCCCCTGAATCTATACTATTTTTACCCTGCTGAGTTTGCATAAGCCACCATGAAAAAGTAGCAAGAAAATTTTCACCCAAGGCTTCACAACATAAACTCTAAGCCAAGCAGATGTGGTGGTGGGGTTGGGAGGAAGAGCAGCTGGAATGAACAACTGAGAGTTGCACCCCCTTGAGGGCAAACTCACCCCCTTGCATTTTTCCAGGGCCGCCTCTCTCTGCCCCTGTCTTTGAGCATTTGACAAAGACATTTTCTCAAATACGAATAGTGTCCCACATGGGACCTGCCACCATTACTTAAGCTATCCCCTTTCCCTCCTATTAACACCTCCTCTGCCTCCCAAATCTGTCTTCTATCCCTTCCTTCAGGGAAGATTTCCCCAGGAGATAGCAAGTCACAAGTAGCCTCTTGTAGTGCCCATTACAAAATGGAATCCAGAATCCTGGCCATTTCCCTCTTTACCTATTGACTCGAGGAAACGGGGTATGTCAACTCCTGAGGGGAGAGGACATCATGAGTTGTCCCCCACACAGGACTGCAATTTGGTTTTTTCATTAAAAAAAAAAAAAATGTCTTTGCTTATCCTAGAGTACCTTAAAAATAAAATATTATAGGGTACCCACGTGGCTCAGTCAGTCGAGGGACTGATTCTTGATCTCAGCTCAGGTCTTGATCTCAGCGTCATGAGTCAAATCCCCACGTTGGACGCCACACTGGGTATGGAGCCTAGTTAAAAAATAACAGTAAATATAAAATATACCTCTTTTGCCCCCAAATCTAATTAACTAATAAAACTCTATTAACTCTTCAAATGAGGTCTTTATCTACACTCCTCCCCTAATTACCCCTTGCCCCAACAATGTAACTTAGACCTGTTATGCTTCCAGTACCTACTTTGACACTTCATCTTACTTTGGATTACTTTACAAGGCCCTCTTAGTGATAGAAGTCAGCAGTGTGCCCAATCAACCTTTCTCTACTCTCGAATTTCTCCCTGTGCATATACCCTAAGGGTGTGGGAACAGATTAATAGTAGGCCCCAGCAGGAAAATTCAAGAATAATAAGATGCACAAAGGATAAAATTTTAAAACTTGGAAATGGCCTCACTACACAGAGATTACAAATGCTTACATTACAATGTGTGTCTATTTTTTTCTATGTATATGTATTTTAAGCAACATGAAAATTATCTTAATTTTATATTTTGAGCTTCTTGTATCTCTTCAAAATATGACTTTTTGTCCCCAATATATAAGCATGTATTTTCTAAGAATTAACCCATTTTGTTAATTTACATTTATTTTTACATTCAACATTCAACAAATGATATTAACTTGGTAAATTATCCATATTAAATATTTCCCAATTAGCCCTTTAATGTTCTTTGTAGCTGGTTGGTTTTCTTTCTTTTTCTTTCTTTCTTTCTTTCTTTCTTTCTTTCTTTCTTTCTTTCTTTCTTTTTTTTTAAGTCTTCCAGTATCGGGGAATAATATAGGATTGTGCATTAAATGTAATTGTCTCAGAAAATATAATTTTTTTTATTAGATTTTTTTTTTTTTAAGATTTTATTTATTTGACAGAGAGAGATCACAAGCAGGCAGAGAGGCAGGCAGAGAGAGAGGAGGAAACAGGCTCCCTGGTGTGCAGAAAGCCCGATGCAGGCCTCGATCCCAGGACCCTGAGATCATGACCTGAGCCGAAGGCAGCGGCTTAACCCACTGAGCCACCCAGGCGCCCAGAAAATATAATTTTTAATGTCAGTAATATTTCATCATATGAGTGTCCCTAATTTATTGAATCATTCCCCTACTGTGGGACATTTAGATTGTTCTCCATTGGTAGCTGTTATAAATGACACTGTGATGAATGCACACGTACATAAACCTCTGCGTGTATCTCTAATTATTCACCAATATGTCTCCTGCAGGCAGGAAAGCTGCCTGTGGATCTTGGGGTCATGTTTCCAGCTTATACATTCCTCTACAAAAGTTTTATGTGCACTGCAGGTAGTCTGAAAGCTTTGACTCACTGGCATTTCCACACTGAAGATGCAGACACACAGTTCTGAGACAAGTGAGAGAACGTGTTTCCCCTTGCCCTATGGTCTTGCCAGAAGCATTGCATTTATTTAAAAAAAAAAAAAAACCCATCCTAGGAGGAATTGGGCAGTAGTGCCAGGGCTTTGAAATAAATAGCCCTTAGCTGGAACACTAAACTTCACTGAAAGGTAACTGTCTCCACTTTGACAAATTCTTTTAACTCTCTGAGCCTTCATTTTCTCTTCTCAAAAATGTGGAAAATAGCTATGTGTTGTGATGATTATGGGAAAACACAGAAAAGCAATTAATCCATGGTGCCTGATGAATTTTTTTAGTCCCTTTTCCCTGCCTTCCCTTTTCCCTTAGAGACTCCATTTTGCAATTTATTAGAAAGGGGCCAGAAGAGCCACAGAAACCTTGTGTGGCATATGGAAAACATCGGCACAAAGATTGTTGAAATTTTTCCAAATAGGTGTCCTATTTTAGGGGGAAAAGTTTTAACGTAAAATTCAATTGAAGGAAAAGAAAACCTCTATGCATTGTTTTCTTATCTTTTATGGACGTCCTTTTGACCTTCACACTTGTGAGCATATATTACCTAATTTTAAAGTAAGTTAATATTAAAATTCTGAAAATAGAACTGCCTATGATCCAGCAATCACACCGCTAGAGATTTACCCAAAGGATGTAAGAACACTAATTCAAAGGGATACATGCGTCCCTATGTTTATAGCAGTATTATCTGTAACAGCCAAATTATGGAAGCAGCCCAAATGCCCACCAGTTAATGAGTGGATAAAGAAGAAGTGGTCTCTATATACAATGGAATATTGTTCACCCATTAAAAAAAAGTGAAAACTTGCCATTTGCAAGGACATGAATGGAGCTAGACAATATAATGCTAAGCAAAGTGAGTCAGAGGAAGACAAACACCATATGACTTTGAAAACTCATTTGTGGAATTCAAGAAACAAACGAGCAAAGAGGAAATAAGAGAGAGACAAATCAAGAAACAATAGACTGATGGTCCCCAGAGGGGAGGTGGGTGTGGGGATGGGTTAAATATGTGATGGGGATTCAGGAGGGCACTTGTGATGATGAGCACTGGGCGTTGTACGGAAGTGTCGCATCCCTGTGTTGTACACCCGAAATGAAGATCACACTACATGTTAACTAGCTGTGGACTTAAAAGTCAATTAATATAATTACCAGGAAATAAGTAAAAATAAAAACTACTTTATGGTCGTAATCTCATTTTCATTCCTTGGCAGTCTCACACCCTTTTCTTTGGTCTCTGTAGACCTGGTAAGAACTTTGCTAATCAAGAGCTCTGCCAGCCCTTAAAGCACTTCACTGGGGAAGCGGGACGCAGCCTTCCTCACTCGCTTCACCTCGCTCAATGGCGCTCCAGGAGATTAGAGGTGTCCTGAGACACTGAGCCCGCCAGCCTGCGGGTGGGACTTGGAATGGCCACCACCAGCTGCGAATATCTTCCTTCTTGTAGAACATGTTAGATGTGTTTAAAAAAATCATAAAAACATGTTAAGAACATACAAAGCTTTATAAAAACATGTTAGATATGTGCCACAGCATGGAGAGGTTTGGAAAGTATTGTCCCTCCCCCACAGTAGGACCTTATAAATAACAGGAACATGATTTATGACTCATTGACCTGGGATGGCCTGTTAACAGCTTTCTTACTGATAGCTGGCAGGAAGGAACCAATTTCTGCGAGGCCTGAAGCTCATACAAATGAGGGGAGTTCATTTTTAAGGTAAAATGATAGAAAGTTACAAAATCTAATATTAGGCCTAGGGTCTTAAAGGGTGTCAGACCACAAGGGGCCTGAAGCTACAGTTTACCTATTTTCATGGTGTATCTGCCTCTGGGTTGACTGGATGCGAAGCCAAAGGGCAAAGGCAGGAAAGCCAGACCTCCTTGGTTCACCCATGCCCTAACTGTATAGCCTGGGGCGAGGGGAGTGCCTTCGCCATCAACAAGGGTTCCATGGCCTACCTGCCTCACAGTCCTGTTGCAGCAAATGTCTTAACACTTGCATTTAGAACACTGCCTAATTTAAAGTAGAACTATGAAATAGATGTTAATTGGTCATAGGTCCTTTCTGAGCTTTGGCATCAATACTAGCTGAGATCTGTTTGCATTTTTGGATACTGCCTTCTGTGGCTCTATTTCCTACCATTCTGACCTTGAATTTCCTATATCGAAGTTCAGAATAGTACCTCTTCTCCCACGTACAATCCTGCCCTTGTAGTCCTGGTTTCAACTCTTGATGGAAGCTCAAAGCATATTGCTGGTCCTTTTGCATTCCTAATTTTAGTTCTCCCTCCTTATCCCTTAGGAAGTTTTCCCAAAAATTCCTGAGCATTTCAAATATTGCCTTTTATTTTACATGACTGTTCCAGTTCATGATTCAAATAGTATACTCTTCTGAATTGTAAATCACAATATTCAGAGCTAGCATTTTCTTTCTGGGTGGTGTTTTTATTTTTATTTTTTTATTTTGTATTTTTAAAAAGATTTTATTTATTTATTTGAGAACTAGAGATCATAAGTAGGCAGAGAGGCAGGCAGAGACAGAGGAAGGGAAGCAGGCTCCCCGCTGAGCAGAGAGCCCTATGTCAGGCTTGATCCCAGGGTCCTGGGATCATGACCAAGCCGAAGGCAGAGGCTTTCACCCACTGAGCCACCCAGGCGCCCCCTGGGTTGTGTTTTTAACACTGATGATGGATCTCCAAGTTCTTGGTTCAAAGGGAAATTCTTCCTCCACCAGTCTGAGTTCATTTTGGTGAGGGAGAGCCTCTCTTCACAGAATGTTGGAGTTGCCTGCTCACCATCCGGACAGCAAACAAATGTTCAGGGTGCTCAGGAGAGGCAGATTGCCCCCTGGTTGAGGAATGTGAACAGGGTGTGTTATGTGCAGGGTGTGTGTGTGTGTGTGTTATGTTGTATGTGGCATGTTAGGTGGTGTGGGGTGTGTGTGGTATGTGGAATGTGGTGTATATGGGGTGGGATATGTGTTCTGTGGGTTCTGTGGTATATGTGCTGTGTGATATGTGTCCGTGGCATGTGGTATGGTGTGTGTGTGTGGTGTGTGTGTAGTGTGCCATGTGCGTGTCTGTGGTGTGTATGGAATGTAGTGTGTGTACTATGTGTGTGTGATGTGTGGTGAGGGGGGGGTGGTAAAGAGAGAGTCCTGGCGGGAGCTTTGCTTCTCTTCAGAGTGTCTCCTCTGCTCCATTTCAAACCGTACCCTCCCCGCCATGTTGTTGCTCTCCCTTCCCTCGATTCTCGTCTTCCAATTCTCCAGTTTCTGGCAAACAAAGAATGGGCTCTGTAAATCTGCTCTGAGAAGAGAATCTCCTCAGGGGGTTCTTGGACTCTCTTTCTGCAGTTGGGGTGGTAGAAGGTGAGCAAGAATTGCTGCAGAAGGCACAGAGTGGGGCCAGATGGCCGCTGCTGACATTGCCCCAATGCACACCTGTTTCCCTGCAGAAGTCAGAGACCCTCCCGAGGCTCACCAGGAGGGACTCAGGCTGCTTTTACATACATCCTATTTATTTCATAACTAACCCTTTTCTATTAATGAGCATCACTCACAGCTCAGTTTTAAGCCATATAAATATTAAGGACAATATTATACTACATACGATACTCTAAGCTTTGCATTTATTTTATTTATTTATTTATTTATTTTTTTAAAGATTTTATTTATTTATTTATTTGACAGAGAGAAATCACAAGTAGATGGAGAGACAGGCAGAGAGAGAGAGAGGGAAGCAGGCTCCCTGCTGAGCAGAGAGCCCAATGCGGGACTCGATCCCAGGACCCTGAGATCATGACCTGAGCCGAAGGCAGCGGCTTAACCTACTGAGCCACCCAGGCGCCCCTAAGCTTTGCATTTAAAGTCTAGATCTCTTTTTCCCTTGTTTGAGCTCTGGGCACTCTCTTAGGAAATAATGTAAGATTGCCCCTTTTTGTCTTCTCTTTGCATCCATCTAAAAACTGTTACACTCAGTTAAAATTTTATTAGACATTTTAAAGCGTTACTGTGAAATGTGTTGTCTCTTTTGAGGTGCTGGAAATGGTCTCTGCCTATCTGATTACATCTTGTGTTCAGTTTGTGAAAATATATTGAGCTGGAAATTTATAAGTCTAATTTTTGTATGTAAATTGTATTTTGGTAAAAACTTTAAAAAAGTGGCTGCTTCTTGGGCGCCTGGGTGGCTCAGTGGGTTGAGCCTCTACCTTCGGCTCAGGTCATGATCTCAGGGTCCTGGGATAGAGCCCTCATCGGGCTCTCTGCTCCTCAGGGAGCCTGCTTCGTCCTCTCTCTCACTCTCTGCCTGCCTCTCTGCCTACTTGTGATCTCTGTCAAATAAATAAATAAAATATTAAAAAAAAAAGTGGCTGCTTCTTATCACAGGTCAGGTCCCCATCCGCAGGAGTAGGTGTCGACTAGGAGTTTAGCATGCACTTTCTTCATTTGCTTAGGGAATGCTCTGGAGTTCAAGAATCTTCCTTCTTCCTTCCCTCACTCCTTCCTTTCTTCATTCCTTCCTTGAAACCTGATTTATATTTTCCAAGTGGTTAAAATATAGGTTTTCAGAAAGTATCCTGTGAAATAGCCCTATTTCCCTGTTCTTCCTTTTCTTTTCTCTTTTCCTTTTATTTTTACTATGGTAAGAACACAACATGAGATCTACGCCTTATAGACTTTTAAGTGTGCGACATAGGGTTGTTAAACATAGGCATGATGTTGGATAGCAGACTTCTAGAATTTAACCATCTTGTATAACTGAAGATTTATACTTGCTGATTAGCAACTCCCCATTTGTCTTTCTCCATACTGGTGCAACCAGCATCTTCCTCTCTGCTTCTCTGAGTTTGACCAAGGACTTCTCAGGGGAGGGGAAGGAAGCAGGACTATGGAGAGGGAGAAGTCCAGCTGAGATAGAAGCCCAGCGACAGACTGCCTTGGCTGAGCACAGGAGGAATTCTGGAGCTCAAACGCCTTTTAGACTAGAGTCATCTAAAACCCGATGGGGTTGGCCCAGGATGTATTGATGTGCCATCCATGTGAGGTGCCCTTGAGTGAGGTGGCTCTCTGCCACTGAGACATTTCTTCACGGGGCTCACAGCAGCACTCTCTCTGCCCATGGTCCTTTCAGCAACAAGGACAGCAAGCCCTTCTTTGCTGGAGGATCTGGGAGACACATCAAAATGTCCATCACAACAACACCAGAGACCAGGACTTGAATAGGAGAGGGGAGGAACAGGGTTCTGTTGGACGTTACTTTAAAGCTTTCTATTATCTAAAAAAACCAAAACAAAACAACAAAAAAAAGTGTGGGTGCCTTCCTTTAACTAAATCAAAGTAGTATTTGACATGTCCACACAGCAGAATCATTACTTTAAAATCATATCTACCACATGATTCTGCAACTAATTTAATTTAGAACTTTAAATGAGAGCTTGTTATTCTAAATTGAAATGTAAGTGCCCGTGTGTGTTGCTTTGTTTCAAGAGTCTTTCACAAAGTACTCTTGCCCTGGAAGTTATATTTGTCTTATTTTATTCAGCATTTGCCTTAGTTACTACTTTTTACTTTGATTGACTTCCATTCATGAATTTTCATCTTATTTTGGACATCAGTCTTTTTTTTTTTTTTTTTAAATTGATGGAACTGACTTGCTCCTCCTTACATGCTTTTAGTCAACTTTTATCAAATTCATTGCTCCCTTGGTTAGACTTTATGAGGTAAGAGCATTCAAATGGGAAACACATTTCAGTGGGAGAAAGAAGTCTGAAAGCTAAGGCAGCCGTGAGAATGCATGTGAAAGACCTCTAATTACCGGAGTATCGTTGACAAAGGGCCCAGCTTCTGGGTTTTGAAATCCATCAGAGCATCTGAGCATGAACCCTGCTTCCTGCAGGCTTCTCTTGACCCAGAGCAGAAGGGATACTAACACAGACTCATTCCTGGGACAGATAGAATTTGCTCTGATGGCCAAACTTTGGCTGGCCTAAGCAGTCATCCAAATTCCCAATTAACATTTTTTCCCTTTCTCCTTCACTTTGGGGTGCAGCCTTAGCACCTGTTTCACTTATAAAAGGGTATACTGGATTCCACTGGGCTGGGACCAGCTCAAGAGGATTGTGTGTATCTCTTCTTAACTTGGGGCTCGGGGACACCATGTTGATAGCCTGAAATAGGCTACAGTGGGAGTAATTACAACAAGTAATATACAAACATTACAGCAGGTCTTCTCCCTATAGAGACCTATTGGTTGGACAATTATCTGCACACTGTTGACCTCATCAGCATTTGCCTTCATAAAATCCCTGTGCATTTAATTCCCTTTGGTGTCTGTTTCTTGGAGTACCCATATTAACACAAAAGGGTTAAGGAGAAAATATAAAATCAGTTTTGGACATGTTGATACAGCAGATAGAAATCTTGAGACCCACCAAGACCATCAAAGTAAGGTTGCTTTCTCTAGTAGGAAATTTAGCAGCCAAGACTAAGTTGTTGCCCTCAGGAACTAAAGCTTAGGATATTGGCTTTTAACAAAAGTAACTCCAAAGATTAAGGTAGTGCACCTTTTCTGGTTTTGTGGCCTCTAAAACCTTCCCAAACTGACTTGGCTTCTAGGCTTCTTGTCTACAAATTCTTCACTGGGAATTGTTTTTCCTTAAATGTATTTTTTACTTCCCTCATCATAGGGCAACCTTTTCTCAATTGTTCCTCTATTTCCAAATTCTTGCTACCTCTCTTTGCTGCTCTTGAAAATCTCCGGAATCTCTTTTAAAATACAAATCCATTACAAGGCCATTCATGAAATTTGCCTTCCTTTTTCTCAGGTGGGTTAGCTCCAAGTCTGCAATTTTTAACCATTATCTTAGTTGCGGAAAAAACCAAAAAACCAAAACCAAAACCAAAAACCAAAAAACCCTTCATATACTAAATGTACAAAGCTATACTTATTAACTCTTCAGGAGGTGGACAAATAATCTGATTTGTTTTTTTTTCTCATTATCTCCTACAGGGAAGAGGTTAAGTGTAAGTCTTTAGAAAGAGCAAGCCGGGGCAACCCCCTGGGATACCCTCCTTCCTTGGGATCCTTGTACTCTGATTTCACTCAATAAACCTTGCTTTCCTGTCCACCTAGTAAATAAAGAAATAAATAAGATAAAAAGAGCAAGTTGTGGAAGACAAGAGATCTGCTTAGGAGGGCTTTAACGTTGTGCTCCTGGAATCAGATTCCATTTTATATACTTCTTCTCATCTTTACCTTTCACTTCTTGGAGAATATCTTGGTTCTGTGTTTGGGTTCAGATTCTTATCCTTTTCCTGAAAGCTTGGCTTTCTGGGGACTGTGCCCTGGTTTTCTATGACCATGGTTAATCATCACAGCATAGTGCTTAGATCAATAAGCCCACTCAGGTACCCTGAGCCATTGCTTTGAAACTGATTTAGTGTATTTATGAGGTCAGAAAAAAAGAACTGCTGGAGATATTTTTATGCATATATATTTTATCTCTAATAAGATAGCTCTTGGCTAATGTGTCCCAGATGAAAATAATTCCTTACATTTGTTAAACACCTATTACAGGCCAACAATCGCGCATAGTATTTCCACTGCCTTTAAGAGATTAAAGAATTTGCCAATGCCACTCATCTGTCAAGTGGAGGAACTAGATATCTAACCAGGTCTACTAACTCCAGAGTCCATTTTTTAACATTGTGTTATGTTATTCCTCAACAGAAATTAGCTAGGTGAAGGAGCCAGTTTTTTTTTAAGATTTTATGTATTTATTTGAGAGAAAGTGAGAAAGCTTGAGTGTGTGTTTGGGGGGGGGGACAGAGGGAGAAGCAGACTCCCCACTGAGAAGGGAGCTCTATGTGGGACTTGAACCCAGGACCTGAGCTGAAGGCAGATGCCTAACCGACTAAGTCATGCAGGTTCCCTAAGGAATCAGTTTGTGTAGCTGAGCACTGCAGTTCAGAGGAGCATGTGATACATTAATAGGAAAAGAAGAGTGAATCCTTTGACTTTTTAGGGATAAAAATCAGTTTTGTTAAGGCTTAAGGAAAGATTTTTCCAGTGATTGTCATATACATAACAACTCCTGGCATATACATAATTTACGCTTGAAATTTTAAGAGTTGTCAAGTATTGTCAAGTATTGAGCTTTAGAAGAAATTCTGCATTTAGCTTAAAGAAACAGCAGACCGGGGCGCCTGGGTGGCTCAGCGGGTTAAAGCTTCTGCCTTCAGCTCAGGTCATGATCCCAGGGTCCTGGGATCGAGCCCAGCATCGGGCTCTCTGCTCAGCAGGGAGCCTGCCTCCTCCTCTCTCTCTCTGCCTGCCTCTCTGCCTCCTTGTGATATCTGTCTGTCAAATAAATAAATAAATAAAATCTTAAAAAAAAAAAAAAAGAAGCAGCAGCAGCAGACCAGGAAGGTAGAAGAATGTCGAATAAGGGTTTGTTGGAAGCTTTGGAATCAAGGCAGTGGTTGCTGGAATACTGGGGACTATTTTAAGGTATATAATTAATTTGTAAATAATTTCTAAGAGAAAAAAGATTACTAGTGGGAAGGATTAGCATGTTATAATTGACTCGTTTTTTTTTCCCTTCCCAAGTTTGAGTTTCCTTCCTCTCCTCGTCTTCTCCATTCTCTAGCTGGTTAACCAGCACAGGTGAATATAATTTTTTTTGTTTGTTTATTTGTTTTGGGACACAAAATGTAAGATTTTTAAATGACAATAAAATTTAGTCATAAAACTTGGGATCATTCTAGTAAAATCTTATTTTCTTGGTTATTAAGTAACCAGAAGGTATTAACAATACTTCAAATCAAGTATCAGTATTCTGGATCCTGAAACAACCAATAGTTTTCTCAATAGGACTGAGGACTTGCTGATTGGCAGATGGAGATGTCCATCAGTGTGTTGCAAATGGAGAAGTCCATCAGTGTGTTCCTGACAATCTGGGGTAATTGGATAGAGTGTCAACATCTTGGGTAGCATGTTTGCCTTTAGCATATTAATAATAAATGGTGGCTCAAGACCAGTCTGATTAAGAACTGCTGGGGAATCACAAGGTAAATCAAGAGAAAAAAAATAATCCCTGGGATTTATAAGAATGGATTTTGTACATGTTTATTTTTTATCATCTTTTAAAAAGGTCTTTAAAAAAGAGATTCAAGATTATTTTTGCCTTTTCCTTTTATTGAGATCTACACAACGAAAGCTTCAAGGACTGTGAACTCTGTACTTTACCTGAGAGGGAAAAACAAACAAAACCCCCAAATACCAAAAACTGTTTGAGAAAAGTTGGTAGTTAAGAAACTTCCTATTAAATGACTGGAAACAAAGAAAAGGAAAACAATTTTGTCAATTTGGGTCAAGGCTGACCAGCTAATTGTTTTGCATGCTAATTAAAATTCAATGAGAGAGAAGGGAAAAAATCAATGAGCTGAAAGGCCATCTTATTTAAATTAAGAAACCTACTCAAAAGTTTGTGGACAAATTCTCTCTTTTTAAAATAATGAAAAGCCTCGTTAAGTCAACTCATGCTAATTTTGAGTTGATGATCTCCTGAGCCTAGGCTCTTGCAGCAGTTCCAAGGAAGGCCAAGTGCTGTAACAAAGGCACCCTCAAAATAGGTCAAACAGCAGAGAGTTTACCCTTTCTCTCATCCAACAGTCCTTAGTAATAAAGTGGCCTCCATCTACAGAGTCATGCAGGGACTCAGCTAGCAGAGTGGTCTCTGCCACACCCAGCCCATGGCTTCTGTGTTAGTTTCAGCCTTTACAGTTTCAAGAGAATGAGAGACCCAGGGTATGAAAAAGTTGAAGCCCAGAGCAAGAGATGTACTTTGAATCATGAGACACAGCAGCTTCATGGTATCCTTCATCTCAGAATCCCTGAGTCATACGTGTCTGCACGGGATGGTGACATTCTGTGTAGCCAAGTGCTCAGAGAGAACAAGTCTGGGGCAACCAGCAGTTTTTTTGGCGGCTACCCTGAAACTTGACTTTTTGCTTCCTGGCTGTAGGAATGTTTTGAAAATCATTCACGTTTTTAATTCCTTATCACCTTGGACTAATTATGTTTTGGAAATCAGGATTTTTGCTTGATAGAAAAGTAATAATTTACACTTACTCTGTGTTGTGTAACATACCAGCGGAGTTTGAGCAGTACCCACTAATCAAATCAAATAATATTTCTGTAGTGTAATGTAAGATTATTCATACTGAGATGATATCTTTCTGGCCACGTTGGGCAGGTTTGGCCTCTGTGTAAGTTTGCACCAAAGTTAAGAAAAACACTTTTAGCTTTGAATTTGAAACAGTGGATAAGGAATTGTGGAGCTGAATTAATAGTAAGATTGTGAATTTAAGAAACTTGAAAGCAAAAATTTTAAAGCAAACAATAATGGTAAGAGGCCAAAGAATTCTTATTTAAGTTCTATCCTTTAAAATAATGGATCTTTTATACACATCTATCTTTGTGACAACTACACCTAAATAATGACAGGATGGCTTGGAAGTTTAGGGAAAAAAAATTGCTAAAACAAGTTCCATGTCCAGAGCAACAAGGCCAGGGATGTTGGATATGATGACAGCGAGGGAGACAGGATAGGAGACCGGAAGGGGGAGTCCCTATGCTCCCTAGGAAAAAATGAATTTTGGAACACTGAAAAAAAAATTAAATTAAAAAATGAATGAATGAATAAATAAATAAATATTAAATAAAATAAATTCCTCATGGTCAAAATAAATAAATAAATAAAAGAATATATTGGCATTGCAGTTGTTAAGATGATGAACAAAACACGGAGAAAGCAGCATGCGTGCCAGAGAAGGTAGTCAATGAATGGTACCAAAAATACCATTTCTCTCTCATCCAGGGTGGACTCTCTTCAGCTTGACTCCAGTATCTCTCCTTATTGGGTTAGAAGCAGATTAGACCTCCTGTCTTCAAGCACTACCCTGCACATTCCTTCTCTTCCCCCCACTTTTTTCCTTTTCTTCCTTCCTTTCTTCCTTTCTTTCTCGCCCTTCCCTTCTTTCCTTCCTTCTTTCCTTCCCTCTTTTCCTTCCTTCCTTCCTGCCTGCAAAAGAAGCCCACACTGGATGCACTTTCAGAAGCATGGGCATGTTACCTGTCCCTTGTGCACTCACACTGAGGCGCTCATTTGTTGCTCTGCAGGGTACAGAAACCACCATTTCAAGTTTATTCTCAAGAAGAAACTGGTTCAGGCACAGGAGTCTCCCGTAACAGATGTTTGTGCCTGATCAGTGTAGGAGATACAAATTTGGTGGGAATGCCAGCTGGTGTAACCACTCTGGAAAACAGTATGGATGTTCCTCAAAAAGTTGAAACTAGAGCTACATTATGACTCCACAATCGCACTACTGGTTATTTACCCCAAAGCTACAACGTAGTGATCTGAAGGGGCGTATGCACCCGAATGTTTATAGCAGCAATGTCCCCAATAGCCAAACTATGGAAAGAACCTAGATGTCCACTGACAGATGAAGGGATAAAGAAGATGTGTTATATATATACATATATATATATATATGAGTATTAATCAGCCATAAAAAATGAAATCTTGCCGTTTGCAACGATGTGGATAGAACTAGAGGATATTATGCTCAGTGAAATAATTCAATCAGAGAAAGATAATTATCATATGATCTCACCGATATGTGAATTTGAGAAACAAGGCAGAAGATCATAGGGAAAGAGTGGAAAAAATGAATCAAGAAACCAGAGAAGGAGACAAACCATTAGAGACTCTTTAATCTCAGGAAACAAACTGAGGGTTGCTGGAGGGGAGGGGGGCAGTAGGCATAGGGTGGCTGGGTGATGGACATTGGGGAGGGTATGCACTATGGTGAGTGCTGTGAATTGTGTAAGACTGATGAGTCACAGACCTGTACCCCTGAAACAAATAATACATTGTATGTTAATTTAAAAAAATAAACAACTGGAAGGAAAAAAAGGAAATATAAATTTGGTACTTCTCCTCTGGATGCTCTCAACTTTTCTCAGGGCACCATGACTGCACAGTGAGGGTTGGAAAACCTCTATATAAGGAATGACATCACTTGAGGAAGTCTTAAGGATTTCTTGATGAAAACTAATAGTTGGGTTGAACTTGTCCTGAATACATATCTATAATGTCTGCATTAAATTTCTTATCAAAAAAGGGGTTTAAAAACATAGACTTCAGGGTCACAGCAAAATTGAATGGAATGTACAGAGATTTCCAATATATCCCTTGCTGTCCAGCTTCCCCCATTACCAGCCCCCCCCCCCCCAACTACAGTGTTACATTTCCTACAGTTGATGGAACTACAATGACACATTATCATCACCCAAAGTTCATATTTACATTAGGTTTCACTCTTGGTGTTATATAATCTTAGGGTTTGAACAAAGAGATAATGACATGTATCCACTAATATAGCATCATACAGAATGGTTTCACAGCCCTGAAAATTCTCTGTGCTCTGCTTATTCATCCCTCCCTCCCTAAACACTGGCAACCATGATCTTTTCGCTGGGTCCATAGTTTTGCCATTGCCAGAATTTTAGACAATCGGAATAATTATATGCTATGCAGCTGCAAGTTTTTGGACCAAGAATTCAGTGGAACTTTCCCTTACCTACACTTTCTCCTGTGTCTCTGTGAGACATCTTTATAATCTCTTCTTGATTTTTGCCTTTAATATCAGGGAATGAGTCCTAGTTCTCACCATCTGTCTGGTAATACCCCAAGATGCCAGACAACTGAAAACAACTTATGTTTAATACTTTGATAAGCTACTATCCTTTAGCATATCTCCCCCAGGAGGATCTGATCAGAATGCTCACACAAAAATGCAGTCAGTTTCGCTGTAATTCTTGTTTTGAAAATGTAAATTTGTTCCAGCAGAATTGATGTATCAAAGGATAATTTGAGCATAACAGGAATCTCATGTTTGCTTACACATGATTTCATCTATGAGAAACACTAGGTAAGCACAGCATTTAGCTGAATCTAGCCCCCCAGGAATGCACCACAAGTGCGTGCACACACACACACGCACGCACACACACCCCTCAAACATCTGCCAGCTACCTAAATTCACGGCATGTGTTAGAGCCACACCCATTCGCATTTGGCATGACAACCTCGCACCTGACTTCGCTCCTTTCCTTCCTTTTGGATTACCCTCCCTTCTTTCACAGCTTCACAGTAACTCACAATTGTTGTCCTTCTGATGCCTATGTCCCCAAGCAGACTGCAGGTCTTTTTCAAGGTAAAGTGTCATATTTATTGAGCATTTATGTATTTCTTAACTATTTAACAAGTGTGAAACTGTGCTGTGATATTTATTAGGCATATATATATATATATATAAAATATATACATATGTGTATATATATATATATATATTTTTTTTGTATTGTGTCACTGGGAAAGTTTTTAAGTATTATGCCCACAAACCCAAAACCCCTGTGGTTTTTATTGCATTATTTTGCACAAAGTGGTGATTTGGGAACACATGTGTCACTGAGCAGAACTGACTATAGGACGGGATGTGAAACTGGAACTCCCGCTCTTTATGGTTCCATTGAGGATCAAGATCATCTATGTACCAAACTCCTCATTTTTTCCCATGTTAAACTTTGCAAAAGCATTGGGAAAATAGTCACTTTTTAACATACTCTGGCTTTAGGTGGACCAGTGTTAAAGTTTAAGCATCTAGGCATTTCTTTGGAACTTGGAAGCTTTCTTTGGAGAGAGGGACCGAGCACTTGGGACCCTAGATCCACTCTCTATGGGAGAAGGATAGAGCTAACTCTCCCCACCCCCATGCCTGGTAAGAGAGACTTTAAGCCGCCAAGGTAGCTTCCTGTGACCACAGAGCTTGTGATTACACAGTCAGGTGGCACTGGCCTTAGGCCTGAAAAAAACTTACAGCCTGGCTGATGCATTCTGAAATATACCGATTGACACTCAGTTTTGCGTATCATGCTATGACTACTTGAAGTAACCATTCAGTCAGGTGTCACTGGGCAGGAGAAGAAATGGAAGGGATGGCCCAGGAGAAGTGCAGACAAGAAGGAAGGATGTAAACAGAGAGCAGAGGAAGATAAGATACTAACTGGTCTCCTAGCTCTAAGAATGGAGGAAGGGACAATGAGCCAAGGAATGTAGGGGCCTCTTAGGGCTGAAGAAGGCAAAAACCCAGATTTCCCCCTAGATCTTCCAGAAGGAACACAGCTGCCTATACTTTGATTCTAATCTAGGTGAAAAACAATTTTAGGCTTTTGATCTTCAGAACTACAAAATAAGAAATTTAAGTCACCAAGTTTGAAGTAACATGAGAGGAATAATTTTGGCGAATAATTTGGTCCAAAATATAAAACAAATGCGTATTGAGGGCAGAGGCAGAGGGGAAGAGGGAAGAGAGGGAAAGACCTTCGGTTTTTACTGGAAATTATGGATTACAATCACATGTGTCCACCGAGTGCAAAGTTAGCTTCAGAGGCCAAAGTAGACTTTGCTTGGGACCAGGATGAAGACACTTCCAAGTGTTGAGACCATCTGGTAATGCCATAGCCAGTGGCAAGGGGGGCAATCTGGGCAGACACACCCTAGTGACTCTATTGATGACATATTTGGTTTGTTATTGGCAAAATCTCTTTTCTCCACGAGTAAAATGATGTTGTTGACAAGCAAAGTTGAAAGTATAATTTTTTTAAAGACTTATTTATTTATTTGAGAGAGAGAATGTGAGCCAGTGGGGGTTGGGGCAGAGGGAGAGGGAGAAGCAGACTCCTTGCTGAGTGTGGAGCCCTACAAAGGGCTCGAACCCAGGACCCTGATATCATGACCTGAGCTGAAATTGAGAGTCGGATGCTCAAAAAACAGACACTGAGGTACCCCAAAATGTAAAAGATTTCAGTAAGCTCCGTGCGGCCCCTTAGATTAGAGATCCATGTTATGCCTTCCGGTTTGAGTAGCATCCTTCTGTGACGAGCCAGAGGACCCCGAGTAGTCCACTGTGCAAAGACAAGAGAGAGCTGCTAGGAGTACTCGTGTGTGGAAAGATCTTCGAATTGTCCCAGCTGAGTGGAAGCCCAGGCTGAAAGAGCTCAAGTGTTTCTTCAGACTGTGAAGGAGTGGAAGTGAGAAGTTAGAAAAGTTTTCTCCTCCTCAACTTGCACTTCTCTCTTTCCTACCTGATTCTGCACTTAAATTCATTGATTTTGACAGAAATAGGATTCATCTTCAGTTGTCTGCTGATCCTTTTACTCTCTAACCTCTTTGCCTTTGTTTTGCTTTCAACTCTTTATGAGACATGGGACGGAAGTCAGGTGAAGCGGAGCTGGATTCCAGGTCCTTCACCTTCTAGCTGGTTGACCAGGCCCAGGGCCTGCTGGCACATATGGACTCTGACACAAATGTTGCTTTTTGTCTGATCCTTCTATGGTAATAGCTGCTGAAGGGGTGGGCACACATCAGAAGTCGAGAATCCAGTCTCAGAAAATCGTGCTGTAGGTTCAAGCCTTGAAGATACGGGGACGACAATTAGTTCTCCAATGTGAAATCTCAGGAACATCTCTGGCCTGAGTGATCCAGAGAGCTCTGGCTCCAGAAACACCTTCTACTGAAGCTATTCAGTTAGGAAAAGGGAATGATAAATACTGCATGCCTTCTATTCTCTGGGTACTCATCAAAGTGCAAGGTGCCTAGAAACATTTCTCTTCTTCTTCTTCTTCTTCTTTTTAACATTTCACTTTACCATTTTTTTAAAGATTTTATTTATTTATTTGACGCCCACAGAGAGAAATCACAAGTAGGCAGAGAGGCAGGCAGAGAGAGAGGAGGAAGCAGGCTCTCCGCTGAGCAAGAACCTGATGTGGGACTCGATCCCAGGACCCTGAGATCATGACCTGAGCTGAAGGCAGAGGCTTAATCCACTGAGCCACCCAGGTGCCTCACTTTACCATGTTTATATTTATACTGTGGTATAGATTTCTTCATCAGACAGCTAAGTGTTAGGGGCTTAATATATGTTAGGAATTCGGAATCAGAATGAGGTTTGAGTCTTCACTTTGTTTCTTCCAAAGTTTTTGACCTCAAACAGATTTCTTAACCTTTTCAAGGCTCATTTATTCAACTGACCTTTTATGGACTACCTACACTGGGTTCACCATGGAGCTGTCCTAGAGGCATTACAGAGAAAAGACAGAGCCCCTGTCCTGCAGAGAAAACCATTAGCCTTTAGTTTTCCTCAAGTGTCAAAATTTGGATAATAGTACCCATCTTGCAGCATGTTGTGAGGATTAAATGAGATAAATTTTTATGAGAGTGCTTCACATTTAGAAGAAACTCAATAAATGTTAATTTCTTTCTTTCCCTGGTGGCAGCCTAGTGAGAAGGAAATGTTTCAGCTGGGAAATCTTTATTTGTGCTTCTCAAGTAATACTAACTGTGCCTTGGGGATGACTGGCTTAGAATAACAACTCTGAAAACAATATTAGAATGAAGGTAACTCCCTAGATTGGTGAAAATCATACTGAGCTTTTGGTCAACCTTCAAATTTGGAAATAATCCTGTGTAAGAATGACTTGGGTATATACATGTGTTCTGTGGTCAGATGTCCTGAAGATAACCCCTTCGCACCACCAGGAACAGGTAGAAAACAGGTGATATTTTAAAAATCAAATTAGTGGAAGTAATATTAATGTTCTTAGGTTTCTGAGAGAGTCTGCGGTATGTTATGTGGTAGTTACTGGAATGTCAGGCCAAAAAAGAGTTAAATATCTTTTAATACAGTGAGGCCATGATTGTTGATCCACAAAGGGAAGACCCAAGTTCTACTAACAGGAAGAATACTATTTTCTCATATGAAATTAGTCTGTCTTTTCCAAGAAAATGTAAGCTCATCTTCGAAGCACACTTGCTCCTTGGGTGAATCATAAGGAGGCTTCCACAGTCCTCAGAGCAGCGGAGAGTCTGAATGACCATCAGTGGTTCCAACCAAAGGTCCCCAGACAGAACACCTTCCCTCAACAAGGGTGGCTATTGGTATTGGTGGCAAGGAGACCACACTGTTGGAGACCCCACAGGTATCTCAGGGAGAGAGTATTAGAGGGGCTTGTTGTGGATTTTGGGCTTAGGCTTGGTGTTTTGGGGTGAGGAATCCATGACACATGGTTTTGCTCTGGTGCTGTCAGAAAATGGTGAAGATCCTATGACAAAACATTTTAATTTTTATCAAGGAGGCAGGAGGGGGACGCCTGGGTGGCTCAGTTGGTTGGACGACTGCCTTCGGCTCAGGTCATGATCCTGGAGTCCCGGGATCGAGTCCCGCATCGGGCTCCCAGCTCCACGGGGAGTCTGCTTCTCTCTCTGACCTTCTCCTCGTTCATGCTCTCTCTCACTGTCTCTCTCTCAAGTAAATAAATAAAATCTTAAAAAAAAAAGAAAAAAAAAAAAGGCAGGAGGAATGGAGAATACCTTTGGAACTGGAGTCTGTGGAGAATAAGTCATTCCTGTTAGCCGGATGAAGGACATGTTTAAGCATTTTGTGGTTTGCCCAGTGTTCTTGTTTTTTATCTGTGCTCCGACACGTTTATGAAGTGGTCTTGTTTTGTCTCCCTTCATCACAGTCACTGAGTGACCTTGTCTGATGTTCATGTTGTGTGAAATCGCTTATGTTCCACGGAACACCAGGCCTTGCCGTGAGCTCTGGGCTAACAGCTGTCAGGAGCAGCTTTTTCCTTTCTCGCCTGCCTACTCTCACTGTGGGCGTGATTCCCTCCCAGTGCGACAGCAACGGGCAGTGACAGACCCAGCAGAAGGAGCCATTAGCTGTTGGCATCTGGAGTGGGCCCAAGATTGTATTGCGAGACAGGAGAAGGAGGTAGTCTGTTAATGGGGGAGGGGAGGGTGGGGAGGGAGGGATGGGAACAGGGAGATCACAGAAAGAGAAGAGCTGGAGAGAGAGAGATGGATAAGGGGAGGGCCCATGGAGACACTTTCACTTCCCAGTCTATAGGATTCCTCCCCTTGTTTGATACAAGAAAATGTAGGTTACATAGGATTTGTGCATAGAATGCTCTTTTGAAACTCACCAAGTCTAGTAGCAAATGGCTTCATACATCTCCCTTGGAGTCTGGTTTATGTTTTCCCTTGGCAAAGCAGGAGGGACTGGGAGAAGGGGCTGAAAGCTGCCTTTCAGTCTTTCATGAATTACACTTGAGTCAGCCCTGTATGGACACCAGTCCCTGATGCCTACAGCTTCAAGGTTCAATTGATTGCCATGTAGTTACCACAGGTAGCTGCAGACTTAAAGAAAAAATGGGGATATAGGTAGGCATTATTCTAGGAGCAGGAGAAAATACTCCTTATGAGATAGAAAGGAAAAGAAAACTTCAACACAAACAAATGAAGTAAGGGCAGCTAAGACCGAAAAGTCAGCATTTTCACATTGTGTTCTATCCTGATGTCCTCTATTATTGGCTTAGAGCGAGATAATGAAGTTTTCAATTGGGGGCTTTGAAATAGAAAAGTTGTTTCTTTTTAAAATAATTTTAAAATACTTTATTTACTTATCTTTGTGAGACAGAGAGCAAGAGAGAGAGAGTGCGCAAGTGGGTGGTGGTGGGGGCACAGAGGGGCAGACGAAGGGGGAGAAACAGGCTCCTTGATGAGCAGGGGGCCCAATGTGAGACTTGATCCCAGGATACTGGGATCAAGACCTAAGCCGAAGGCAGATGCTCAACAACTGCGTCACCCAGGAGCCCCTAAAAATTATTTCTTGAATAAAAATGCATTTATGAATATGAATTACCTAATTTATCAAATACCTCATATTTGAACTTCAAATATTTTTTGTCTCTTAATTTTGTCCAAAAGTGTGGTTTAGAGCAATCTGTGGGGAGATACTGCTATGACGGAGGGCGCAGGAATACGTTTGTAAACCTGAGCTGCAGTCCCACATGGAAAATGGTTTTCAGCTGAAGGACCTCAGGTACCCCCTCTCCAGCCGCTGTCACTGCTACAAATCTACAAGGAGGGCTGATAACACAGAGAGAAAAGAAGAATGAGTGATCTTGCAGACTAGAGAGTTCAGAGAGAGAAAAGCAAGGGAAGAACAGCTTTGCTAGGGCCGCCACAGAACAGGGGAAGGAAATACGGTTTCCCAGAAATGACGGGTTGATAATGATGGAGAGACTAGAGTCTGAACAAGTGGATAAGCCAATGTTTCAATTCACAGGGATTAGGAATTGCTCTGAAGGAAGAGGTGGCAGGCAAGGTGGGAGAACCTTGGGGTGGCACCTAGCCAGCTATGGGCCAGCCAGCAAGGAGATTCTCCCCGTCATCACATATTTGGAGACAAATCAATATTGAAATTTACTATGTTCCTATGTAGGTTAAAAAAAATTCTTTTTGTAAATAAATTTGGAAGATGAATAGTATATCCTTTTTACTACAGAGTGATAATGACTTTAGTTATTCTGTAGAAATCCTTTGTCAACATCAAAACCCCCTAAGTTCTGCTTTCTATGGTAGAATGAGGTTAGAGGCCTTACCCCCTACCTCTTTATGAAATGCCATTTTGAAGAGTTATTCTGTTTGGGTGAATTAAATATAAAACTCTTCTTTTTTTTTTTTTGGTATTTAAAACTGTAACTACAAGCTGAAGACAAAGACAATATAACTAAATACGCCTTAAAATTATTATCAAATCTAGAAGCGGAATTTTGGTTAAATTATAACCCAATTGTTCATGACCATAAGAATGTTTATTTTAAGGACACCTGGGTGGCTCAGTTGGTAAGCATCTGACTCTTGCGTTTGGCTCAGGTCATGATCTCAGGATTGTGAGAGCCAGTCCCATGTCTGGACTTTGTGCTCAGTAGGGAGTCTGCTTCTTTTCCTCTCTCTCTTTGCCTTTCCCTCAGCTTACACACATGTGCTCCCTCTCTCTCTCTCTCTAAAATAAATAATTAAATTTAAAAAAAAGAATGTTATTTTAAATTTGATTTAAATATTATTTACTTGTACTATATAATGCAGATGAATGGTTAAACTTCAAATTCAAGAAGACATATGACAAGTAAATATTCAGACTCCTTTTTTTGGTACTCTGATGAGCCAGTGATCCTGATATTTTCTGGTTACAAAACAGAAATCAAATGAGGTCAGGAACAAAGACAATCTGAGTCCAAGAAGTGCCTGAAGCACCAGGTGTATTGAGACAGATCTTTGCCTTCCAGAAGGCAAAGGCAATGGAATACAAAATGTTTGCTCCTTACGGGGTAGGGAGTTGAGTTGGAAATGCCTTTCATGGAGCCAGAGGAAAAGAGAAATGAACATTTTCTATTTCTGCACTGGTTTGGGTGGAACTGAAAAAAAAAAAAAAAAAGTCCTTTTGCCAGCTTTTACCTGGGTGGAGAATCTGAATTTCTATTGCTTAGATGGCCTGAAAATTTTAATTTTCAGCAAACGGATAGTTTTAAAGTGCAGAGAGTCTATAGGACTCCCAGGTAATTAAGAAAAGCCAATGTCAAAACTCCTTGGAGGAATAAATTCTCAATCCAGGCCTCAGAACTGCCTCACAGAGAGAGGGGCAGCAACTCTGAACTAATAAAAAGAAGTCATAAAACATATCAGAAGGAGTCGTCATGAGCAACTGCCAAAAGAAACAGACCCACGAAGACATTGGATATTGGAGTTCCTGAAGATGAATGTAAAATGGGCTTGCTTAATATGTTTAAATGAATAAAAGCAGAAGTGAGAAATATAAGTAAGGATGAAGAAATTTCCAAGATTACCAGATGGTTTCGGGGAAAAAAATAGAAATAAAACCTTAAACAACTGAAGTAAAAAAAAAAAAAAAAAAACCAAATGGATGGCAAGATTACAACAGCAGGTTTGTTAAATGAGGAAATGGCAATAGCGGCGGAGCTAGCCTGTATTGGCGGACACAGGTTATTATGCATTTTTCAAACCCCATGGAATGTGCAACACAAAAAAATGAGCCTTAAACTGGGGGGCCGTAGTTCTTAATAACATCTCATTGTTTGCTCCTTGATTGCAGCAACAGTATACTACACTCCTGCAAGATATTAATAACAAAGAAAACTGTGGTTGGTGGTGGTGATGGTGAAAGTATGTGGTACTCTCTGTACTTCTAGTTTTTCTATAAACCCAAGTCAGCGCTCAAAAATAGAGTCTAGGGGCACCTAAGTGGCTCAGTGGCTCAGTCGCTTAATCGGCTGATTCTTGGTTTCCACTCAGGTCATGATCTCCGTGTTATGAGATTGAGCCGGAGTAGGGCTCCAGCCTCAGGAGGGAGTCTGCTTGAGACTCTCTTCCTTTGTCTCCTCCCTCCTCCCACGTGCATGCACGGGCTTGCTCTCTCTCTGCCAAATAAATAAATCTTTAAAAAAGTAAAATCTAGAGGCACCTGGGTGGCTCAGTGGGTTAAGCTTCTGCCTTTGGCTCAGGTCATGATCCCAGGGTCCAGGAATCGAGCCCCACATCAGGTTCTCCGCTCAGCGGGAAGTCTGCTTCCCCCCGCCCCCGCCTCTGTTTGCCTCTCTGCCTACGTGAAATCTCACTCTGTCAAATAAATAAACAAAATCTTAAAAAAAAAAAAAAAGTAAAGTCTAAAAGTAGTAGTAATAATAATAAATCATGAAAGCAGTCAGTTAAAAAGACAGATTGCCTACTAAGGAACAAGAATCAGGCTACTAGCTGGCATTCATAATGAAAACTGGAGATGGTCAACAGTATAATTATATTTTCAAAGTGTTTAGAGAACACAACTGTAAATTTAAAATTGTATATGTTGTGAAAATCTCAAGAACAAGCATTAAAAAAGGCATTTTTTAAACATACAGAAACATGTTTACACAAAAAATAAAACCTATCACTAATATTGTCTGAAGGATATTTAAAAAAAAATAGATTTGTTTATTTATTTGAGAGAGAGAGCGCGAGAGAGCGCATGGGGGAGGGGCAGAGGGAGAGGGAGAGAAAGAATCTTAAGCTGGCTCCATGTCACAGCACAGAGCCAGATATGGGGTTTGATCTCACAACCCATGAGATCATGACCTCAGCCTCAACGAGAGTCAGATGTTTAAACAGAGCTACCCAGGCACTCCAGGACACATTTACGGATAAAAGAAAGAGAATCCTGAAATGAAGGGCTGAGATTCAAGAAAAAATAAAATGTACAAGTATTTAGAAATGTGTATAAGTCATAATAAATACTGATTGGATAACAATAATAAAACATGGAGAAAGCTAAAATATAGGGCAAAAGTAACTTGTCAACCAGGAGAAGCCTGGGAGGGTTAAATCATTTTAAGATTCTTCTGGTTCTTAAAGGTTAGGCTGTGGGCTGGGCTGATTGACCCTAGTTCCTGGAGTTGTGTGACAGGTGGCTCTGAGGTGGAGTGAGGCATAAAGTTTTTATATTCACAAAATCGCAAGAGTAACCACGAAAAGGGCAAAGTGCATATCATCTAAGGCAGTAGAAGGAAACTAATAGAATGAGAAAAATCTTGATGATTTCAAAAAGAAGAAAAGAAGGCAGAAAGAAAACTTACAGAAAAGTAAGATAAATAGAAAATGAAAAATATGGTGGTATCAAAGGATAAAAATACAGCAATGCTAATAATTAATATTGCTCAATTGAACTCTTTCAGTAAAGAATCAAGTTGCCCCAGGAGGTGATTAAACAATTCCAATTCTGTAGAAGACACACTTGAAACACAAGGACAATAAGAGGATGAAAGCAAAGGAACAGAAGAGATTCATTGCACAGATACTAAATAAAGAAATAGGTACATTATAACAACAGCAACAAAATGTATTTTATGAACAAAGCATTGTAGCAGGAAAAAAAGAGTCACTCATAGGTTCAATTAAACAGGAAGCTATAGTAATTCTAAATGGTTATGTAACTAATAGAATAGCTTAAAATATATAAAACAAAAACTGGTATAACTATAAGGAGATACTGACAAAACTATCTTCTCAGTGAGAGACTACAGCATCCTTAGAAACTGAGAGATTAAGCAAGAAAAAAATCTAAGTAAGAATATAGGAACTTTGAGGAAAAACAATCCTAATATTTATGTAAAGGGTACACATAGATCCCTATAATAATAAGTGAAGTATACTGACTTTTTTCTCCCCCAAACATGTAATTTGTATATATTGACATGTATTTAGTCATAAAGCAAGTATTAATACGTTAAAAAATGTCAGTTTCACAGACTCCACATTTCTTCCTATAGTGTAATTCAGTTAGAAGTTAGTAAGAAAACATACAAATTTTCCCTGCATATGTGTTTTTTTTAAAAACCACACTTCCAAGTAATTAACACATCTATTTACAATTATATTGCAAATTAGAAAATGTGGCACAACATTAAAATCTGAAGGCTTTAGCTAAAATGATTTTTATAGGAAAATTTATAATTTTAAACCCATGTGTTAGAAGAGAAGGAGATTTGGAAATCGATGATATCAGAATTCACAGTCAAGCCTCCGTGGGATTGCCAGGCATGGAATGAGACTTCCGGCAAATGCAGACATCTGCCTAGACCTCCCGGCTTGCCCTTGGGGCGTGTCCCCACTCAGAATCACAAGGAAGTGCTCAGCAAACACAGTCCTCTCCTTCCAGTCACTCATAATTCTCCTTCAGTTCTTGTTTTCTCACATGGTATGCAATAATTATGTTCTGTGTGCCACCCTCCTCCCTCTCCATCTTGTGTTCATTTGTTTTCAATGGAAAGTTCTAAGAATGAAGACTTCATGACTTCCTGAAGACATTATTTGCTGGTTCTCTTTGCTTCTCTTCTATCCTTTGGATTTCGTGTTTGTACATCCAGCAGAAATTGCTGCATTTTATTACAAAGCAAATACATTTCATGGTGTAACTCTGATGTTGCCATGGCCAGGGATGCCTGGCTTGAAAGCCACTCATGAACAAATGACTTGGACAATGTGAACAGCACATTATTGCCAGATTTAAATAACTGAAATTACCCAAGACTTCTGGTGCCATTGGGAAGGCTGAATCTTGCATTTAGAGGTCTCTTCGACATTGATCCAGGTAGAGGCATCAAGCATTTGACTGTAGGTGATCTCCCGGTGTCTGAAGTATGGAGGACACACTCCATCCAGTAGAACTCTTCCAGTACAGGCAGGCTCAAAGAGCCACCTTTCCAAAACTGAACACCAGATCCCCACCCAATGAAGAAAAATCTGAAGGCTGGGGTGCCTCTTTATTTCAGCTGGGGTCAAGATCTCAGGGTTGTGAGATCAAGCCCCGTGTTGGGCTCTGCCCTGAGCGTGGAGCCTGCTTGGCATTCTCTCTCCTTCTGCCCTTCCCCCCCTCTTCCTATCTTAAAACAAACAAAGAAAAAATATAAATCTGAAGGCTTCTAAAGAAAGCTTAGGGAAGGAAAATCAATAAATTAACCTCTGAACACTTGCAGCTTCTCATACCAAAGTAGGAGTCACATACTGGAATTTATTCTTAACATTCCAGAGAAATATTTGAAACAAAAAAAAAATGAACAAGCAAGTGGCAACATTGATTGGGGAAAAAAAATTACAAACAAGTATAGATTGACCAGAGATTTAAAAAGAAAAAATGATAAGATAAATAAAATTTGAAAGACTAAATGAACTAATACATATATGATATATATATATATCATATGTATATATTACACACACACACTTTTTAGAGCTGACTTAAAAGGAAATAAGAAAATTGATTTATCTTATAATCTTTTAAGATAAATATATTTATCTTATAATCATTAAAAATATTTTCTCCACAAAGAAAGCATGAAGACCAGAATCTCAATTTCTTTTTATTTTATTTTACTTTATTTGTTTATTTGACAGAGAGAGAGAGCGATCACAAGTAGGCAGAGAGGCAGGCAGAGAGAGAAGAGGAAGCAGGCTCCCTGCTGGGCAGAGAGCCCAGGACCCTGGGATCATGACCTGAGCCGAAGGCAGAGGCTTAACCCACTGAGCCACCCAGGCACCCCTAAGAATTCCAATTTCTGATGTAAAATCATCCAGAGATTAGGAAGAGAAAATGTTTCCCATAAATTCTAAATACCAAAATCAAAGAAGGGTAATCTTGTTCATGAACAAATATTTAAATATTCTAAACACAGTATTAGAAAACCCAGCAGAATATAACAAAAGTTCATTTATTGTGACCATTTGGGGTTTATTGCAATAATGCAATGCTGTTTTAATAATAGAAAATTGATTAATACAATCAATCACATTAAGAAAGAAGAAAAAGCATATGATCATCTCAACAGGAACAGAAACAAGCATTTGGTAAAATTCATAATAATTCATGTTATAATTCTTAGCAAGTTAGGAAATATCTCTAACCTGATAAAAATCTATTTAAAACCTAAAATTTCATTCTTCATAGTCAAATTCTAAAGAACCATTCTCTTTAGATTATTGAGAGACAAGATTTCTCGCTAGTATGGTTTCCAGTTCACATCCTAATAGAAAACTAAGCTAGCATAGGAATGAAGATTTAATGGAAAAAATAAAGCTTGTCAGGATTTAGAAATGATGCAGTTGCCAAAACAGAAACCCGCTCCCACACACATACGTACACATGCACAAAAGTACCCAAAAAGTATTGTAGTGCAGGATAGATACTGAATGTTGATGTTAAAATTAGCTGCCCTGGGCACCTGGGTGGTTCAGTGGGTTAATGCCTCTAACTTCGGCTCAGGTCATGATCCCAGGGACCTGGGATGGAGCCCTGCATCAGGCTCTCTGCTCAGCCAGGAGCCTGCTTTCTCCTCTCTCTGCCTGCCTCTCTGCCTACTTGTGATCTCTCTCTGTCAAATAAATAAATAAAATCTTTTTTTTTTTTAAAGATTTTATTTATTAATTTGACAGAGAGAAATCACAAGTAGACGGAGAGGCAGCCAGAGAGAGAGAGAGAGGGAAGCAGGCTCTCTGCTCAGCAGAGAGCCCGATGCGGGACTCGATCCCAGGACTCTGAGATCATGACCTGAGCCGAAGGCAGCGGCTTAACCCACTGAGCCACCCAGGCGCCCATAAATAAAATCTTAAAAAAAAAATTAGCTGCCCTTCTATACATTATCAATAAAGATTTAGAAAGTGTAATTTAAAAATTATATTTACGAGAGTAACATATATGTGTATGAATAATTACATATTTTATAAATGATATAATTTTAATTATGTAAAATAGACAATATTATACTATAATTATATATGTACTGTTATCATATATATATAAAATAATATATACATGGTGGTATCAAGGAATTAATCTAAAATATTTGTGTAAGATCTCTATGGATTGGAGACAATTAAAAATTTTCTTAAAGTCCTTTAAAGGAAATTTAATGAGGAGGACATCATGATCATGGTTAGGGAGACTTTATACCATAAATATATCAATTCTCCAACTGGTCTATAGCATCAAAGCAACTCCAGTAAAAATCCAACAGAATTTATAATGGAATAGGAAAATATTAATTTAAAAATTTATACGGAAGTACAAAGAGCTAAGAATAGATGAAAGAAACTTTTCAACTAGAGTGAGGTGGGAAAATAAACTCTATCAGGTATCAAGATGTATTATAATCCACAGTAAATCAGTGGTATTTATACGGGGATACAACAATAGATGTGAGGAATCTGACGGTCTAGAAAGAGCACAGTGCAAGTACGGAAACATAATAAATGATGAGGTGGGATTCTACATCAGTGGGGAAATGTGCACTGTTCCATAAATACCTCTCTTTTATCTGTATCTACCCATTTATTCATCCATATAAAATTTTTGTATGCCCAATGATTTAAAGTGCAAGGAGCACTTTAAAACTTGGAAGAAACTATAGAATGATTTATTTATTGCCTTCAGATAGAGAAGGATTTCTTAAATAACATATATAAATTGCAAACCATGAGGAAAAAAGCTTGATAAATTTATTTCATTAAAATTAGGAACTTTTTTTTCATCAAATGGTACTATAAAAAAACAACAACAACAACAACACCAAAATCCACATATTGGGAATTTTTTTTTTTTTTGCCATAGGTAAAAGTGAAAAAGGAGTACTATCCAAAATAAATGAGTTATTTTCATAAATCAGTAAACCAATAAAAATGAGCAACAGATTAAATATGTGAAAAAATTTCACAGTAGAGGAAATAAAGAAAAAGGACAAAAGATACAAACAAGTATTTTACAGAAAAGTAAATATAAATAATCTAATATATAAAAAGATGCTCAACTTCACAATCAGTGAAAGGCAGATTAATATCCAATGAAATATCACGATAATACTTAAGACGTTGATCAATATTCAAACTATGACAATAGCTAACTTCAACAAGATATAGAGTAGTGGGGACAGGAAATCAATTGTTAAGAGTGTAAATTTGTGCAACAATTTGCCATTATTGTGTAAACTGAAGAAGAGCATATTCAATCCTAGCATATGCACTAGAGGAATGACTGCCTTTTTGTACAAGGAATCAGGTAGTAGTGTTGTTAATAATAGTAAAAAAAAAAAAACCATACAAACAACCTAAATGTCTATTGATGGGAAAAGAGACAAAACGTGGTATAATCATGAATTGGACACTACATAGCAGTGAAGATAAATGAATTTGAACTTTGTATGTCAAATGGTTGAATCCTAGAAAGCTAACACATAAAGGAAGAAAGTAAAAAAAGACATGAAAACATGTGTTGAGGGCGCCTGGGTGGCTTAGTCAGTTAAGCATCTGCCTTTGGTTCAGGTTATGGTCTCAGGGTCCTGGAACTGAGCCCCACAATGGGCTCCTTGCTCAGTGGAGACCTTGCTTCTCCTTCTCCCTCTGCCTCTGCCTCAACCTGTCTTTTATCTCAAATAAATAAAATAAAATAAAAAGTGGGCTTCCTAATACAAAACTCAAAACCCAGCAAAATAAGTAGTTAAACAGCATATACCCTGCATATGTTAATAGAAGTATAAAGAAAAACAGGTGGCGGGGACAAGACTGACAGAAGCAGACACAGAGCTTCAAGTTAAGGGAGATGTTTTATTTCTTAAGTTGAGTGATGGGATCATAGGTATTTGTTTCCTTATTTTGTTTCATGAAAATGTATAGTGTACATGTATAGTGTACATGAAAATGTAAGTGTATAGTAATCTGTATCTGTCACAAATACTCTTTTGAGTGTATAAATATTTCCAAATACAGATAAATATAATTTCCTACACTTCCTAGTCCTGCTGTCCCATAATTTCCCTCTTTGTCTTGCCTTTTTTTTTTTTAAGATTTTATTCATTTATTTGACAGAGAGAGATCACAAGTAGGCAGAGAGGCAGGCAAAGAGAGAGAGAGGGAAGCAGGCTCCCCGCTGAGCAGAGAGCCCGACGCAGAACTCCATCCCAGGACCCTGAGATCATGACCCGAGACAAAGGCAGCGGCCCAACCCACTGAGCCACCCAGGTGCCTTGTCTTACTTTTTAAACATAATATGTAGATATTTTTCCTTCACAGTATATGTAGAGCTGTCTCCTTATCTATAATTTCTGTGTAGACTTCTGTAACTTGGGTATGGTGTAATTTAACCAGTTTCCCTGAGGGACACTTGTGTTTTTTTCTGTTATGATGAATCATTTCATACGTTGATAGTTTTTTCCTCTTTATGTGGTGTAATTCAGTTTACATATCCATGTAATCCCCAGCTTTTTATAAAGAACACATCCAGGGGCGCCTGGGTGGCTCAGTGGGTTAAGCCTCTGCCTTCAGCTCAGGTCATGATCCCGGGGTCCTGGGATCGAGCCCCGCATTGGACTCTCTGCTCAGCAGGGAGCCTGCTTCCTCCTCTCTCTCTGCCTGCCTCTCTGCCTACTTGTGATCTCTGCCTGTCAAATAAATAAATAAATAAAATTTAAAGAACACATCCATCAATTCAGGAAGGTCCCTTAAAAAGAAACAAAACAACAAAACAAAACACCTGGCTGGCTCAATTAGTACAGTTTGTAACTCTTGATCTCAGGGTTGTGAGTTCGAGCCCCACTCTGGGCATAGAGATTATTTAAGTTCAAAACAAATAAATAAAATAAGCTCTCAAAGCCCTTAAAAAACAAAACAAAACAAAACAAAAACCAAAAACAAAAAGAAAACAAAACAAAAAAACCAAACCCCACCCCTACCCCCCCCAAAAAAACCCAAAACAAAAACCCAACAGCATCAACAAAAGAGTTCCCTTGTGCCACTTTCCAGTCAGTCCACATCCACTTACCCCAGCCCTACCTCAGGCATAGGAGATCTGACTGCTTTCAGCATAGATTAGTTTCACCTGTTCTAGAATGTCGTAAAAGTGGAAACACATCACCTATGCCCTGGTTTACAGCTTGTTTGAGCATGTTTTGAAATTGGTCTATAATGTTGTGTATATGAGAAGATTTTGTTTAGTTTTATTTTGTCCCTCTAAGTAGTATTCCACTGTACAGATAAACTACAATTTTGGGCGCCTGGGTGTCTGCCTCTTAATCTCAGCTCCAGTCTTGATCTCAGTGTTGTGAGTTCAAGCCCTGTGTTGGGTTTCATGCTGGGAATGGAGCCTACTTAAAACAACAACAACAACAACAACAAAACATAAATATACCACAATTTGTTTATCGTGCTTTCTATTTATGAACGTTTCGCTCTGTTCTAGTTTTGTGCTGTTATGAATAAAGTTGCCTGGATTTTTTTGTGTAAGCCTTTTTTATGAATGTGCATTTTTTTCCTTTTTTTTCAAATGTAAGACTATGTGGGAAATTATTGAATCACAGGGAAGAAAAATGTTTAACTTTATATGATCCACCAAACCACTTTCTAATGTTGTTACTTTCAATATTTCCTCCATATTCTTTCTCATCAATATTTGGCATAGCCAATCTACTTAATTTCAGCTCTTTTGTGTGCCTGTAGTGGTGTCTCATTGTTGTGTAAATGTGTACTTCCCCATTGTCTATGATTTTTAGAACTTTTCCATGTTTTTAGGCCTGTATATCTTCCTCTGAAAATGTTTTTCTAAATGTTTAGCTCCTTTGATTGCATTGTTTTTACTGAATTGTGTGAGTTTATTCTATATTCTGGATGTAAGTCTTTTGTCAGATAAATGCATTACAAATATTTTCTCTTAAATCTATGGCTTATACATTACTCATTTTTTAAATGTTCCTTTCAGATGAGCAGAAGTTTTAATTTTTATTTGCACATGGAAAATTCTAAGGTATCCTTAAAAATTTTCAATATTTATAAGTGTATTTAGCAAAATCACATATAAAAACAAAAAAATCAGGGATACATTTAAGAAATGATTGTCAAAATCTCTACACTTAAAAATATAAAACAGTATTGAGAGAAAATTTTTTTAGATCTTCTTTAATTAATCCAAGGTGTATCGTAAACTTAAATGTAAACACACTACAAGCTTCTAAAAGAAAACATAGGTAAATATCTTTGTTATTGTGTGATGGGCAAAGATTGCTTAGATAGGACTCATAGAACACTAATCATAAAAGGGGAGGAACTGAATAAAATGACCTTATTTTGTCTTTAAGTTATTTGTTTTGGAAAATATTATATTTGCATAATTCAAAATTAAAAATTATTGTTTCTGGAGTACCAAGCTCCCTTTTTCTTAAGCAGCCAAGTATATTAGTGCATCCTATATTTTACTAGAGATATGTTAAGTCTTTATATTTGCTTATGACCACCCCAGCCCATCTTTTTCTTTGCACCTATTTTTTTCAATTAATATATCCATATTAATACATAAAATCTAGGTGCACCTAGATGGCTCAGTTGGTTAAGCGGCCAGCTGTTGATTTTGGCTCAGGTTATAATCTTCAGGGTCCTGGAATCGAGCCCTGCACTGGGGCTCAGTGTGGAGTGCTCGGTGAGGAGTCATCTTCAGGATTCCCTCTTTCCCTTTCCTTCTGGCCCTCCCCCTGCTCACATGTGCTCTATCTTTCTCTAAAATAAATAAGTAAATCTTAAAAAAATACATAAAATCTACTTATTTTTTTTATTTGCAAATGTGCGTATTCCAAAGACACAGATTTTCTATAAGCCTTGGTGTATATAGGTACATCTCTCTGGTTCTCATTCTTCAGAGATAACTGTTAAAGTTTTGGTACTTTCCTTTGGCATCTAATTCCATCTTTCTAATAACTGTACTTTTTTTTTTTTTTAAAGATTATTTTTTTATTTATTTGACAGAGAGGTAGAGAGTACAAGTAGACAGAGTGGCAGGAAGAAGGAGAGGGAGAAACAGGCTCACCACCGAGCAGGGAGTCCTATGCAGGGCTCAATCCCAGGACCATGGGAGCCGAAGGCAATCCCAGGACCTTCGGCTGAGCCAAAGGCAGCCACTCAACCGACTGAGCCATCCAAGCGCCCCTCATAACTGTACTTCTTATTCTTGATTCTTTTTGTCTTACACTTCACCACTGGCTTCCCACTAGATGAGATTCATTTCTCTTTCATCCTAGTTTACATACACATTTTCATAAACATTCTACTAATTTACTTATGTCATGACATTTGTAAGTATTCAGCATTTTGATTATGACTATATAGACATTATTCATAATAGAGACATGGAAAATACTATAAATGTCTCAGAAGAGAGCTGCCAGCAATTTCTCCCACCCTTGTATGTGCACGTTGTGCTTCCAACCAACAGATCGAGTTTATTTTCCCCTTACTTAATCTGGACCAAACTTGGGTCTAGCTTTTGCCCAAAACAATGTGGTAATGCTGAGGCTGTGCCAGTTTTCAGCTTTGCCCTTCACAGGTAAGGGAGCTCCCATGTTCACTCACTTGGAGCCCTGAGTCATCATGTAAGACGTAGAATTATTCTGCTGAACAGAGAAGTCTTAACAATCCCAGCCATTTAGCTGCCTTTCTGGTGGGAGCACCAGGTATATAAGCAAAATGACCTTGTGCATCCCTAGCCAAGCTCCCAGCCCCGTGCGGCTATAGGAGGGACCTTATCTGACCATGTGGCTTTGGGGGACACAACTAACCCATGGAAAATTAAGAAATAATAAGTTATTTAACTATTAAGTTTTATGGTGTGTTTATTAAATAGCATAGATTACTTCTATGTGCATTATGATAGATTTTTAACCTTTTTATATTTTTTTGGTACTTTCTAGAATTTTCTTCTATTGTTTGCTTAATTTCTATACAGTGAATTATCAATTGGTTCCCCAAACCAGCTCATTAACTAATTGTTTAAATTTCTTACTATATATTAAAAATAATCAGGTATCCTTCTACTTTCATCATCTTAAATGTAAGTTTTTTTTTTTTTTAGATGTAAGCTCTTGTAGAACTTTTTGATTTGCTTCTGTCCTCACTACAGGACTGATTTGTGGGGGCATAACTTATGTCATGTCCAAATGTCCTATTTGGGTATGTCAGATTTCTCAGAGACGTAGTTTATGATCTGGTTGGAGGACTAAATCCTGAGTATCAGTTCAGCATTCTGCATCCTTGCTCTTAACAGTTTCTTTTCTTATCAGGTTTTATCTTTTAAAAAATTCTTTTGCTTTCTGTCAGTGGCATCCTTAGAAGTATTAGATATTTAGATTATTATTATAAAATGAAGTCTTTCATGGCTTCATGAAATATTACACTGTAATATATGAGGATTTATTTGCCAATGATATATTTTGTTTTTAAGTATGTTGGTAAACACTTAAAAATTTTTCCCAGCTGAGAGTTAAAAGATAGTATTTCCAAGTAGCTTAAATTTGGATTTATTTTTCTATGAGGAATGTCTTCATTAGAGACAATATTTGTTTTTCTTATACTGTGAAATATCTTTCATGTTCTTTGCTCATTTTTCTATTGAAATTTTCTTCTGAATCTTTATATTATGTGTTACTAGTGGCAAACATTTTAATCCAATTTGATATTGGTCTTTGACTTTGCTTATATGTTTGTGTGCATTTTGTATGTTTCCCAAGTGGAACTTTTAAAAGTTTACCTTTAGCTATAAAAATATTAACATTTATTCAATAGAAAATAGTAATATTTAAAAAATTTGTAATATTTTGTTTCATTTTGAAACAGTATTAATAGTTTTTTTTTTAAGATTTTATTTACTTCTTTAAGAGAGAAAGACACAGCGAGAGAGGAACACAAGCAGGGGGAGTGGGAGAGGGAGAAGCAGGCTTCCCGCTGAGCAGAGAGCCCGATGCAGGACTCAATCCTAGGATCCTGGGATCATGACTTGAGCTGAAGGCAGATGCTTAACGACTGAGCCACTCAGGTATCCCAATAGTTTTTAAAATAAAGACTCAAAAGTCTATTTTTAAATTTTCTCTAAAACAAGAACATATTAACAAGTAATGGATTATTGTTATGACTAATAATAATGTTGTATGCCATCCCACTCTGTCTTCTACTCATCTCCTCTTGCTGCTTTTCCGTCTCCCCCACACACCTTTCTTTGTTTCCCCTCTTTCCACCTACAAGTTCCCTTTGGCTTTCCCAAAGATCAAGAGTCAAACTAGAAATGGAAACTTAGGTGAGGTAGTCATAGTGCAAAGTGTTTTATTTGAAGCTAAAACTGGGTAGGTGCGGAGAAAAGGCCAAGAACACATTCCTGGAGATCAGCAGGAACTGGAGCCCGGTGGAACAAGAAGAGTCCATGGGAGAGACTGAAAACACAGAATCAGAGAAATCTGGCAACATGGCATCATAGAAATTAAAAGGAAGAGAGTTTTTAGGAGAGTAGTCAAATTATGAAAAAATTTTGAGATACTAAATAATAATAGCATCAGCAATAATATTGGAAAAAAATCTCTTGGCCTTTTTCAGAGTAACTTGTACGAGATGGTTCAGGAAACTCTAGCTGTTTAATGGGATGAGTAGAGAATAGAAGGAGAAATGAATACAATAAATGAAAATTATTGCTCATGAAATGAGCTTGGCTACAGAAGGAAGGAAGACATTATTGTGGGGGAAGTTTTGTTTTGTTTTAAAGATGAATGAGATATAACTATGTTTTATACCAGGGAGACTCAGTAGATGGGATAAAAAGTAGAAAGAGTGTATATTCAGGCAGGTTTCCATTGTCATAGTATCTACTATCACTCCGATCTTAAATGTTAGCAGATTCCACCAGTAGTTCTGGTGCTGATTCATGAAGTTCTGCTCACTACATCTACTGGAGACTTCCATCACTTCGTATGCAATGTAGCAATGCTTCATTTTTTCACTTTTCCCTCATCTACACCCTCCCCTAATTCTGTTCTCCCCATACCTACCAGTGAGAGAAGTACATGCCCATATATTTATAATCTATTTGGAAAATTAACAAACAAATGTGAAATCATTCCTTTTAAAGGATTCTGTATCGCTGATTCCATACACTCAGGGAAAACTTTTAAACATTATTTTATTATCATTATTTTTTTTTCATGACAAGGATTTGAAGTAGCAGATCTTTTCTTCTCATCATACTATTGATACATCATGAAAGCCATCAGGTATCTTCGCGCAAGAATGTTTTGGCAAAACTTTGTCCTTAGGTTTTCTAGAGGGAAATGGTGTTCACAGTTCTTGTAGGTTGTTTGGAGACATGATGTGTGCGTCGCTGGCTGGCTCAGACAGTAGGGCATGTGACTCTTGATTTTGGGGTTGTAAGTTTGAACCTCATGTTGGGCATAGAGATTACTTTTACAAAAAGAAGTGGAGTGAGATCCTCAACATTCTGTGTGATCTCCTTTGTCTGATTCTCAAGAGTATCTTTGCCCACTTTTTCTACTTGAATTCATCATCGAGAAAACCATCCTGGTTCTTATGATTTGTCTAATAAGATTAATTAGAGACTTCTTAAAACTCCAGGAGCTTTAGGATCAATATGTACAGATTGCATTTCATATAAAACCAAGACTTACAAGCTGAGAACATAAAAACCCTTTTATAATAAGAAGAACCCTGAGTTCAACTAGCTCTCTGAATCCCTTCAGGGTAGATGGGTGACCATACACGTAAGTTAAACTGAATTCTCCAATATCTGAAATTTAGTGATCGTGGTATTTTTCTTTACAAGGAAATGAACTAAAATTATGCTCTATTTGAACACTGGAGAATATGAAGCTATTATAAAACATGATTTACATCTGTATATATTGTTATAGAAAATTCTGTAATATCCATTATCATGTGAAAAATACACAAAGCAGAGGTATAATAATATACCATATGTGTATGGAAAAATGTTTATCCATGCAAAGGTTATTTCTGAATGGGTACCTCGGCAACTAGCAGAGGGTTTGTCTCAAAGCAGGGAAATAGGTGGCTGGGAGATGGAGAAGGGGAGAAAACGAACTTTTCACCAATGCAAGTTGAAGTTTTTGAATTTTATACTGTGTCGATTTAATGTCTACTAAAAAAGAAGAAAAAACTTTTATTTTTAGCTCTGGGGGAAAAAAGCAAAGAAGAAGAAGAAGCAGAGGCATTGGAGCAAGAATACATAGTAGTTTGGGGAAGGGTGGGAATGTGAAGTCAAGGGGAGTCAGCCTTCATTATCTGAAATGGTCTGTGACTGAAGAATAAAACAGGCCTGGTCTGGGTGCTGAGCTAGAAGCAAAGGCTGAGAACTCAGCCAAATAATATAGAGGCTATTCAAGTTTCCCCTTAGTTAGTGGTAAAATCTGTGAGATATTACTTGTACTCTATGTATGTCATTTTCACCTAATGACTACATTGACGAACACTCCCATGACTTTCTAGAACAGTCTACGGTTTACCGTGGTCTGAAACCCTGGCTGTGCACCAGATTCTCCTATGAGGTCTTAAAAATGTAGTACCCTGTGGTCTCTCCCTGGAATTAAGAATTAGAATTTCCAGTGCCGAGGTCCAAAAAGCCACTGGATCGCAGTTTTTAAAGGCAGGTAGCAGGCAGAGAAAAGAGACTGGCTCAGGACCAGGAAAATTCAGTGAAGAGAGCGAGACACCTATTCTAAATATGGATCCTTCTCTCTCCATACCACCTTTCAGGCTAGGCACTGTGAGCACAGTCTCTGAAAAGCTCTCTGTGTTTCTTGCCAGAACATTATTCTGGAAAAAAAAATAATAATCGCTACCAGTTACTGAACACGTATTTTATTCCAACCCTGTGCTAGGTGTTTTAGATTTATTTACTTTAATCCTCACGACAACTCAATGAGGAAGGCACATCTGTTTTACAGATAAGCATCTCAAGCCGAGAGCAGCAAGATAAGGACCTGAAGTCAGGAAAGCAGTAAGTACACCCACATCTTCATTACTCTGCTCACTTGCCTTGAAGTCTTGAATACTGGGGATCAAAGTCAATAGCAGACTCTGGGAGACTGCCAGAGGTAAATCTGGAGGGTTTAGGACCACCTATTCAAGAAATCTTTGTGTCCTGGGGGACTGAATTCTTGAGTTTCAGTTCACACTAATGTGTAGCCTCAGACTTCAGATCCATGCATACTTCTGCAGAACACCTCTATTTTCATGTCTGTGCTTTTCTCTCCTAGCGGACTGCTAGCAGAGAGGTGAGAGGATTTATTTTGTGCAGAAGCATGTGCTCCTAGTTAAGAGATCTGATGACCACCTCCTGACCCCGGCTCTAGCACTAGGAAAGTTCTAGGACTAGGCAGTTTGAAAAACTGGGGCCATATATACTCAACATACCTGAAATCCCTGGCCCTTCTTGGTGACCTCTCGAGAGTGGTCCTTCTGGTCTTCCATCCTCTTTAGTCTTCGCTTCCTGATACGGTCTACTCATCTCTCCTGACATGGCTTTTTCTTTCCAAAATCCCTCATGGTGACCTCAGACAATCCATTATTTGGTCCACAATTTACCTTAGATTTTTAAAATCTTGACTGAGTACTTTTTCCCTCCCTCTTTATTTTAACTGAAATTTGGGTTTCCACGGAACACAGCATCTGCCTCCTCTTCTTCAGATAGAGGCCACTCATTTCCTACAGATGAGAAACTTCAGAATGGCCACTCCCATAGGAATTGTTCCCCCACCTGTGGGTGAGTCATTGTTAGTTTTGAGGGTCAGGGCCTTGAGCTACACATCCTATAACTCATTCCGTCACTGTCATCATCGTGCTCCTTGCCATACTCCATTTTTCACTGTAGATTCAAAAACCAGCGTCATTTTTTCCCCATCCTGAATTCTGCCACATCATCCAACATGACTTCAGCATTCATATGGTTGACACATTCAGCACCCTTACTTCGAAGTCCCTTTGTTTCCTAATCTAGAGAGACCATGGCTTTCATTTCATTTTAGTCAGTTTCCAACTGGAGTCTGTCATAAGGGAATCTTAAATTTAAAATTTTTATTTATTTATTTGACAGAGAGAGATGACAAGCAGGCAGAGAAGCAGGCAGAGAGAGGAGGAAGCAGGCTCCCTGCTGAGCAGAGAGCCCGATGCGGGGCTCGATCCCAGGACCCTGAGATCATGACCCGAGCCCAAGGCAGCGGCTTAACCCACTGAGCCACCCAGGCGCCCCTGGGAATCTTAAATTTAAATAATCCTCTTCATGGGGCACTGAGTGGCTCAGTCAGTTGAATGAGGCCTCTTCATTTAGGCTCCTGTCTTTATCTCGGGGTCATGAGAGTGAACCTTGAATCAAGCTCTGTGCTCAGTGTGGTTTCTACTTGGGATGCCCCCTATCCCTTTGCCTTTTCCCCTCCCCACCCCATGCTTGTGTGGTCTCTCTATCCCAAATAAATAAATAAATCTTTAAAAAATAATCCTTTTTATGATATATCACTCCAAAGAATTTTTTTCTTTTCTTTTTTTTTTTTTTTTAAAGAGAGGGAGTTTGGGGGAGGCAGAGGGAGAGGTAGGGAGAGAATTTTAAGTAGGCTCCACACCCATAGTGGAGCCTGACAGTGGGCTTGCTCTCATGACCCTGAGATCATGACCTGAGCTGAAATCAAGAGTCACAATAACTTAACACACATAACTTAACTGACACAATCCTAATGACTTCGAATGATTCCAGAACTGTAGACATTAGAGTCACTCTAAATTTATGATCTCCAACCTCAAAAATCAAGAGTCCCTGACTTTTCATTAGGCACACTTATGTTGTTCTCTTTATGAGATATTTTGGACATTTGGACATTTTCCACTACCCTCAAACCCTGACCCCCAATTTCTGTCCCATTTCACTTCCTGTAGAAAACCCTGCAGAAACAGAAAAAGATTGTCCGTCATTTTCTAAGTCCTACAACCCCCAACAGAAGGGTCTGAATCTACATTCATCCTTTTGTTTTTCTCTTCTTACAATGAAAATGTAGAAGGCTATGCTTTCTACCTTATTTTATTCTTCTAATCTGCATTTCTGGCCTGCCCACTAGCTCGGGAACCATAGATTCATTATCCTCCCCTGCTATATTTTCAACCATTGTCTCTACTTATCATCAGCATTTAAACACATGTATTTTTTCCCAACTTCAGTAAAAACTAGACCAAACTAAACACCAAATTCCTCTTCCTTGACTTTTTGTACCTTTTTCACGTACTATTTAATCTATCCCAATATAAACACTGTCTCTATCTTACCACTAAAACTACTTTCTCCAAGAACAAGAAACACTTGTTGCAGAGTGCAACCCTAAAAGCTTTGCTTTTATTTTACTTTAAAAGCTCACATTTTTTGAATTCATAGATGACACTTGTGATCATTTTTCCAGTCTCCCAGGCCATACTTTTAACTTTCTTTCTAGGCATCTTCCTCTGACTATTCTTTAAAAGCTGTTCATCAGGTTTCTTTCTCTTTTAGCCATTCATTTCTTCCTTTTATTGATTTAATTCTAGGACTCCAAGTCAATGATTTCCAAATCTATTACCTGCAACTCAGCCCCCCTTCTTGAAGTCAGAACAGCTATCTCTAACAATCTCTTGGACAACTAAGTGTATCAAAATATAAATTTCTAGTCTCTTTCACTACCCTTTCTAAAATTCCCTTTTCTCATCTATTTCAACATTAATGAAGAACATCAACAATCCAGTTTCCAAAGCCAGCAATTCTTCCCCTCTCACATTATATTGAATTCATTCCCATGTTTGTGAAAGTCTGTTTTTGAAATTGCCCTTAAAATATTCCATCTCTGGGGCACCTGGGTGGCTCAATAGGTTAAGCTTCTGACCTGGGCTCAAGTCATGATCTCAAGGTTCTGGAATCAAGCCCTGAGTTAGGTTATCTACTTAGTAGGGAGTCTGTTTGTCCCTCCCCCCTGCTCATGCTCTCTCTCTCTTTCTCTCAAGTAAATAAATGAAATCTTTAAAAAAAAATACCTCCTCCCCATTTCTCTGATCTAACCATCTGGATAATTCCGGTAGTTTCTTAATTAGGCTTCTTGCTTACAATCCCTCACCAGTTCATTTCTGGATTTATCCTTAAAAATTCAGTCTTGTACATGAATTTCTTTCACAATACTTCTCAACGGTCCCCAGAAAGGTCACAAATCTTCCATGCTCATTCGATCTTTAGCTTTAGATACTATACCTCATTGCTTTATCACTTCTATCTAAACACACACACACACACACACACACACACACACACACTTGCTCCATGTTCCATCCACATTGAACTACCCACTGTTTTATGTTCTATTTTGACATCAGTTGTTTTGTTCATGTACCATTTGTTCAGAAAACTTCCTCATTCAGCCCAGTGCTTCTTCTTTTGCCTCCTATACTTTTTTTGTGTGTGTGTGACTAAATTGTGTCACTTCCTGTTTGTCCTTTAGTCCCAGTGTCTCATTTCAGGCACAACTTTCCCAGAAACCTTCCCAGAATCTATGGCAAGTACTTTAACTTCAAATAGAGTCCATTCTTTCTCATAATCACTAGTCACGCCATCACTGTGACCATTCCAAAGGTACTCTGAGTTGGAGTGGTGGAATGAGAATTGAGTTTAATTTGGGGTGTGGAGTGTTTAAGATGACCTGGTTTTATCTATGAAGGAATGGATAGCAGAAAGATGAATATAAAGGCCTGAAGTTGGAGGAAGAGGTCTGAGGTTGAGATACAGATTTGGGGATTTCCAGAATGTGGGTGATAACTGAGACCGTGGATGGGATGAGATTTCCAGAGACTGTGTGTAGAATGAGAACGTACAGAAGAGAGGAGGAGCGAAGCAGCAAGGAGAGGGCAGGAGGGAGGGACCAGAGCGCGGAGTGGGATGAAAGTCGCTTGGCCCCACCAGTATACAGTTTTGGTTCTTTTGATAAACCGACTCCTAATTTCCTCTTGGAGAATTACATCCTTCCCCATTGTGCTCATTCTTGGAATGTTGAAAATCAGTTTCTTTGCCCCGTTCTAACTAAGGAATGAGATTAAAATCTATGTCACTACATCTTGAGTACAATAACACAAGGACAGGAAAAGAAAAGATAATATTTGGAGAATATTTATTTTAGATCATGCAGTCTAATGAAACTCTTAATTTTTTCATGAAGCTCCGATCCCCAAGACGTCCTTTGCATTCCATCCATTTACAAATAAATCTGGTCCTTAAGCCTTTACTTTGAGCCAGGGATTTACAGGTAACATTTCCACACATTCCATTATGGTTTAAAAAGGCCAGAGAAGGATTTCTTTTTTCCTTTTCCTCTTGCCATCCACTAACTAGTTACTCTAAAGAAAAGAACATTCATGGGATTTGCATTTTTATGTGGGATACTGAGCAATTCCAAATGAGATAGAATGACATGTAAGAGTATCATTCAAGATGTTTTAAAAGCCAAGGAATTGTTTAAAAAAGGGAAACAAGTATTTCAAGATGAAAGTCATTGCTAATATTGGGCAATTAAACTATTTTATTGGTTTTATTAAGTGAAGGAATAAATGAAAAGCATATGAATGAATAAATTTTTAAAAAAGTTATTGTTGTATCATTTTTATGATTTTAATTATTTGCCAATTTTTGTTTATTAATTCTTTTCTTCTTGTAGGCTGTTTTGTTTCTCCCCTTATAATTTTTGTTTTGAAGGTGTAATTTTTTTTTTAAAGATTTCATTTATTTAAGAGGGAGAAAGAGCATGGGGTGTGGTTGGGGGCACAGGGAGAGGGAGAAGCAGACTCCCTGGTGAGCAGGGAGCCTGATGCAGGGCTTGATCCCAGGACCCTGAGATCTTGATCTGAGCCAAAGTCAGATGTATAACTGACTGAGCCACCCAGGTGTCCCAGAATGTGTAACTATTTTACACTCATTTTTCCTTGACTGGAAATCAAAGGGTTTAAGGTGTACATTTGTCTGTGAGTAAAGCTTTATTATCCCATTATTTTTGCCATTGCTACTCTAAGAATATCCCCCTTTTTTAACTTTGACTGATAAAGTGCGTTTTAAAAATATTACAGTATTTGTAATATTTTATTTTATTTTTATAGAAATAGTACTTCTAACTTTTTTTTTGTATTAAGGTTATAGAATGTGGCATTATTTCTATTTTGGGGGGGTTATTGCAAGTCATGTATTTTGTGTGATATAAAATACATTTTATTTTATTATTTAAAAAAATACATTTTAGGACACCTGGGTCACTCAGTGGATTAAAACCTCTGCCTTTGGCTCGGGTCATGAGATTGAGCCCCCACATTGGGCTCTCTGCTCAGCAGGGAGCCTGCTTCCTACTCTCTCTCTGTCTGCCTCTCTGCCTACTTGTGATCTCTGTCAAATAAATAAATAAAATCTTTAAAAAAACATTTTAAAATAAATATTCTATGGACACTTATTTTCAGCTTATGGATTTTGACACATACTAATATAAACAAAGTCTTTTTCACTGTAACCTTCAGTTAGTTATATCCATTATTTCTGGTCTTCTTGATCTGCTCTGGAGCTGGGTGAGTGAGGGAAAATCTCTCATTATGGTAACATTTCCACTATTCCTGCTGTTTTAGCTTAATATGTGAGACTAGAACACAATGATTCAGGAGAGTTATCTTCTCCACTGTGAATTATATTTTTATAATTACAAAGTGCCTTTCCCTTTTCACTTGCTTTGAATCCAAGGTAGTCTGATATTAACAGCTGAGTTCGTGCGTGTTTTCCATGTCACAGTCTGCTCCGTATCATTGTCTGTTCCTTTACATGCAATGCAGTCTTGCTCAGGCATTCCCAGTTAGACAGTCATGTCTTGCACACAGTTTCTGTTTTTTGTTTACTGGGTTTTGTTCGCTCGTTTGTTTAATGAGCTGAAACTGTTTGTTGTTGTTGTTGTTGTTTCCTTTTTGGATAGGTGAATTGATCCATTTCCCCTTATAGTTATGTTTGGGTTTAATTTTGCTATTAATATTAGATTTCCTATTTTTACTGGCTTCTTTCTTGAAATTGCCTGTTCCCTGATTTCCAAGGCATCACTGAGGTCATTCTTTAATCCTTCTCATTATCAGTAATGTATTTTAGTTATAGTCATAACTACTGTTGTAAAGAATAAATAACATGATAATTTCTCTGTTTGAGTGTACAACAGACATATTGGTATACCTGAACACATGGTATTTATATGTGTGTGTGTAGATGTATTGTATATATATATATATATACATGTCTGTCTGTATGTATATTTCATCTTTACAATGAATGACCCAACATGGCACAGACTTTTTACTACGATACATATTTTATTTTATTATTTAATTTTTAATTTTTATTTATTTGAGGGAGAGAGAGCGCACAAGCAGGGGGAGCAGCAGAGGGAGAGGGAGAAGAAGGCTCTCCACTGAGCAGAGAGCCTGATACGGGACTTGATTTCAGGTCGCTGGAATCATGACCTGACCCGAAGGCAGACGCTTAACAGCTGAGCCACCCACATGCCCACTGAGGCACATATTTTCATATAGTTTTAGAGATGAGAATCTGAGGTTCAGTGAGATTAAGCAATTTACCCCACGTGAACTGGCAAGGTGACAGCCCTGGCACTTTAGCTCATTGCACAATACGACTTCTGGGGTCTTTCTTACGACTTTTGCACTACTCTGATTTTCCCTTCTTAATTTGGTCTCTGTATTAATTCCTTTGTTCATTCATTCATTGACTCAACAAACATATTTTAAGCACTTAACTATAGTATTCTAGGCTCTGGGGACAGGCAGTGAACAAAATGAACCTCATGAACCATAAATAAAATCTATCCTCATGAACCATAAATAAAATCAACATTTTAAGAGTATTTATTGTTCCAGAACAGGGGATTAAATGGTGAAAGGAAATGATGACTTTAAGGAGAATCTCTGCCTACTGAGTTAGTTTTAGGATGCCTTCTGGTTGGAAGTGGGGCTTTCTGCTACTCAGGGGTTTGTTTCTCCTGACTTTTCATAAGAGGATAAAAACTCAATTCCTGTATTAGGATAAAAATTCAATTCCTGATCAATTACAAAAGCATCTATTTTTCTTATGGAAACTTATAATGCAATAATAATAATGGAAATGATATTTAATAGTAAATAATAATTATTTTTGCTTATGCTGGCTTCTAGATGTATAAAATCAACTTTAATCTCCCCCCCAGTGAGAATATTCCTCCATTCTAGGTGCCGTAAATCCTGGTTTGCTGACTACGGTTCTAATTTCATCTCTTGTTTGAACATAATCATTAGTAATCCTTTCACTTTTTTTTTTAAGATTTTATTTATATATTTGACAGAGATCACAAGTAGGCAGAGAGGCAGGCAGAGAGAGAGAGAGAGAGAGTAAGCAGGCTCCCCGCTGAGCAGAGAGCCAGATGCAGGGCTGGATCCCAGGACCCCGAGATCATGACCTGAACTGAAGGCAGAGGCTTAACCCCCTGAGCCACCCAGGCGCCCCTCACTTTTTAAAAAATAAGAAAGCCTTTAAATTACTCACATGAAAAAATCTCCAAGATCTATGCTAAATAGAAAAAGCAAAGTGCAGAGCAGCATATGTGATACGTAAGTATTTGTCTAAAAATGAAAGAAAGGAAAAGTAAAGGAAAAGTAGACACATATATTTTCTTGACAGACTTGTACAATTTCTCTGGTAGGATACACAAGCAGGTGATAACAACCAGTTTTCTGAGTCTGGGAGGTAGGCTTTTGCTCTGCATACTTTTTATACTTTTGAATTGTGTGATTATATTACCTTGGGGGGAAAAATTTAAATTTAAAGGAAACAAAAATAATGGTTAACTATTGAACACAAAATTCTACAAAAATCATGGATGGTTAAGGTCAAATGATGCATATTTGTGTAAGATTATGAATATTGGCTAAGAAAATCATGCGCACGAAGGCTTTCTGATCCTTCAGTGAAATTTGATTTCTTTTTCTTTCTTTGCCTGGGTGATCATATCCTTGCACTTTTTCATAATAAATTATACTTTCAGAACAGTTTTAAATTTACAGAAAAATTGAGAGGATATTACAGAGAGTTCTTGTATACTCTACACCCAGGTTCCCCTGTTATTAACATATTATTAGTAGGCACATTTGTTAGAACTAAGGAGCCAATATGGGATGTTAACTGAAGTCCATATTTTATTCAGATATCCTTAGTTTTACCTAATTTTTTTTTCTGCTTCAAGATCTCACTCAAGAACCCATATGACATTTAATTGTCCTGTCCATTTAGGGTCCTCTTGGCTGTGACCATGTATCAGACTTTCCTTGATTTTGATGACCTTGACTATTTTGAGGAGTATACTCAATTATTTTGCATTTATCTGATGGATAATTGGAATTTATCTGATGTTCTCATGATTAGTCTGGGATTATAGGTTCGGGGGTAGAAGACAATAGAGACAAAAATGTCAAGATGATCACATCATAAAGGGTACTTACTATCAATGTAATTTATCATCATAGATACTAACCTTAATCACCTGACTGAGGAAGTGTGGATTAGGTCTCTTTATTATAAAATTACATCTCCCTCTCCTTTTTCTGAAGGAAGTCACTATGGCAGCCCATAGTTCTGGAATAACAATTTACGGCTCTACCCCTGCCAAGGGTGAAGTATCTCCATAAATTACTTGGAATTCTTCTGCAGAGATTTGTCTCTTTTCCCTTATTTATTTACTTATCTAGTCATCTGTTTATATGGGCATGGACTCCCTTGTTTTAAAAAGTGTTCTCTGTTTAGATGATAAGTAATGTATTTATTGTCTGTGCCCATGAATCCCAACCCCATTTTGTTTTGCGTTGGTCTCATATCTGTCACTTATTTTACACTTCAATTGTCGTGCTCTGTTGCACATTCTGTGTTGCACATGTGTTATTCTGGCCACTGGTGGAGGATAAATAATTTCATATGCTATACAAATGTACAGAGGAAAACAAACACACAGGAGAGGTTTTTTGGTGGGGTGCTGCTGCAGAAGCGTCAGCAATAGGCTGTGTCTGTGTGAATCGGAATGAATACACAGAACAGCATAAATTTGAACCACATGAGCAGATTTATTTAAGAACCCGTGTACTTGCAACGTGGCTATCAGTCATCTCACCCTTGAGAAGACAGAGTAAGTTACTCTGGGCAGTTTCAAGGAAGATTTAATTTGAGATTGATGTTTTCTCCTCAGAGAGTCTATTCTTCCATTCTTCCAGGCAGCCTCACTGACATCACCCCCCAAAACCCCAACCACCCTGTTTACAGTGTATCTCCTAGGCAAAACCTGTTTAGGAGCACAAAGGCACGCGGAGGGCACAGAGACACAGCATACATCATGTGTGTAGTGTTACTCACTACACCTGTTAGGGCGCCCGCCCTGAGTAAGATCTATCTATATTCCTCAGTTCCTGGAACCAGAACATAGCTCTCCCTAGTTTTAACTCACTTAGAGCTAAAAACAAGAGGCTTTATGTAGAAAGTTATCCTACTGACTTTTCGGGTTTCTTCTTCCTCCTGCTGTTCCTTCTCTACAAATGAACATTTGTGTATCCACCTGAAGTTAATGTAACATTACGTGTCAACCATACTTCAATTAAAAAAATCGTGTGTAAGTTTTTGTGTGGGCATACAGGCTTTTATTTTCTTTGGATATTCTCCCAAAGCTTGTTGGGTCATATCGTAGATATATGTTTAATGTTAAAAGAGATTGCCAAACTGTTTTCTAAAGTTCTGTAAAAGTTTGCATTCCCAGCGCCAGCCTATGAGAGTTCTAGTTCCTTCACATACTTGGCAACACTTGATTTAGTCAGTTGTTTTATCTTTAGACATTCTAGTGGGTATGTAGCTCTGTCCCATGGTTTTACCAAATAGCTTTCATTGGTGATACGTAATATAGTCTGGCAGAACTCTCCATTTCCTTGTTTTAAGAAATGTTATTATGGTCAAGAATATTTTGTTTACCAAAATGTCTGAATGGGAAGTCATTAGAGAGGAAGAGAAACTGGCTCAGTCAGTTAAGCATCTGCCTTTGGCTCAGGTCTTGATCCCAGGGTCCCGGGGTCAAGTCCTGCATGCGGCTCCTTGCTCAGCGGGGACACTGTTCTCCCTCTGCCTGCTGCTCCCCCTACTTGTGCTCTCTCTCTCTGACAAATAAATAAGAAAAATCTTAAAAAAAAAAAAAAAGTAAAGAAACCATGAGAGATTCTTAACTATAGGGAAAAAACTGAGGGTTGCTGGAAGGAAGGGCGGGAGCAGACAGGGTAATTGAGTGACGAGCATTAAGAAGGCCACTTGATGGAATGAGTACTGGATATATGCAACTGACAAATTACTGAACACTACTTCTGAAACTGATGATGTACTACATGTTGGCTAATTGAATTTAAGTTTAAAAAAGTGAACATTGAAATAAAAACTTTGAAAATCTTTTCCAAAATTTTATGTAGAATTATTTTACAAGTTAGCATAAATATATTCATGTTTATTAGTTCATTTACTTAAACAAACATCTATTAAATATCTATTATATGCTAAGCTCTGTGTTAATAATGTACTGGCCATGCAAAGATGGATTAGATGTTTTTCTTGTTCTGGGGATGAGGAGAGTGGGCATGTTAGACAAAATATTAAAGTCAGATCATAGTATATGGTTCGATATTTTGGTTCTGATGTTAAGTGATAATAAGGAAGGGAAAAAAAACACGGAAGGAGTCCAATATTTAAGAGAGATAAATAAAAAGATACATAGAGACTATAGGTCAAGGAAAGCAAATGAAAAGTTGAAATTAGACATTGAAGGGAACTGAAAGAGAGAAATTTGAAGATTTTAAGTGAAGAAAAATTCAAGTAGAGCACAAATCTTGAGGAGAGGTCTGCTATTGAGATTTTCTTTGTACCCCTTTTTTTCTAAAGTCGTTTAAAAAAATGCAAATTGCATTTAGTAATTTAGTAAATTATTTAGTAATTTATAAGCAAACCATACTGTTTCCTTTCTTTTTCAATATTTATTCCTATTATTTCTGTTCATACCTTCATGTATGATCTAAACTTCAAAGACACTAGCTTAGCCCTTGTGCTAGTAGTGATCACCCCGATTTTGTCCTAATTTTAAAGAGGATGACCAGGTTTTTGGATTGACTTTAATATTAATCCTCAGTTTTGAAGAATTTTGTTTTATTTTATTAAGACAAAAACTATTTCTTCTTGTTCCCAAATATTTAACTAGAAGTACAAGTTGAACTTTTATTGAAAAATTTTCTGCCACTAACTGAAATACAGATGCATACAATATGCATAACATACAATATTTATATATATAAATATTTTAACCTATGATAATGATGCTCCTCTTTGGTCCACCCTATTTTCACACAGCTGCAGACAGGTAAGACTTTCAAGGACCATAATTTGGCCCTGTCCTGGTAGCAGCATTTGAGTGAATTTGGACCATGCTGTGTGTTAGAAATTGGTGTTATTCTCCCAAGCCTAGAATCCAGTGTGTCTTTAGTGAGCTTTCATTATGGATGTCAGCTCTCTGGCCCCTCTGCTTCTTTTTCGGACTCTCGTGTGACTTACCCATCTCCTTCGGCTTATCATGAGATATCCTTCCGTCTGGTGGGAAGTTCTTCCTTCCTCAACCACCAATACCTCTCAGAAATAAGAGTGTGATGCTTCCTGAAATCTCTGTCCCAATGTATTTGAAAAGCTACCAAGTAAATGATATTCAATCAGAATCCAATCCTTGTCTCAGAGTTTCCAACTGAGGAACACAAAGACTCGAGGCTATGGATTAGCTTTCCTCCATCGCATAATGATATGTTTTACAAGGACGTAGCCCCTGCCTGGAGTCGTATATATGTGGCCCAAGTCTGAAGACACTTTGTCTTTTATATTGACTATTTTTGTTATTTTTACTCTTCATTAACTATCCATCCCCTTCCCCCACAAGAGAGTCAAACCTACAAAGCTGGATCCTCTCTGTTGAATATGGCTACAACATGAACAGACTACTTTTTAATTCCACATCTCAGTGACTAGACTGTAGTCATTTGGATATGAGATAGAGTTGAACTTTGCTGCAGTTCTTCATATATTGGTTTTTTAATTTTTTATAAACACATAATATATTTTTTATCCCCAGGGCATATATTGGTTTTTTAACATTGGATAACCTCTAAGGAAGGTAAACATTCTAAACATTATATTTTAAATTATATCTTACTTTCTATCTGATGCTAGATTTAGATATTACTTTCTATAAACTTTGCCAGAAATACGTACAATTGACCCTTCAACAATGTGAGGTTAGGGGGATCAAGCCCCCTGCAGTTGAAAACCTACTTAGAACTTTTAGCTCCCCCCAAATTTAGCTACTAATAGCTTACTATTGACCAGAAGCCTTACCAATAGTGTAAACAGTTGATTAACCCATATTTTGAATGATATATGTGTTGTATGCTGTATTTTTATAATACAGTAAACTAGGAGAAAAGAAAATGTTATTAAAATATCATAAGGAAGATGGGGCCCTGGCTGGCTCAGTCTGTTGAATGTCCAATCTTTGGTTTTAGCTTAGGTTGTGATCTCAGGGTCATGAGACTGGCCCCTGTGTTGGGTATTCTCTCTCTTTCTCCTTCCCACCCCAGCTTGTGCAATCTCTCGCTGTCTCTCTTTCTAAAATAAATAAACTTTCAAAAAATCATAAGGAAGAGAAAACACATTTACAATACTATATTTATAAAAAAAATTGCCTGTAAGTGGAAAAAATTTCAGTTCAAACCCATATTGCTCAAAGGTCAATCTTAAATACATGAACCGCATCTCTCTTTTTTTCTTTCTCACTCCCTTGCTCCCTTCTTTCCTACTTCAGGTGTGAGTTTAAAACATTCTTTAGATAGCTTACTCAACTTATTTTTACATTTTCTTATAAAAAGCATTTAAGTTTAGGGCTCTAATTTTAAGCACTGTTTTGATTAGATCTCATGGGAACAATATGAAATGTTTTGATTTTCACTGTTTTTTAAACAATGTTATTATGTATTCAATTTTCTTTTTCTTTTTTTTTTTTTTAAGATTTTATTTATTCATTTGACAGAAAGAAATCACAAGTAGGCAGAGAGGCAGGCAGAAAGAGAGGACGGGAAGCAGGCTCCCTGCTGATCAGAGAGCTGGACACAGGGCTCAAGCCCAGGACCCTAGATCATGACCTGAGCAGAAGGCAGAGGCTTTTAACCCACTGAGCCACCCAAGCGCCCCTGTATTCAATTTTCTCTTGACCAAGTTGTTATTTAGAAAAGTCTTTCTAAAATTTTAAGTATATAGTATTTGATATTTATTTAAATTCATATATTTAATTTAAAAAGTCTATAAATTATACTTTAAAAATAACATAATTATATCAAAAACTGTGCATAAAGATAAAAAAAGCAAATCCATCATCCTAAAACAATTATTTAGGTCCATTTGCTAAACTTCTATTCTTTTCCCCCAAATGCATACTTTTTTTTTTTTGGAATTATTCAAATAAGTGTTTTAAAAATTATATTGTCTTAATTTATTTCTACCAGTTGCTCCAAAAACATGGCAGTTTGTTATTTACCATTATGCTGTAAGCATTTCCCATATTGCTGCATAAGTGTTCATAATTATTAAATGTATTAAAATGCAAGATATTCTATTGACTGAATATGCTATAATTTGATCATTTCTTTATCATTGGGCATTTATTTGTATTTGGGGGCTAGAATAAATAATGCTGAATTAAATTTATAACTTCTTTTGTGTTTTGGGTTGTTTCCCTAAGACAGATTTAGATAAAAGGGGTTCTGGCACAGAAAGTATAAATTTTTTATGGCTCCTAATAAAATGCCAAATTGCTTTCCTAAAGCTTTGGAGCATTTAAAAATGCAATCAGATATGTGAGAGAGTAGCCATTTCTTTATTCCCTTGCCAGCATGAGATATTATCATTTAAAACTATTTTTCCCTAATTTAAGAGATTTAAAAGGGAAATGTGTTTTCATTGCATTTCCTTTTATTTTTCAGAAATGTGCTCATATGTTGGATTTCCTAATTTTTGAATGATCTGTTCATGTCATTTGGCCATTTTTCATGTTTATCTGGCATAACGTGTCTTTCTAGTTGACCTTAATATTTTTATTAAGAAAACATCAATGTACTTTGTTTATCATATGCTGTACTTAAATGGGAGACAACCCTTAGTGATCATAATGGTGAGAACAATATTTGGTACTCAACAGACTTCAGGAAATTCACTCTAAGTGCCTTACTCATATTCTAATTGTTTCTTTGTTTTCTTGTTTTTTATTGAAATATAATTAACTCACAGTGTTATATTAGTTTCGGGTACACAAGGTAAGGACTAAACACATGGACACAATACCCAGTGCTAATCAAGATAAATGTATTCTTAATCCCCTTTATTTCTTTCACCCCTCTCCCCAGCCACCTCAGCTCTGGCAACCATCAGTTTGTTCTATGTATTTAAGAGTCTGATTTTTTGTTTGTCTTTTTTCTTTGTTCTTTTGTTTTCTTCCTAGAGTTCCACAAATGAGTGAAGTCATACAGTGTTTGTCTTTCTCTGACTTATTTGAGTTAGTATTATACTCTCTAGATCTATCTATGTTGTAGCAGTTGGTAAGACCTCATTCTTTTTTATGGCTGAGTAATGGTCCTGGGTGTGTGTGAGTGTGTATGTGTGTGTGTATGACCTTTTTTATCTAATAATCTATTGGGTAGTTTTATCCAATAATCACATATCTTGGCTATTATATGGCTATTATAAATAATGCAGCAATGTACATAGGGCTGCTTATACTTTCTTCAATTAGTGTTTTCATTTTCTGGTATGGGGGGTAAATATCTGGTAGTGGAACTACTGCATCATATGGTAGTTCTATTTTTAATTTTTTAAAGGATTTTATTTATTTATTTGACAGAGAGATCACAAGTAGGCAGAGAGGCAGACAGAGAGAGAGTGGGGGGGTGGGGGTGGGGGTGGGAAACGGGGCTTGATCCCACGACCCTGAGATCATGATCTAAGCCAAAGGCAGTGACTTAACCCACTGAGCCACCCAGGTGCCCCTATTTTTAATTTTTTGAGGGACCTTCATACTGTTTTCCACAGTGACTATACCCATTTGCATTTCTACCACCAGTGCATGAGGGTCTCATTTTCTCTACATCCTAGCAAACACCTGTTTCTTGCCTTTTCTATTCTAGCCATTCTGACAGGTGTAAAAATGATATTTCATTGCGGTTTGATTTGCGTTTCCCTAATGTTTAGCAATGTTGAGCAACTTTATATGTGTCCGTTGGGCATTTATGTATCTATTTGGAAAAATGTCTATTCAGGTCCTCTACTCATTTTTATTCAGATTATTTGGGTTTTTTTTTGGTGTTTAGTTGTGTATGTTCTTATATATTTTGGATATTAATGCCTTAATGGATACATCATGTGCAAATATCTTCCCCTGTTCTGCAGACTGCCTCTTCATTTTTTTGGTAGCTTCATTCACTATGTGAAAGCTTTTTATTTTGATGTAATCCCAATAGCTTAATTTTGCCTTTTTTTTTTTTTTTTGCTTGAGGAGATATATCTAGAAAAAAGAAGTTTCTACAGTCAATGTCAAAAAAAATTTACTGTCTAGGTTTTTCTCTAGGACTTTTATGGTTTTCAGTCTCACATTTGTCTTTAATGCATTTTAGTTTATTTTTGTGGATAGTATAAAACAGTGGCCCAGATTCATTCTTTTGCATGCAGCTGTCCAGTTTTTTCCAACATTTTTTTGGAGATGCTGTCTTTTACTCATGGTATATTCTTGCCACTTTTAATGTAGATTCATTGACCATAAAAATGTGGATTTACTTCTAAGTTCTCTATTCTGGCCCATTATCTATGTATCTATTTTTTCACTAGCACCATATTGTTTTGATTAGTATAGCTTTGAAATCTGGGACTGTGATACCTCCAGATTTGCTGTTCTTTATTAAGTTTGCTTTGGGCATTCGAGGTCTTTTGTGGCTCCATATAAATTTTAGGATTATTCCTTCTGTGTTCTGTGTTCTAATTCATTTAGTATTATTCATTCTAATACTGGTGGCATTTCAAAGAGATTGCATTAAATCTAGATTTAATGGACAGTATGGACACTTTAACAATATTGGCTTTTCTAATCCATGAGCATGGAATATCTTTCCATTTGTTTGTGCCATCTTCCATTTCTCTTATCAATGTTTTAAATTTTCAGAGTACAGGTCTTTTGTCTCCTTGGTTAAGTTTATTTCTAAGTATTTTCTTCTTTCTCACAAAATTATAAATGAGATTCTTTTCTTAATTTCCTTTTCCACTAGTTTATTATTAGTGAATAGAGATGAAATGGATTTCTGTATATTAATTTTGTTTGTTTAAAGATTTTATTTGTTTGACAGAGAGAGACATACACACACAATTAGGCAGAGCAGTAGGCAAAGGGAGATGGAGAAGCAGACTCCCCACTGAGCAGAGAAAGCCTGAGTGGGGCTCAAACCCAGGATGCTGGGATCATGACCTGAGCAGAAGGCAGATGCTTAACTGACTGAGCCACCCAGGCACCCCTGTATATTAATTTTGTATCCTGTGATTTAACTGAATTCACTTATCAGTTGTAGTAGCTTTTTGGTGGAATCTTTAAGGTTTTCTGTATACTATATCTAGAAATTATGTCAGATTTCTTCTTCCTGACTAATTTGGATGGCTTTTCTCTTTCTAGGACTTTTTTTTTTCCCCTCTGTGACTAGGACTTCTAGTATTATATTGAATAAAAGTGGTGACAGTGGACATCCTTGTATTATTCCCAATCTTAGAGGAGAAGCTTCTAAGTTTTTCACCATGAATATGCTTTTAGTTGTGGGTTTTTCATATATGACCTTTATTATGTTGATGTATGTTCTCTCTACACCTACTTTGTTGACAGTTTTTATCATGAATGGATGTGGTACTTTTTCAAATGCTGTTTCTGTGTCTATTGAGATAATCATATGGTTTTTATTCTTTCTCTCATCACTTAATTTGTGAATATTGAGCCACCCTTGCATCTCTGGAATAAATGCTATTTGGTTGTGGTGAATTTTTTTTAATGTATTGCTGGATTTGGTTTGCTAGTATTTTCTGGAGGATATTTGCATCTATGTTCATCACTGGCCCATAGTTTTCTTTTTTTGTAGTGTTTTTACCTGGTTTTGGTATCAGAATAATGCTGACTAAATAATATACTATTAAAAAGTGAATAGGTCACCCAAGAAATTGAAGATGAAATTTCAAAAAAAAATGCATGGAGACAAATGAAAAGGAAAACACAATGGCCCAAAATCTTGGGGATGCAGGAAAAGCTGTTCTAAGTGGGAAAATTATAGCAATACAGGACCTACCTCAAGAAATAAGAAAAATCTCAAATAAACAACCTAACCTTACACCTAAAGGATCTAGAAAAAGAAGAAAAAGCATGGAAGGATTTCAGTCCAAATCAGAATAGAAGGAAGGGAATAATAATGATTAGAACAGAAATAAATAAAATGGAAAAGTAAAAAAAAAAAAAAAAAAAAAAGAACATATCAATGTAGCCATGAACTGGTTCTTTGAAATGATCAATAAAATTGATCAACTTTTAGTCAGGATCAATCAGAAAAAAAAAAAAAGAGATGACTCAAATAAATAAAATCAGAAGTGAAGGAGGAGAAATAATAGCTGAAACAACATAAATTCAAAGTATTATAAAAGAATATTATAAAAATTATATGCCAAGAAATTGGACAATGTAGAAGAAATGGATACATTCCCAGAATCATATAAACTTCTAAAACTAAGTTAGAAAGAAATAGAACATTTTAACAGACCAATTACTGGCAATGAATTGTACCAGTAACCAAAAAATTCCCACCATACAAAAGTTCAGGACCAGATGGCTTCCCAGGTGAATTCTACTAAGCAATTAAAGAAGAGTTAATACCTATTCTTCTCAAACTATTCCAAAAAGTAGAGGAGGAAGGAAAGCTTCCAAAATCATACTGATTAAATATATTCATAACTATATTTAAGTCACAAAATATGTGTAAATATTATAAAGTTAAATTCCAAAAGAGTCAGAAAAACATAAAGTCTCATAAATAGCCACCATCCAACTGTCACCTGTCATTGTCAACATTCATGAATTAATCCGTGGTTTTCATGTGATCATCAGTTGTTTTGCTGGATTGATTGCAAGAAAATCACATCTATTTGAAAATATATAAATTAAAAAAAAATTCACAGACAGAAATGAGAAAATGACCCACTGTTGATTTTAAGGAATCTCTACCCAGACTTCTTCCTCCTGCATAGGTAGTCTGGGTACAGAAGGGGTCCGTGGGAGGAGTGAGGACAGCTGGAACCAGGGGTGGTTTATCAAAGATAGTTGGTGAGTCCTGCATGGTCTTTTGACCATGACAACTAGCAGAATGTGAACAATGGTCTAAGACAATTCTCAGTGAGTCCAGATGGGACCGTTAACATATTCAGCCCAGTAGGCCTCATCATTGTGCCTGGAGTGGAGTCCATTGCAACCATCAAGGTGTCTAGGTGGTCCATCCTAAACTGAACAGAATTGCTACCCCTCTGCACTCTTGTATTTCTCTTTGTGTCCAAGATAAGGTCCTGCTCTTTTGACAGAAGTAAAATCTAAGAGTGGGTATGGTTGTGGAGGTGTTATGAGTGGAGGTGTTCTCTTCTTTTGGAATTTTGTCTCCTACCACCCTAAAAGTTTCACCTTCTCCCCTGCCTCCCTGTCACCCCAACAGCACCCATCCCCTGTGGTTGTTCAGCTACTCAGAGAAAAACAAAAATGAAAACAAAGCAAGTACGGGAGACAGAATCTGCCCTCAGCTCTTTGCTCCACATTCAGTTTGTCCTGTGGATTACTGAAGGTAGTAAAGCCAGGGATTTCCACCTGGAGTGTAACCCAACCTGCAAGAGATGTCTTGCAGTTTTGTGAATGAATTAGGTTCACAAAGTGCTTAGAACAGAGCCTGGCACAAAGTTAGTTCTTTTTATTTTATTTTATTTTTTTAACAAAGTCAACTCTTAATAAATGAAAGCTATTATCTTCCATATATTGATGAGCTCTATTTCTTAGGTTCTCCATGGATAAAGTTGTCACATGATTACCAAAGGTTCCTTGTTAGAAATTATAATATTGGAATACAAAACACATCCTGTGTATTTAATGTTAAACAGTGTGTTTAATGTGTACAATTTTAAAAAGTTTTCCTATGAATTTTTTGGAATCTTTTTGAATTCTTTTTACTTTGTTTTAGTAAAAGAAGAGGAAAATGCAAAACTTTTCCCCCCAATGGTTGTGAATACTATAATCAAGAATTAGAATTCTATTAAAATGGAAGGCTATGGATGTTTTAATTTAAATCCTGTAGAATATCTAGCATATAATCAGTGCTTCATAAACAATAATATCTAAAACTTATATAGCACTTGTTCCAAGTACAGTTCTAAGTGCTTTACCTATATTAACTCAACAGCCTTTTAATCTACTTCTATAAAGTTGGCAGCAATATTTTCTTCATTTTATAGGTGAGGAACTCAGACACAGAAACTTGCCCAATATAATTAAGCTGTTATAGCACATGTGGAATTCAAAGCAAAATTTAATATATATATAAATACACATGCATATATAAATATATATATTTATATGTATATATAAATGTGTATATATATTGATATGTACTTATATTTATTAGGGAGATACAAATCAAGATACATATATGTAAGTATATGTAAATTAACCATATATATTTATAGGTACATATAAAATATGTGTGTAAATATATTATGTATGAATAAAAATAGGTATTTATATGTATAAACACATGTCTATATATATACTTACAGCCTATAGTGTTAATCACTACATTCTACTGTCTCTAAAAACATCTAGTGAAACATGGGTGAACTTCAAAAATGACTTTTATCACTAATTCATACTGATGGGCAATGGCATAGTCTTATAGTAATGGAAGATGTAAGTAATTAGTTTAAAAAAGATTAGGCATGAAATCGCATCTATAATAGAGTATATGTAGCTTATATGTGTGTATGGGTGCTTGGTTATATAGGTTATAAAACATGTATAATTAAGGATATAAAAAATTAAGAATGGGTTGGATTATGAATGTTTTCCTTTTATATGTGTTCTAATGATATATACACATGTGCATACATACTTTAACATTGTAGATGCAGTCTAATAAGAAGATACACCTTCACCTAAACAGAAAACAAGTGATAACCCTGGGTAATCCTTTTTTTTTTAATTTAAGATTGGAGACTATGGACATATATATTACATAACCATGTTTAAATCTTTTTTTTTTTTTTTTTTTTTAGATTTTATTTTATTTATTTGACAGAGAGAGATCACAAGTAGACGGAGAGAGAGGCAGACAGAGAGAGAGAGAGAGGGAAGCAGGCTCCCTGCTGAGCAGAGAGCCCGATGCGGGACTCGATCCCAGGACCCCGAGATCATGACCTGAGCCGAAGGCAGCGGCTCAACCCACTGAGCCACCCAGGCGCCCACCATGTTTAAATCTTTCTGGTTTCTTCATACTTTACTACTAGAATGATGAGCATGATGATATTTTAATCATCCAAATAAAGAAAATTTTGAAAGTGAAAGAGGCCACTAAAAATAATTATTTGAAATGATTACCTATTACATGAAAATTGGTTCTATTATACTGTGGAATCTACATAATGGTTGTCTCCAAAACAGTCATTTTTGTGTGAAATAAAAACAAAAATTCTTTAAGGATAACTTCTTTATCATGATAATTAGAACATTAAATTTTAACACAAACAGGATACTCGTATTGATATATTATCATACTATTTAATCAGTTGCCTAGCCAGAACTATTTCTAATGCTGTCACTGCTTATTTTCTGGATTTCTTTCCAACATGACTTAATTGTTTTTGATTTTTTATAACAATCATGTTCAGTATTTTTTAATTTGCATTCTACATTAACTCGAGAGTTTTTTCTTTTTTTATTTCTTTAAAAAATTTGAGTTGTAATTGACATATACTGGTTTCAGGTGGAGAACATGATTCAATTTTTGTAATGAGATTTTAAATTAAATCTTTTTTTAAAAATCAAAATACATTTTCTAAAGATTTATTTATTTATTTGAAAGAGAGAGAGAGAGAGAGAGAGGATGTGTGTGTACAGCGAGGGTAAGGGCAGAGGGAGAGAAAGAGAGAGAGAGAATCTCCAGCAGACTTCTTCAGAAGATGACTTCTGGAGACTGGTGCCTGATGCAGGGCTCAATCCCACAACCCTGAGATCATGACCCAAGCTGAAATCAAGAATCAGGTGCTTAACTGACTGGGCCACCAATATGGCCTTAAACCAAAATATTTCTTTAAATGGATATTTTATTTATTTATCTGTCAGAGAGAGAGAGAGAGAGAGAGAGAGAGAACAGAGGCAGGGGCCTCAGCAGAGGGAGAGGGAGAAGCAGGCTCTCCACCGAGCAGGGAGCCTGATGCGCAGCTTGACCCCAGGACCCCGTGATCTTGACCCAAGCCGAAGGCAGTTGCTCAACTGACAGAGCCAAACAGGCATCCTGAAACCAAAATATTTTTAACTAAGAAAAAACTCTCTCTATAGATGTTGAGATACTGTAGAGTAGAACAACTTCTGCTATAGAGGAAGCTAAATCTAGGGTTAGAAAAAATACTGAAATATGTAAACATTTTAGGCCAATATTTTATAAGCAAAGTCTTTGTAACTTGATGGAACTTTGTTTGACATGTTGAAAATATTTTATGAAACAAATCTCATTACTTAAACTTTCTCTTGATTCTTCAGAATGTTTTATCAAATTTAGGTTTTAAAAAATCACACATCCCAATTTCATTTCACTCTTTTGGCAGGGAAAAATCTATGTAATTAAAAATAGGAGAGCGGTGGGGTACCTGGGTGGCTCAGTTGGTTCCCTGCTCAGTGAGGAGTTTGCTTCTCCTTCTTCCCATGTTCTCTATCTCTCTCTCACTTGCTTACTCTTTCTTAAGTAAATAAATAAAATATTTTTAAAAATGGGAGAGGGTGCCTAAGTGGCACAGTTAGGCATCTGACTCTTGTTTCCTCTCTGGTCATGATTTTGGAGTCATGAGATCGAGCTCCATGCTGAGCTCCACACTTGGAGTGGAAGATGAAAAAAATTAACAATCTAAGTCTTGCAATAGAACTTTCTGCAATAATGAAAATGTTCTAGATCTGTACTGTTCAAATGGTAGCCATAAGCCATAAGTCATAGTGGCTATTGAACCTTTCAAATGTGCCTGGTGTGACTAAGACATCAAATTTTTAATTGTATTTAATCAGAATTAATATTAATTTTAATCTAAATAACCATGCAAGCTAATGGCTACTTTATTGGACAACACAGATCTAAACAATTTTGGTATCAACGAGAAGTCATGATTCACAGGGATGATATTAGAACGTGCTTCCTGCAATTGATTTGTATTACAACACTGTGCTTAGGTAAAGTCTTTTGTTTGTTTGTTTGTTTCCTTCAAGTTTTTATTTAAATTCAAGTTAGTTAACATACAATGTAATATTAGTTTCAGGCGGAGAATTTAGTGATTCATCACTTAGACATAACACCCAATGCTCATCATAAGTGCTCTCCTTAACACCCATCACCCATTTAACCCACCCCAACCCACCTCCCCTCTAGCAACCCTTAGTTTACAAAGTCTGAAATACTAATTGTTGAAGTAGTTTCTGATATTCTGGTTTTCCCAACACACGTCAGCCTTCGGTTTTGCAATGGTATTACTACAAGACTAATAACATATGGAAAATGCAGATAAATATTTTGGTAAGTACCATTGGACTTTCTTGAGAAATGGCAATTCATTTGTCATTTAAGAAATCTTTATTTATTTATTTTTCCTTGCCAGATGGGTTTACTGCTGAGTCAAAAAGTGTTATCAAACAATAAAATAAATGAGTAGTTTTGTATATAGAGTTTTATATATTCAACAACTGACAAAAAACTGTGGTGATAGAATTAAGTCTATTCTACCTACATTTTATGACCAAACTGCACTGCTTATATTTCCTGTATATAAGCTGCACACATTTAACCTGTATTTTTCCATATTCTCACTGACCACACTGATTTGCAATCTGGTAGCTCTTACATTTACATGTTGGGGAACAGGCAGTCTTACAATCTGTATACACCAAGTGGACGGCAGGGGCAGCAGTGCAGCAATGTGGACCACATTGATTGACATTAAGACTAGAAAGAGTTGGCAGTCCACAGCTGCTGCTGTTGGAGAATATTCCATCTTTAAAAAAAATTCAGCTTCACAGAGGCATAATTAACAAATAAAATTATATATATTTGAAGTCTACATCATGATGATTTGTTATTATATACATTGTGAAAGAATTCTCCCCTCTACTGAATTAACACATTCATCACTTTGTTTTTATTTTTTTATGAGTTTTGATGAGAACATTTAAGTTCTACTGTTTTAGACAATTTCAGTGTTATTAATACAATACAGTGTTATAGTACAGTATTATTAACTATAGTCACCATGCTTCATACTTGACCCTATTTATTAGATTCATTAGATCATATTCATCCTATAACTAAAACTTTGTACCATTTTACCAACTTTTTCCCATTTCTTCCATCTTGCAGCCCCTGGTAATTACTTTTCTACTCTATTTATATGAGTTTGATTTTTTTTTTTGTAGATTCCACATATAAGTGATATGCAGTATATGTCTTTCTTCATCTGGCTTACTTCACTTGGTTTAATGCCTACCAGTCCATCCATGCTGCAATTAGCAGAATTTCCTTCTTTCTCATGGTTGAATGATATTCCATTTTGTATGTATACCATGTCTTCTTGATGCATTGATCTGTTGATAGACACTAGGGTTGTTTCCATATCATGTCTACTATTGTAAATAATTCTGCAATGAACATAGGGTGCATATATCTTTTCAAGGTGCTGTTTTCATTTCCTTTGGCTATATACCCAGAATTAGGATTACTGGGGACATTCCATTTTATAAGAGAATCTACAGACTGTTCTTGAGAGGGAGGAATTAGTCATGGTGCACCTTCAAAGACTGGGATAAAGGTGGTTTCCTGTCTTTTAAATTTAATGATCCATTTAAGGAGGAGCTCTGTTCACCACACATATACCTCACACAGTCTAAATGTGGCCATGGCAGAAGTTAGAAGTACAAAGAGAAAATCCATCAAAAACACTCTGGCTTATTTTACTGTAACTATTGGTAATGACTCATCATTAAAAAAATAAAAATTCCTAGGACAAATCATGTGGGTCATTATATAATAGTGACATACCAGGGCTTTCTGGGGCAAAGAGCACACACAGTTACCCTATTTATGACCATGTATAAATATAGCAGATTCTATATCTGGGCATTCCTACCAATGTGCATGACTTTCAGCTGACTAAGGTCATTCTCTACTCATTCCTTTTCCTGAATTGATTTCTGTAGTTATTGTATATCTTTAATTTCCACCTTTTAAAAACCCTGGTTTTCATTATTTCTTTGAACAGGTCTGTAAGAGCCTTGTCAGCCTCAAGGCTGACCTGTTATTCAAACCTCATAGTAACAAACAGACAGCCTGGTTTCCCAGCCAACAAAGATGCATACATTGAATGTTTTTGAATATTAAAATTGCTGAGCACCTCCTGGGGCTCACAGGCATACATACAGAAGACATCTCCAGGTTCTTAAACACATTCCTGAAGGTCCAAATTCCTTCATTAGCACACTGCAGAACTTTCAGAATTTCATATGAAGATGACTTTTTATTTTTATTTATTGTATTTAGAAAATGAACTTTGCAGAAAAAAAAACATTTTGAGGAAAAATGTTGAAAATAGAACTGCCCTATGACCCAGCAATTGCACTATTGGGTATTTACCCTAAAGATACAAACGTAGTGATCCAAAGGGGCACGTGCACCCGAATGTTTATAGCAGCAATGTCCACAATAGCCAAACTATGGAAAGAACCTAGATGTCCATCCACAGATGAATGGATCAAGAAGATGTGGTATATATACACAATGGAATACTATGCAGCCATCAAAAGAAATGAAATCTTGCCATTTGCGACAACATGGATGGAACTAGAGCGTATCATGCTTAGCGAAATAAGTCAAGCAGAGAAAGACAACTATCATATGATCTCCCTGATATGAGGAAGTGGTGATGCAACATGGGGGCTTAAGTGGGTAGGAGAAGAATCAATGAAACAAGATGGGATTGGGAGGGAGACAAACCATAAGTGACTCTTAATCTCACAAAACAAACTGAGGGTTGCTGGGGGGAGGGGGTTTGGGAGAAGGGGGTGGGATTATGGACATTGGGGAGGGTATGTGCTTTGGTGAGTGCTGTGAAGTGTGTAAACCTGGTGATTCACAGACCTGTACCCCTGGGGATAAAAATATGTTTATAAAAAATAAAAAATTTAATTAAAAAAAAAAAAAACCATGAAGATGTAAAAAAAAAAAAAACAAAAAAACAAAAAACGAAGAGCTTCATCTGAGCCAAATAATCAAGATATTTTCTTTAACAACATCATCCATATGGTGCTTAAATCCATTAAATTTTCTTAAGTCTCAGAAATAGTGAGTGGACTGCATTTACACATTCATCATCCGAGGATGTAGTGCCAGAGAATCACAACTGTCTTGTACATTTCTTCTACATATCAACAGGGCTAATTTCTTGATGCTAAAAGAAAAAGTCTGGTATTTGAGGAAATGCCTCCATGGGAGACACCGATACATTCTTCTTTCTTCCATTTCAAATCTTTAATACTGCATAAGCCTACTGCTGCTTAAATGGTAGAGACAAAAGGTAGTGATAACCAGCTCATGTGGAAGAGATTGACTTAATTGTCATATGTTGGGTTACCTGCCTGGATACTGTAACTGGCAGGATGGAGCTCCTCTCTCTCCACATTGCAGGGACTGCAGAGAAAAGGATGGTTATCCCAGAATTTAATAGGATCCTTATAAGGGACAGTTTCAGAGCCTATACTGCAAGCTTCCTTTATTTGTTGCTTATGCTTTGGAATAAACAGTTTGTTTTTCATTGAAAATTGGTTAATTTTGGGTGTCCAGAACTTTTCCAGGACTGGAGTTTTGTTGTATTCCCCACTTTATTTACCTAAAATAGCTTTCATCTTCTTCTTTCCTTTCTCCCTTCCTCCCTTTTCCCCTCCTTTTTCCCCTATCTATTTTCCTTACTTCTTTCTTTTCTCTCTCTCTGTCTCTTGCTCCTTCTCTGTCTTCCGCTATTACCCATGATATTCCTGCTCCTTTCAGGCATAAGAATTAATGAATCATTAATGTGATCTCAGATTCACAGTTATGGGGAGAGCCAGGGCAGGGAGGTAAGAAATGGCATTCACCTAACAGAACCACAAGATTTGGTAAATATTTTTTACTATTATCCATGCCCTCAATTAATTTAGAATACCATAGCTGTACTGCTTCTAAAATATGAATATGAAGGCTAATAATAGCACATTTTTTCCCTTCTTTTTCCTCTGAGTATCATGAGAATCCTATTAGACGCTTGTTTGAGGATGAGGGGGCAGAGGGAGAGGGAGAAATAGACTCTTAGCAGGTTCCATGCCCAACGTGGAGCCTGACCTCGGGCTTGATCTCATGACCTTGAAATCATGATTTGAACTAAAACCGAGAGTCTGATGCGTAACCAACTGAGACCCTCAGGTATCCCTAAAGATATGGAGTTCTAAGAGTCCTCAGGGCAACTGGATGAAAAATAAAATCTTACTATTTTTTTTGATAGTGGTGGTTTCACTCTTACTTTTAAGTGGTATCTATAATTATTGCTATAATTTATAGCTGTGCATTGCTCTATACTGAGCATTTCTCTTTCATGGAAGTTGCATATCCCTATCTCAAATAATAATTGAATAAAGAAAAGCATACAGTTGATTTTATAAAGATTAAAAAAATTTTTTTTTCTACTGCCCCCTTTTAAATTTCATTTACTTATCTTTAAGCTTTATGTGGGGCTTGAACTCATGACTCCCAGATTAAGAGTTGCATGCTCTATCAACTGACCCAGCCAGGCCCCCCTTCATGAAGATTTTTTTCAACATATTAAGTATATTTTCCAATTAAAAAAAACAAGTTTTAAGGATTGAATTATTAGGTGTATCAAATGTCACCTGGGGGAAATTAATAAAGAATATATCACAAGAAGAAATCTTGCTTGGGCAACACAGCCCTGATTTGAAGGCTCTATTTCCTACAGAACTCCTCATGGGACTGACCTAGGGAAGTCTGTGATAAGTAACCTCAGCTTCATTGAGGTTGCCATTTCTCTTATTTGCAAACCCTCGGAGAGATATCCTAGACTCCCAAGGACCCAGTGGGCTGTTCCAGAAGATGATGACTGTGCTAATGTATTATCCTGGTGTTCTTTTTCCACATTTTCACTTACATGTGAACTTTCCCATTGACTACAAATTCTTCTAGAGCAGGGACAACAACTTCGGATGATTTTATATCACTTTCTTTTGTTTTTTTAAAGATTTATTTATTTGTTTTAGAGAGAGAGAGAAAGAGAGAGTGCAAGCAAGTCAGGGGTGTCTCTCAAGAGAGAATCCTGAAGCAGAATCCCAGCTGAATGTGGAGCCAGATGTGGGGACTGATCCCAAGACCCTGAGATCATGACCTGAACCAGAGTCAAGAGTTAACTGCTTAACTGACTGTGGCACCTAGGCACCCCTTATATCACTTTTGATACATTCCAAAGAGAACACTGAAAACAATGTAAGGTATTCAATATTCAGGCAAAAATCCTTGTTTCACTTGTGCACTCCCTTTCTGATTTCTAGCTTTACTCTTCCAACCCCTCCTATCTCAGGAATTGTCAAAATTTATTATTTAAAAGTCTAAGTCAAAATTTTACCAGCTAAGCTATCAAAAAAATGCTGAATAACTAACTTTGTTAAGTTTAAAAATTTTTCAAAAAAATCATATAATACAACTGCTTTCCATTTAACGAGGTGTGTTAAATCACCCACATGATAGAGAGCTGTGAAGAGTTTGCAGTTGTGAGGAATTCTCTTTCAATTTGCTTAAAAGTGGCATCAGACTTATTTTGCTGCTTTAAAAAGTTGGCAATAAGTGATATTTGATTTAAAAAAAAACTTGTAAGCAATCTCATTTTCTTCAGAAAATAATAATTGTCTTGAAATTCAATTTAATGCTATAATTATGCTCAGAATGCTTTATTTGAAATTGTAGACACAATAAAAATAAAGATTTCACTTTCATACACTCATTATTTCTTATTTTAAAAAATAAAAGAAAGGCTTGCCCTCCACCCTCCCCCCCAAATATAATGAAGCTATTACAGAAGAAATGGAGTAATCAATTTCTAATATATAACACCATGGCAATAAAATGAGCTATAATTTAAATAAAGTCATCTTCTGTTGGGTTGGCAAAATGCAGAGAAAGCATTTTACTAGCCTTCCATTTCTCTCACAGTCAGAAAGCTGAGGCTAATGAAAAGGCTGAGGTTAATAACAATCCCATTTCATTCTACCATTTATGCTCCCAACACATAAGGCTATGTTTTGATAAAGTCTTTTCACTCCTTGCAAACAAAGTTTCAAAGTAACTTTTAGAAATTAATCCATTTTCCCAGGAGAGAAAGTAGTATGATTTGCTTTGAGAAAGAAATCATCCAAGTTGACTTGATTTGATCTGTACCACTGAGTGGAGCATGTCCCTTAATTTTTGGAATCTCTGAATATCAGTTCCATAATCTGAAGATAAGTTTTGAGTGTCAAACAATAGTACGTGTGGCTAAAAATACAGTGCATCCCGAATGAGGCTGCCCTGGACCTCGTGTGTAATGAGTTTAGGGCCATGTTGTAGTTTTTGAGTAGGTAAGAGATTATCATCATTTTATAAACATTCTGTGACTTTTCCAGCGTATTTCCAGCATTGTAAAACTCCGCTTCACATAAGCTCTCAGTTGCCTGTTTCTCCCATGCTCTTGGAAAATTACCTTACCTTCTCTATAGACAATATATTATTCCGTTAGGAGGTGACTAAAGGACCCCCATCTTAATCTCAGCATATTTTTTTCCCTTTGGCATCTATTTGATGAGTCTTCTTTCTAAAAACAAACAAACAAAGAAACAAAACAAAAAAAAACCAAACCCTAAACCCAATCCAAACCAAAAACAAACCCTAACAATCAGAGTGGGGTAAGTGAGAAGAATAAATATTTGGGAGCCTGCTGAACTTGTATGACTTTGAGCCAAGAACTGAACCTTGTAAACTTCAGTTTTCTCATCCTTAAAATGAGCATAATGACACCTATGTCACCAGACTGTTCTGAGATGCCACATAACCACATGTACTGAACTGGGTAGCCTATAGCTGGGAAGGAATAGTAGCTTTTATGAAAATTAATTGTTCACTCTTCTTTTTTTGTTTTTGTTTTTTTTAAGTGCAAAGTTTCCCTTTTCTTCTTATTTCTTTCTTCTGCATCTTAAATCTCTCACCCCTGGTTTCTTCCTTCTGGCTTCTCATTATACATAGGCTTCCCTCCATCCTCCCAAACAACTCCCTCCCCATGTGATCCGACCTCTCAAAGCCATCAGCCTGTTTTGCTGTTCACTCCTCTAGCATGTCAGTAGCCATTGTCTCCATTTCTCCTCTCCCATTTTCTTCTAATTCCCTGCAATTTGTTTTCCTTCCACAGAACACCTCAGAAAACAGCACTTTCAAACATTTCAAACAACCTATTAAATGCCAAATTAGATGACCTTTTCTCCGTCTTCTGTCTCCTTAATATCTGCACAATTGACACTGGGAACACTTGCCTACTGGGAGTGATCATCTTTCATCAGGAATAAGTAACTCCCCTTGGAACCTGTGGTTATCCCAGACAGTGCGAAATGTATATATATTTCATTACAGTTGCAATTTCTGTCAAAAAAGGTTTTAGAGAGGAAGTGACTATGCATTTTAGAACGGAGTGTGTGCTGGATTGGTACTGTCATTTCTCATGTGATTTAACTCCTCCTGTTAATAAAAATAATAAGTCCATTTTCCTTGAGAAATTACAGAATAGAGCAGCATATAGATTTTTTCTAACTTTATCTCTTCTTCTGGTCTTACCATATGGTCTTAATTCATTAAGTAAAATACTTAGCTCGAGAAATCTGAAACCCTGACCGTCGCTTAGTAATAAATTTTCCTTTCTCCCTAGATTAGGCGGCTACATTACTTCACCTTGTCCTTTTCCTCTCCCAGTTAACCTACTGGAGCTTCAGCTGGTGCAACATAAGGAGGTATGAGAGCAGAGTGGGGGGAAAGTCACACTTGAAACTGCCAGTGAGCCGCACAGAAATCCTCTCCAGCTCCATCACCAATTAATCAGCCATTCTCTCACCTTCTAGAAGGCCTGCACTAGAGCCACTCAGCTACTAGCTCCTGAGCCGAAAGGAAAAGACAGCAGATTCTCTCTTGGCCCCCTGGGAACCGGCCCAAGCTCTCTAAGCCTCCTGCCAAGTAGGAGGCCGAACTGTCCTCCGAAGGGAACGAGTGGGGACACAACTCAGCCACAGCTCCCTCCCGAGAAGTCCTGCTGCTGGTGTTGTCCTGCCTCACAGCTCAGCCCTGGTCTCCTATCGGTGGCCTGGATGAGGAGTGCAATAGTGGTGGAAATGCTGCTTACAAACTGCCTTTGAAAATCTGCATCTGTTGGCAAGGGATCTCACTTTGGAACTTCAATATCATTGCATCTTGGCACCAAGCAAACTCTTCACATTTTAAAATCTGTGACATACATACATATACTGTGGCCATCCTGTTAGTACATTCTTACCGTTTTCTCTGAAAGGATATTGAGGCTCAGAGATGTTCAGGATCTTGCTCAGGTACACAACTAGAGTAAGCTGTGAAACTGGGATTTGACACTAAGTCTGTCTGAGGGCAGAGCCCATGTTTATATGCTACGTACGTGTCTCTTTCCTGGATTTATGTGGTATCTCCTGGCTCATCAGAAAATGCCCCATGTTCTGGGGCAGTAAAGCTTCAGGAAAAGATATAAACATTTCCCAGTTTCTGTTTAGATACTACTACATCTCCAGGATAGGACCATGGATGTTGATGATTTCATAGGAAATCTGTAAACACAGGTGGTTACAAACTTACTTCAACTTTATACACAAGGAAGAAGGGTGAACAGACGTGGCTTCTGCCCCCAACAGGTTGTGGACCTCTGGATTACCCATTCAATCATTTACTCAACTCTTCAATAGATTAACTGAGCAGTCTGCCACAGTAATAAACAAGAAAGAAAAGCCTCTCTCATTGAGCTTATTATTCTGCTAGGGGAAATGAATACATATAAGAGGATTTCAGGCTATAACAAGTCAGAGATCTGTAAATCAAGATAAGTGGGTATTATGTGATGTTAAAGAAAGGGCTCTAGGACAGTTAATTTGAGCTCATACCTGGAGAAGGAAGAAGGAGCCAACCATGTGAAAAGTCAAGGGAAGACTCTGTCAAGGCTGATTCTTGCAGTTGTTGGATGGTGAGTTCAGGGCCTGAGCTATGGATGGTCTTCAGTGGACCCTGTCTTTGAGGCACGTAGGTGGGTCACTGCCTTGGCTCCCATTCATCTTCCATTAAGCTTCCGTCCAAAGCATCTGAGGGGACAAAAGTGTCAACAGATGTCATTTATCTGTTCATCTCAATCCCGGCACATCACTCCAACCACTTTGCTAAAATGTGTAAATATAATGCCTACCCTTCTCCATTACTTCATTTTATAATCCCCACAAGAGTTTTCAAGGCTTGTGTGTTATCTCCTTGTTTCATAATGAAATTTGATGTTCAAAGGGCAGAAAGATAGATTTTCTCTGATTTGATTTGTGTTCCATTTGCTCACTGTTTCACAGGTAATACCTGAATGGACATTTTTTTTTTTTTTTTTTAACATATTGTGAAGGACAGAATTCGAAAATAGCCTCCAGGATTCCTGGACCCTGGTGTAAACACATCTTCTCATAACTCAATAAACATTCATCTAGGTTCTGCTGTGAAAGAAATTTGCAGGTGTAATTCAGGTTCCAAATCAACTGAGCTTAGGATAGGGAGGTGATTTCAGTGGGTCTGACAAAATCCCATGAATGTTTTAAGAGAGTTTTTTCTGGCTGGTCACAAAGAGAAAACCAGAGAAATGTACTCTGTCTTGCCTAGAAGAAAGCAAACATTCATGGCATAAACTGCCTATGGAACAGATCATGTGACAAGAACCTGATGGCTGCCTCTCCTGTTTAGGATCTGACCTGTGTCAGGAAAATGAAATGTCCACTCTATGGCTGGAAAGTAACAAATCCTGTCCCAAACCAGCGGACATGGAAAAGGACCCAAGCCCCAGGTGAATACCTCAAGATAACACCTTGATTTCAGCCAGGTGAGAGCTGAAGCAGAAAATCTAGCCCCAATGTGCCCAGGCTTCTGCCCATAACTGTGGGATACTGTACATTTGTATTGTTTTTTTTTTTTTTAAAGATTTTATTTATTTACTTGAGAGAGAGACAGTGAGAGAGAGCATGAACGAGGAGAAGGTCAGAGAGAGAAGCAGACTCCCCATGGAGCTGGGAACCCGATGCGGGACTCGATCCCGGGACTCCGGGATCATGACCTGAGCTGAAGGCAGTCGTCCAACCAACTGAGCCACCCAGGCGTCCCTGTACATTTGTATTGTTTTAAGCCACTATTTATGGTAATTAGTTACATAGCAATAGGAAACTAATAAACATATGCTATTAACAGATGATACAAAGGGAACTGTTGTGACTTTAGAGAGGGGTTTTTGCACAAATCTCTGGCCCAGGAATCAGTCAGATGGCCAAAGAGTTGTTGGAAGTTACAGACGGAATCAATGATGTGATCATGACCTGTGGACAGCACATGGAATCCTTTCAGACTTACGCTTTATGTTTTTATACTTCCTTTATTACCACAAATATCTAAATTCAAATAAGGTCACTTTATCTTAGATAACATTATTATTCCTAATGCTTATTCCCACAAAAAAAAAATACCCTTCTTATTAGGAATGCACTATTCTTAGAACACATTTATATGTTCTCAAGTTCATGGATCTTTTTAAACATGAAAAAAATTAACATTCACGGCCTTCACCAGAAGAACGTTTACATTCCCCAATATAAAAGATAATATGGGGGAGCATAAACAGGTTTCTTATAACCTGCAGAATTATTAAAAAAAGCAAGTAAAAATAATAAATAATTCTGAGTGAAGGAGAACCATGAAAAACTTACTAATTCCCCATATCTTATTAGCTATATATATATATATATATATATATATATATATATATATATATGCAGAATATAAAATGCAGTTTGGCAAAGATACAGTTTATTTGATCAGTGGATACCAGCCTCAGATGGAAAAACTACATATTTCACTGGACAGTCACTTAAATATACTTAGGGCATTATCGAAATGCTATGTGGAAAGTGTATCTTAGTTACCCCAATTTTCATTTATGAGGAACTACAAGGAGCTTACCAGTGTCTCCACGGAAGGTTGAAAATATACTGTTAGTGACAGGAAATAGGGCTGCTCTGGAGGTTTTCCTTGTGAGTTTCAGTGTCAGGCGAGTCTAAGGAGTATAACTACGAGTTGGTAAGCAGCTGTGAAGAGATGAAGCACATCATCTCTGTAATGTTCAGCTGCCCCATGTCCACACAAAGAAAAGGAAGCACATCTTTGGTAATCGTCTGGCTAAGCTGACCAAGAAAGTAAGCCAAACCAGCTAAGTCAAGCTCCAAATGAATTACTTCCAGGGCAAATTGTACAGCAAGTGCATCAAGCTTGATCAGAACAGATATACGTATTGTGAAATGCAGATTTAAAACCTCTATAATAGGGGCACCTGGGTGGCTCAGTGGATTAAGCCGCTGCCTTCGGCTCAGGTCATGATCTCGGTGTCCTGGGATCGAGCCCCGCATCAGGCTCTTTGCTCAGCGGGGAGCCTGCTTCTCTGACTCTCTGCCTACTTGTGATCTCTCTCTGTCAAATAAATAAATAAATAAATAAATAAATAAATAATAAAATAAATAAAATAAAAAAAAATAAAACCTTGATAATAAAGTATCTGAAGGGTATTTCTGAGATCATTCAGTACGCTATGTTGATGAATGTGGAAAACTTCGAGAACTTGATCATGCACTTATGATTTCCCAGTCCTTGAAGGTGATATCACATAGAAGACAAAATGCTAAATGGAAAGCCTTATTCATATTTAAACTTTACTTCTATATATTCCAACTGGTTCATTTTCTCTGACAGTGCACTTACACATTTTAGTATTGCACTTTGCTGAAAAGTGCCTTGGGATGTGTTTGCGTCAAACGTACTGTAGAAGTTTATTTGTATTGTACTCAAAGTGAATGCATTCTCTCCAGATTGCAAGCACAATCAATAAGATGAATGAGTTTCTTGAACTCTTTTAGTGCCTTGTCTATAACAGTCCCATTACCAAGTCACCATGTAACCTGGCAACTTTTCATCTAGGGTGGCCTCAGGACTGAATAAGCAAGAAGAAAATAGAGCCACTTGCCTCGGCACTTCACGTTATACTTGATGCTCTTGGAGGGCTGTGATTGAACGTGGGTCTTAACTGCATGCTCCTCTTAAAATGTCCTTTCTAAAAACTTTCTGCCTTTAAAAAACACTCCCACATTACAGCGGAAAGGATTGCGTGGTAGCAAATGGCAAAAATGAACTCGAAAACCTTTAGGATTGCCTCCACATTTCCAAACCAGTTCACTCTGGTTCCTTTTTTACCTGGACACTTTGTGCAGTGTTTAGGTTGCCAACAATAATGGATCAGTGTAATCTGACTCACTAGAATGATTTCCCCAGACACTTAAAACTTCCTTTCATATAAAATTTCAAGCCCAAATATTCTCCTGCCATGAAGAAAAACAACATGGACTCTACGCTATGATTTGTGAGCTACTGATACACAATACTGACCAAATGGGTCAGGTTAAATGAGTTAATCCCTGAGTTTGCACAAACTATATTTAAAAGGGAAAATTACTCTGCAATCAAATACGGGCCCAAATGGCATTATTTGATCTTTTCAGATGTCACATTTGTGGAGTAAACTTGATTGGGCCATGGTCACTGGTGTGCACATCAACACATTGAGACAGTCTTAATCTGGTATTCATGGATTAGTTTTAAGGCATCTGTAATCCCCTTAAAACTACATGCAAATGTTTGTATTTATGGGCAAGTGTGGATTTTCCTGGGAGTGGAGTATTTTGTTACATCAATTTTTTAAAAAAGATTTTATTTATTTGACAGAGAAAGAAAGAACACAAGCAGGGAGGAGAGGCATGAGGGAGAAGCAGGCTCTCTGATGAGCAGAGAGTCCAACATGGGGTTCAGTCCCAGGACCCTGGATTCATGACCTGAGCCGAAGGCAGACGCTTAACTGACTAAACCACCCAGATGTCCCTACATCAAATTTTCAAGGAGAGCCACTGAGTGGCTAATTTTTTTTTTTTTTTGCAATTTTTCATGAATATAAGCACAGAGATAAATAGACTATTTTAACAAATGAGGTAAAATCTCCAGCCTTCTTTTCTTGTCCAGCCCCAACCCCAACTCAATTTTTCTCTATGTCATCCTCCCCTATCCCTAATGATTCTCCTGGGTAGCTAATGATAACAACTCAATGTGTATTATTCTGTACTTACCTCAGTACTCACATTACCTCATATAAAATTTGAATATTTGTATATATGAGTATATATGCATATATTTGTATTTATAGATAGTTTTGTAAATTCTTTTTAACAATTACATTATAACAACCTGTATGATACAGTATTTCATTTTTTTATTCAATAATTTGTAATGAAATCCTTCTAAGTCAGTGGGTGGGGAAACAAGTTTATTCTTTCTATTGTTAGCGTGGTGTTTAAGGCAAGGATGTGACATTATTTATTCAATGATTTCCTTTTTTTCCACCTGCCTCTCTATTAGTATAAACAATGCTTCGATAAACATCTTTGCAAGTGTATCTTTATCAGCTGTTACATTATTATGGCAAAGATTCCTAGAAACAACACTGCTAGGAGAAAAGGCATGTTTTAAATTTTAATAGATACTTTCAGTTATAAAGATAACAGCACATTTCCATCAGCATTATATGAGAATGCCCTTTCACCTTCCTATAATAAGTTTAGAGCTCTCTCTAAATTTTTGTGCACCTGGGGTTGAGAAAGTAATATTTAATTTTTAATCAGATTAATTTAATTTGCATTTCTGACTACTAGTGGGCTTAAGCACCTTTTAAATATCCACTAGCCATTTGAAATTATCTTTTTTAGGACTTTCCTATTCACACCCTTTGCCCATTTTTTTATTAGCATCCTTGGCTTTTTTTTTTTTTTTTTTAATTTAAGATTTTATTTATTTATTTATTTGTCAGAGAGAGAGAGAGAGAAAGCACAAGGAGGCAGAGTGGCAGGCAGAGGCAGAGGGAGAAGCAGGTTCCCCGCCGAGCAATGAGCCTGATGAGGGACTTGATCCCAGGACCCTGGGACCATGACCTGAGCCAAAGGCAGTGGCTCAACCAACGGAGCCACCCAGGCATCCCGCTTCCTTGGCTTTTTTGTATCGATTTTAGAGATCTTTATATAATACTGCTTATTTATCATTTAAGTATCATCTGCAGGAAAAAAGAATTATTTTCTAAATTTTTCACGTTTTATAGTATCTTTTGCTATAATGGTATTATTTGAAAATGCAATTAAATATATCTATGTTTTATTTTCATCTGATCTTTTTTCTTAGAAGTGTTCCCCAATCTCCAGAGTGCTTTTATGGCAAATCTGTAGGATAAAATTCTCTGCAATCTTCACAGCAAATACTTGCAGAGTGAAAGTGGATCTGCGATACTTTCTACTTATTTATCACAAAAGCTTAATCTGTGTGTAAAATGTAGCATTAGATTAAGAATTTTAATAACTTGCAAAAAGTTTTACACCAAATTTATTACCAGAGCCAAAATTTACTTAAAAAATTTCCTTATACATTGTGGTATCTCTCTTAGGATACCACCCTTGTTGTCTGGCATTTCAAAGCCTACTGAGCATCATTATTATCATCTTCTTTGCTCTTTCCCTGTGGTTAGCCATCCCTGGTCTCATCTATGTATAGATGGATACACCTGTCTAGATGTAGATACATCTAGACAGATGTATCCATCTATCACCCTTCTGGGGGTGTAGTTTAAAAGGTACATTTTGTGGGAAACCTGTGTGTCTCAGTCAGTTGAGTGGCCCACTCATGACTTCAACTCAAGTCATGATCTCAGGGTCCTGAGATGGAGCATGGTGTTGGGCACTGCACTCAGTGGGAAGTCTACTTGAGATTCTCTCTCTCTGCCCCTTCCCCTGCTCTCTCTCAAATACATAAGTAAATAAATAAATAGCTTTTTTTTAAAATAAAGAAAGCATATTTAGTATTTTACTTTGTATTTACATATGAATGTAATTTTGTTATGTAGAATAGAAAAAAAAAAAGCATTTCTAGCCTCATAAATACAAGCTTCCAGAGATTCTTACAAATCCAGTGTTATTATTCAATATCCTATTCATTCATTTAATAAATACTGTTTAACCTTGCATTATTTATCTTCAGATTTTTTTTGTTATCCTTATAACTCTTTCCATCCATCTAGGAATTTACATATGTCTGCATCTTCCGTTCACAATTGAGTTTTTTTTTTTTTTTTTGCTCTTAATATATGAGATCCCTTGTGTAAAACTAAAAGCAAAGTTAACATTTTCTTTAAGTGTTGAACAACAGCAACAACAAAAATTCAGTAAATCTCATCTTACAATCTTTATAGAATCACAAATATTGATAATCTCATTTTGCTTTGTTTTGGGCTCGTAATTTAGAGATATGGCAAAGAGGAAGTTGCTGAGAAAATGAAAACTTGTCAGAAATGGAGCCACAGAGGATACAAGTAGGAATGCTACGAGACTGATTATTGAAACTTTGTCTGAGAAAGTCAAAGAAGGAAGTCAAGGTATTTAATGCTCAGGTTCTCTGAAGACTTAAACACTAGATAAAGAAACACTAGCTGGTTTCAGACCTTTTTAATGGGAAGTTCAGGAAGCTATGTAGCTGGAGGGCTCATGCTTGTGTCATCAAGTGTGTCTACAAAGGTGATACCCTAATATTTAATGCTCATATTATAATAATTCCAAAGCCAAGGGCAATTTGACTTCTGGATGCTTCCCTGACCATGTAAAATAGTACTTTGTGGAAATTTCCAAAGATTTGGAATGCATGTGCACTACACACATTCCCAGATCACCCATTTGGTATCATCACTGTGGTTAGAGTCATGGATCTTTTTCTGCTGCTGGGATCACTGTGGATGTTGCTCATTGTTCACCAAATGCCTGTAAGAGCATCATCATCACTGTCACATCTCATGAGGACACCAAGGCCCATGGCAAGAGTTCTCAAGGATATCCTCCCCACCCCATGTTTCCAAAGCTGCTGTTCCTCGACTGCATGGCTATGACTGAATCTTTCCTATGGTGGTAGGCAGGGAGACTGTCCTGTTGGGTGCTATGCTGTTAGCTGGGCAAAGACCCAGCTGGACTCAAGGTCAGAATCCCATGATGGCTCTGATCATATGCAAAATTCTAGCGTGACCCTTATGTTTAGATTTTCTATTACTATTGGCTTAAAAACAAAAACTCTTCACTTGAACAATCAATCGTTTTTAGGGGCTGGGAAGTCATAAGTGTGTCAAATAACATACATGTCTCCTAATAATCACAAGAACAGTACCAGCAACAACTTCCTTGGATGCAGCTGAAGCCTATTACATAGATGATTTCTCCTCCATTCTTAGCTGAACAATTTTTCTCCTTAGAGCCACAGATATCAGCTGCTTTGCATTTGCATTACTAAATAACTCATTCAAGTGGCTTCCCAGAACAAAGGAACAGTGTGTCTCCTGATTTTTTTCTTTAACTTTTGGCAAACAGAGCATGACTGTTTTAATTTTTCTTCTTCTTCTAACACCATTCAAGTTTCAAAGAAGCTCCAAGTGTCATGGACTTCTTCTTTATCCACCTGAGAATCTCCCTCTGGAGGAAAGCTCTCTCGAGCTATAACCCGGGATATCCCCTGGAAAGGTGGCTGGGGAAGATGACTATCTCCCTTTAAATGAATGAAACATAAAGCACTGAGGATGAAATCCAATAAGTCAGTGCTCAAGCAACATATAGCCCTTATTCATCTCGCTCAATTTTATCTTATTTTTAAAATCTTTTCATTTAACTTATTTTAAAGATTTTACTTATTAAGAGAGAGAGAGAAAGAGAGCACGAGAGCAGAGAGAGGGGCCGAGGAAGAAGGAGAGAGAGAATCTCAAGCAGACTCCATGCTGAGCATGGAGCCCAACTAGGGGCTTGATCTCACGACTCTGAGATCATGACCTGAGCTGAAATCAAGAGCTAGGAACTTAACCAGTTGGCCCCGGCATCTCTCATCTTAACTCTATTTTAGAGAGCCCTACCACATCCTAAAACATCCTTGCCATTCTACCGTGTAAGTAGAGTGATGGGATCCAGCTCAAGTCCTGGCTCTGGAGATGCAACAGGACAGACCAGTTCTAGCAACCGAAGACACTATATTCTTTACCTTACTCCAGAAACTATTAGAAAGAGCTATTCAGTCACTAGGGAGTGCCTGCAGCTGGGCAGTTTACACTTTTAGTAAGGCTGTCTGTCCAGACCATATATGTTTATGGAGCCTGGGTTGGAGGGTGGGTCAGGACTCCAGGTTCAGATAGACATGAGGATCCTAGAGAGAGTATTATGTCACAGTTCAGCAATAAGGATAAGGTACAGAGGCCCAGTCCCTCGCACCGGCTGATTGCAAAGAGCAAGAGCAGAACTCCAAGTGACACTGACTGTCTCCAAGGTCAGCTCTGCCTATTCCTTGATGTGTGACCTTATACAAGACATGTGATCTCGGTTTCTTCTTTGGTAAAGAGAGGACACAAATAGTACCATTTTAGAGGGTTGGTCTAAGACTTAAATATATCTTACATATGCAACATGTAATTAAAAAAAGCCTGAAATATTGTAAGCTATAAACATGTATTCACTTGTTAACTATCATAGGGTCTTGAGGAAAGGTGGGGGCATAGCATGGGAGAGCTACCAGGACTGTTCATAGAGATCAAGGGCTCTGCAATAGAAAGGGAGCTGGGGGGGCCGTGGAGCTCGGTAGAAGCCCTGGAGTTGGGGAGGGTGAGTTCACAGCGGTGACCAAGTGAGCGTCTCATTTCCTGCCTTAATCTCATTTACTTGAGGAAAATGCTTATGTACTCGTCAGGTTTCTCCAGAAAATCAGACCCAATACAGAGATATGCATAAGAGGGATATATTATAGAAATTGGCTCATGCCGTTATGGAAGTCAACAAGCATCATTATCTGCTGTCTGCAAACTGAAGAACTGGGAAAGCTGGTGGCATAGTTCAGTCTGAGGCTGAAGGCCTGGGGCTGGGAATGAAGACGCTAATGGTTCAAATCCTGATGGGAGTAAGAAAGCCTAACAAGACCAACGATACCCAGGAGCTCTGAAGTAGGAGTGCAGGAAAAGACGGTTGTCTCTGCTCAAGCAGAGAGAGGGAATTCACTCTTTCTCTGCCTTTCAGTTCTATTTGGACTCTCAACAGACTAGAGGATGCCCACTCACACTGAGGAGGACTACCTGCTTCACTCAGCTCACCAGCTGAAATGCTAATCCCTTCCAGAAACACCCACAGACACACCCAAAAATGTTTTTACCAGCTCTTTGGGCATTCCTTGGTCCTGTCAAGTTGACACAAAATTAAGCATCACAAGTCTTTAGTTCAAGTCTTTGCTGACATGAACCAAGGCCCTCTCAGAGAGACCTCTGTTCCCTATCTGAAATTCCCATCAGCCCTGTCCCCACCTCCTGCAGTTCTGATTTCCTATCTCTGCTTTACTTTTTGTTCTTCTTAGCATCTGTCACTAATACTAAATAGTGTCAGTAAAACACTATAGATGTTACCTATTTGACATGCTCAATTATTTATTTTTAAGTAATCTCTACACCCAACATGGGGCTCAAACTCCATGACCCCAAGATCAAGAGTCACATGCTCTACAGACTGAGCCAGCTGGGCACCTACCTAGTTGACACAAACTCCACAGGGATAGGACTTTTAATGTTTCGTTCATAGTTTTGTTAACGTTTTCCTCCGCACTTATAATAGACTCTGACACAGAGTATGTGCTTAGTATGTATTAGTTAAATTAACGACTAAATGGTTAGTGAACCATGGCAGGACCGAGTCTTAATATGGAGGCACAACTATGGATCTAGCTGGAAGAAAGAGGGGAAGGGGAAATTAAGATAAAGTCACTGTTCTTTCTTTTTTTTTTTTTTTTTTTTTCGTAGAAAAGCAATTTATTCCATTATAAGCACTTACACAGTTAGTCATGGAGAGTAACAGGCCTGCTGGTGAAACAGGTCACCCAAAATAGAGATGGTACCAAACTAGTGGTCAAGGACTAACTCCTAAAAAAAAAAAAAGCAACACTTATCCAGGATTAATTTAATTTTAAAAACAAATACAAGCTATCAATTCACTCTTCTCAACTCAACTGGACAGTCTACCTGTGGTATGACTGTCAGGTAAAAACATACATCTTTACAACTTGGTGGTCCCAAGTTTTTTAAAAAAAACATCTCAAAGAAAGGAAAGAAATATGAAAACAGCTCAAGAAATACACTAACAAGCAAAAATATATGGGGAAAGAGGAACACATAGTTTTGACTTAACTGAAGAAACTGAGAGGAGACTGGTCTACATAGGGAAATGTGCATCCTGGAAAGTCAGGTGTGAAAACTTTAGAACAGGAATTTATATGACTTGAATCTCCCCCATTTCCTGAATAAAAACAACATCTCGTGGTATTTATACTTCATGGCTCAGACACCTACCTCACTTGGCTCTATCCTTCCTCACTTTAGCCTTTGCTTACAAGGAGTCTGTAAAACTTGGGGATATAGCCTAAGAAGAAAAATAACCACACCCAATATTCCCCTTTCTGTGGCTACGTTAGACCTTTTGTTACTAGAAAATTCCTGAAGAAAATTTAAATATAAGTCTGTGGCTTTACTGAATCAAGTCCCCCAGTTAATATTTAGAAAACACCCTCTGTTTGGGCTAGTAACATCGTTGATGGTACCTATCATAGAGGGATAGCCAAACAAAGTCTGTGTCTCAAAACCAGTGTTAAATCAATCTCAGGGTTGAGAAGGGGGAAAAAAGGGGAGTCTAAAATCACAAGAAGTGCAGACATATCTAGGACCCTTGTCCTTCTGGATCCACGCTTCCTTCAGGATCTTCATCATTGTAAATGTTCTCTGCCATTTGCCACACTTGCATGATATTGTCTTCTGATACAGAACAAATCACCCAAGGTTCATTGGGATTCCAGGAGAAATCAGATATCTTGGCAGTGGGCAGTGTGACCACCATGAATAAACAACAATTCTGGTGGTCCATCTTCTGCATCTTCCGGGGATTGTTCCTCTCCAATTTTACTTAAATCCCAAACATTCAGTCTGCTATCAGTACCACTGGAAGCCAAAATGGTCTCATTGTGAGGCGACCACTGAACCTGGAATATTTCATCCTTATGTGATTCAAAGGAATGCAACTTAAGTTTCAGATTTCTCAGATCCCACAAGGCAACAGTCTTGTCGGCTGATCCTGTGGCCAGAATGAACTCACTGTAAGGACTGAAAGATAGGCAGTTCACTTCAGCAGTGTGAGCATCAACTGAGTGGCTTGGTTTGGAAGTATTGTTTGAACGAGTATCCCAGATCATAAGTTTCTGATCATCAGCAACTGACCCAAACAGAGACTCATGGAGCAGATGCCAGGAAACGTCTTCTACTACTGCTGTATGCCCTGTAAAGATGGTCTTCGCATCCACAACTTTTCCTTCCTTTGGAACAGCACTGATGTCCCAGAGGCAGATGGTGTGGTCATCTGAAGCACTAAGTAAGTGCCCACTGAGATTTGGGTTCCAAGGAAGTCCATAGCCCTCCTTCTGATGTCCACGGAGACGCAAGTCTGGGTTGCACTCTCCAGAAGGGTCTGGTTTGGAAGGATGTTTTGTATAGTCAAAAACAAGAACATCACTGGATGGAGTCTTTGTCACAATGATGCAAGGGTTCTGGGGCATATAACGTGCCCGGTTTACTTCTCCTTCATGGTTGATCTTGATTTCTATTTCAATTTTTCCACTAACTGAGCCAAAACCTCCAAATTCTTCTTTCTCACTGTCGTAGTGTGAAGCATCAAACTGAGCATCATCATTAGGGAGCTGCACACTGGCTATCACAAGATGGTTTTGTTCATCGGACGTGTGTGTTCCCAGGACAAGTCGATGAATGCTGATGTCTTTCCCTTCTGGTCTGGTTACATCTGGAAGCCACTGCGCAGTTAGGCTAGGCCACTCCAGGGCATGGGTCATCACCAAATCGTAAAGAAAAGGGGTGTTCTTTTTCCATATTTTGTACTCTTCGTTGATCACACGTTCTTCCACTGCGTCATCAAAGGCTGCTTCCTTGTCGGCCATGGCGGGCAGGCAAGCCGGGGCATCCCGGGGTCGAGCGTTGCGGGAGGGGCCTAAAGTCACTGTTCTATTGGGAGCGCATATATGTCAACTGGAAAAATGAAATTTTTGCCTATTAAATCGTGTATCTTCTCAGCTTACCCAGAATTAAGCTAGCTAGATTTCTCAGTCATAAGCCAAGATTTTGAATATTTGAATATTAATTACTCAATTGCAGCTGTGATGTCTTTAGATATATTTTTTTAAAAGATTTGTTTATTTATTTGAGAGAGGGAGAGGGAGGGAGCATGAGCAGGGCGGAGAGTAGAGGAAGTAAGAATTCTCAGGCAGAATCCTGGCCAAGGAGGGGAGGGGTGGGGCACAGCAATAACAGTGGGTCTTGATCCAAGGACCTGAGATCATGACCTGATATGAAGTCAAGAGTCCAATACTCAACCACTGAGCCACCCAGGTACCCCTGTCTCTAGATATCAAAACTGAAATGTTAAGCTTTCAAATTTAAATTTGAAAATGGTGTGGATATCACAGGGGTTTACATCCTAAATGGAATATGGTATAGAGGAAATTGAGTGTCTTAATGATTAATCACATACATGCCACCAATTATCTTCTTTTAGAAAATGTGCACATTCCTTCCAACATTCTAAGCCTTGTGGGGGTAAGAGCTATCTCTTGGAACCCCAGCACCTAGTGTAAGTCAGTGTCTGCTATATAGGAGGTGACTGAAATTATTTGATTTACTGATATGCAAATTTTAATGAGTAATTCAATTTAGGTGGTACTTTGAAAAGACAGAAATGTTTTTTCATAGCAGTTTATTAGTAGTAAAAGCACTGGATTAGCGATCAGAAAGAAGACTTGTTCTAGTTGAACAAATTGTAAGAAGCTGGCTAAATTCTTTAATCTCTTCAAAACTTTTATAAATATGTATGTGGTTTAAATGAACCATAAAATTATGGTTTGTAACTTAGAATGGAAAACATCACTTACTTTTGTCCTTTAAATGAATCAGAAGATAAGTGACCTGAAGCATCAAAAATTACTATTTTGTTACATAAATGGTGTTTTAAAGAATCCATTAAATACTTTACTCTATTTATCTATAAAGTAGTAATAATTTCTGCTTTACCTACAGAGTATAAATAAAATGATATAAATTTTGCAAGCTGGAAAATGCTATTAAAAAGTAGGTAATTATGTTGTATTTAAACTTTATTTCTCTAATAATAAGTACAATTACAGAAGTTTTGGTTTAATATCTTTTCAAGCGTTTTGTTTTGTTTTTAATAGTTTGCCTTTACAGCTTTCAGGTTATCACTGAGGTTTGTTTGTGTTTTTTTCTCTTGTTGTAGAGTTCACATAAAATTTTGATGAACTCTCTGTGTAATTCATGTTTTATTGTCTCTTAGGTTATTATAGTTAAATACTTCAGGTCAACATTTTATAGGATACACTTATTCCAAGTAAATAACTCAGTAGGAAGCTCATTTCTGCATATTTCTTTACTGCTTGCTTATATACTGTGACAAATGCCCTTTCAGGAGATTAACAGCATTGAATATTTAAAATCTTAGCCGAAGTGATAGAAAATTAGTTTGATCCACAGATTTTGAATATTTAATAAAGCATTAATGAAGAAACCAACCAACCAAATAAAAAACATCCAATTTATTATTTTGACAGATCCCAAACCAAAGAACTTATTCTAAATAGCTACAATCTTTTTACGTGCATCATTATGGCTAAAAGTCTGCCAGGAGTTCCATTAAAAACCCTATTTCCAGAGAGATTCTATTTGGTAATAAAAATTAATTCTAGTTTAAGAGTTTTTTCTTATGTTGCTGTAATATACTACAAAATTATTGTTCCTAAAATTCATATGACTCTAGAGAATACTCTAACATCCAGCATCTCCCTCCCCTGCCAACATGGGGTAGCAAGTGACCAGAGATATATATTTTTTTAAAGATTTTATTTATTTATTTGACAGAGATCACAAGTAGGCAGAGAGAGGCAGGCAGAGAGAGGAAGGGAAGCAGGCTCCCTGCTGAGCAGGGAGCCCAATGAGGGGCTCTATTCCAGGACCCTGGGATCATGACCTGAGCCGAAGGGAGAGGCTTTAACCCACTGAGCCACCCAGGTGCCCTGACCAGAGATATTTTTAAAATTATCTTTTCTTTACATCTCTATAAAATATTTAATAATCAATGATATTGTTTGCTAGACCTGGGCATATAAAAGTAGTTGATATGCTTTCTTAAAGTTAAGAACCTGATAATAATTACTTTTCTCACTAAATCATATTCATATGAATACATTCGAATGTTAACATAATCCATTTATGTCAAGCATCACATTTTGGATAACCAGGAGATACTATTTCAAGTTTAGCTATTTCTGATCCAAATCCCTGCCTAATTGTGAGCATCTAGTAGTAACATTAAAGCTAGCTCCTGCAACAACAACAATAACAACAAAATCCACATATTAATAGTTTATTTAATGCTTATGGAACAGTCCTGGATGGGGGACAGTCAATGGGAAAGCCATCTTCCATATACTTGCTTAAGGAGCCATAGGAGACTGGAAGAGATTGTCATGGTTAGCATATGTCTTCCAAGATTGTTCTACTTGACTTTCTGGTATCTGGAAGAAGATAGCATGGAAGAGTACGAAGAGGGTTTTATTTTGCACTCAAATTTCACTGACCAGAACTCCTATCAGCAAAGGAGACTGGGAAATAATAGTCTAGTTTCTTGCATAGGAAAAAAACATGAAAACAGAGTTTGAAGAACAGTTTTTCGCCTCTGCCACAGCCTGTGTTCATAGCATTGAGGACAAAGTAATGTAGCTTCATTTAAACTTTTAATGTAAACTAAAGGCAGCTGTGTTTCCTATCTATTTTCTATAAATCATTATCTACCTTGGGCAAATGGATGTATAGTCCAATCTTAGGTAAGGTTGGATTAATGAAGAGGTTTACTTAAATTATCTCTTTTACTTATTTGAAAATATATTCAAAATTAACCTTTTTCCGAGGAATACTGATTTAAAAATTAACGTTACCATGACTGAATGCCAATCTTTGAAAAACTAACTTAGGACTCATTTCAGCAACCCTTCCAATACTAATTATTCTCTCATTGATCTGAGCCAAATACAGTAATTGGTCACTCGTAGACCAGCCTGTCACATTCAATCTCTTAGAAATCAGTCTTTGTTTCACATTAGAGGTTTTTAAATTGAGTAGAATAAAAAATCATGTGGATTGGCATAATAACCCCCAATTAATAAAATATGAAACCAATAAGGTAGACATTCTCTTGTTAAAAATATCATAGATGGTTATGAAATGGCCTTGTCAAGTAGATTCTTTCATGAATCGTGTCTCCAATGGTCTTACTAAAACAAATCCTTATCTTTAGCGAATGTATTAAGACTACAGACAGATTTTGGGAGCCATGGAAGCTGTTCTCTCTGCTGCCCAAACCTGGGTGTCAGCATGATTCCTTAACCTGTTCTGTAACATTAATGATTGACCTGTCACTCAGCACAAGGACAGATAGGAGTTTACAGTATGGTGAAGGAACACACACATATGAGACCTTTATCCTCTCCCACTGCAGTGGCAGCAGCATGAAATTCATTGCAAAGAGAAAACTAAGTGGAAGTGTGCTATTTAAACATATCAGTGGAATTAAAAATCAAAACATGAATAGAGGTGTTAGTAGAAATGACACGTAAGTTTGCCTGGGGAGAAAAAGAAAAAAAAAAAACATTTAAGTCCTGGGCCTACGTGTACTTAGAAATACCCTGCTATAATTCTAAGTTTACCAACCAAGTCAAGTTTGTACTGATTTAGGTAAAAAATGGATATTCACCATAGGCAGAACCAATTTTTCAGGTCCTAAATTATAAATCCTAGGTAAAATTATAACAAGGATTTCTGTTCTTCTTAAAGCTCTGCTACGCAGCTCATCTCTCTCCCTAGCTCACATGTTAAGTTCTGCAGAGAATTCTCTGTGATGTGGAACCCTGCTCATCATGAGCAACAGTCATAGCCGTAGTTAAGAGTAGACTGACTGGGGGGTGCCTGGATTGCTCAGTAGTTAAGTGCCTGCCTTCGGCTTAGGCCATGATCCCAGGGTCCTGGGATGGAGCCCTGTATTAGGTTCCCTGCCCAGTGGGAGGCCTGCTTCTCCCTCTCCCACTCCCCCTGCTTGTGTTCCCTCTCTCACTGTGTCTCTCTCTGTCAAATAAATAAATAAAAAATCTTCATTAATAAAAAAAAAAAGAGTGAGGGGCACTTGGTTGGCTCAGTGGGTTGGGCCTCTGCTTTCGGCTCAGGTCATGATCTCGGGGTCCTGGGATACAGCCCTGCATCGGGCTCCCTGCTCGGCGGGGAGCCTGCTTCCTCCTCTCTCTCTGCCTGCTGCTCTGCCTACTTGTGATCTCTGTCTGTCAAGTAAATAAATTAATTAATTAAAAAAAAAAGACTCTTAAAAAAAAAAAAAGAGGGGCCTGACTACAGAAATACTTGAGGACCAACTAAACTGGTAATAAGACTGGCCTTCTAATTATTCATGTTATCTTCATATCTTGGGGTAAACAGATGACCAATGAGGGCTCAGGACTACCTCTTTTCCTTTCTCCTTTGTCTCCATATGGCACTCTCCAGGCTGATTTTTTTCAACGACCGTTTATATTCCACATTTTTTTCGCTATTGTATCTTGCCAGAACTTATCTCTCCTATATCCCATAGCTTGACAGTTGTGAGAGAATAAATAACTTATCATGGCCACAGTAGTATAGTTGTATAATAAAGGGTACCTTAAAAAACACAAATTTTTAGTGCCTGAAGTGGCTCCACTAGTAGAGATCTTAGAAAACGTGGGCTACTGGTAGTAAAAATAACTGGGAAGGAGACCATTTTTGTGCCTTGTGATGGGCAGATTTTAAGAGGGTGATCCTCGCCTGCTGGCATTCATGTGCAGTTCTTTCCGCTTGAGAGTTGACTGAAATTAGTAAACCCATTCTAACCCACAAGATACTGAAAAACAGATGGAATGCTACTTATGAGATGAGATTATGGGAGTGTGATTTCCAACTTGCTGGCAGATTTTTCTCTTTGGCCTGCTTGGATTGCATGTTTTGATGAAGACAATTGCCTTGGAGGAGAAACTCACAAGGCAAGGAACTGAGAGTTGCTCTGGCCAAGAGCCAGTAAGGAAAGGCGGCCTCAGTCTGACAGCCCACAGACACCGAATGCGGCCAAAAAACCATGGAGTGTCTGTGGAAGAGAACTCGTCAGTAGCTGGCCCTGAAGACCAAACCACAGACCCTGGGTCAACATTTTGATGCAGTCCTTCAAGGAACCAAGAAGAGGACACCGGTAAGTCATGCCCATATTCCTGACACACAGAAAGAGTGAGATAATACATGTGTATTGTTTTAGGCTGCTAAATTTGGGGGTAACTTATTGTATGGCCATTGATAACTAATACCTGCATCAAACTGTATCATTTACATACTTTGTTCACTTCGAAGTGATGTCCTAAAAGTGGGTACTGTATCATTTTTATTTGGTGTAACTGGTGCATAACAGTAATACTGTTTAATTAAGTGAATAAACAAAAATAATTGCATATGTGAAACCTCCGGTCTTCAGTCCTTTGAGCTGTGCAGCTTGGAAGAGAAGTGCATACTTCTTCCTTTGTTTGGCAGGGAAGGGTATCAGTGATTCCATTAAACTGGTAAAGCTAAAGGAAGATGGCCAAGTGACCCGATGTGTCCTTGCAACTGTTCCTATCAGGGGCTACTGCCAGATTCCCCGAGAAGACATTCTGCATATTAGTATCATTATGGAACTTTCCACACATGGATATTTTTCATCCTTTAGTTTTTATAGATTTAACTTTCTTTTACAGATGACTATATTTTAGAATTTAGAAGCACATTATGTGGTTGTATATGTCAGTGTTTTTTCTGCTTAATTACATATTAATTATAAAGTTTTATTATTCTATAAATGCACTATGTTTTGCTTTGTAGCAAAAGAACTATAATACACAAATGTGCAATAAATTTGCCGAAGTAAAAACTGGGATATATGCTTGTGTTACTTCGTGTTTATTATTAAGCGGTTAAATTATAAGGCCCACTCTGCTGATTTTGATAGAATGCCCAAGTTGATAATAATGAATAATAATGACAAAAATCAATTGCAAGACTTTATGGCTTGCCAAATGATGGGAGCTTTTGATATTTTGAAAAGAGACTATGCAGGAATAAAAGCAAATTCAAACTGATGTGTTTTCTTTCAGCATGAAGAATATGAATTAGAAAAATCCGGAGGTGGAGAAACCTGGAGGTTCTGCCTGTGTCTGAGATTAATGTTTATTCAGCAATAAACCACTTTATTGTAAACCATATGTCTGGAGGAATTTAGAGATTCACTGATTTTCCATGCAATGTCTTGATATATGGGCATCATAAATTTCTGAGGGCTTCTATTAGTCAGAAGCATTTTGCAGTTGTTTTAAAATACTTTATGAACAAAGACAATAAAAAAATAAACAGAACATAGGAGTAAGATTGCCAATAATTATTGGCCATCAAGAAATTGACATATTTCCTAAAACAGTTATAATCTAAGATAAGAAATGCAGGCTGCAACCAGGATAGAATAGTACCTTGCCTTGGGGAGTAATGATTATTATCAATATTAGTCTCATAAGATATAGGTCTAAATCCCACTGCTTAATTGGAAAGTCTAATCTAATTGATTTTTACTTCTTTATTAAGCCAATAGATAAATACCATCTTGACCTGGAAGGATCAGTGAAGAACACTGCAGTTTTTAGACTGAAGAGAAGTTTGTCTATACTTGTTTCTTTACCTTGATTTCTAGACATACACTGATGAATCAATACATGTTCGCCAATTCCAAAGGTGACAAAATAATGCAAAGATGTGAAATGAAGAGGTGATTAAAAATAATTACATACGGGGCGCCTGGGTGGCTCAGTGGGTTAAATCCTCTGCCTTCGGCTCAGGTCATGATCTCAGGGTCCTGGGATCAAGCCCCGCATCGGGCTCTCTGCTCAGCGGGGAGCCTGCTTCCTCCTCCCTCTCTGCCTGCTTCTCTGCCTTCTTGTGATCTCTGTCAAATAAAAATATTTAAAAAAAATAATAATTACATAGGTGTTTCAATAAAACATCCTATGTATCCCTACCATATGAAGTTCTTCAGTTTTAGATTAAATTAGCCTTATTACTTCTTCACTTGATTGTTCTGTATATGAAGACATAGGAGGAAGGTATTTTCATCCAGTTCAACCTCAAGGTGCAATTCTTCTGTTTACATGTAACTTATCTCACAGCCACATGCTAGTTATTCATAAGGTCTCTATTAAATTCCTATGAAATGCCATGTGATTCCTAAACTAAATGAAATATACTGTGAAACTTATTTTATCTTTCTCATTTCTATGACTATAAACTTCCACCTCTCTGTGTTTCTCTCAGGAAATATTCATAGTATTCATAGTTAGCTATTTTAAAAGAATAGCGCAGTCCCTCGAGAGTTTCAATCGATATTTTTTAGTTATAAAGTTTCCAAGAATGAAATCCTTCACTAATAGAAAATGTTTTCAGGATATTATACCAAGTTACGTGAACATAAATTTCACCGTTGAAATCTAGTGGTGGAAGGGACCCCAGAAAGTATCCAACTAAACTCCCTCATGTTTCAGAGAAAGAAACTAAACCTCAGTAATATAAAGTGTATTTCCTTAGGTCACATTGCCAGGTAAAAAGCTAATGCATTTAAAATGAAAATCTAAAATGCTACCTTTTTGGGGGCTTATTTATTATTGTCATTTTTAACAATTTCCTGCCTCCTCTATGCCTTTGTCTACACAAGCATTTTATAACGAGAACACATTAAACAAAATACTGAATCAGAAAAGACTAAAAACAAAAACACATTTAAATAAGAACAGAATGTTAAAATAACCCTCCCCCCACACAAAACCAACAATAACAAAACCAACAACAATAACAAAATGCCCGCTGCAGGGGCTTACTGTTTAGCTACTATTTGGGTCTAATGTTTGAAATTTACTATAATTTCAAAAATCTTTGACCTCACCAGCTTGTGCCTTAAAAACAGTGCCATATTTACTTTCAATACCCAGCTTACATAGTAGGAGGCCCCCGCTAGCCTAATTTTTAGAAATTACATTCACTCAGAGTGAACATCAACTGTTTCCAAGAGGTCCCCAGAATTTGCTTCATGTCTGCCTGGTAGCATTTGCTCCAAGCTCTCCCTTCTCACGGAACTGCCAGACTGCTGGCCTGGCTGCTGTGGTCCCAGCAAGGCAGCTGTGTCTTTGACTGAGCATGGGCCTCCCCTCTGCCCCAGCAGCTGGGGCCCATCTGCCATTCCATCTGGAGAATGGGACCTGTTTTACCTGAACTGACCACAGCACAATGGGGACCAGATGAAAACTTTAAATAACAACTTCTCAAGCTCTGGGATCATGAAAGGTAATTATGTGCCGAGAATAACATACAGCTATTGAAAAGGCTCGGAACCATCACGGAAGCTCCCTTGCAGGCTCGCACTCAGCCTTTATCCTGTCCTGCCTCATCTGCAGTGGCCACAGCAGATCCTACTCACCGTTACAAACGGTTCAGGGATTTCTGAAACTCAGGTCAAAAGAGTCTCCTAAGTCCCCCAAGAGAAAGGAGCTTTTCTCACCCTAAGGTAAGGACCCCTTACCAAATGCTCATCTCCTCCCCCATGAGGCTGACACTTTTTTCAGTCCTGAGGACAGATCCCCTCCTCAGGCACAGGATGTCATCTTTTCTAATGGCAACAACATGGCCAGGCACAAGTCTTCTTTAGTGTATGTTTCATGTCAGGTTGACTAAGGCTTATTACCATGTGAGGGGCATTACACGCCTGGACTACACAGGCATGGAGACTACAACTCATTGGGTACGTGTGTACTACTTTTGGATTTAAAGATACCAGAACAAAAACTTCCTACCAAAACCAACTACAAAGGAAAATGAAGTTAATAGTAGGTATCAAGAAAAAAGCTTTATTAAATGAATTCTGTAGCCAAGTAAAGAAAAATAATTTTTGGTTTGAAGGATCAGAATATTTTCTTAATTTTCTAGATTACTATTTTCATAGCTAGTCCACGTGTGGATAGCTGATGCATCTCGGTCTTCAGTGGGAATTTCCTGGACCGTATTTTGACCACCTTAGAGATTCCTGCCTTGTACTGAGGATTTGGTTAAAAGATACACAAGACTACACAAGCATTTTATAAGTTATCTGAGGTAGCTTCTGCTGTTTAACAATGTATAATTTGGGGATTTCGCAAGTCAGTTCAACTGAGGTCAGAAATTACCGACTTCTTACCTACATGGGTGGACCTGGAATCAATCTAGTATTTGCTCAACACACAAAGGTCAAAGCGTCTGACTGGGGCGATGTGACATTCAACCGTTACTATGCTTTTCAGTTTCATGTGAATATCCCTACTTAAAATTTTTTCCATGGTCACTTTCTTCACAACTACCAGCTCAGAAATCTATCAATGAACCATTACTTGGTATTTGTAATCAAGTACTGTTTTTGACAATGTGATGTTTCTCATTAGTTTTGTTTTCTTCCTGATGCTTGTAGGAAACTATGCACTTGGACTGATGGGACTTCCCAGTGTTGACAGTCATAAATAAAACCAAACGGACAAGTGAAAGAGCTCTGGTACGTACGATGACAAGGTTAAGTTTTGCTTGTGACCCTTTTCCATGTCTCATACATATAAAGACAAAGAAAATTTGGGGATAATTGAGAGTTTATATTTTTTAATAAACATACAGTTCTGCCAAACATTTGTTTTATATTGCATAAATGCAAGTGCTTAGTCAAGTAGAACGATAGCGTTCTCATAATAAATTGTGCATTTAATATCTTTGGGAATTATTTTATATCTACATTTATGGACTTCTTTCCCATGAAACCAAGACTCTGACTATTTAAAGAAACTTTTAGTAAGTTTCTAGGTAATTCAAGATGAATTTGAACACCTAAAATTTTTTTCCTACTTGAATTATTGTTTACATTTTGAGAATTACTTGAATACACAATTTTGTTTGTGTTTGTGTATAAACTATGCATGATTTCCTTTCATGTTATCCTGAGAGGAATTTGATGCAATCATTAAACATATTTTTAATGAGTCCTTTATTAAAGTGTAAAATATATAACAAAAATGGACAAATCATAAAATTTATAGTGTGCTAAATGATCATTTGAGGTTCATCTTTGGGCACTTGCTTCATTTTCATTAATGAATAATGTTCTGTGTATGCATATACATAAACTTACTGAGCAGTACTACTGGACATAAGGCTTTTCTCCAGCTTTTGATTCATGCAAATAACACTGTTAGGAATAATTTTTTGCATGTCCTTTGATTCACACTAGTGCATAGCTCAGCTGAACATATTCCTGGGACTAGAATCAGTGAAACATAAAAAATGCATATTTACTTTGGTAAACAATACCAAACAGTTTTCGAAAGCATTATAAACAATGAATTCTTCTCTACAAGTGTACGAGATCTAGATCTACCATATCCTAGACCATACTTGCTGCATATAGATATAAACACAGTTTTAGCTATTCTGGCAATGGTATTTTGTGGGGCATTGATTGACATTTTGCCGACTATATTAATCAGGGTTTTCCAGAGAAACAGAATGTACAGGATATAGTTATATGTGCTATATATATATATATATATAGAGAGAGAGAGAGAGAGAGATTTCTGTGAGCATTGGCTCACATGATTATGGAGGCCTAGAAGTCCTAATCTTCTGTCTTCTACCTAGAGAACAGGTGCTGATCAGTCTACTGATCTGAATGCTAACCTCCTCTGGAAATGTTCTCACAGATATACCCAGAAATAATGTTTTACTAGCTATGTGGCAATCCCTTAGTTTAGAGCATCCCTTAGCCTACACAAGTTGACAAATAAGATTAACCATCACACTGAATTCTAATTAACATGAGCATCTTTTTTTATTAGTAGTTTGTCCAAGGCAGGTCCACTTTTTACCAGTTGTGTTGGTAAAACAATCAACATGTTTGTTTTGAGGCTCTCTAGTCTGTCCTTGTGGTCTATTGGTAATCCTTTCACCAATAATGCACTGATTTCAGTGTTTCAACTATAAAATAAGTTCTGATCAGTTGCGAAAACCTTCCAACTTTGTTATTCAAGATTTTCTTAACTAAATATATTGTGTAATAAATTATATGTAATTATATAATGTGTAGTTGTATATGAATATATTATTAATATACCAGGAAATATAGCAATTATTTATAAATACATTAGGAAATTACCATTATAAACAAACATAATTAATTTAATTAATAAATATAATTAACATATGAATTATATACTATATACTATATATCAGTTTTATATCCTTTGACCTATCAAGGCTAGGTATAAATGTTTATCAGAAGGTAATAGAGAGACACAAAGTAAGTTACAAACAGACTATAAGAGCAAAAATGTTAATGCTAAAAAAAGAGCCAATTAATAATCCAATAAAAAGGAAACAATTTTTAAAAAGTTTATTCCAAATGATAGACAACTTTATTATTAAAGTTGTCTTTAATAATTATTATTAAAATAATGCTTTATATGAATATTTAATTAAATTAATACATGTATCTATTATTAACTCTAAAGTAGTATACAAAATAGTATAATCAATAAGGATCCCAATTTTATAATATACATACTCCTCTTCCAACATGTATATACATATCTTATATACATGTTGTATATACTTATTTATATAAAATATGTATTAGAAGAAATATTAAATGTGGTATATATGCTTGTGTTTTAGGACTTTGGGTGATGATAATTTTCTTTCTTTAAAAGTGTATTTATTTTCCATATTCTCAGGAAAAGAAGTCATCTTATTAGAAAATAATTTTTTAAATATAGGAATGTCGTTAGTAACTATTTGTATAATTATTTAATAACTGCCTCCTTCCCTAGAGTCTATGTGTGCAGGAACCATATCTCTTTTGTCCTCTGCTATTCCCTTACTATCTCCAACACCTGGAACAATATATAGAACATAGTAGATGCTCATTAAATACTTTTTCAAAAATGTTGTTGAAGAAATTGATATAGCTATACTATGGAATGTTGGTCATCTAAATGCTTACTATATGTTCTAGCATTTGGTAGAAGCCTTCTTTGATACTCAAGAAATGCATGACAAAAACAAGACTAATGTTAGAGGAACAAATGAAAAATGCTACAAAATTGTCTGGTTTAAAATTACAGGTATATAAGCTGTGGATATATATATAGGGTACCATATTAGCACTAGTATGTTTAAAGTTTTGGGGAAACAAAACTAAATGGATGCATTTTGGTGCAGATGCAAGGAATGTAGGTCAGGAAAGTAGGCAGTCTGAATGGATGCAGCCAAGAGAGGATCTCTGGCAGGCAGAGAGAGGTAAGAGAGCCAACACTGAAAGCCTGAAGGGCCAGACTAAACATGGAAGGGCCTAGAGGCTAACTACCTGCTTCACATATTGCACCTTTAGGTTTGTCTCACTATTCAGGAAGTTCCTGGTGCATGGGTAGAGCAACATCCTGTGTAACCGTCATGGTGAGAGGATTAATGACTATGAAGGACACAAGCAAACTCTCAGGACCAAATTCCCACATGACACACAGATCTACATTTTTCTGGTTTGAATCATTATAGAAAAAATATTTCTGGGGGAAATTAGACAACTTCTTTCATTATTTACGTTCGTTTTAAGTAAATGAAATTGGCACAATGCTTTATAACAAACCTAGTAACTACCAGACTACCAGAGTTCCATAGTCATCCCTATAGGAGAGTCTAGAGTCCATGAATGAGAACTTGTCATTTTTACAGAGACATATGAAATCTGGAACATTAAATCACAATTTTCCCACCTATAATCATTAATCAATTGCTTAATTAATAAATAACCCTTTAAATGGTTTGGCCTTCACTTGTTAGAATCACTTATGCAAATGGGAGATATTAATGTCAAATTAGAGCTGATGTACAAGTAGTTATGAATAATTTGATAGATTATAACACTTCTTTTGTAATGTTTTGAAGCACTCTTATTGCATTAGGCAGACTATAATTGTCAGAGCATTTGCATAATACTTTAGTTACAATGTAGACTATTTTTTAAAAATGAGTATATTTGTGTTCTCATTGTCTTTCCTTTGGAATTGGTGGGTGATGTCTGATGTATTTGCCTTGCTTCTTAACATTCTATTGATTTTATCACTTGGTCAGATACAATATAAACCAAATTATTATCCTTTTAAAACTACTTGGTATAGGAGATGGAAATGTGCCTAATGAAGTTGTTCACTTGGAACCTGATTTTTAGGAAGTGGCAAATAAGTTTGATACAAACTGTTTGTTAGAACTTAACCACCTTACCCAGCTGGTATTCAAAGGCAGTAAATGTCATGGTGCCAAGCAAAGCAATGAACTTAATAACAACATATCAGGGTTGACATTGGCTCTGATAACATCACATATAAAATGCAGGCTACAATGGATCTGTGTCTTTGGCTTTTTTTAGTTTAAAAAGGAAGCCCTGCTAAAATCCATAAACTGGGCCTATGATAGCCATTAACCTTAGAAGATCCTTCTGTATTAACCCCATTAGGTTGTTAGAGCATTTACAACTTTGTGATGAAATGAAGTTGATAAATCTATTATATTTTTAGTAAAGGACAGGATGAAATATAAATTCATTGTAGATCTCAATATTTTTCTCAAAAGTTAAAATCTTTTCACAATTATTTCAGCTGCCAGAAAAAAAATGTAGTGCTAACATTTCTTTTAATTTCTAAACCCTTCTTTAACACAAATATAATTGAAGCTCGCATAAAAATGATGGATGTTGATGGGGACACTGAATCTCCTCTACTTTAAAAATTTGTATCTTCATTGTATCTTTTTATTTATAATTACTTTAAAACAACTGCAATTATCTTTCTCAAGATTTGATACATTACAGCTATTTTAAAATCATTCAATCTTTGTTGCCAGGTAATTTCCTTAAAACTGGGTAATATACAAAATATGGGCTCAAGATACAGATTAGAAAAATAAAATGATTCTAATTATGGTTACTGGGTATATAATGAGATGTTATATTGCTTCTCTGGTATTTATTGAGATTTCAAATGTTTTGTGATCTGTATACAGTATGTTATTAAGTAGCTGATATTTTAAATTAAACCACTAGGTTTCAATATCTTTCCTTTTTGTCTGCTTGATGTATTATTTTCTGAGAGTGGTGTGTAAGATCTACAAGTCCAATTGTTGACTTAATAATGATTTTTATGCAGAGTTTGATTAGTATACTTTGAAATCCTTTGAGCCAACATGGTTTAGGTACATAGGTGTTCATGGTAGAAATGGAAGGGAATCTGTTTTATTATCCCCTTTATCATCATATGCATATCTAACATTATTTTCCTAAAATGGTATATTTGCTTTAAAATCAATTTTGTCAGATACTAAGATTTCAACTTCTGCTTTCTTTTGGGACATATTAATTTAGTATATCTTTTTTCCATCTTTTGATTCTCAATTGCTCTGTAATGAATATTTACCTCCTCACTGTCTTTAATAAGAAAGCATTTTAGAATTCTTCCACGTCCCTCACTTTACTAGTCCCCACACCCACCCCTCACAACAGCATATGAATTTGTGTGTTAGTTTGGATACATTTATCTTCATTTTATCCTGCCTTTATTTATTCAGACAACAATTAAAATACCCCTCTACTTTCCATGTCTTATAACCTCTACTTACTGATTTTATAACATATCTCAAATAATTTCTCCAATTATTCGAGCGTACCCTTCAGTGTGTGCCTTTGTATTGCAAATTCTTTTAAAACTTTGTATGTCTGAGAATATTTTTATAATAATTTCATAATTAATGGACTATTTAGCTCCACAGAAAATTCTAAGCTAGATGATTTTCCTTCAAAACTGTAAATGTGTTTTTCTATTATCTTTCTGCATTCAGTACGTTTATTTGCTCACTGATAGCTGACTTTTTCTATTTGGAAACTTCATCAGGATGACAATTTACGTGATGTTCTCAAATTTTCTAATAATTTATCTGTATGTCATTTTTCCCCCCTTCCTATTGTTTGGTCCTCTCTGAGCCCTTTTACTTGAGGTCACTTCTCTCTCTTTAACCCTGGGAAATTTATTTCCATTTTTTCTTCTACACATTTCTGCTTCATTTTTATTTTCCTTTCTTCTCAGACTCTCATAATCTGAATATCTGCACATTTATTTCTAGTCACATTTCTCTTGGATTTTATGTTATATATCCTCTGTGTCTATGACTGCTGCTCTCTGGGAAGTTCCTAAACTGAGATTTTAGTTTCCTAATTTATTCATCATCTACGTCTATCCTACTATTTACTGAACCATTTTGTTTTTCATTTCAACTGTTTTTTTTTTTGTTTTTTTTTGTTTGTTTGTTTTGTTTTTCATACTTTACTGAGTTAAGATTTTGTGGCATTTTGTTCTTGTTTTATGTTGCTGTTATCTTCCCTATCTCCCAAAGCCTATTTATCATGCTGAGTTTAGATTCTTGGTCCATCTGTTCCCATAATTATGTTTCTGATGCATATGTTCTCCCAAGACTTTGGCCTTGGACATCTTTCTCTTTCTATCTACATTTCTATCTCTGGTGATCTCGTGTTATTTAATGACTTCAAATATAATTTTTATGGTGATAACTCACAAATCTGTATATCTGCTAGGAATTCACTAGGTTCCAGACTCAGATATCTACTTGCCTACTTGATGGCTCTACTTGGCTGTACAATAAGCATCTTCAACTTAAATGTTCAAGACTAATATCCATGCCCTTTCCATATACACCAGTTCCTTCTATAATCCTATCCATTTTAATTAAGATGTTCCATTCTTGGGGCATCTGGCTGGCTCAGTGGGTGGAGCATGTGACTCTTGATCTGAAGATTGTCAGTTTGAGCCCCTTGTTTGGTATAGAGATTACTTAAAAATAAACTTTTTTTTTTTTTTAAATAAGTTTCCTTCTTCCAGTTGCTCAGACCAAAATTTTCTTCCTACTGCATTCTTGACTCCTTCCTTACATACTCTAAATATTCTATGTCCAGTTTATCAGAAACCCACTGCCTTTACATTTCCAATTATATACACAGTGTGACCATGTTATACATACCTCCTCCCCTGCCTAATCTTTTGCCTGTTTGCCAATCTTCTTACATGGGCTCTTGCCCTCTTCTACTCAACACAGTAGACTGAGGGATCCTGTTAGAATGTCAGCCAGATTGTGCCAGTCTTCTGCTCACAATATCTTAATAGCTATCCATCTCACTCACAATGACAAAGACCTAACTGTGACCTTTGGGGTTCTACCTGATGCTCTTAACTCAACCTGCTGATACCATCTTCTCCTTTTCTTACTCACTCCATTCTACCCACACCCATCTTCTTGGTCTCGCTTAAATATACCAGATCTCTTACAGGAGATGATCTCAAAAAATCATCTTTGCAGTGATGCCTTCTCTTTCGTCACCCATCCTCACTCGAATATCACAGTTAGCCATCTTATGTCTCCCCTCCCCAATTCATTTTTCTTTCCTATCACCCATTATTACCTAATATTGTGTTACTCATTTATTTTAGTTTTCTATTAAAGTTTCATTTACATACAATAAAATTCTCCCCTTTAAAGGAAGATTCTGCGTGTGTAGCAGTGGAGCCACCATCACAATAAAAATACAAAACAGTTCCCCTGACCAAGGAATTCCTCCATGCTCTTTTGTAGTTATCCTTTCCAATACCTGAAAACCCTGGCAACCAGTGATTTTTTTTTTCTCTCCTTCATTGTCATATCATCTTTTCAAAAAATGGCATATACATGGAGTCATGCCTAATGTTACTAAAAAAAAAAAAAAGATTTATTTGAGAGAGAGAGAGGGTACAAGTGGTGGCGGTGGGGGGTGGCAGGCAGAGGGAGAAGCAGGCTTCCAACTGAACAGGGAGCCTGATGCAGGACTTGATCCCAGGACCCTGAGAACATGACCTGAGCCAAAGGTAAACACTTAACTGACGGAACTAACCAGGCACCCCTGAACATCTTTCTTGATGTTCATTTGATTTTGGCTTCTTTCATTTACCGTAAAGCATCTAAATCCAACCATACTTAGTTGCATGTTTCAGTATGCCACTCCTTTTTACCACTGAGTAATACTCCATTGTATGGATGTACAACAGTTCACTTTCCAGTCCCCATCTGAGGCACATTTGAATTATTTTCAATATTGGCTGAATATAAAAAAGGTCACTTTTTAATAATTATTTTTATAAGCATTTACATGCAAATTTCTATGAGAACATAATTTTAATTACTTTTGGAAAAATATCTGGGTGTAGAATCATTTGATTATGTGGTAAATATATACTTAGCTTTGTAATAAATACCAGGCTCTTCAAGTGGCTGTAGTATTTTTCATTTCCACCAACTTGTGCAAAATTTAACAGTTTCGATTGTTCTACATCTTTAACACCCATCAGAGCTATTTTTTTTCTTTCTTTTTGGCTTGTTTTTGTTTCTTAGTCATTCTAATTGGTATTTAGTGGCATCTCTTTTTAAATTTGCATTTCTCTAATAACTAATCACATTGAGCATCTCTTCATGAGCTTATTTGCCAACCCAATATCTTTCTTGATAAAGTATCTCTTCACATAGTTTGTCCATTTTCTTCCTTAGAGTTTTTATTTTCTTTTTAATAAGTTTTCTTTTTTAAGATTTTATTTATTTATTTGACAGGCAGAGAGCACAAGTAGGCAGAGAGGCAGGCAGAGAGAGGGGGGAGCAGGATCCCTGCTGAGCAGAGAACCTGATGCAGGGCTTGATCCCAGGACCCTGGGGTCATGATCTGACCCAAAGGGAGAGGCTTTAACCCACTGAGCCACTCAGTTGCCCCTCTTTTAAATAGGTTTTGAGCATTTTTTATATATTCTGGATATAAATTCTTTATCAAAAATATGATTTGGAAATATTATTTCCCAGTGCATAGCATGCAGTCTTATTCTCTTATTTCTCAATGAACCCAAGTTCTTAAATTTGATAAAGTTCATTTGTCAAATTTTTCTTTTACAGATTCATTTAAAGTTTAACCACAGAAATATACAAGTAAGAAATATATGCATATTTTTATATTTCTTTCTCATTCACAGCAAGAGAGGACAAGAGACATTTATTACAAAATATAGCTCACACAATTGTGAAGACTGGATAAGCTATTTCAAAATACATAGGATAGGCAGTTAGGTTGCTGATAAGCAGTTTTGAATCCAGGACCATGGGTGACAGTAGTATTCTACAGGTAGAATTTCTTTTCTCCAATTGTTCATTGTTAGTATATGAAAATCTGATTGATGTTTGTATACTGACCTTGTGTTCTTCAACGTTACTAAATGCATTTATTTGTTCTAGTAGGTTTTTGTAGTTTCATTGGGATTTTCTATAAAGACAATCATGTTGACTACAAATAGCTACGGTTTTATTTCTTTTTTTCCAGAGTGCATTCCTTCTGGTTCTTTTTCTTCACTTATTGCACTAGCTAGGAACCCCATTATGAGGTTAATTTGGAGTAGTTTGAGGGTGCATCCTTGTGCTGTTATTTATCTTATTTCTTGACTTCCCTACTCCTTGCCAATGTCATCATAAGACAGGGCCTGGAAGTTGGGCTATTTCTTTGTGTGATTCTCTATTTTATCTCCAATGCCAATAAAAATGCTCTCATAAGCAAATATTTGGTGAACAAAGTATTGTGATGTTTCCTCTTCTTTCTTTCTCTTGAGGTAGTTTTAGTCCTTCTTTTGGTATGTCAGCCTATGAACTCAAATTCTTTTTTTTTTTTTTTCAATTTAGTTCAATTAGCTAACATACAGTATATTATTCGTTTCAGAGGTAGTGAACTCAAATTCGCATATAGTATTAAGTACCAAAGACCAGACCCAAGTCTGGAGAGTTTAGTAGAAAGAGGGATGATAATGTTCAGGCTGGAGAGCCCAGATACCCCAGAACTGCTGTGGACAATATATCCTATTTGTTGGCACTGCATCAAGCACGCCTTGATACTCCTAGAGGGAAGCAGCATGGGGAGCAGGCAGCCTTCTCAGGTTGACACACCCTTTTTGGGGTTTGGAAGAGGCACATGGAAAGCAAAGGTTTAAGAGCAGGTGGCCACACTCACTGACTTTTATCCCAGTAAGGATTTCTTGCAATCCTCATATTACCCCAAGGATAACTGTATAGGTGATCTGGTTTGTCCTTAATATTTCTGTAATGCAGGGGCTCCTGGGTGGCTCAGTGGGTTAAAGCCTCTGCCTTTGGCTCGGGTCATGATCCCAGGGTCCTGGGATCGAGCCCCGCATCGGGCTCTCTACTCAGTGGAGAGCCTGCTTCCTCCTCTCTCTCTCTCTCTCTCTGCCTGCCTCTCTACCTACTTGTGATCTCTATCTGACAAAATATAAATAAATATAAATATAAATATAAATAATAAAAATACAAATAAAATATTTTTTAAAAGTATTCTGTAACTCAGGGTCATGGAAAGAAAGTTTAAAAATATCTTCCTCAACCCTTTAACTGCTCATCAGCTTTCTGTGCCCAGGCTAACACCATTCACTTTCCACTCCTGCCTCTTCTCTGCTACATCCGTATGTCAGGAACTAACAGTAGTTCAAGGCAGTTTCAGTTTTCAGGACATTCTTTCCTTCTCTCTCTCTCTCTCTCTCTCTCTCTCTCGCCCCCTCCCTTCCTTTCTTATTCCCTCCCTTCATCTCTTCCTTTTCTCTTTCTTTCATGTCTTAAACAAATGTTTTAACTACAGAAAGTTTCAAATGGATGTACAGAAAATAGTACAGTGCCCCTCATGTATCCTTTATTCAGCTTAAAAACATGAGCGGATGGCCAATATTGCTAAATTCACTCTCTCCCTGGATGATTCTGAGAGGAACCGCAGACTTCATATTTGCAGTGGATCTACACCGTGTCCTTTTAGCAAAGCTGCAACTTCGCTTTCCAGAATTCCCTGGTTTGCAAAGTTGCAGGTTACTATGGTCCATTAGAGACATGTATGAGGTTTGGAAGGTAGAAGAGAAGCTGTTGCCATATGTATTTTATGTTTGGAGGATTGGTTCAGGGCATGAGGTGCTGTTACTGCTCAGACATGTTATCACTGGTCCTCTGTCATGGCAGCAGCAGGGCTTGTACCCCTGTGCTGGGCCAGATCCTTCTTCAGTTTCTTACATTTCTGGACCAGGCAAGTGCCTAGTAACACAAGATATCACCTTCTCCCGCAGGAAAGCCCATCACTGAGACTGAAGACTTGAATGTGGTGCGAGAACAACATGGTCCCAGTCTGCTCTTGTGTGGCCCATTCATACAAGTCTCCATTTTGTCCCACTTCACCCACTTGACGTCCATGTTCCCTTCTCTGAAGACTTCATTCACGAGCACCCGACACAGAAACAATGACCTCACACAGACTGTGTCATCTCATAAGGTTAAGTAGAAGCAACAGTTAAAATGAGCTTTTGAAAGTAATATGCTGGAATTAGGCAAAGGATGGAGGGTAGGGCATGCTGGGCCACTATTATCTTTAACTTCTAGGAGTCTGCTTCCCTGATTAAACCCCAAATGCAACAATATTTCACCTATAAATATCTGTATATGTAAAAATACAAATAAGAAAATTTTGTTTATAAACAAAAACCTCCAATTCCATGCCATTTTATAAAACCAGACAAAATTAAAAATGATTTCTTTCAAGCCCCTCTGCGGGCCCCCTCTCTTACCCTCCCATTCCCATTTTGAGAATAAATCCTTCTATAATTTCTCCCAGAGAACAGATTCTGGGGAAGAAATTCACAATACTTTGCTATCTTGCTAGTCCACTAAAATAGATATCATCTGATGAAATTTTATTAGTATTCGATTGCTTTCAAGACTACTATCTTCAAAACAATAAGAGACCAAATAGGTTATAATAAGATACAGTATTATAAGTGATTTGTGAAAAGTATTAGCCCATTCAGAATATTTCTAAACTCCTTTTTTTTTTGAGAGAGAGAGCAAGAGAGATAAAGAGAGAGCATGAGCAGGAGGGGCAGAGGGAGAGGGAAAGAGAATCCCAAACTCCCTAGCAGACTCCACTCTGAGTGCAGAGCTGACGCAGGGCCCAATCTCACCACCCTGAGATCACGACCTGAACTGAAACAGGATGCTTAACTGACTGGCCCACCCAGGTGTCCCTCGATTGGCTACTTTTAAGTCACTCTTCAGTGTATTTGTTTCCTACTGATATTAGAACGTAAATGTATTAATGTGACGGTATGGGGTATGTACCTATATTAGTATAGGAACAGTTATACTGCTAGATTTAACCTCTCCCTCAAAGAAAAGAAAACCCATCTCTTTTTAGGAACTCTAATATATTCATATTGCCTATGTTTCTTGGTAAAGCTCCTTGGATACTGCTTAATTGTCTATCAATCCTTGATTATGAATTTATAATACCTACATAAAACAGAATAGAATCTGAGTATTTTGATGTAGTGATTGTGTTTCTATTTGGCATTAGAAATGACTTTTGAGCAAATCAGATTATAATTACTACCTTGGTAATCCATTAATTTTTGTTCATAGAGATTCACATAAGAGGTTCCTCTCTAATCATAAACTGAAATAGAATATTTTCCTGGTATCTTTTTATTTATATATATATGCCAGTAATGCCATGCTGATACTTTCTAGGAAAACAAAGCAATAAAACAAAAAAGGAAAGGAAGAAAAGAGAAGGGGAGGGAGGGGGCAGAAGGAAGAGAAAAAAAACCCTTTTTGGAATTTGAAGGAGGTCTTTCAGTCAGTACCTATAGTTGAAATAACAATCACGAACGAACCGAGGATGAGATTAAGCAGCGGGTCAGAGATGACATTAAGATTTCAGTAATTCTGGGATGCCTGGGTGGCTCAGTTGGTTAAGCAACTGCCTTCGGCTCAGGTCATGATCCTGGTGTCCTGGGATCAAATCCCGCATCGGGCTCCTTGCTCAGCAGGGAGCCTGCTTCTCCCTCTGCCTCTGCCTGCCATTCTGTCTGCCTGTGCTCGCTCGCTCTCCCTCTCTCTCTCTGATAAATAAATAAATAAAATCTTAAAAAAAAATATTTCAGTAATTCCTGAGCATATAACTATTGCCTTACTTGAAACTATCCCAGACATCAACAACCACAACAAAACTGCTGCTGAAATAACCTATTTGTTATTTTACACGACACATACACCTGCTAACATATCGTATTTGCTCGTAAGCTGCCAGAAGTAGTTTTGTTTTATAACCAAAACTGGATGAATACCTTGAATTAACTTCCTCAGGCAGGATGAAAGTCTGTTGGTTGTGGGTTCTGAGACAAAGATGTTGATGACAGTAGTTCAGGCTTGGACTCCAACATCATTGTGACAGTCACACCATTTCTGTATATGGTCAGGTGACTGCTCCATAGTCCTTGAGTTTCAGCATGGGACTATCATATGAAGGTGTTGTTTGTAATAAATAATTATTTATTTTTCCTTTGGAAGGGGAAAACAGAACCTTTATGAGAAGCATTTACTGGGAAGCCTAGAAATTAAAATTAAAATCCCATAGGGCAAAGCAAGATAATTATTTTCCTCCAATATCCATCCCTGATTAAATTTCTGGCCCTATTAAAATGTATGAAAAATTAGCCATCTTATTAATAATTATTTCAACTTGTTCCCGTTTTGAGTTAAACTGATTATACATAATAATTTTTTCAGTTTTAAATTAGGAAGGTAATATCATCACTGCAACTAAAAAGCAAACAAATTCAATGAATTGCCCTGTGTGCCTGAACAGTTCCAAGCATGTAACTTTGAAAATGAAGCTTTCAGATCTTTTCCTCAAAGCTTTTTTCTAACTTATTTCTGTTGACTATAAACTTTTATAGAACTTAATTAAGTTACATATTCTATTATTTGATTACTTATTAGAAAGATATGTTAAAGTTGATATTTAAGTATTATTAAAACATAGCACATGTTCTTGAATGAATGGACACAAATGATGTGATTTTTAAGAGGAACCATGTATATTATAGTTATAGAGGAACTATGTATATTATATGTATATTATATATCTATAATATGTATATATTTAATTTACCAATAAATTGTTACATGAACACATTATTTGAAATATTATAATGTCAATGCGGATATTTCAAATCCATCTACTTATTAAATTCTTTCAGAAAGACTTCAATTATGTTAATTTATAACATCCCACACCCTTTTGGATTTATTCTAGTTCATAATTCTAAGGACATCCATACAATTAAATATGGGCATTGATAGTGCTTTTGTGGTAAAACCAAAAAAAAAAAGAAAGCTATTTTGTACTTTCCATGGAAATGTGTGTGTGTGTTGTGTGTGTATGTGTGTGTGTGTGTGTGTGTGTGTGTGTGTGTGTGTTTGTATACATATATGTTTATATATATAGAACTGGGGCTGGCTTCATGTGTAGAGGTAAGGCTGGATAAATATAAAACAGAGTTGTAGGTCTCTTATGGTTTCCATTCTTTTTCAGTCAAGGCTAGGGGAATTGCTGCCATCTGACTGAGATTCATTTGCAACACAGTATCACTAAGGAAATACAAAATTTATTTGGAATGATCTTTAGTTTCACAGTTTAATCTATTGTTGTTCACATTTGTACATCTTCTCTAGCTCATGACATATTCCTCCAGGTCCTAAAGTAGGATCCTCCAGGGAAAAGCAAAGTCAAAGAACATAGATATTAGTGCTTACATTTACAAGTAGGTAGAAGTCCCCCAGGGAGAAAGGAGCATATACTAATCTTTCAACAGTCTAGAGCATTATGCCAACATTATAGAGTAATAATCATAGTTACACTACACTTTGAAATCTAATAGCCATTGTAGAATTCTATTCACTTTAAGTATAAATTTTCTCCCGTAATATAACATACTATAACATAACATAACATAACATAGCATAACATAACATAACATACATTGCAGAGCACAGAATACCAGTCTATAATCCAAGGAATAGCCAAAGGAATGAAAAAATATGTATATCTTATTACTCATTACTTATTAAAAGGATATGTATTTTTTCCTAGAAATATAAAATAATTCAATATTCCCCCAAATTTTAAATAGTTCCCAGTTTACAGCAGTTACTTTATTTATTTTTTATTTTATTTTTAAAAAAGATTTTATTTATTTATTTGAGACTGAGAGAGGAGAGAGAGCACATGCACAAGCAGGGGAGGAGGGCAGAAGTAGAGGGAGACGCAGGCTCTCCACTGAGCAGGAAGCCTGATGCAAGGCTCAATCCCAGGACTGAGCAGGGACCCCTGGTGAGGGCTCCATCCCAGGACCCTGGGATCATGAACTGAGCTGAAAGCAGATTCTTAACTGACTAAGCTATATATAGCAGTTATTTTAAATGCCACATTTAAGTCTGATTGAAAGTATAATTTCTTTTTCAGTGTTCCAAGATTCATTGTTTATGCACCACACCCAGTGCTTCACACAATATATGCCCTCCTTAATACCCACCAACAGGCTAACCCAACCCCTCACCCCCTTTTCCAAAACCCTCAGTTTGCTTCTCAGATTTCACAGTCTCTCATGATTCACCTCCCCCTTCAACTTCCCCCATCTAACTTCTCCTCTCCTTCTCCCAATGTCCTCTGTGTTATTCCTTATGCTCCACAAGTAAGAGAAACCATATGACAATTGATTCTCTCTGCTTGACTTATTTCACTCAGCATAATCTCCAGTCCTGCCCATGTTGATACAAAAGTTGGGCATTCATCCTTTCTGATGGAGGCATAATACTCCATTGTATATATGGACCGTATCTTCTTTATTCAATTGTATGGAGCCAGAAGAGACCCCAAATTGCTAAGGAAATGTTGAAAAAGAAAAACAAAACTGGACGCATCATGTTGCCTGAGTTCAAGTTTTACTACAAAGCTGTGATCACCAAGACAGCATGGTACTGGCACAAAAACAGACACATAGACCAGTGGAACAGAGTAGAGAGCCCAGATATGGACCCTCAGCATTATGGTCAAATAATCTTCGACAAAGCAGGAAAAAATACCCAGTCGAAAAAAGACAGTCTCTTCAATAAATGGTGCTGGGAAAAGTGGACAGCTATGTATAGAAGAATGAAACTTGACCATTCTATTATGCCATGCACAAAGATAAACGCAAAATGGATAAAAGATCTCAAAATGAGGCAGGAATCTATCAAAATCCTAGAGGAGAATATAGGCAGTAACCTTTTTGACATTGGCCACAGCAACTTCTTTCAAGATGTGTCTTCAAAGGCAAAGGAAACAAAAGTGAAAATGAACTTTTGGGACTTCATCAAGATCAAAAGCTTCCGCACAGCAAAGGAAACAGTCAACAAAACAAACAGGCAACCCACAGAATGGGAGAAGATATTCGCAAATGACAGTACAGACAAAGGACTGATATCCAAGATCTGTAAAGAACTCCTCAAACTCGACACACTCAAAACAGATAATCACATCAAAAACCGGGCAGAAGAAATGAACAGACTCTTCTCCAAAGAAGACATACAAATGGCTAACAGATACATGAAAAAATGTTCATCATCATTAGCCCTCAGGGAGATTAAAATCAAAATCACATTGAGATACCACCATATACCAATTAGAATGACCAGAATTAACAAGACAGTAAACAAGTGTTGGAGAATATGTAGAGAAAGGGGAACCCTCTGACACTGTTGGTGGGAATGCAAGTTGGCACAGCCACTTTGGAAAACAGTGTGGAGATTCCTTAAGAAATTAAAAATAGAGCTACCCTATCACCCTGTAATTGCACTACTGGTTATTTACCCCAAAGATACAGATGTAGTGAAAAGAAGGGCCATTTGTACCCCAATGGTTCATAGCAGCAATGGCCACAGTCGCCTAACTATGTAAAGAGCCAAGATCTCTTTGACAGACGAATGGATAAAGAAGATATGGTCCATATATACAATGGAATATTATGCCTCCGTCAGAAAGGATGAATACTAACTACTACTAAAAGTCATGCAGCAATTCAGTAATGTGGCAGGATACAAAACCAATGTACAGAAATCAGTTGCTTTCTTATATACTAACAATGAAAATACAGAAAGGGAAATTAGAGAAATGATTCCATTTACTATAGTGTCATGAACCATAAGATACCTGGGAATAAACCTAACCAAAGAGGAAAGGATCTATCTATCGAGGAACTACAGAACACTCTTCAAAGAAATTGAAAAAGACACAAAAAGATGGAAAAGCATTCCATGCTCATGGATCAGAAGAATAAACATTGTTAAAATGTCTATACTGCCTAGAGCAGTCTATACTTTCAGTGCCATCCCGATCAAAATTCCACTGGCATTTTTCAAAGTGCTGCAACAAACAATGTGAAAAGTATTAATTTTTGATTGCCTAATGCTTTCAAATATGGAAACGTGGCTAAGCCTGCCAGGCAATTAAGAAAATACAAATGTAGTGTTTTCATTGTGTTCTGTGGGAACTTAAAAATTATATATTGATTCGAATTGGAGAATTCATTGAGTTTTTTGATCAACAAATTTTGGGGATAAAATCGGTATAGACTATCTCTTTATTATCAAGTTTATTCAAAATAAAAGCTAGTAAAAGACTTACATGATTTTTAAAAATTCATTCAAGTAGTATATATTGATGGCCATGATTGTCACGTAGTCTGTTAGGTGCTTGGTATTACAACATGGTAAGCAAAGAAATAAAAATGGTAGTTTCTGCTTGTCTTGGAGTTGGGAGTGTAATGCAGTTTACTTACCTACCATAATTAGTGATGTGTGTGTGTGTTATTTCCATTCCTTTTATATAGAACCAAAAAACCCCACCATATTAACACAATAAAGAGGATACCTTTTTTTCTCTCTTTCCTCATTTCTAAAGGATTTCAGAAAAGTGATGAGGGGCCAATGCAGGGAAAACAACTTCCTTGCAAGAGAAAAATAGGCCCCTGTTCTCCTCCTTCGTTCCCCAAACCAAGCACAGCATCAACTGCATGGGTGGCAGAACCTTTCTCTGTTGATTCACTTACTAGAGTCTAGGATTCAGTATATGTGCTGCCGAAGCAACACTACAGTCTAGGATTCAAAACACAGTTTGACAATTGGACTAAGCACTAATAGCTCAAAGAGGTCATTGTAGTTTGCAGAATGAACCCCAGATATCATCACAGATCATCCCGTATTCCATGAAAAATGTTAATATAAAAATAATAACCATAGAAACCTTTTTGCTCAACCTCTACTTGCCTAATTTGCTGGATTCAGCAAAGCTTTCATTTCCTTAAAATATAAAACAGAGTATCTCAATATACTGATCACCTCTTCTGTAAGACTTCTGTTCTAAATGCACCTGCTGACCACTGTGCTGATAAGAATCTTTTTGGGGTGCGTAGGTGACTCAGTTCCTTAAGCAGCTGACTCTTGGTTTTGCCTCAGGTCATGATCTCAGGATCCCATGATCAAGCTCCACACGGGGCTCCATGCACAATGAGTGTGGAGTCTGTTTCTCTCTCTCCCTTCCACTCTGTCCCATCTCCCCACTCTCTCTCTCAAATAAATAAATAAAAAGTTAAAAAAATCAGTTTTTCCCAAACTGATTTATTTTGGTTATATTTCAAAATTAAAGTATTTCATTAAGTGTTATGTAAATAATAAAAAGGGTATGAAAAGGCATTATTTTTACAAAAATCAAGGAAAATTCATGGGAAAGATTTGAAAATGCAAATAGTCGAAAAAAATCATTAGGGGTGTATGAGACATATGCAAAAGAATAGGAAAGTAATGTTAAATTCCAGATAGATTCTGCACTCAGCTTGCTCCTTAAGTGGCTCCCCATTAAACGAAACCAAATCTAAATTCACAGGTAATAAATTATGGCTTTATTTTTTGGTGGAAAAGTAACACCAATAAATAATCAGAAATCACACAGGCAAAAAGTCTTGGTCCTAAGTCAAAAGTTTGGCTAATGAAGGTGAATTTATTTAAATTAAGATAATGCATTTAGGAAACATAGGTGTACTTATTTTTTATATTTTTTTGAAGATTTTATTTATTTATTTGAGAGAGAGCATGTGAACATGAGAAGGGAGAGGGGCAAAAGGAAAGGGAGAAGCAGGCTACCTGCTGAGCAGGGAGCCCAACATGGGGCTCAATCCCAGGATCCTGGGATCATGACCTAAGCCAAAGGTAGACATTTAACCAACTGAGCTACCCAGACATCTATAGGTGTAGTTTTTAAATGATCACTGCTTTAACCACAGAGTTTTAAATAAAATTATTTCTAATAAAATTATTTCTATATATATGTATATATATATACATATACATACATATGTATATATATGTACATATATATACAACACACACGTATATATATGGCCATCCATACACACACACACACACACACACACACACACACACACACACACACATATTATCATTGAAACAGTCTGAATTAATTTGAATGGTAAAAGCAGTAAATACTTCGATTAGAAATGTGTGGAAAAGTAAGTGGCTATAGTGAGTAAATACTCTGTTTTGGAATTCAACTTTTATGGCTTTATGGATTATTTGAATCAAAAGGAATTTTTTGTGTCCAAAGACGAGTCTAAAACAAAACAAAATAAATGAAGGAAGACACCATCAAGAAAATGAATTTTCGGTGGCGCCTGGGTGGCTCAGTGGGTTAAGCCGCTGCCTTCGGCTCAGGTCATGATCTCAGAGTCCTGGAATCGAGCCCCGCATCGGGCTCTCTGCTCAGCAGGGAGCCTGCTTCCTCCTCTCTCTGCCTGCCTCTCTGCCTGCTTGTGATCTCTCTCTGTCAAATAAATAAATAAAATCTTAAAAAAAAAAAAAAGCCCATAAAAAAAAAAAAAAGAAAATGAATTTTCTACAACACTTTCATCTCAAGAAAGCAAGCCTTAGAAGGTAATTTTAAAAAATCTTCTGGAAAAGGGACAGTATGAAAGAAAGTTTCTTAGTTTGAATTTGGAAAATAGAATCATCGGGGGAGCAATAGGTTTTGTGGTATCTGCTGCCGTATAATAATGGAGAATCTCTTTTAAAAAAAGTTATACAAAATTATAAATTCTAAATTATATATGAAAATGAATATTTATTTTGGATAAGAAAAGAATCAATATATATACATATATGTTTTTAAAGTTGACAAATATTACAAGCATTATGTCATCAGAAAAATAACATTTAGTAACTGTCTGACACACCTAACCATTGCCCCTTTTATTTGTCTGCAATGTTACTTTTTCAAATAAAAATTTAAAAATATTTTCTATGGAACAATACAAATGGTGTCTTGCTTCTTGTGTGGCTGATCAAAATTTGATTTTTTGGAAGATTTCTTCCAGTTTCACAATTTGTTCTTGGTAATGCCATGTGAAGTTTTTAGAATTGTCAACATTTGGAAAACTTGCATCAAATTGTTTTCATAGAAGAAGTATGTGATTCAGAACCATTTTGCTGCATCAATAGCAATTTTGCAGTCTCTTGGTATCACAGACTAAGATGGGTCTGAAATGCTGGGAAAAGCAGGTGACTTTTCATATGGTCACACAGTTGTGCTTCCTATTACAGCATTGTTACCAATTTTTGCTTTGCAATTGTAGGAATTCAGATAAATACTGTTTTGCATGATTCCCATCCAACAACAAAATCATGATACATTTATAATTGTTTATAACACCTCTGGGTGCTTGCTTTGGCAACATTATTAAAATTAGAAAGATACAGAGAAAATTAGCATGGTTTCTGTACTAGGATGACTCACAAATTTGTGAAGGGTTCCATTATTTTTATCACTGGGTAATGCATGGACTTGTTGCATCAATTTATTTTACACCTGGAATGAATATAATACTGTATGTTAACTATCCTGGCATTAAAATAAAAACTTAAAAAGTCCAAAATAAAAGATAAAATAAAATTGGCTTTTGGAAGTGTGCTATGCAATAGATTGCCTTGATGCTTAAGCTTCATTAGATTCAATTATTGGAACCCAACTCTCAACATCCATCATTTATAGATACGTGAGTGAAGGAAGTCCAGAGGAATAGCATCCAAAGAAACTTCATGTTTTAACAATGAAATGTTCATTCATGCTGTTTGCCCGAGTGTCCATAATTCTCCATTGTGGTTGATGGCAACGACTACCACTCTCTTATACTCTGTCGACTCAAGTGCAATTATTTATGATTGTTTCATTCTATAACAATTCTAAGACTGCTTAAAGCCAAACAAGTGCTTTTAAACTTTTGTATTATGTATTATACTTATGTATAATTTATCTCATTTGTTTTTTCTTTGTTGCTACATCCTCTTCAGGGATATGGAGTAGGGTGAAGTGACTCACCCAAAGTCATGTGTTTTTTAAAGCAGAGTTTCAAACCCAACCTTTGCAACACAACAAGCCCAATGTTGACTCTAGGCCATAGTGAGTCCTTTTCAGTACAATTTTTATAACATTATGATATTTGAATGCATTCTTGAGTGTCCTGGCATATTAAGCAAGTTAATGTTAGCTGGTTGTCCTAATTACAATAAATGTTTATTTCTCACTCTAGTGTTTTGAAGTACAGTGTGATTATTTTTATTCTGAGGGGTGGTTCTGTTGCAAACATTTACAGAAGGACCTAAGCTCCTTCAGTTTTGTGGTACTGTCAACTTCGATATACAGTCTTTGATCCTGCTGAGAATGGGAAGACAGCAAGGAGAGGGCACATGGGTATTAATCTTCATGACATGTGTGGCTGCTGTCACATGCCACGATATTAATAATGTGGTTGCACCTACACTGACTGAAACAGGGAAATGTATTCCCTTGTTTGACAACAATGTCCCATCCAGAGAATCAAGAAAAAATTAGTTTATTTTTTAAAATCAGTTATTGTCAAGTTCTTGAGAAGGTAAATGATAAAAGAAAAAGAAGGGGAAAATTATATTTTCTTCTTGGTCATCCCTCTAAAACCCTACTTTGTAAGCTTAAGCCATGAAGAAAGGAGGTCACAGCATGAGAATAAAGAGATATTCAAAGGGCAGGTCAAAAATACAGTTTTTATATTTTTTCATATCTATTTAATACATTTATGGTTCAATATCTGAAATTTAACTTACTATGGGTCCTGCTATAATGGGTATTCTAAATTTAATCATATATCTGTAGAAACATTAGTAAACATTTCTTTCTTTCACTTCATTCAAGAGGTTTTTGTTTGTTCATTTTATTTTTGGGGGCACACAATATGTCAGAATGCCCTGTACATGTGGATCTCTCTCAAGAACCCCACAGTGTAGTGGGGAGATAAGCCACACTCACGAGCTCAAATACAATGTGCAAAATGAGATACACTGTGAAGGAGATCTACACAGAGTACTTTGGAAGTCTGGGCAGGAGGATGAGAGCGGTGAAGGGGAGTTGACAAACTTTGGTGATGACAAGATTGGCTCATCCAGTTCAATCGAGGGCATTTTCACCTACTAACCTACAAACAAACAGGAAAACATAATCTTGCTGACAAGGTAACAAGCCATCCCCCCGCCATTTTATTAAGAAATAATTGACATTAACCATTGTTTAAATTTAACGTACAATGTTATGGTTTGATTTATATATCTTGCTTTCCCATATAGATGTAATAAAAAGAAAAGAAACAAGAATAAAAGAATAAACAATTCTTGTGATGAGAACTCTTAGAACTCACTCTCTTGACAACTTTCCTATTTATCACACAGTAGTATTAATTGTAGTCATCATGTTGTACATTATATCTCTAGTACTTATTTACCTTTTAACTGGAAGTATATGCCTTTTGACCCTCTTCCTTCACATGCCCCTTCCCCGACTCAGCCTCTGGTAACAAGTCTGATCTCTTTTCCTGTTAAGTTTTTGTTTCTTTTTAGATTTCCCCAAATCCATTTCTTTATAAAACAAATGACTAATAACTTTTAATTTATAAAAGTCCTTCTTAGTTGCTTGAGAAAAAGATTTAGATGGTATGTATAATAGAAAGTAGAAAAATAGTTTTATCTTGATGAGTATAGAAAATACATCTGTATCATGAAAATGTTAAAAATAGCTTTACTGGTTTTGTAAACTATTATCAGCTATTTATTGTCTAATATGCAGGAATTTTTCAAAAATTTAAAAATTCAGTATTTAAGATGATGACAATTTGGCAAAATCTAAAATCTGGCTATACTTTTCTTGTCCCTTGAAAGTGTCACTGGAATTTTTTCTTTAAAGATTTTAATTTATGTATTTGACAGAGAGACACTGTGAGAGAGGGAACACAAGCAGGGGGAGTAAGAGAGGGAGAAGCAGGCTTCCTGCTGAGCAGGGAGCTGGATGCGGGGGTTTGATCCCAGGACCCTATGATCATGGTCAGAGCTTAAGGTAGATGCTTAACGACTGAACCACCCAGGTGCCCCTAAAGTGTCAATAGAATTTCTAATTAGATTGTGTGACCAGCTCATGGGTCGTGGGATTGAATCTCTTGTCTTTGCTCAAATTGTTCCCAGTCTTTGGAAAGTCCTCCCTCCCTTATCCTCTGCTTTCTTTGCATCTTGAATTTCTCAAAAGAGCCAGCTCACGGGGCACCTGGGTGGCTCAGTCAGTTAAGTAGCTGCCTTCGGCTCAGGTCATGATCCTGGGGTCCTGGGATCGAGCCCCACATTGGGATCCCTGTTCAGTGGAGAGTCTGCTTCTCCCTCTCCCTCTGCCTGCCTCTCTGCCTGCTTGTGCTCTCTATCTCTCTGTCAAATAAATAAAATCTTAAAAAAAAAAGAAAAAAAAAAAAAGAGCCAGCTCACATGTTTTCTGTCCCTGATTCTAGTCTACCGCCGTAACACCCTGAACGCGTCTGGTCTTGTCTGATTCTACTTCCCCCCACTGCTCACTGATTAAATAAATAATTGCTCAGCACCTGCTAGACTTCAAGAGATATGTAAGGTGCCAACACTCTGATCACTAATAAGACAGGTGTGCTCTGCTTCCTGGAATTCAGAATCTTGTGGGGCATACTCTCAGTGGCCCACAGCACTATGAACTCACTCATTTGTTTCCAGGCATTCTTCTAAGGGATTTGACATGGCTTTGCTGATTTAATCCTCACAGCAACCCCCAGGAAGTGGGCACCATTCACAGCTACAAGCTGTCACCTGGTCATTGTCAGACACAGATATGCCTACCCCTTAAGAAACCCTGGTTTTTTTATTTCCCAGGGACTTGTTTCTCATTTGCTGAATGTCAGGTCTCTTGGATTCTTTTGCTCGTGCCCCTTGACACGATGTCAAGTTCCTCCTTTTGCTTACAGTGAACCGCATGAAATTGCTGCTCTGCTGCTCCAGCCACCCTGTACCTGGAGCCAGTCATGCAGGGCTTTCCACACTCTGGTCTGGGTCTCAGACATCACTCTTCCTGCCACACTTCACTGCAAGTATGGGCCCAGGCAACCCCCGGCTCCCTGTAGCACTACAGAAACAAGGCAGTGATTTTTAATGAGCTCTTCAACAAGTATTTATGGAGTTCTTGCTGAAGGCTGGACATCATTCTAGGTGTCAGAGATATTGTGGTGAAAAAGACAAACAAGTCTTATTTTCTAGAATATGTACTGGGAAAGAAGATTAAATTGTACCTCATTCCTCCAGGTGAAGTTTTCATTACTGAGTCAAAACAGAAGTTCCCTGGGTTGTACCTACTATAGTAATAAAAGCTAACACTTCTGCATTTACAATGAGCTTGTCTCTTTGCCAAGACATTTATACTTATCAATTTGATCTTCTAATAATCCCAGAAGGTAGGTACTATTGTCATTCCATTTTAAAGATGAAGAAACTGAGGTTCAGGGTAGTACAAAGCCATATGGCTATTTGGAAGGTAGAATTTCATATTCCCTCTCAGGCAGTATGCCCAGATCCTGTGTACCTGGTAAATATCTCTGAAGGCAACAAGAGGAGAGAAGAGGTGAGTTGTGTTGAACAGAGTTGAAATGTAAGGTGAATAGAACAGAGGGGCCAGAACAATTTCCCTTACTTGGAGAAGGGAACTGTGGGTGGAGAAGACCCACCCCTTGTTCTCTGATGGTGCCCTGGGAAGTCAACAGCATCTCAGAAAGAAATTGTGCTAATGGAGACTGAACTTTGGGCAGTTTTTTAGCATTGACTAAACTTTTCATTTGCTACCCATGGCAAATAGAGATAGAGAATCATCAGACTATAAGACCTCATGACCTTGAACCATGCAGGTGTCAGCTGTGAACACTGAGGCTTAGGAATAATGGGCTTTCCCCATTTGGAAGTCACCGCTGGGTTTCAGTATGATCCTTCAAGGGGGAAAAGGCCCTAAAAATGTTTGTACTTAAATTTTCCACATAACCTCAAGACCCAGAATGAGAATGACTTTTGTTAAAGGATATAAAACATGGACATATCTTACATATCTGAGTTTATGGTTTGAGTTTCATTAGTATTGCACAACAGATATTGATGGACAGATCAGTGTCAAGAGCTGTGCTACATGTAGGATGCATAGTAGCAAACTAGAAAGGTCGAACTTAGTGAAGTCTATAGTTAAGTGGGCAAAACTGATGTTGAATAAACAAGTACAAAATTTAAAACTACAAATTTGGGTAAGTGTTATAAGAATCTAGAACACTATGAGAGGGGATAAGAGGAAGGATCTACTAGGGCTCAGGGTTAGGACAGCCTCTTCTGAGTAACTGACACGGTAAGGGTGAAGACCAGTTACTCAGGAGCATGGGATGGGGAGGAGAGATTCTGAGCACAGAGACTAGCACGAGTGAAAAGCAGGAAACACCCAAACAGTTGAAAAGGGAGTGGATGCCTGAGTGTAGCAAGGAAGGAGGAGGTAGCACGTGAATTTTAGCTGAAGAGATAGGCAGTAGCCAGAGACTGAAGAACCACCTGTGTCACATTAAGGATTTACAGGCTAACCTTATCTGAAATGGTGAAGTATTGTGGAATTTAGAGTGCGAGGGACACATTTATATTTAATTTTTTAAAAAGATCATTGGTGGGCTGCCTGGGTGGCTCAGTGGGTTAAGCCACTCCCTTTGGCTCGGGTCATGATCTCAGGGTTCTGGGATCGAGTCCCACATTGGGCTCTCTGCTCATCAGGGAGCCTGCTTCCCCCTCTGTCTCTGCTTGCCTCTGTCTACTTGTGATCTCTCTGTGTCAAATAAATAAATAAAATCTTTAAAAAAATAAAAAATAAAAAATAAATAAAAAGATCTTTGGTATAGAGATTGGATATGGTGAGACCAATGGGGAAACTGTTGCCATAGTAGTGGAAAGAGATATAGGTGGCTTACACTGGGGATGGTGGTAAAAGAAGGAGAAGTAGAAGCCTTCGACATGGATTTTGGAGTATACCTGATAGGACTAGGGGAGGTATACAGTAGAAGTGGTGGAGGAAAAGAAAGTAACAAAGGGATCCCCAAATATATGATGTAAACAATCGACATGACGGAGATGTTTACTGAGGTAGAGCAGAAACAGGCTTAAGGAAAATATCAAGAATTCAGAGGCAGACATGTTAGTTTTAAAAATGTGTTTTAAATGCAATAAGGCACTTGTCATACTATCTGGGTAATTTTCATTTGTCAAATTAAAACCTGCAATCAACTTTGTACGTAACATAGTTCTTTTGCTCTTTGTGTAAAGTAGGAGGAATCTGAAGGCCAACTTCATATCTGATTGATTCTATCCTGAGGTTTTGATGTAAGAAACTGGAATGAATGTATATCAAATTCACAAGGTTTCTGGAAAGTCCTAAAAAGGCAGATCTGCATCTGCATAGTTGTGTGTATATTAGTCAGCAGAATTTTAATTGTTTAATTGCCCTACTCATTAGCCCAAGATAGATTTTAAGTCTAAGCCTTAAAATAATAATTTACAGTTGTTTTTAGAAAAAGAAATAAAATTTCCCCCATTTGATCATATGTCACTAATCAGTTTCACCATCAAAGCCATAAAATAAGAAAGTACATAAATTAAAAGTTTTCAAATAAATGTTCACAGAACACTAACTCCTACATAAATTTATATGAACATAAAGCTCCAAGCTAGTTTCCTTCAAAATATTTAGAACTAATAGGAGATAGAAGTAGAGCAGCTCGCTTGTGAATGACTAGTAATGTTTTCTTTTTTTTTTCTTCTGCACTACAATCTCAAATGCCATCTTCATTTTAGTTGTAAGGATTCTTCTTCCATTTTATGTATTTGCTCTCCTGTTTCTATCTCTTTGATCTTAAACAGAATGCTGTAACCAAGTGAGAACTCTAGTTGCCTGTCTTTTGCTATCCCACACCATTTCTGTAACCTAATCGAAATGTGCTATTTTTTCCCAAGACATTGCCATATTTTTCTCTCATCATGACACTTAATTTGAAGGTGGCAGACTGGAAGATGCACTGTCTTGTGACAAATCTGTAAGCCATGAATTGATCTCTGCTCCACACACAGCAATATGCAAGCGTGGTATCTTACAACTTACCATAAATCATGCTTTACTTCTTTGCTCATAGACTTTGTGAGAGCTGAATGCAATGTGGAGACGGATGGGGGTCAGTTCCTCACTGTCACCCACACCTGCTGTTAATTTATAGATAAGATATAACACCTGTGAGTTATGATGTCTTTTGTTGGCTTGGGTTGTCCTGTGCTGAACACTGCAATGCCTACATCATGATGTTTGTGTTTACTCTCGTATACTGAAAACAAAGAAAAAAAATCCCCAAAACAAACAACAACAACAACAACAACAACAACAAAAACTAAGTCATAAAGGCATGGCATTATACTCATGGCCTATACTATTTATCCAGTCAAAAAGACATTTTATTTTTTGGCATGATACCCTAGGACTGATGCACAAGGAGGCTGCAGGTATAGGACTACAAGAATGGCTGACTGAACAAAGTCCAGTTCTTCATTTCATGGTCATTGAAGGAACTGAGAGGAACTTCATTACAATAAATCTACCATATGGAACAGAATTCCTGACACCAAAAATTAAATAACTAAATAAAATAAAATACAGGAAATACTGACAGGAGGTACTCTGTCCATGTTGTTATGAAAATAAAGCTTTTAAAAGTAAACAGAAGCAACTGATCAAGAGAAACAAAAGGAAAAAGTATCTTTGCTCTTTGAAAAATCCCAATCTCATCACATCATTTTAATTTGCAGAACATAGTAGACTCAAGTGCACGGACATTATCGTTAAATATTAATTGGGCATACACACTCTTCCAAGTTTGCCAGTTACACCCTGATTGTAAGTTAAGCACTTTCTGCATTCTTTATAATCATTTATAGTAATATGGCACTGTGTATCACTGATCTAAGAAATGAAATGCAAATCTGCAACATCAATTAGGAGATGATAGATTATGTAGTAGTATGGAGATCGATTGCTTATGAGTGATAGCATATAGAAGCAGTGATATGCCCTCAACAAATGTTAGCAGTTCTTCTTCCAACCCATCTAAGCATCCCTTCCTAGCAAATATACCTAATCTTACTTTCTGCTTTCTTTGTACCTGACAAAAGCATTCACATTATTAAACTAAGAGAGAGTTGTTGACTTATACATTTGATTTTCTATTGATAGCAGTTTGGAAAAAAATAGGAACATTATATATATATGTATAAATTATTCTTTTGAATACAACTGAAGACGTCTGTATAGTAGGCACTCAATTTTTAAGCAAATAAATGGACAAATGAATGGAATTGGAAAATAAAAGGGATAATAAAGTAAATACCTTAGATATTAAAGCATAAATGTATGAATAGTTTTCCCAGTTTTGTATAATTTAATACATTTGAAACAGAAGCCACATAAAGGGTTACATGGATCTTTAAGAAAATATGTAGGTATATATATAAACTTATTATATATAATTGTTATACTATATATGTATATACAGTATATGTATAGTGTTTGTATATATATACATATATATGTGTGTGTATATATATGTGTGTGTGTATATATATATATATATTCTGTATTTAAAATGCATATGTTAGGGACGCCTGGGTGGCTCAGTTGGTGAAACTGCTGCCTTCGTCTCAGGTCATAATCCTGGGGTCCTGGGATTGAGCCCCAGATCAGGCTCCTTGCTTGGTGGGGAGCCTGCTTCTCTCCCTGCCTCTGCCTGCCTATCTGCCTGCTTGTGTGTACTCTCTCTCTCTCTCTCTGGCAAATAAATAAAATATTTAAAAAAATAATAAAATGCATATGTTATAAGCTATCAATGTCAAACAGGCTTCCAAAATATATGTTCATATAGGGAAATCTGCTAAAATATGGGATGAACACGTGCACAGTATCACATCTCCTTGGAAACTTTTTGTCTGAAAAAGCCCAAGTAATCCAAATTTCCAAAATAACGTATGATAAATTTTCTGGATAGGGATTTAGTTTTAGGAAAATGCCATAGTTTATGTGGGATAAATACTGATGAGCTTTATTTCTATTTTTTCTCTATTCCTATATATTACATACCCCAAAATTCATATATATAGAATAAGAATACTATCTCCGATATTGTTTTCTTTCAATAGTTTTGTTCTTAATTATAATTATAGCAGCAACAAGAAAAAATCAAATGTAAATAAACTATTTCCTTTAGTCTTTAAGTCACTTCACAATAGCCTTATATTTTAATCCCATATGTACTGTATCATTTCACTGTATATAAAGGAAGACAATGGAGGTGTGGAGATAAGAGAGATTAGGCTGGTATACTCCTATATAAATCAGCTGAAATGCAGGCATTGTGATATTCCCTAAATGAAGCTAAAGTCTTAAGAAGTAGCTTACAGAGCTACATAAAAATGTCAACCCTTGTCAACCTTTTATTTCTTTTATCTGTTTCTGGACCATTGCAGGCTACTATCCATTTTGGGAATTCCTGGATCCCAAGACATAAACTTAGTGATTTCCTGGAACTTCACCTACTATAGCATTCCTACTATAGCATATTATTCCTACTTTTTGTCATAAAGGCATAAAATTATGGGAAATAATGAGAAGAAGAGGCAATAATTTAGAAAAAGTAATGATAAATTCTATCTATAAAATATAACCATATTTCATGAAGTTCAGAGTTGTGATAAAATTCTAGAATGATTTTTATAAAATGGCTTATGAGTTTTCAGAAAGTAAATGGTAATCTAATAGGAAGTATTATGGATGAAGTAATATTAAGTAATACTGAATTACCAGTACTTTTAAAAAAATAGTTCTTTTCACCAGGAAGATTTGGAATATGCTATAAGCATGGCATATCTGCAATAAGAAATGTGACATAGGCATTTTTGATGGTCCTTCGGGCATAAAAGTAAAATGTGGACTGAATGGCCATCCAGTTGAATTCATAACAAATGTAAAGACAACATTGCATGAAAGTAAATAAAAATAAATATGCTTACCAATGGTTCATTATTATCCTAGAAAAGTGTCTGGGTAGCCTGCTGCAGGCTTATGTCCACAGCCTTGTTGTGCTTACTATTTCAAGACATGATGATCAAGAAAAGGCAAGGATACCCCAAATTACAAGTTTTTTCACAGTGAAGGAAACTATCAACAAAACAAAAAAGGAACCTACTGAACGGGAGAAGATATTTTGCAAATGGTTTATTTGATAAGGGGTTAATATCCAAAATATATAAAGAAGTTACACAACTCAATGCAAACACACACAATCTGATGAAAAAATGTTCAGAAGGTGCACCTGGGGGGCTCAGTGGGTTGAGCTGTTATCTTCAGCTAGGGTCATGATCTGAGTCCTGGGAAGGAACCCCATGTCAGGCTTTCTGCTCAGCAGGGAGCCTGCCTGCTTCTCTCTCTCATGTTCCCTCTGTGGTCTTCCTATTTCTTTCTCAAATAAATAAGTAGAATCTTTAAAAAAAAAGTTCAGAAAACTTGAATAGACATTTTTTCAAGGAAAAAATGACACCTGTCAGAATGGCTAAAATCAAAACCACAAGAAATAACAAATGTTGGCAAGGTGTGGAGAAGAAGGAATTTTGTGCACTGTTAGTGGGAATGCAGACTGGTATAGCCACCATGGAAAACAGTATGGTGGTTCCTTAAAAACTAAAAATAAAATTGTCATATCATCTAGTAACTCCACTACTGAGTATTCACTCAAGGAAAATGAAAATATAAATTTGAAAAGATTTCCAACAACATGGATGGACCTAGAGGTATAATGTTAAGTGAAATAAGTCAGTCAGATAAAGACAGATACTATGTGATTTCACTTATATGTGGAATTTAAGAAAAAAAACGGCTCTTACCAAACTGGTGGTTGACAGAGGAGAGGTGGGTGAAGGAAAGTTGAAACAGATAAAGGGATATCAGAGGGGGAGATGAACCATGAGAGACTGTGGACTCTGAGAAACAAACTGAGGGTTGTGGAGGGGAAGGGGTGGGGGTTGGGAGAACCTGGTGGTGGGTATTATGGAGGGCACGTATTGCATGGAGCGCTGGGTGTGGTGCATAAACAATGAATCTTAGAACACTGAAAAAATAAAATAATATAAAATAAAATAGTACCTGGCACATAAAAGAGATAAAATAAAAATAAAATTTAAAAAAGTACATTTCTCTGGGATAAGGTGGCTGGATGATGGGACATTGGGGAGGGTCTGTGCTATGATGAGCGCTGTGAATTATGTAAGACTGATGATTCACAGACCTGTACCCCTGAAAGAAATAATGCATTATACGTTAATGTATAGAAGTGTTGAATGTGTAATGTATAGAAGTGTTGAAACACTGTATTTATACCTGATACTATATTATACTATAGTATAGTATATGTATAGTATAGTATTATACTATACTATAGTATAGTATTATACTATAATACTATGTAATGGTATAATAGTATTATACCATTATACTATAATACTATGGTAATTATACTTGAAAAAACTAAAAACAGGGTTGGGTGAATGTAATTTAAGAGTAGTAATGTGAAAAATACTTATAGTCCTTCCCTTTCATTCTTTCCCAATTTAGTTCATAGTTGTTCTTTTTCTTCTTCCTTAAATATTTAAAAGTAGGCAATCTGTTTTCTTGAATTGGCAGTATTGTAGAAAGGTTTGAGCAAGCAGCGTTCTTTCCAGTGTAGCGGACTTTGTGCAAGAATGCTGCACTAGAAAAATAAAGTGCCATGTAGTTGCGCCAGTTGGGGGGAAGAAGAAAATGTCAAATTTGGATATTTAATCATTCTAGAATGATCAAGTTGTGAATATTCTTCCATAATTTTAGTGGGACTTATCTTTTAAGATCAGTCTTAATATACATAGTGAATTTGCACTAATAAAATAAAAAACTGTTGAAGTAGTAGATTTAATGTAAATTATATACATATTTATGTTAATAGATATATGTATTTATACACTAATGAAACTCTCATAATTATAATTGATTCATTAAGAAGAAACAAATACATTCAGCTCTGTTGTTAGATACATTTCTGAAATTTAAATGGAACGCAAATGTAGTAAAAAAAAGTTACCTGAAAGTGAGACTAAATCTTTTGTAGTAAACTATTTTTAATGGATATTCATACTTAATTTTGAAAGAAGAAAATATTACCACATCTTAAATATAGTAAATTCTAGTACAATTTAATGAGAAAGAGTAAGTAATATTCAACAAAACTATAAAACCAATGATGTATAAAAACCATGCTGCATAAAATTCTAACATAGATTTTTATTCCTTTTGGTAAAATGTAGTTAAACAAAGTACTATCATATTAAATTGGATTGGCATTGCCTGCAGGCTTTTCTTTCCTGAGTCAGAGGTTAAAGAAAGAAGTATATTGAGAATTTAAAATTGAATCTAAAGACAAAAAGCTAGTGTCTCCCACTAGCATTGACACAATTTGGTTGTGTGGGCTGGCTGAAACTTGATTTGAAAAAGTAGTTTTGACTGCTCCAAACCTACATGATTTATGCAGTAAAAGGCAATGCATGGGTTTCCAAACATTTCTGATTAATAAAGTTAGAAATAGGCAGATTGTCTCAAATCTACATTTAAATGAAGTTGAAGTAATGTGGAATGTCTGTCAATGTGTCTCTATAGCTGTTACCTTGAATATAAAGTAAAAAGTTGGACCATTAGTTATGCCTTTTGAGGGAACTGGTACATCACTGGCTGGTTAGGAATCTAACCACAGTGACTGAAAGAGGCACTTAAATTTTAAAAAGAAATTTATTGGATGGTTGTTTAAAACCTTCAGAAAAACATCTCAAAGACAAAACGTTAAATGCTTTAATCAGACATCCTTTATTGTAAGTGAAATCTCTGTTCCTGCTACAGTTCATTAACATAATTATTATGGGAATTTGGTTAAATTCAGATGTGTAAGGACTCTTCCATCTTTAAATAGGGCTAATTTCAACTGCAACATTTTAGACAAAGGATTGCACAGAATCAAAGTCAAAGCCTCTACACAATATGGCTGTACCTTTCTTTTCATCTCAGTTTTGTTTGCCTGTTTGGCTTTCATTAATTTAAACCACATTTTTAATAAAGGCTCATAAATATTATCACAAGGGTAATTTCTTTCCCCTAAGACATCCTTTGACATTGATTATTTATTACCTAGCTATGACAAGTTTTTACCCATCTTTCTGACTATACTAATTTGGATGACATCCTTTAACCTCATTTTAGTGACTTTTAGCTTGACAATGAAAAAACAAAGCAAAACAAAACAAAAACTTGGATTAGGGTGGGATGTAGTGAAAACTCTGTGGATCAGTCTGTTATGTTATTTATTTTTCATATTCAATTTATTTCTTTACTTCTGAATAATTCAGTAAATTTGTATAAATTACTGGAATCGGGGTGCCTGGGTGGCACAGCGGGTTAAGTCTCTGCCTTTGTTTGGCTCAGGTCATGGTCTCAGGGTCCTGGGATTGAGCCCTGCATGGGGCTCTCTGCTCAGCAGGGTGCCTATTTCTCTCCACCCCTCTCTGCCTGCCTCTCTGCCTACTTGTGATCTCCCTCTCTGTTGAATAAATAAAATCTTAAAAAAAAATAAATTACTGGAACCAACAAAAACTAAAACACGGGCTAAACACACACACATATGTATGTGCATCTCTGTGTGTGTATGTGTGTGTGTATGTGTATAAACAGTGAGGATTTAATAAATAATTCAAAATTTTATATATAAAATTGCTTTACTGAATAGTATTATAAGAAATTTGATTAATATGGGAAATAAGTCACCACAGTCAGAAGGCTGCCCCATGTAACACTGGTCCCTGAACAGTGCTAGGTGATCTAAGTAGCACATGAAAATTTTGGCCATGCTTCTTTTTTTGCTCTGAGCTGTGCCTTTTATATACCTATCTTATACTTTTTATTTTTTTAAAGATTTATTTGTTTATTTATTTGCTAGAGACAGAGGGAGGGAGAGCGAGCGAGCACAGGCAGACAAAGAGACAGGCAGAGGCAGAGGGAGAAGTAGGCTCCCTGCCGAGCAAGGAGCCTGATGTGGGACTTGATCCCAGGACTCTGGGATCAATGACCCGAGCCGAAGGCAGCCGCCCAACCAACGGAACCACCCAGGTGTCCCTACTTTTTATTTTTTTTAAGATTTTAAAAAATGTATTTAATTGACAGAGAGAGACAGCAAAAGAGGGAACATAAGCAGAGGGAGTGGGAGAGGGAGAAGCAGACTTCTGGCTGAGCAGGGAGCCCGATGTGGGACTTGATCCTAGGACCTTGGGATCATGACCTGAGCCGAAGGCAGATACTTAATGATTGAGCCACCTAGGTTTCCCTGTCTTATACTTTTACAGATGGTTTCGGGGTCAAAACCACTTTTATACAAGAATACTGAATGTTTATATAATTAGCCTCTGTGATTTAGGTACCAGCTTGCAACCACGGGCATAATTACAGTAGGGGTTAATCTCTCCAAGATGGTTGGCGCTGACGTTTCAGAATGGAGAATCTTGACTGTGATCAAAAACCTAAAAAAGCTAGTCTCATTAAGTTTTTGGTCAGGCAGGACCTAAAAGTGAAAAGAAGATGGTATGCTATAAATGAAGAAAGTTTTCTAGTAGTTATGGCAGAAAAGTGTTAGAAAGAAATGAAGAAGAGTATTAGAAAGAAATGAATGAAGGTTAAAGAGTAATTTTCATTAGCCATGAATGGCTTTTTAAGAACTTAATGTTTAGACTGCCTAATTTTCAATACAACATTGGAATGTTCTAGTTAATTATCTTTTTGCCTTTCTTCTAATGAAGGATTCTTAAAAATGCAAAGAAGATGTTTTTCATCCTTTCTCTTGTTAATTTGACTTAATATGTTGATTGATTTGTGAATATTGAACCACACTGGCATCCCTGGAATAAATCACATTGGATGGTGGTGAATGATTTTTTTTAACGTATTGCTGGATTTGGTTTGCTAATGTCTTGTGTGGATTTTTGCATCTATGTTCATCAAGATATTAGTCTGTAGTTTCCTTTTTTTTTTTCTTTGTGGTGTCTTTATTTGGGTTTAGCATCAGGGTAATGCTGGTCTCATAGAATGTATTTTCAAGTTTTCTTTCCTCTTCTATTTTTTGGAATAGTTTGAAAAGAATAGGTATTAACTCTTCAAGCATTTGGTAGAATTCTCCAGTGAAGCCATCTGGTCCTGGACTTTCGTGTGTTGGGAGTTTTTTGATTACTGATGCAATTTGATTGCTGGTAATTGGTCCATTCAAATGTTTTATTTCCTCCTGATTCAGTTTCAGGAAGTTACATGTTTCAAGAATTTATCCATTTCTTCAGGTTATCCCATTTGTTGTCATATAATTCTCATAATATTCTTATAATCCTTTGTATTTCTGTGGTGTCAGTTATTACTTCTTCATTTCTGATTTTATTTATTTGAGTTCTCTTTTTTTCTCTTGAGGAATCTGGCTAAGTTTTTTCTTCTTTTTTTTTTTTTTTAAAGATTTTATTTATTCGACAGACAGAGATCACAAGTAGGCAGAGAGGCAGGCAGAGAGAGAGGAGGAAGCAGGCTCCCCTCAGAGCAGAGAGCCCGATGTGGGGCTCAATCCCAGGACGCTGGGATCATGACCTGAGCCGAAGGCAGAGGCTTTAACCCACTGAGCCACCCAGGCGCTCCTGGCTAAGTTTTTTCAATTTTGTTGATCTTTTCCAAAACCAGCTCCTGGTTTTATAATCTGTTCTATTGTTTTTAATCTCCATTTCATTTATTTCTGCTCTAATTTTTATTATTTCTTTTTTTCTATTGGTTTTGTCTTTGTTTGTTCTTTTTCAAGCTCCCTTGGGTATAAGGTTAGGTTGTTTGAGATTTTTCTTGTTCTTAAGGTAGGCCTGTAGTGCAATATGCCTCCCTCTTTGGACAACTGTCTTTACATTTGCACTTGTCACCATGTATTTTTTGTTTAACTTTTTGGTTTCTTGGTTGTTCCATTCATTGTTAAGTGGCATGCTATTTAACCTCCGTGTATTTGTGTTCTTTCCAGATTTTTTCCTGTGACCGATTTCTAGTTTCATATCACTATAATTAGAAAAGATGCTTGATATTATTCCAATCTTTTTGAATTTATTGAAACTTGTTTTGAGACTTGGCCTAACATGTGATCTATTCTGGAGTATGTTACAGGTATACTTGAAAACAATGTGGGACACCTGGCTGGCTCAGTTGGTAGAGCATATGACTCTTAATCTTGCGGTTGGTTGTGTGTTTGATCTCTACATTGGGAGTAGAGATTATATTAAAAAAAAAAAAACTTAAAAAAAAATTCATATTTTCTCTTTTTGCATGAATGTTCTAAATATATCTGTTAGGTACACCTGGTCCACTGTGTCATTCAAAACTTTGTTGATTTTCTGTCTGCATGATCTATCCATTAATATAAGTGGGGTGTTAAAGACCTCTACTCTTATTGTATTACTTTCAGTAATACACAGCAATATTATTTTCAGTTCTCCCATGTTAGATGCATAAATATTTATAATTGTTACATCCTCTTGTTGGAGATTTTATGTATATATATATATATACATATATATATATACACACACACACACATATACATTTACATATATGACATTCAAATTGGTAAGGAAGAAGTAACACTTCCACTATTTGTAGATGACATAATACTATACATAGAAAACCCAAGAGGCCTCACTAAAAAACTACTATAACTGATAAATGAATTCAGTAAATTTTCAGGATAAGAATTAGCATACAGAAACTACTGCATTTACAATGAAGTAGCAGAAAAAGAAATTAATAAAACAATTCCATTTATAATTATACCAGAAAGAATAGAATACCTAGGAATAAACTTAACCAAAGAGGTGAAAGACCTATACTTTGAAATTTTAAAACATTGACTAAAGAATTAAACAAGACACAAACAATTGGAAAGATATTCCATACTCATGGATTGGAAGAACCAATATTGTTAAAATGTCCATAATGATGAACTATGGTTGGAAGTCAAGCAAGCATGGGCAAGGGGCCCCCTGTCCTAAGAGGCAATCACCCTTAGGAAGATTTTACACCACCATGGAAGAACTCCTCTACCTTTTTCCATATCACAAATAGATGACAAAAACCCGATTGGATGACAGGCACACAGAGGGTTTATCAGATTAAAACAGCCCACCTACAAGCCCCTAGACTAAGAAACTCCAGTGGCAGTCCCTTCAGGTCCACTACCTCCTGAGCTTTGTACTATCACTTTGCTATCACTCAATAAACCTTGCTTTGCTGCCTACCACTCTGTCTGGCTTACCTCTTCATTCTTGGAAGTGGCATGACCAAGAACTGCAGGCACCAATGGAGAAAAAAATCCTGCAACAATACTTTCCAAAGGAATCTACAGGTTTAATGCCATCCCTATAAAAATGCCAACAAAATTTTTCACAGGACTAGAAAAAATAATCTTAAAATCTGTTTGGAACCATTCTTTCTTGAGAAAGAATAACATAGTTGGAGATATCACAGCCCAAAGGTGTAGTAATGAAAACTCTGTGGTACTATCACAAAAATGGCCACATAGATAAATATTAAAGATTAGACAACCCAGAAATAAACCCACACTTATATGGTCAATGAATCTAAGACAAAAGAGGTAAGAATATACAATGTGGAAAAGACAGCCACTTCAATAAATGGTGCTGGGAAAACTTGACAGCTACATGCAAAGGAATGAAATGCACTTTCTTTCATCATACACAAAAATAAACTCAAAATGGATTAAAGACAAAATTTGTGAGACCTGAAACCATAAAAAGAAAATATAGGCAGTCATTTATTTGACATCAACTGTAAAAACATTTTTTTTCCTAGATATGTCTCCTGAGGCAAGAGGAACAAAAGCAAAATTAAACTACTGAAACTGCACCAAAATAAAAATCTTTTGCACAGTAAAAGAAACTATCAACAAAACAAAAGAGGCAAGTTACTGAATGTGAGAAGATACGTGCAAATGATATATCTGATAAGAGATTAATGTCCAAAATATACAAAGAACTTAAACAACTGAACACCAAACAAACAAAAAAAACAAAACAAAATGAAATAAATGATTAAAAATGGGCAAAGAACCTAAATAGACATTCTTCCAAAAAAGGCACCCAAATGGCCAACAGATGCATTAAAAGACGTTTGAACATCACTAATCATTAAGGAAACGCAAGTTAAAACTACAATAAGATATGACCTTACACCTGTCAGAATCACTAAAGTCACAAACATAAGAAATAACAAGTGTTGGTGAAGATATGCAGAAGAAACCCTCATGCACTCTTGGGAATGTCAACTGGCACAGCCACTGGGAAAAGCATATGGAGGTTCCTTAAAATATTAAAAATAGAATTACCATATGATCCACTACCAGACATTTACTGAAATAAAACAAAAACACTAATTTGAAAGATATATGCACCTTTATGTTTATTGTAGCATTATTTACAATAGTCAAGATAAGGAACGGAAGTGTCCCTCTACAGTGTGTGTATGTATGTATGTATGTGTGTGTGTATGTAGTTGAATGGATAACATATATATGTATATACACATACACACACATATGACATATATATGATATGATGATATATATTATATACATATAACATATGTAGATGATATACATAATATATTGATGATATATGTAATATATATAATATATATATGAATTTTTTTTTCCTACTCAGCCATAGAAAAGAATGAGTTCTTGCCATTTGCCATAACATGGATGGACCTAGAGGGTATAATGCTAAGTGAAATAAATCGGTGAGAGAAAAAAAAAATACCACATGATTTCACTTATATTCGGAGATTAAGAAACAAAACAAACAGACCAAAAATCCCCTCCCAGACTCTTAAATACAGAGAAGAAACTGGTGGTTGCCAAAGGGGAGGTGAGTGGGAGGAGCACTGAAACATGTTCATGGATTAGAAGACATAATATCATTAAGATGTCTATACTAGGGCATACAGTTTCTGGAAATAATTTCTAATAATTGTTTCTGTTTCCTTGGTATTAGTCATGATCTCTCCCCTTTCATTCATGATTCTATTAATTTGGGTCCTTTATCTTTTCTTTTGAATAAGTTTGGACAGTGGTTTATTGATCTTATTAATTCTTTCAAAGAACCAGCTTCTAGTTTTGTTGATCTGTTCTAGTGTTTTCTGGTTCCTATTTCATTGACCTCTGCTCTAATCTTAATTATTTCTCTTCTCCTGCTTGATTTAGGTTTTATTTGCTGTTCTTTTTCTGGTTCCTTCAGGTACAGGGTTAGCTTGTGCATAACAAATTGAGCAACCTGAAAGAAATGGATGCCTTCCTAGAAACTTACAAACTATCAAGACTGAAACAGGAAGAAATAGACAATCTGAATAGACCAATAACCAGTAAAGAAATTGAAGCAGTAATCAAAAACCTTCCAAAAAACAGAAGTCCAGGGCCAGGTGGCTTCCCTGAGGAATTCTCCCAAACATTTAAAGAAGAAATAGTACCTATTCTTTTGAAGCTGTTCCAAAAAATAGAAATAGAAGGAAAACTTCCAAACTTCTTCTAAGAGGCCAGCAAAACCAGGCAAAGACCCCATCAAAAAGGATAATTACAGACCAATATCCCTGATTAACATGGATGCCAAAATACTCAACAAGATCCTAGATAACAGGATCCAACAGTACATTAAAAAGATTATTTACCACAACAAGGTGGGTTTTATGCCTGGGTTGCAAGGGTAGTTCAACATTTGCAAATCAATCAATGTATTAGAACACATTAATAAAAGAAAAGATAAGAAGTATATGATACTCTCAACTGGTATAGAAAAAGCATTTGACATAATACAGCATCCATTCCTGATTAAAACTCTTGAGTATAGGGATACAGAGAACATTCCTCAATACCATAAAAATCATCTATGAAAAGCCCACAGTGAATATCATTATTGATAGGGAAAAGCTCTACTCTCACCACTATTGTTCAACATAGTATTAGAAGTCCTAGCCTCAGGAAACAGACAACAAAAAGAAATAAAATGCATCCAGGTTGGCAAAGAAGAAGTAAAACTCTCCCTCTTTGCAGAGGACATGATACTTTTTATGGAAAACCCAAAAGACTCCACCCCCAAACTACTTGAACTCATACAGCAATTCAGCAATGTGGCAGGATACAAAATAAATGCACAGAAATCAGTTGTTTTTCTAAACACTAACAATGTAACTGTAGAAAGAGAAATTAATGAATCAATTCCATTCACAATAGCAACAAAGACCATGAGATACCTAGAAATAAACCTAACTAAAGAGGTAAAGGATTTATATTCTAGAAACTTCAGAACACTTATGAAAGAAATTGAGGAAGATACAAAATGATGGAAAAATACTCCATTATATATGGATTGGAAGAATAAACATTGTTAAAATGTCTATCCTCCCCAGAGCAATCATCCCTATTAAAGTGCCACTGGCATTTTTCAAAGAGCTGGAACAAAAAAAATCCTAAAATTTGTATGGAACCAGAAAAGACTCCCAAGTAGCCAATGGAAGGATGGAAAAGAAAAACAAAGCTGGGGCATCATGTTGCCTGACTTCAAGCTATATTACAAAGCTGTGATCAACAAGACAGTGTGGTATTGGTACAAAAACAGACACACAGACCAATGGAACAGAATAGAGACTGCAGAAATTGATTCTCAACTCTGTGGTCAACCAATCTTTGGCAAATCAGGAAAAATATCCAGTGGAGAAAAGACAGTCTCTTCAATAAGTGGTGCTGGGAAAATTGGACAGCTATATACAGAAAAATGAAACTGGACCATTCCCTTATACCATACACAAAGATAAACACAAAATGGATGAAAGACCTCAGTGTGACACAGGAATCCATCAAAATCCTAGAGGAGAACACAGACAGTAATCTCTTTGACATTGGCCACAGTAACTTCTTTCAAGACATATCTCCAAAGGCAAGTGAAACAAAAACAAAAATGAACTTTGAGGACTTCATCAAGATAAAAACCTTCTGCACAGTAAAGGAAATAGTCAACGAAACTAAGAGGCAGGCCATGGAATGGCAGAAGATATTTGCAAATGATACTACAGATAAAGGGCTGATAACTAAGATTTTTAAAGAACTTCTAAAACTTAACACTCAAAAAACTAATAACCTAGTCAAAAAAAGGGCAGAAGACATGAACAGACACTTCTCCAAAAACGACATACAAACAGCTAACAGACACATGAAAAAATGCTCAACATCACTAGTCATTAGGGAAATACAAATCAAAACCAAAATATGATACCACCTCACTATGTCAGAATGGCTAAAATTAACAAGTCAGGAAATGACAGATGTTGGCAAGGATGCAGAGGAAGGAGAACTCTCCTACACTGTTGGTGGGAATGCAAGTTGGTACAGCCACTCTGGAAGACAGTATGGCGGTTCCTCAAAATGCTAAGAATAGAGCTACCCTAAGACCCAGCAATTACACTACTGGTACCTATCCAAAGATACAGATGTAGTGAAAAAAGGGAGCCCGTGCACCCCAATGTTCATAGCATTTATGTCCACAATAGCCCAACTGTGGCAGGAGCCGAGATGCCCTTCTACAGATGAATGGATAAAGAAGATTTGCATTAAAAAAAAAAGATGTGGTACTAATACACAGTGGAATATTATTTAGCCATCAGAAATGATGAATACCCACCACTTGCATTGACATGGATGGAACCAGAGGGGATTAAGTTAAGTGAAGCAAGTCAAGCAGAGAAAGAGAATTACATGATTTTACTCATAAGTGGAACATAAGCAATAGCATGGAAGACCACAGAGGAAGGGAGGGAAATCCAAATGGGGAGATATCAGAGAGGGAGATAAACCATGAAAGACTATGGACCCCGAGAAACAATCTGGGGGTTTCAGAAGGGAAAAGGGAGCGGGAGGGGGTAACAGGGTGATGGGTATTGAGGAGGGCACATGCTGTGATGAGCACTGGGTATTATACTTAACTAATGAATCACTAAATACTATATCAAAAACAAATTATGTATCATACAGTGCCTAACTGAACATAATAAAAGAAATTGATTTTTTGCCTGAGTAGTAATGAGAAAATTAAAAAAATAAATAAATAAAATAAAATGTCTATACTATAGGCACCTGACTGGCTCAGTTGGTTAAGCATCTGCCTTCAGCTCAGGTCACGATTCCAGGATTGTGGAACTGAGTCCCATGTTGGGGGGGGGGGTGTCTCTGCTCAGTGGGGAGTCTCCTCCTCTCTTTCTCTCTCTCTACCTCTCTGCCCCTTCCCACTGCTCTTTCTCTCTCTCTCAAATAAATAAAATCTTAAAAAATAATAAAAAATAAATAATATGCCTGTACTATCAAAAGTGATTTATACATTCAATGCCATCTCTGTCAAAATCCTACTGGCATATTTTACAGAAATAGAGAAAAGAATTCTAAAATTCATACAGAATCACAAAAAGATCCCAAATAGCCAAAACAAAGAAAAAACAAAGCTGGAGGCATCACACTTCCTGATTTCAAAATATATTACAAAGTTACAATAAATGAAAAAAATAGTAAAAACAGAAACGCCATGTGGTCCAGTAATCCCACTTCTGGGTATTTATTCAAAAGAACTAAAAATAGGACCTCAAGGAGATATTGGTATTCCCATATTCATTGCAATACTATACACAACAGCCAAATTATGGCAACAACTTAAATGTCCATTGACAAATAAATGGATTAAGAAAATATGTTATATGCATGGAATATTTTTCAGTCTTAAAAAAAGAACAAGAGTTGTGTAATGTTAGAGAATATGGATGAATCTTGAGGACATTATCCTAAATAAGCAAGTTACAGAAGGACAAATACTACATGAGCCCACTTACATGGGCTATCTATAATAGTCAAACTACTAGAAGCAGAAAGCAGAATGGTGGTTGCTAAGGGGCCAGGGGCAGTGGGAAATGTGGAGTTGCTGTTCAGTTATTGGAGCATGAACAAGTTCTAGAGATCTGCTACGCTGTCATCTTTAGATACAAACATTGCATTGCACATGTAAAAATATGTTAAAAGGGAAAATCTCATGGTAAGTGTTCTTACCACAATAAAAGTAAAATTAAAATTAAACAAAACCCACAAAAATCCAACAAACAGCCCACTTTTTCTCATCACTCATCAACTTATCTGTTCCCAGGTTATATGGAGGACAAGCTACTATACCCCTGGGACAGAATGACAAAGTAACAGTGTTTAAGTGGCTTCTCCATACCAAAACAGGACATTTCCACTTGGAAACCTGAGACTGGGTACACCAGACAGTCCTCTGCAGAATGTGATTGTGTTTGGTCTTCCTGTAATCTGTGTAGGTTTAGCTCCCTGTTCTTCGTGGTACTTTTTCTTTACCTCTGAGTGCAAGGTCAATGCCTGCATAATCTTCATATAACCCTCTCTACAAGTCCCAGTATTTATGCTAGATAAGCACATAATAAATTTGAATATATTATAAAATTTTTTTTTCTTTTTTAAGGTAGGAATTTTCCTGAAATTACTGCATTGTGGAAGTTATTCATGCACTAACAGATATATAAATTGTGTGGGGAAATTTAAAACTATTTAGTTTAATCAGATGTGTGCTAGTGTTTTCCTTTTTTCTGCACCAAGGTCTTAAAGTACAAAAGAGAGTGAAAAAAAAAATTCCAGGGGCTGAGATCACAAGGACAACTTTATTTCTGGGTTTTTCATAGTAATTATGACTTTACTCTTTTTGGCTTTGCCAAATACAACTGATTCCATATTAGGCTACTATTTTCTACGATAAAATTCTAAAAACCCATCCTTGTATTTATGTATAGCTTTAAATGAATTCAGACACATAGTTGTTTTAGAATGATGCAATTAATTCCTATAAAAAGCAATCTACTTGCTGTAGCCAGGAAAAACAATGGCTAGAACCCATGCTGTGATGTATAAAAGGGAGCTGCTGAAAATACCCTGCTCTAAATAAGGTCAGAAATTGTTGATTGGTCTATTGGAGGTCTTTTTCCCCCTTCATTTTCCAAAAGAAGGAGCAGATGTTATATTCTGGCAATTTTCTATTTTTTTCTTTCTCCCCAGATTTAGCTCATTGATTGCCCAATTTTCTCAGGGCTCATCTTCCAGGAAAGCCTACAGCAAGCAGGTATTCTGCACCAGTCTGTATCAGAAGGCAATGGCCTAATGGGGGAATGTGTCACTTCCCCAGGGACCAATTCGCTCAACTTAGTTACAAGGGTAAGTTAATTTAAAGAAGACAATGGTAATTACGGAGATGAATTGATGTTCTCACCCCCACGGTGTTCAGAAAGCACCAAGGAATTTTAAATAATCATCTTATTACTTATAAAAAAATTCCCATTCTAAGGATTTTTATATCACACTTCAAATAAAACTATTGAGTTATCTTAATAAACATGGTTTGAACATTTATGCTGTTTCGCATTAATGGCCTCTTTGTTTCAAAGACCCCACTTGAAAATTAATGACAATGTTCCGTTATGATGGTACCTGCTCTAACACATTCTTGCATCAAGGGTTTGGTAGTTTCCTATCATGGATATTGCACTGTTTCTGTCTCCAAAAAGGAGTCATGTTTTCTAGACCCCTAATCTAGAAATGAAATCAGATGCACACTTGACAGCAGATGAGAATGCTGGATATTTAATTTTTGGCAAGTAATAAAGAATATATATATTCCACACTTACAGAACAGGATAAGTAAGCCTAAGTCTGAGAGCACACAACCTAATATTTGAAAGCTTAGAAAACTGAACATTCTCTAAATCACACAAATTAAATGCAGTGGTAAAAATAACATGGCAGCTATGAAAGTCTTAAAACATGGGCATCAGAAATTCCATTCTCTTTCCTACGTTAAGATTTTTTTTCTTGGTTGCCAGAATTAGAAGTAGAGTGGAAAAACTGAAGGCAAAAGTGATAGTGTGTTTAAGACAGTTCCTAAATTAAAAAAAAAATGATGTGGTCACATTTGAAACCATAACCCACCTGGGGGCAGCTGCCCTCTGATTTCCTTCAGGACTCTTGGGGGAGAGACTGACTTAGAGAAATGTCTACACAGAATAGGATTTCCTCTCACCTGTCACCTTCTTTTCATTTTTACTGCATTAATATTTGTCCATGTCTGTGTTCTTTCTTGTGTGGTTTTTTTGGACTCCAGATTCTCCCCTTTTGACTCAGTTCTTATGCAATTGGCAAATATAGCTTTCTGGAGGGCGAGGTGGGTACAGCTATAATAAGGTTCCTATTTTGCTTAAAAACCTTTAAACACGTGGTGCACCTGGGTGGCTCAGTGGGTTAAAGCCTCTGCCTTCAGCTCATGTCATGATCCCAGGATCCTGGGATCGAGCCCCGCATTGGGCTCTCTGCTCAACAGGGAGCCTGCTTCCCTCTCTCTCTCTGCCTACTTGTGATCTCTGTCTGTCAAATAAATAAATAAAATCTAAAAAAAAAAAAACAAAACCCTTTAAACAAGTAAACTACATACACAAGTATGATACAGATGTTAAATATAGAATTATAGAATAATTACGGGAAGAATTTATCATCTAGCAACTAAGGTTAGGTAGTATGACTATGTGACTATCATTTTTCCTAAAGTTTTTGTACTTATCAAATATTCTATAATAAACTATTTTTAATAAAGTAATCAGATGGGGAAATAATTATATATAATTATATTTGCAATATAATTATATGTTTTCCCTTTTGGAATTCATTTCTATTTTGTAAAATGGGTGTAGTGAGATGTACCTATGAGTTTCTTTCTTACCCTGGTCTTTGAAAGATCAAACAGGGTGTAGGAGAGAAAAGTGGGAAGGAAATATGGACTTCCGCTTAGAAACACAAGAGTACAATAAATGAGGTGTTTAAGATTTCTATGTTATCCATCCCAGCTCATACATAAGCAGCTAATAAAAAATTAGGACAGAAAAACTAACTAGTGATGACAAGTGTTCTTTTGCTTGGGGTGTTCTTTGGGCACAGATTCTTAGAGAACCAGTGTTCAGGGAGGTGATAGGGAGGTAGTCAGAGATGTGAGACCTTGGCCATTTCTTCCTAAGAATCACTAACAAGAAGCTTTGATCCACTACAGGGAAGCAAAACACATTCCTAGGGAAATGGTATGATAAGAACTAGCAGAATGTGAAGGTCCAAAATAACAGATCAACATTTAAGAAAGCGATTTCAGTCCTTAAGGTGGAGTGGATGGAAGACTAGAATCATCAGCTTGGAACTCAAAACTTGATTAAGAAAGGATCTTGTAAGATAAGCCTAGCCCCAAGGCTGCCATGTTGTAGAATCTCAGAGATGTCAGTCACATTAGAGTTTATGTAACTGGTGCTCCTCAGGTTGTAAAGTACAGTGGCCAGACAGAACATCCCATCAAGTGACATAAACGGAATGTATGGTCCAGGGAGGGAGTGCTGGGATTTAGGGCTACAAAGTCATTCTCTAAATCACACAAAGTAAATGCAGTGGTAAAAATAACATGGCAGCTATGAAAGTCTTAAAACATGGGCATCAGAAATTCCATTCTGGGATTTAGGGCTACAAAGTCATAGTCTTACAGGGGGTAGAGAGGGCAAATACATGATTAGCAGTCACTGGTTAATGGTGTTCCTCAAGAGACTATGCAGTGATAGCAGAGGCCCTTGATCCTGAGTCTGGAGGAACAGTTCAATTCAAAATAGGTTGGGGTGGGGTGGGGTGTGTTGGGGGGAACTCTTAGGTATAGTATATTAAAAAAGAATGTAGGCTCCAGTCCCAAATTGCTTGGGATGGTTTTCTAGTTCTGTGACATGCCAAACTTTGTGCAATTTGCTCAACATCTCTGGGCTTCAGTTTTCTCACAAGATTGTTCTCAAATCAGTAAATGCCTATAAAGCACTTAGAGCAGAGCCTGTGCCACAGTAAGCAGTCAATAAATGTTAGCTACTGCCATTAGCATTGTCCATCTCTTTCAGGCTTTACTTAAGAAGTAGAGATACGAGGTTAAGACTGGATTGTCCCGGAGAATTCATCTAGGAAGCACTGGAGAAGAAGAAGTGAGGAAAATAGGCAGGGGCTAACCACATGAACATTTCACTGCAGCACTTGCCCAGGTTCCTGAAGCAGGCTGCTGCATCTAACTGGAGGTTTAGAACGAAATCTTTCCAGTGGTCTTCCTCTACTGCTTAATGCCTTTCTATGAAGACAGTGGAACTATGCTTAAAACTAGATCCATTTTCTTGTTTTCAGATCTTGTGGGTCGACTTTCCTATTTTGTGAGATTGCTGAAAGAAGACACGACCATCAAAATTGTGTTTTATTTAAAGACAGTTTGGATAGTTAATCAAAGGTAATTTGTAGTTAAAAGAATGAAACATGGGGCAAAAATGGTCAGGTGAATCAGGCACTTCCTGGGAGACTGTGGGTTCTTTCCTAAGAAGTCCCTTCTCAATCCCTCCTATACGAGCTTCCTGGGTCTGGTATTTGACTAATGTAGCACAGGTCTAGGTGGGTCCTCTACTACCCACGGGTCATGACACATTGGGACCAAGTGGTAATGGCTTGACTGCCAGTCAAAATGGCACTTGTCCCCTTAATGATTAGTGTGTTGACACATACAATGCAGTTAATCCCTTTTCTTGGTCTTCCAGAAGGAGATAGCTCAGTCTGTAGTTGGCTGGGTTTCAAGTGCTAGACAAGTTTGGTCTTGACTATTGGAATTGTAGCGTTAGATGATAGTTAGTGGCAACTAGAAAGATGTCACATAGTTAAAATTACATTCATTACCTTAAGAGGTCTAGGGGAATAGCATATCGCCAATATTTCTTTTGTTTGAGGTTTGGTTCATTTTCCTAGTTGAAAAGGTCAGGACCTTAACAAAGGACATTTAGAAAATGGAAAGGAAATCCTAATTTGTCTCTGTGTATGTGTATTAGAAGCTTATGAAACAACAGTTGTAAGCTACATGTCCCCCTTCACCCTTAATATCTAGAGAAGATCAATTTAAAATTCATTTTATATCATCTGAAAACCTCAATTTCCTCTCCAATAATTCTGTGAATTTGTGGATATGGGTATGTGCGTGTTTGTGTGTGTGTGTGTGTGTGTGTGTGTGTGTGTGTGTGTGAGGGGTGTAGTATATTGAGAGTAATTTTCTGAATCCTAATTTTTGCCTCTGTCAGATTCTTTGCTGTCATTCTTTTATCTCTACCCTACCATTCATGCAAATGTTGAACTCACTTTAAACCACAATTTTCTACCCAAAACAACACAACAAAACAAAGCAAATGAAAAACAGTAACAACAACCAAAAAAAAGGGCTTCCTTTATATTAGACTATAAGCTTTTTTTTTTTTTTTTTTTTGAAGATCTGGTAAGACAAAGGAGTTTTATGACTGCAGTGTGAACAACACGAAACCCAGCAGCAGGCACCCCTGTTCTTACAGTAGAAGTTGTAACCGTATTTCCTAACGTGCTGTGCTCGTCTTCTTATCCTGCTATGTGGTAGGGCAGTTAAATATTGGTTCTTCTAAGAGAGACTGCCTAGCTATTTATCAAATCCATTTCATTTTCCTCTTGGACATATATTTTCTGGATGTCATTTCTTAGCTCCTTTGAAATTAAAGCATTGCTGTTGTATGCTATTGTCCAACGTCTCAAATTACCAGGATGGAAAATATGGCTGTTGTTTAATGCCTTTAAACTATTATTCTGTTTATTTTTACTGATTGTCTAGTTATTTAAGGAGCAAAAGTAAATTTGGTCCCCATTACCCCATTTTGGCTGAAAGCAGAAGTCCAATTTGGAATTACCCAGATGGACCATGCTAGCTCCTGATCTCTCTGTGGCATCAGGTGAGTTGTCTTGGCAACTGAGTGCAGATCACTTCCTCCCTGACCCACTTACTTCCCACACAGGTGTTACTGAGAGCTCTTCTCAAAACAAACAAACAAACAAACAAATAAAAATAAAACAAAACACGTGCATACATATCTTCATCTCTAAGCCTGGCCACTGGGGAACGGAACATAAACCTTCTCATATACAATTCTGCATATTCTTTCTCATCCACTTACTTGCTTCAGAAGAATATAGAAGGCAGTACAGATGATGGCAGAAGCCAAGAAGAAGGGACCCTGGGAGCTGAAGGAGAGTCATCTCCTTAATTGCAAACGGCAGTTTGGACTTGATGTGAATGAAAAACATGGTTGTTTTTCCATTGGCATTTGGGTATTTGGGAAATACACTTGAGTATGTAAGAATGCACACACATATACACGCATGCATTCCGTAATTTGTTAGAGTAGCTAGCATTACTTTTGCTAATAGAGGTCCTAACTACCTGTCAGGCACTTCTAGGGGAGTCAAAAACTGTCTCAGGGACGTTAACTCCAAACTCAGTTGGTGACTGCCCGTGAGCCTGAGCACTCTGGGACCAGTGCCAGGTTTTTGGCGTGTGTATGTGTTTTCCTTCCGAGATCCTGCCGCTTTCCATAATGCTGCATGGGCATGAAGCACAGGGCTCAACACCTAAGAGAACTGCAACTTGTCTGACTTCTCACTTCCACCTCTTTGAACTGGGACACTCTTTTCTGCTTTATAAGCAGAGAGGCTTGATGTATTCTTATTGTAATCCCACAGTTAAGCATGACCCTGCTAACAGAAACAGTTATGACTTAGCTTCAGATCATGTTGTCATATGAATTTTTAGGTCCTAATTGGTAAAAGAAACCCCAATTTTTATTTTTGCATGGAAGAAAAGCACATTATCATTATTTTATTTTGTTTTGTTTTATTTTCAGCTAATTATTATTTCTCAGAATCACTGTGCAAGCTAAAGAAAAGATAACTTCAGGTTGTATGGAATTTTCAATCTCTGTTTAAGGCCCTCTACTCAATGCTTTCTAGACCATTTTGTGCAAGATACTGTTTTAGGGGCTAAGGATATGGTATGGGACAAAGCAAGTGAAATTTCTCCTCTTCTCAAGTTTATATTTTAGACATTATAATCCAAAAAACTGGGTGTACTTGGGTTGCATGGAATGACAGTGATGTTAAAATTTATCTTTTCATTCTTTCCAGTTTCCCATTCTGGTACTAAGAGCAAGAAAAGTATGACCATATTAATAGATAATCCAACTTGTGGTTATAAGAACACTGGTGAAGGCGTAAGATTCCCACATAGCTTGGAAATAGCAGGAGAAATAATAGCCACCAAAACACTAAAAATCAAAGTGTTTTTGAATTTTTTTTTTTTTTGCCAAAATGTATCGAGTACCTATCAGATGACAGGACATTATAGATACTCTAATAACTGTAACACCAAAGAAGAGGAATTATTATGCTCATCTTCCACATGATAAAACTAAGCCTTCAGATGGCTTCCCCAAGGCTACAGAGTAGAGATTAGAACTCGATCTCAAAAACTCAAGTTATTTCTCAACATTGTTGCCTCAAAGAAGAAACTGAGGAACTGTGAAAAATTTTAGTCTAAGTTCATGTGCAACATTTCCCTAGAGAGGCCCTCTAAAGTTTTCATGGAAATGAGAAGTTCCAAAGACATCCTTTTCCTATCCTTTTAACGGGGCCCAATGGGCAATGATTAAAAAGCTATTAATTCCCCCCCCCCCAATTTTGATTGATTACATGTTTCTGGTTTTTTTTTTACCCCAAAGGCTGACAAATCATGACCACAGGTCAAATCCAGCCCGCTGACTATTTTCTGTGGCCTGTGAGCTAAGACTGATTTTTACATTTTGAAACGGTTGAACAAAAGTTGCAAAAGAATAAATTTTATGACACAGAACAACTCAATGAAATGTAAGTTTCAGTTCTGTAAATAACATTTTATTGGAACACAGCCATGCTTGTTTGCTTATGTATGGTCGACGGCTGCTTTCATGCTGCAATGGCAGAACTGAGTAGTTGGTAGAGACCTTATGGATTACAAAACTTAAAATATTTGCTCTTTGGCCTTTTACAGAAAAAGTGTGCTCACCCGTAGCTTATAAGAAGAGACTTAAGGGCCACTCATCTCTACCCAGAACTTACTCAATCTTATTGCCATTAGTTCTCTTGTATCTTTATTCATTTATTGTTCTATCAGAGATGTACTGAGTCCTCTTTTAGTATCAAGCATTCTGCTAACACTGAGGTGAGAGGGGCAAACACATTACAGAATTACTAGAAGCACAGCAGAAAGAGGAGAGCAGTTGGTATTATAGGAAGAAGGAACCCATGAAGACAATAGGGTGACAAAATGGCGATAATAATGACCACCTTAGAACGAACACCTAGTGTAATCACTGCTAGAACGGGAAGCAACCACTGTGTGGAGCTGTTTATGTGATTAACTGCTCAATAAATGCTCAGAGCAACATTTTCAGATAGTATTTAATCAATTGTTTTTTTTTTTTTTTAAAGATTTTATTTATTTATTTGATAGAGATCACAAGTAGGCAGAGAGGCAGGCAGAGAGAGAGAGAGGAGGAAATAGGCTCCCTGCTGCGCAGGGAGCCCGATGTGGGGCTCGACCCCAGGACCCTGGGATCATGACCTGAGCTGAAGGCAGAGGCTTAACCCACTGAGCCATCCAGGTGCCCCAGTATTTAATCAATTCTTATGGGTGAATAGACAGATTTAAAAATGGTTATGTAACTTATCTAAGGCATATGGCTAAAGAGCAATATAATAAGGATTCAAGCTCAGATCCATCTTCTTACAAAGTCCATCTGGGTCTGCAGGATAGATGTGTTTTTATAGGCACTATAATCTCACAAGTACCCAACAAAATATTTATTGTTAGTGAAATCAATTTTTAGTAATACGCTAGTGATCAAGTGTTTTATCAATAGAATCAAATTTTGACATCTGTGATGTCAGTAGAGATGTGGGATTAATTTATTTTTGGATTAGCTTTATTGATAGGGGCGCAAGAATCTGAAATATTCTTTTCTTCCCAGTAAAATTCTGTAATTATGGCAGAAGAGCTCCCTTCCTTTGGTCCACAATTGTCTGTTCACATGCAGTCCCCATAAGGGTAGAGAAGATAAGCCAGAGCCACTGGAAATGGATTTTGGAGTAATGTTTTAAATTCATATCCTAATTTTTCCTTGTAAATGTTTCTAATGATTCCTCTTTTTTTCATTATTTTTTTAAATTTATTTTTCAGCATGTTCTAAATAGCTACATGTGGAATTTCTATCGTTATATCAAAGTGAGATATTATTTAATTCAGTTTTACAAGTGCACAGAAAAATAAGATTCAGAGAATTATAATAATCTGACTAAAGTCTGTCAAACTAGTAAGTGATAAAAAAGGAGAGTTAAGGGACGCCTGGGTGGCTCAGTTGGTTGAGCAGCTGCCTTCGGCTCAGGTCGTGATCCCATCATCCTGGGATCGAGTCCCACATTGGGCTCCTTGCTCAGCAGGGAGCCTGCTTCTCCCTCTGCCTCTGCCTGCCATTCTGTCTGCCTGTGCTCGCTCTCTCTCTCTCTGATAAATAAATAAAATCTTAAAAAAAAAAAAAAAAAAAAAAAAAAGTTTAAAAAAAAAAAAGGAGAGTTAAGACCAGGTGTGTTATTATAAAAAGCAAATAAAGGCAGAAACAAACGTAACACACTTTGTGCCTTAATATGTGACAGGCTATATTCCATGAACAAAATTAAGTAATTGTGAATGTCTTCTTGTGGCTAAGCGAAAGAAAGATGAATAAGAATGGTAGGAAATAAAAGCTAGAGAATTACTTTGAATACTCCATCATCTTCTTAAATCCCAGCCTAGTTTGAAGTTTACCTGGGGAAGCTTTTTTTTTTTAAATTAAAGATATTTATTTATTTATTTGGCACACAGAGATCACAAGTAGGCAGAGAAGACAGGTGGAGAGAGAGGAGGAAGCAGGCTCCCTGCCGAGCAGAGAGCCTGATGTGAGGCTCGATCCCAGGACCCTGAGATCATGACCTGAGCCATGGCAGAGGATTTAACCCACTGAACCACCCAGGGACCCCCCTGGGGCAGCTTTTAATTTCAACTCTCAAACTATCCCCTCATTAATGAATAGCATTATGTATATATCTTCATTTCTTTTTTTTTCCCTAAGTTTTTATTCAAATTCCAGTGAGTTAACATACAGTGTGTTATTAGTTGCAGGTATAGAATTTAATGATCTACCACTTACATACAACACCCAATGCTCATCACAGCAAATACCCTCCTTAATCCCTATCACCCGTTTAGCCATTCCTCACCTACCTCCCCTCCAGTGACCATCAGTTTCTTCTCTATAGTTAAGAGTCCAGTTTCTTGGTTTGCCTTTCTTCCCCCCCCCCCCCCATATTCATTTGTCTTGTTTCTTAAATTCTACCTATGCGTGAAATCATGTGGTATTTGTCTTTCTCTGGCTGACTTATTTTGCTTAGCATAACACTCTCTAACAGATCTTTTCTCCTTCTTTATCTTTGGAGTAAGGAGTATTTTCTTTAGAAGAACTGCATTTCTCGCCCCATGTTGTCTTCATCAGCATTATGGCTAAGCTTGTTCCCCACACCCCCCCTCAAGCTTTAACAATGGTTAAGATATGTAATTAAGCCATTGATTAGAGAGACAGGAATATTATGAATCCCTTTCCCCTCCATGCTCTGGAAGAGTCCAATATATAATGCTTCTTCCAGTCATTACATAGAGATGATTTAAGATGTCTTCATAATTCAGAAGTAAAGTTAAAACAGAAAGATATAATGTGATAAGGATGGGATCCGAAGTGTGACTTCTTTTAAGAAATCTGCGTATCTTTGACTAATTGGAAATATCTAAATTCAATGAAGTTTTCTAAGATAGTGCCTCTTGAAAATATCACCAAAACTAAAAGAGTATTTTATGACTACATCAAGTTCATTGTAAACTTTCCTAAGAAGGAAAAAAAAAAAGTTGTAGTCAGAGAGATAATATCTATGTGGAAAAGGAAAGATTAAGGAATAGATTTAGGAAGGATTAATTCATTTCTATTTAGGGTAGGCACAGAATTTTCAGTAAACTATATCCTCAGTTGTGTGGTAAAAATTTTATTTTTTTAATTTCAAATTTCACTGTGATATTAAATAAATATGTCTCAAGACTATCTTCCTTCATTTGCTTGGGACCCCCATGAACCAATGAAGATTTCAAAGACTGATTCCATTTCCACAGTATATTGAATACATACAGAATGGATGTCAGTGTTTAAGTAGCTAAGAATAGATACATTTTCATTCTCTTTTAACCCCAGTAATTCATTAGAGTTAACCTGTTTTACTGAGATTATTCAATGTTGTGTTCTCTGAAAAAATGTTTAGTTTTTGGGCAAGTCTCTCAGGTGTGATAAATCAGAGGAAATGGCCAGCCTCAGTGCAGGGCTGACAGTAAGATTCCATGACAACTCTGTGGCCAACAATACATTTTTAACAATGTTTTGCTTTCTTGTCTGCATAGCTCCTTTGAGTTACTATGTTTAAATACTGACGACACTGCTGGTCAATTTATTTATTTAAAAGCCCGTATCCTAAATTCATCAAGGAACCTAAAAATATAGAACCTAGTAATCTGTGCTTATTGTATTAGGGATGAAAAAATTAACAGGTAGACTGAGGTATGTTCCACATTCCAGCTTTAGAGAAAACAGAATCATATCTTAGTGATAAAGAGAAAGGCAGGAGGAAAGTAAAAGCAATTAGCTTTCATATTTTATTTCTCACTGAGGTGAAGCCAAAGAGGTGAGAAGAGCTTCAGTAGTGTTACTTATATCAGTAGATGAACTATTTAGATAAAATAGCACTTAACTACATTTGTCTATTTCTTAAGACTTGGCATCATTTCAAAGATCAATTCATAAGATCATTTCATTTTGAACTGTCTGTATAAACTTGTTTTTAATGAGAGATGACCTCCCAGATCTCCCATACCATCTCCTAGGACGTGACTGCGGTCCAAGTTGAGATACTCACATCCATGAGAACTACCAGTATAGTTCATCAATCTTGTTAATGAGCTGACTACTGGCCTCTCTCTGGTGTGACATCCTGGCACCCTTGATCTTTTACAGAAAGGAATTAGTGCTGACATTCAGTGGAAAGCTCCAAATGGGCTTAATTGGAAAATTTCAGGATAAGATAGAATGTTCAAATTTTAGCTTAATGATGATGCTGGGACTATAAACATACCAGATTTGAATTCAGTTAAGGTAATTACATGGGCAAAAATGAAAGTGCAATTAGGCTATTGCAACCTCTACTAAGTGCAATTATTGAGAACACTAACCTGGAGAAAATAGGTTCATTCTTTAAATTTGTTCTTTAAATTTTAGTATGCTTCACAGCTTTACTCTTTTTATTCTCACTCAGTGGGGGGCCCAGAGAGGGAGAGGGGGAAGGACTACCCAAGACACTTCCCAAACAATATTTTCAACTATTCTTCCTTTTATAAGGAACATGCTGTTAAAAAGTTCTAAAAATGCTTAACAAAAGAAGTTAGCTTTCTTAAGTAGTTTGTCTTTTATAAACAATGAAGCAAAAAAAAAAAATGAGAGAAGTATATTTTTTGTGTACAAGTTATTGAATTGAAGGGTCAGGGTATAGGAAAGAAAACAAATGAATTAATCATTAAGGTTGTCAATTTCTGCCAGGTTAGTTATTTCCAACTTAATTATTAATAAATCATAATTTTGTCATAAAAAATTCTCAGTGTTTAGTCCAATCACTTTGATTCTTAGAATAGCTGAATGAGGCTGAGTCTATGGGCCTGGCAAAGACTGTAAAAATTAAAAATATACCTGGTGATTTTAGTTGTCTTGAAATACAAAATAATATTCATTTTTGGGAAATGTCATTTTGACAGACTTGCTAATTTAAGAAAATGAAAGTATACATTGGCAAGAAACTTTGAATTTGTCTAAAGTTTGGTGATCGTTAGGTCTTCCATGGCTAAGGACTGATGCTTGAAGAGGATTCTGTTTCTCATCCTAGTTCTCCAGATATCTGGCTGTGTCTTCTCAGATTCTTTTTGTTGTATCACTTCAACCTATTATAAACATATTATATCATGAACTGTCTCACTGGGAGTCCTTTTAACACCACAATTCCAAGGACCTTTCCTAAAATAATACATATATTTTTAATAATAATAAAATATGTGTTATATATATTTATGTTACATAAATATATATTTTATTTAAAATATATGCTATATACTCTATATTAATTATATATTTTAAACTACACATTGAATACATATATATTATATAAACATAGTATATTTAATATATATTTATATATGTATAGTGGATATATGCATATGTGTGTGTATGTATATGTGTCCGTATATAGTTTTCCCTTGAATATTAAATTTTGAAACAGAAATTTATCATATTTTTTTCCTGGTAAATAAATTTATCAAAATATAAGTAAGGCTGGAAAGCTAAATTATTATTTCTGCTAAATTACGTTCAGGAACATTTTTTCCCCAAATTTTTCATCCATTTTACTATTTTTCTGATGTTATAAAAGATTTTGTCTACTAAATCAACTACATTTATTAAGTAAAAAATAAGAGTTTTCTATTTATTATACATTGTATACTTAATTCCAAATATTTTGTTTAATCCATGTAATAATCTTAGAAGGTAAATGTCACTGCTGTATTCACTTTCTTTTTTTTTTTTAAAGATTTTATTTATTTATTTGACAGAGAGAGATCACAAGTAGGCAGAGAGGCAGGCAGAGAGAAGGAGGAAGCAGGCTCCCTGCTGAGCAGAGAGCCCGATGCGGGACTCGATCCCAGGGCCCTGAGATCATGACCTGAGCCGAAGGCAGCGGCTTAACCCACTGAGCCACCCAGGCGCCCCTGTATTCACTTTCTAAAGGAGAAAATCAAGGTTAATTAATTGTGTGACTATTAAGTGGCCGAAGCAATGAGTCTCTCTCAGTCTGTAGAAGCACATATATAGTTGAGAGCTTGCACACGGTAGTTAGATTGGGATTTGAATTCTTGTCCCATCACCTACAGCTATGCAACCTTGCACAAGATACTTCATTCACTCGTCTAATCCCTCCTGAATTCATCTCTAAAAGGAATAAATAGTAGCCTCACCTCCTGGGATATATTCATGAGGTTTAAATGGGATAATATATGCAATTTTTAGTGTCATGCCTGGGAATTTTAAAATTCTCAACAAGTGTTTACATATTTACAAGTATAAAGGTAGTAGACATTTAGTCCAAGGAAAGTACTTGATATTTTGAATTAGCTTGTACATTATTAACACGGGTACATATATATAGGCCTGTAAGCTTTTAGAACACACACACACACACATGAAATCACATCTTAGAACTCCTGGAATCTTGAAAGCCCAGGCTTAAAACTTTTCCCAAGAGCATAGCTTATCAGTTACTTTTTAATCTCTTGGACTTTAAAATATTACTAAATTTCAACATCAGAGGAATAAAGAAGAAGTGAGCTAATGATGGAGTAAGCACAGGGCATGCTGATAAGATGCCCAGATAGGTAAACATTTAGAATGGGACTTTAAATAGCCCAGTTTTATGCTCTGAACTTAGGTCAAGGATACATTATGAGTGGAAATCCTATGAACTGTTTCAGACTAAATGACAGATTCAAAAGTAAAAGCAATTATATTAGTTTGCTAAGGCCAATATAACAAAATACCACCAAATGAGTGATTTAAACAATAGAAATGTATTGTCTTGTTTGGGAGTTCAGGGTTGGTTCTTCCTAAAGAGTGTGTAGAAGAATCTATTGTCTGCCTCTCCCCTAGCCTTTGGTGGTTTGCTGGATGTTTTGGCAAGCCTCAGTTTGTAGAAGCATCACTCCAACCTTGCCTCATCCTTCACATATTATTTTCTCTCTGTGTTATTTGTGCCAACATGTCCCATTGGCATAAGCACACCAGTCATGGTGAATTAGGGGCTTGTCCTATTCTAGTAACCTAATTATTTATATCTGCAATGATCCTATTCTCAAATAGGCTCACATTCTAAGGTACAAAGCATTAGGAGTTCAATATATGAACTTTGGGGGGAACACAACTGAATCATAACAGCAATCATCACAGATGGGTATGCTGAGTGAATCCAAGAAAGAAAAAGTTGCCATAATAATAAGGATAATCAAAGTCTTAAGTTAAAAATTACTTTCAGGGGCGCCTGGGTGGCTCAGTGGTTTGGGCTGCTGCCTTCGGCTCGGGTCATGATCTCAGGGTCCTGGGATCGAGCCCCGCATCGGGCTCCCTGCTCCGCAGGAAGCCTGCTTCCGTCTTTCTCTCTCTCTCTCTCTGCCTGCCTCTCTGCCTACTTGTGATCTCTGTCTGTCAAATAAGTAAATAAAATCTTTTAAAAAAAAAATTACTTTCAGAAAAACATAAATTAACGATGAAATGGCAAGAATGTGCCTGAGAGGATCTGAGGGATTTAACTAACCACAAATTTTTAAAAAGCTGAGTGATTTATATGATTACTAATAAATTTTAAAGCAAATAGAGCCTGCATTATACAAAAAATGACAATCACCAATAATGTGTTCCAGAAAAAAATAAGTAACGCCAACTGATGAAAGTTGTAGCTGCATTTAAAGAATATTCTAATAAGCTTTTCTGTTCAATAGTAGAACGGGTACTGAATTTCTCTCCAGTGGAAATACTTAAGCAGAGATGAGTAGCCATCTGCTGCAGACAGAAGAGGAATTTGGAAAAGTTTCTTAAGAGATCTAACATGCCTGCCCTTTTGTTAATTGGGATTCAATGGCACCTGTAGGTCTTTACTTCCCTGGGGCTCCCTGGCTTTTACTGCACATCTACAAACCCTGTCTGCCCTCCCTTCTTCCTCTCCCAAGAGGACCACTACTTCTTTGGATCATACATTGTGTGTATTTAAAAAGAGGTATTATTGTCTTTTGGACTCATGCTTTTAAGACCTGCCACATACCTGTGGGATGTGACTGATTCTCTAGTTGGCCTCCCAATTTGCCCAATTCTTCCAGGTGTGTTTTTCTTTTGATTTATTTGATTAAGTGTCTAATCCACTATACGTCCAAGACCCAGCTTTTCTGGCTGGACTTCAAACTGGATCCCTTCAGTTAGAAGAAGGCATCTTTCCAGAGGGTTGGAACTCAACCGCCACTAATTAAAAATGTGCATGCTAGTGTCAGACACCTGGTTTTGAGTCCCAGCTCTTCACCTAATCATTAGGCAAATCATTAAATATGTAAACCTTACTTCATTATTTCTTCAAAATTTGAATAAAAATTCTGAATACATCATGAGAATTAGGTGAGATGATGCACTTGAGGCACTCTGTACATTGTCCAGCAGAGAGAAAACATTGGTAACTTAGTTATGTAAAAAAAGAACAAGGAGATTGATGGGAGCCAGTGGAGAGGGGATGTGCGAGAAGAAAAGGACATATGGACAGGAGTGATACCAACCAGGAAGCCAAAGATATGATTAGAATCTAGTGCAGAGGGCTTATGGGAGCAAATAGGATTTGATGGTTGTAGAATAGCTCATATGGGGAGGGGCTGAGACATGGTAACTAGATACGCGCCCAGGTTTAGCTGGAGACAAAAAAGTTTTCAGCCAGGTGGAGTACAGATTCCAGAGGCCACCCTGATCACCTGTCATTGGGAATCTTGGCAGGGGATCTGGGTTGGGGGGGGGTCCTATATGGAAATAAAGGTGGACAAAGGGAAGCGAAGGATAGGGAACAGATGTGAATCTAAGCAGATAGGTGGATGGCAAGGGATCTGATTTCAGTAAAGATACTTGAGTGTGTATGTGTGTGTGTGTGTTTGAGATAATTGATACCTGATATTATGTAAGTTTAAATACTATGTGTTGATTTAATACACATATATTACAGTATGATTGCCATTGCAGTGTTAGCTAACATTTCCATCACATCACTTTTTTGTGTGTGATGAGAACACTTAAAATCTATTCTCCTAGCAACTTTCTGCCATACAGTATTGCTAACTATAATCACAATGTTGTATATTAGATCCCTAGAACTTATTTACTTTCTAACTGTAAGTTTCTACTCTTTGATCAATATCTCCCCAATTCCCCCACCTGCTGATGCACTATATTTTGAGGCCAGGGATTAAAAACCAGGTCTTAGTCTTTGGGATGCAAGCAAAGCAAGACCCAGGTGGGTAAGAATTTGTACCCTAGAGGTTGTACATAGTTATAGGTAGGAAGGTTATACAAATAGAGACTTAGGGGCATAGTTATTGTAAAGCGGAGGATATCTTAATCCATTTGACCTGAACAAAAACACCAAACTGGATGGCTTAAACAATAAGCATTTATTTCTCACTATTCTGGAGGATGGAAAGTTCAAGGATCATAGTGACATGGTCTGGTGAGAGCACACTTCTTAGAAGACCTTTCATCTTTTTGTTATGAATTCTCATAGCAGATGGGGGCAAGGATACATCCTCAGGCTGATTTTGTAAGGTCACTAATCCCATTCATACAGCTCCACTCTTATGACCTAAGAATATCACAAAGTCCCCACCTCCTAATACCATTATATTGGGGGTTAAGGCTTCAGCAAATGAATTTGGGGAGACATAAACAATCAGTCCATAGCAGAGGGTCAGTTAAAGAAATAAACTAGATTCCACTGGGTACAGAATTTTGTCAAGAGATTAGGAAAAATTATTGTGCCTGATGAAGGAGTTCAATAAATTTTTCCTACATTGCATTACACTGAACTCCTTTAATTACTCTGCTACTAGAGGCAAAACTGTCCTGGAGTCTCCAGTGAAACTGAGCCTATTAAAAGAGACTAAGTAATTATCCATTATGGATAACAGTGCTTTCAGGTAAAGGGATAAAAAGCTAAGGCCTTCATAAAAGCACTTGAAAATGTGTTTTCCCTATGTCATCCTACAAGTTGACTGGAGAACCAACTGGAAATAAAATTTGGAGATAATGTAACTCAAATATCTTTGAGCAAAGAAGAGTCAATTCTACACTTAAACCTATGAAGGGAGTCATGCTTATGGTGAGCTATAGAGTAGATAATGGCCGAGCCAGAATAAAGCCAGGTGATCCACTGCTCCAGAGGTGTAGATGCCAAGGAGGCTACTAACCTAGTATAATGTCCATGTGTTTCATAATCCCTACAGTAGTCAATATTTCAGACAGAAGTACCTGTAAAACGTTAATGTTGTATACCTACTTGTAATTGTTTTTTGTTTTGCATTTTAGGAAAAAAGACTTAGGCACTAGAGGAACTTTGACTTGTTGCTTTGAAAAGAATAATCTTGTCAACTATCTTTATCTCTATGGAAGAGTTTGGAAAAGACTAGAAACAACACCTCTTCCAAATATACCAGATTTGCTTCAGTACTTCATTTGATTGAAGGAATGAAAGCAAAGCCTACCTTGGTTTAAATTGAAGGGGACCCTATGCCAATTATTTTCTCCTCTTTTCAGATACTTTCTCCTGTGCATTTGATAAACAAAGCTGTGGGTCTGGCCAAACTCTCAGAGTTATGCTTCTAACCTCTCCCACTCAAACTGTATCATTTTTTTTCCAACATGAAAAATTTAAAAAGGAATTTTTCTTCTTTAGACCACAGGTGAGGACTTTCTGGTTAGTCTCTGGTTCCCAGTATAGCTTGTCGACTATTTGATTTATGCATTGTTTACTGTGTATTTTCTAATGTTGCAAGGAGAAGAAATCATAAGTATTTTTTAAAGTACTTTTGTTAAAATGCTATATTAATTTATATAGGTTCTTTTGACCTAGTGATCTCAGAGACATTTATTTTTTTTTTATTTTTTTTTTTTAAAGATTTTTTATTTATTTGACAGAGAGAGATCACAAGTAGATGGAGAGGCAGGCAGAGAGAGAGAGAGGGAAGCAGGCTCACTGCTGAGCAGAGAGCCCGATGCGGGACTCGATCCCAGGACCCTGAGATCATGACCTGAGCCGAAGGCAGCGGCTTAACCCACTGAGCCACCCAGGCGCCCGATCTCAGAGACATTTAAAGGGGAAGATGAACTATGAGAAAATATGGACTCTGAGAAACAAACGAGGGTTTTGGGGGAGGGGGGAGGGGGGTTTAGGTGAGCCTGGTGGTGGGTATTAAAGGAGGGCAAATATTGCATGGAGCACTGCATGTGGTACATAAACAATGAATCTTGGAACACTGAGAAAATAAAATAAAATTTTAAAAAATGGTTAAAATGATAAAAAATAAAAAATAAAATGGACCTATATATCTGATTATAAGGTTATCTGCAATCTTTACAGAAGAAAACACACACACACATACACACACACACAAATATTTTCTAAATTAATACTAGGCTTCTAGTTAAATACTAGGCTTCTAGTAGTGACTATGCAAACCTGTTTTTTGTACCTCTTTAAAGCTTTCCATGGGTAATATTTTATTTATGACACTATCAAGATTTTCTTTTAACAAAAAAATTATTTGATAAAACAAGAAGTAAAATTGAGCAATTCAATTTTGAAGTATGTAAAATTTATATGGAGCAATGAGGAAGAATTCTTCTATTTTATGGTGTAGAATTCAATTTAAGGAAGATAATAAATTTAGAATTCACAGTCAGGAACAAGACACAGAATCATACCATATCCCTCAATTCTTATTTACTAAGTGCTCATTTCATGTTATTTCTTCCTCTGATTTTTAATTTTTATTATCTTAAAAATATTTATTACATACATATATAGTATACGCACACACACACACACACACACACACATATATATATATATCACTGTGTTAATATCTGTGAGGCACTGAACAAGACTGACATGGGATGTGCTCTTGCGAGCCTTCATTCTACCAAGTGAGGCACTGGATAAGAGACTGTGATATTCTTTTTTTTTTTTTTTAATTTTTTATTTTTTATAAACATATATTTTTATCCCCAGGGGTACAGGTCTGTGAATCGCCAGGTTTACACACTTCACAGCACTCATCAAAGCACATACCCTCTCCAATGAGACTGTGATATTCTAAGCCCAAGATGATCGAGATGGCCCTCATTGTCTCAGAGACAGGTTTTCTGGAAGAAAGGGAAATGAAGGATGAGGGGGAACTAGCAAAGCAAAAAAGGTATGGGGTAGTGTTGGAAAAAAGAAAATCTTGGGCAAAAATGGATCTAGAGCTTTACAGACAGGTTAGGCCTTCGAGTTTTTAGCCTAGGAAAAAAACGGAAGCCATTGAAAATTTTCATGATGGGGGAGGGGCCTTCAGAGTTGCCGTACATTGTACATGTGACTGCGCGTGTGATGGAAAGATAGGAAGACACTATATTTAAGTGACTTCTATTCACATGTAGACACACTATATATTTATTATGGTGATTTCTTGGTAGACAGTGATAAAATGTCTTGTTCTAACTTAAATATTTTATGACAATTTTATGACAGAGGAAGTAAATTGTCCTGTGAAGAGTGTCCTGTAAAAATTCACAAAGGAAATGCATTTTGCATAGCAGCAGGCTCTGGTTGTGGCAGCTTTGCATTGTAAAATACCCCTTTGTCCTGAACATTTGGAGAACCAATTGAAGGCAGGCAGAAGTGGATGAGGGAATACTGTTTAGAGGACTCTTGCTGTGTCCACAGGAGAACTGTTGGTGGTTTGGATTAGCATGGTTACATATTGATGAGAGAAGCCTGGATGAGAGCAATGTTTGGTGAACATAATAAACAGACCTCGATATCTGAAAAGAAACAGACTGGAGACTCCCAGGTTACTTGAACTTAATTGATCAATTTCATTTATTGATTTTAATAGAAATTAATCATTCAGCTCTCCGATTTTCAGTTTCTATTTCTCAATCTATGAAAATCTTTAAAATTCTAAGCAAAAGGAGTCCCTTACCAAGACTTGACTTCTTTATTTGGGGCTGAAATACATCTCTTGATATTTTGCTTCAGTCACTTTTTTTTTTTTTTTTTTTTTGGCCTGCCGAATCAATTGCAAACTGCTGTACAGTTGGTGTCTGTTATAATTCTCAGTCCACATTTGGCCATCCTGTCTTTCACATTTCTCCAGAGTTGAATAGCTAGGTTTCTGCGGATTACGTCCTCTCCCTCCCTTATGCTCCCAGAAGTTTAAGCTCCTGATTTTCCACGGAAACTCATTTAGTTATTTCCTCTCAATTATCATAAACTCTTCAATTCCTCTTGAATTTTTCTTTTGTTCTTTGACTAGAATTTCGTTGCCTTCTAACTTGGTAATGGCTGAAAATATCATTAACCTGCTGCTGTCTTCTGTCTTTATCATTAATAACAATGTTTAATATTTGGTGATTTGATGCCCACCATGATGAGCTAGGCAGCATGTGCGTGCACACACACACACTCACACACACTCACAAACACCAGCTCAAGGCTTTGCAACTGGGAACTACTCTTGAGGTCTTTGTCCTGATCAAGAGTCCTGATGGCAATCTAACTAATTAGGTTTTATTAAAAGATAATAAACATTCAAAGTCAAACAGAGAAAAGTCAATTATCATATGGTTTCACTTACTTATGGAGCATAAGGAACAACATGGAGGGCATTAGGAGAAGGAAAGGAAAAGTGAATTGGGGGAAATTGGAGGGAGAGATGAAGCATGACCGACTGTGGACTCTGAGAAATAAACTGAGGGTTTTGGAAGGGAAGGGGTTGGGAGGCATGGGTGAGCCTGGTGGTGGGTATTAAGGAGGGCACGTATTGCATGGAGCACTGGGTGTGGTGCATAAACAATGAATCTTGGAACTGAAAAAATAAAATGAAAATTTAAAAAAATCTTCAAGAGGAAGGAAAATTTGTGAAATAGGTCACAAATGAACCTCTGAAGTCTCTTTAAATGTATGTTTGCATATATTAAAACCCAACAAAGGACCAAAAAAAAACAAACAAAAAAATTCAAATATCAGGTATGAATTCCTTTCTTAATTGATCGTATAATTGAGCAAAAAGTCACTTTATTTAAAATGTTTAAAGCCCAGCCATTTTATTAGGTTTTTCAACAACTTAAAAATATCAGTTTCTCTTCATCGTAATTTCTAATTAATGGGAAATTATAAAATGGACTTCTCATTGAACATTTCATTTGAGGATTTTACTTAGTGCTAAAGAGGAAAAAATGCTGTCATAATAAATTTCAATCAGGGACTTATTAATAAATAGAAACAATCTACAAATTCCATGGATGCTTTGATGGGGTCATATTTGCCACATGACTTTTTGACTCCTAATGGCCAGATGAGGATCCAAGGCAGAGCCCACCATTGCCTATTTCAGAGTTAGTGTGTTCTTTGCATTATAGATAACACTTTGGCAATAAGGACTATGGGAAATACCTTTTAATAATATAATAGCAAATAAAACAGAGGTGGAGGAATTTTTGGCTAACACAGAGCTAAAGATTGCTCAAAAAAAGAGGAAAAGAGCACAATTGAAGTATTTCACAAGTTTTTTAATTTTCTTTTCCCCATTTTCCTTGATGTCTACTTTTTGTTCGTTTAGCCATTAAAGTGTGTCCAATGGTCAGATAGGAAAAATAGAAGAAAATGACACTTAAAGCAGTCTCATTTATTGTATGGCATACTCTAAAAAGAAATATGGCAGTGGGGAAATAATTGTCTCAAATTATTTGGACAGTATATGTAGATTTCTGTTATGAATTGCTGTCTACCTTCCATTTACATGAATTGCTAATTATATTTTAACCACATAAGTGAGTGTATTTCCTAAAAAAAATCGTTAGCTTTATCTCTGCTTTCAACTAAAATGTAAAATATTTATATATTGGGAATCTTTGCATATATTGGTTTGCAAGAAAAAGTTATCATGTTGGGGCATTGATTCTAATTCATCAAGAATTCTGGATCAATGGTTCCTAGTAAGCAGGAACAAGCTTGTTACAGAAAAGTTTTAGGGATGAACTGAAATGCAAGATCAGGGCTTTCAGGAAAAATGTTAGGAAAACTGTGGTTTAGAACTTGGCTGAACAGATGAGGAGCAGGAGGGACAAAGATACATTATCAGGGAATAGAAAGATACTGAGGTAATCAGAAAATATCCAGGCCAACAGTTAGATCTTTTGGGAGGTTCAGAGAGCAGACATGTAACTAAAGGCCAGGTTTGAAGAACCAGACTCATTGTGAGGTATTTAAGGAAGAGATTTTTAAAAAGTTCTTCAGCAAACTGTGTTCAGTCCATCTACTTAAGGTGTCTACCAATGAGCTTCAAGAGATTTATAAACCTCCTGAATAGGCATGAAAAGTGGTGTGTGTGTGTGTGTGTGTGTGAGAGAGAGAGAGAGAGAGAAAGAGAGAGAGAAAGAGAGAGAGAAAAAAAAATACATTATTTCCCCTGGGAAGAAATTTCATAGCTCTCATTAGATACTCATAGGGGTTCTCAACATCCCAAATAACTAAAACCCACAAGACTTTATTTTATTTATTTTTTTAAGATTTTATTTTTAAGCAATCTACACCCAACATGAGGCTCAAACTCATAACCCTGATACCAAGTCACATGACCTCTACCAACTGAGCCAGCGAGGCACTCCGAAAAAAATGTTTTTAAAAAAGTCTCCTAGAGGTTAAGAATATGAGCAGTCACTAAATTATGACATCTGAAAGATAAATATGTATAAGAAAAAAAGATTCACAGTCCCACATTAATGAAGACTGATACTGAGGGAAATTTAACTGCCTGTCAGGCAAATTTGTGACACTTTTCTATGTATGGCAAAAATGCATATTCTGTTCACAATTCATCTACACTTCTGAACATATCTGCATTCTATAGAAGGTGATTAGAAAAAATTACCTTAATGTTGGAAGAGAAATTGGTTGCCATAAAATATTACTGTGCGCTAAGTAAATACTTCCATAAAAAGCGTAAGATACTTCAGTCAATTTAGTTAGAAATAAAGAAGTAGACAAAACTCCAATGCAGCCAGCAGTTGTTTGGTTAAATGAAATGTTTTATATTGGTGAATACTGCTAAATTTTAAATTCCCATTATAAAGAGACATTGGATATTTCTATTTTATAGATTTATCTCACATAACAGCACTGTAAAACATCAATCTCTCTTAAAATTTCAGCTAAATTTTCCTCCAAAGTAATATATTTGAATGGAAATTTCAGCAAAATTGGCATATTTGACATATAAATTAATCCTCAGACCTATTTGTTACTAGATTATTTTTTCCCACTGGAAAATTGGCCCAATATATCTGTAAGTTGTTTTTAAGAGATGTATTAGATATTTTAAGTCATTGAATATTGCTCTGAGTTATTGAAGTAGTCATCAATACTAGAAACAAATTTAATAGATTAAATTAATTGAATATTATGTGTTTATAGGAAAAAGAACAAGAGAAATGTGCATAAGACTTTAAACTGTAGCCATTTAATCATTAATTTATAATAAAAACTCTGATTTGTATATGTCAGACTATATATTTGTAACCAGCATAAATTATTATGATAGTATTCTAACAGTTTAATAGATGGAATTTCTTTTTTCAGAAGAGTTACTTCATATCTGTGACATAACTGGCCTGAATAGGGAAGATGGCAAAATAACAAAACAATTTAGATGAATTTCTTGATTATTCTGTAAGCCCATGTGGTTAGATAAAATAAACATTTCCAACAATATGAGGTTGATGATTTAAGTATCTTTATCCTCTATCTTTTTCATGGTGTCTCACTAAGGTGTATACCCTCTCCACTATTTGGAAATAAGTGGAAATAATACTGAATAGATTTTTATTTAAAAGCCAGCAAAATTCTTTATTATTGTTTTATTCTGAAGTTTTATCACATCAAGCTTTAAGTGAAGGGAAAATTGAAAAAGAAATAAAGATAATTGATATAAATAGCAGAGAAGAGTAGAAAACAAGAAGATTGCTTTAGGCTACTAATTAAAAGAGACAAGATAATTTGTGACGGGTGTGGATCCAAGAACAAAGCGAAAAGAATACAATAAATTATTCTTGATGGAAATTAAAACTGCTTTTAGTAGTAATTCTTATATTAGAATGTAAGTATGACTCTAATTAAAATAATACCCACAGTTGTCAAGTAGAAATATGCCTGTGAAATTAGCATATTAACAAGACTCATATTTTTTCCAAAATGTACTTGTACCATTATTCTTGAAACAGTCTAACACATTTAATAGTATTTGGATCCTATTAGAAATGGTGTAAGTATTTCATTCCAAAGGCTATTTAAAGCTTTTCCTAAGAGCATATAATTTTTGTAAGATTAGATAAAAAATTTCTTTTCTTATTTTAACTGATGCTTCTTACCTCAGCTTCAAGCACATGCAATTTACTGCCTCATGCAATGCTGTTCATGGTTTTTCCAATTTTAACCAAGTGTCTGTATAGTAAGTAGCTCAATTAAAGAATATGATGGTGGTTCATGCTATCTGATATTAGAAAGATATTCTTGTGGGAAGAAAAGAGCTAACATTTCTAAGCACCAGTTCTCAATATTATCTTTGTTATCGCCTCTAAAAACTCACAAAATCCCTGTGAAGTCATTGTTATTAGTAATAGTAATAGGAGCATTACTGCCATTTTACACATAAGGAAACTGACCCTCAGAAATGCTACAGACATATATGACATTTTCAAGTCTGCATAATTAGTACATGACAACAAGAGCAAATAGAATTTAAACAACCATGGCAAACTAAAGAAACAGGTATAAGAATGTTTTGACTTTCCCCCAGGGATCAGACAAATTATCTTGAGTGAAATACTAGACAGCTAAATATCTAACCTCCTTAATCACTTAAAGATACTACAATAATTCATTTGAGTATTTGCATTTTTAAAATTTTATTTTCCCAATATATATATATAATAGAAGATGATTAGAACAAATTTAGAAATAAAGAAGGAAAAGAAAACAGAATTCTTAAATAATCCCCCAAAAGCCTCTCACTGATTTTTGCATTTCTTTCAGATGTTTTCTGTATTTCTTCTCTTTCTTTTGTTCTTTCCATTCTGGTTGTTTTATTTTCTCATTTTACGTATTTGTGATCACAATAATAGTCAAATTTTTTTTTTTACTTCACTACATATTTAATCCTGTTTCCAACTTATTTTAAATGCTTTGTAAGCATGTATCCAATAGGTTTTAATAATTTATTGAGTAAATATGCCATAGTTTAAAACCATTGAGGAAAATTTTGTATTTAATGGGCTCCCAAGTTTCTCTATAATAAATAACACCAAGCTGAACACCTTAGGCATGAAGTTTTGCATACATTATATTAATTCTTTGGATTTTCCAGAAACAAAAATCACTGGATTGAGGGCTTTTGATAGATTTAGTCAAATTGCTTTTTAAAAAGATAGTAATTTATGCTAAATTGATATACATTAAAATGTACGTATTATCTCAGCCCAGGAGCAGCATTCATATAAAATAAATACTTCATTTGCATTTCTTTGATCACTAGTGATATTTATTTCACAATTTGTTAGCCTATTTCATCCTTTGAATTATCTTGTGTGATTATTATTTATGTTCCCTAAACACATAATTTGACAAGTTGTCCAGTTGGTTAGATGCCTGGGATTTAATCTGCAAATGTTTAAATTCACTAAGTTCTTAGGTATGACCAATTTTTAAAGCAAGACTCAGTTAACTTCTTTTGTCCTTTATATATTAGATTTTTTTTTAAAAGATTTTACTTATTTATTTGACAGACAGAGATCACAAATCAGCAGAGAGGGAGGCAGAAAGAGAGAGGGGGAAGCAGGCTCCCCGCTGAGCAGAGAGCCCGATGTGTGACTCGATCCCAGGACCCTGAGATCATGACCCGTTCTGAAGGCAGAGGCTTAACCCACTGTGCCACCCAGGCGCCCTATATATTAGATTTTCAATGTTTGACTGTTCTGCATGTGGCCCTAGTTACATGTGAGGATTTAAAAGTGTGTAAGTCTGAATTTCAGCAGACATTTTTTTAAAGCCACAGGAGGGGGCAGGTCCTTAAGCAGACAGCTACTATCATGTATGTATAAATAAGTCCTCTGAAGACAGCCATGCAACTGTTTACCAAGGAATTCTCATAGAGGCCCCTTCTATTTTCTTTTCTTTTCTTTTTCTCCCATTAATTCTATCAGTGAATAGAATTCTAACATGGAAGAAAAACACAGGAAATAACAGAGTTCAGGATTCTCAGTCAGTGATAAAAATTTTTATATGATAGTATAGGCAAAAAAATATCCCTTCTAGGTCAACAGGATGCATTTATAGAAATGCAGAAGGATTATACTTTTGTACTTGCTTAAACTTGTGTATTTACCAATGGAGACAGAACTAACCAAGGTTGTGTATCTTATGATTAAAACAATCATCTCTTTTTCCTAAATTTGAATTGCCAACTTCCAACGGAGAGAATAAGGAATCTGTGATTGTTGTCTAACCCAAGTAGGAAGCCAGGGACTCCTACCTCAACAGATATTCTTTAGTTGAGGATCCAGCTAGCACATGATGCAAATAAAGATCAGTGATAACAGAGACTAGAACGATGGTGGAAGATGAAGATTTAGAGTGAAACTTCACAAATAGATATTTTAAACAGGTTACTCTTGCTAAAGAGTAGATGGTGGCTAATGCCAGAATAGAACAAGATTTTACATATACTTCTCTCTCTCTCATGAATATATACATATATATATATATATATATATAAAATATATATATATTTATATATGTATAATATATATCTAAAATTATATTTTGTAAGCATACATCTATATATATGTATATATATATGGAAAATATATTCAGCATTCATGTACTGCTGCAGAGAAAAAAAATCTTTTTTTTTTAAGATTTTTAAAAAAAATTTATGTATTTGACAGACAGAGATCACAAGCAGACAGAGAGGCAGGCAGAGAGAGAGAGAGGAAGGGAAGCAGGTTCCCCATCAGCAGAGAGCCCAATGTGGGGCTCGATCCCAGGACCCTGGGATCCCGACCCGAGCCAAAGGCAGAGGCTTTAACCCACTGAGCTACCCAGGTGCCCCCCCAAAAAATCTTGAACAAAGTCGACACTAATGAGATCTGCTATTAAAACTCAGTCCCACAATGTACATACCAGAATCCCAGAATGATACACGAACAAGGTTCATTCTTTCTTTTCTCTCCCACCCCTTTTTTTTTAATAGTGGTAAAATATACATGGCATAAAATTTACCATTTTAAACATTTATAGAGGTATAGTTCTACATTACTTTCTTGATTGTATCAATTTGACATATTACAGCTTTGAAAAGATACACATAAATTGCTATAAGAATAGAGATGAGAGCCCCTATTTCTGCTTAGGGAGATCAAGGAAAGCTAGTGAGATGATATGACACTTAATTGGGCCTTACAGAATAAGTAGGAGTTTTCTAGACAGACAAGGAAGGGAGAAATGACACTCAGAATTGATGGGAAATCATGAACAGTGGCATAATCATAAAAATGCAAGACATAGATTTTCAGGGGCAGTGAGTAATTGGACTGAGCAGACAAGAATTTAGACTGGTATTGAATTAATAGGAAAGGCATTTTACCTTAATCGTTCATTTTTTGAGGCTCTTGCCTATGAGATAAAAGATATGGGATCTGCTTCTTTTTCATTTTCTTAACCTCTCCTGAACTTAGTATCCACACACATATAGTGAGAAGTGATGGACCAGATCAGTGGTTGGTGAACACCTTCTGCAAAGATCCAGACTGTAAATACTTTCAGCTTTGCAGACCATACAGTCTTGGTCTTCATTGCCACTACTCAACTCTGTTGTTATTGCAAATGAGCCACAAATGGACAAGGCCAGATTTCACCTGAAGGCTGTACTTTGCCAAGTCTCAAAGTGGATGATGCTGAAAACACTTTTTTGTGTTAACATTTAATAGATCTATTGTTCTCTATTTTCCAAGTTTTATTCTTTTAGATAATTTTTATCATGAAGGAGCATATTTTTGGATCACTGCTTTTAAAATAATGAACATTATAGTTGCTCTTTCCCTTGCAAGGTAGTTACTGAATATCATTCCCCAGTTGTTGCAAAAAATCCATGTGGGTGGTCAACTTTATACACTGAAGGATACGAATCCCAGATTCTTATACAAGAAGATGGAAGCAAGAGTCAGAAAGAAGCTAAAGCTAATGCTTATTCAGAACAGTGAAGGACAGCAGAGTATGCCACCTGAAAATAGGTCTTTGCTTACTGATCATTTTGGGTTAAAGTTACTCAAAGTGCAATAAGTTCAAAGACACAGTGTGTCTGTTCTCCATACCCTTGAGAGCAGGAAATAAATTTCCCATGTGAAAGGCAGCCTCCCTGTACCAGAGGGGTAGAAAGCATCCTTTTCACCAAAGACATGAAATTTAAGGTGGAGAAGCCTGTATAAACAAATCTTGTTACTTCTTCACGACTTTACTACCTCAAGCCCAAATTCCTTTGTCTTGTGAATTCTTTACAAATTTATCATTTCTTTGTCTAAAAGGTGTAAAAATGGCCGCTTTGGCACACCTTTGAAGGTTATATTTTTTATGGGGCACCCATATTTACAAAATTAAATTTCTTTTTCTCCTGTTAATCTATTTTATGTCAATTATTCATCCAGGCAAAGAACCTAGAAGGGAAGAAGGGAGATGTTTTCCACCCCTACAGGAATATAAGTAATCTTTTTCCCAGACAAATCTAGGCAACAGAAAATACAAATTAATAATAATTAAACTTTGACTATAGCTATAGGGTTTATTTTAATGGTAGATGTACTTTCATTTATTTTAGTTTTGTATGGATCAGTAGCAAGGGAATGTAACTCTCTGATGTGCCATTCTATTTAGTGTCTTTATTAAGCCAAATTAAGCATGCGTTTGACTAATGCATAACTAATGAGAATTATCAAGAAAAAAATAAGATTAATGTTTCCAGTCCAGTATAACCTAAAGCCAGTCTTGGAGGTGGAATAAAGACAATGAACTCAGTTCTTATCCTACATAATCCTGTGGAGGCATAAACTCATTAAAGTAGTTTTGCATTAATAATCCTTGTGTGTCTTTCTATAGAGTGAACACATATTAAAGAGTTGCGTGGAAGCAACTGTGAGAGGGAAGAAAGTTCTGGATTGATGAAAACCTTGGAGGTATCAGTTAATAGTATCAAAACAAAGAAAACGTCGTAGTTAGAGCTAGCTTTTTAAGCCTCTGAATGCAGATTACAAGAATATTTTTCTCAGTTTACCTCATAAGAGTACTTTAAAAAAAGATAAAGTATTGTTTAGAAACAAACAACTAAAAACATATTTTTGCATTTTTAATTATATGTCTCTTATTATCCCATCCTTTGTGAGAATAAATACTCAATGTATGGGGACAGAAGGTGAGCGTTAGAATTGAGAATAAGGATCCACTAGATAGCCAATATAAAGGGCTGAGAATTAGCTTTATCTTTTAGTAGAAATAGAGTCTTGATTGGGCAGATGGCCTCTCAAATGGAGATTACCTTCACCTCTGTCCCTGTCAGCTAGAAGAGGCCAATCTGTAAAATTCATGGCAATGAATAAATGGAAGTAACTATGCCATGTCCACAGTTCTTGCCAGCAGGGAAACCTGAGGGCCACAGCAAGGTTAGGCCCTGTGTTGAAGTTGGTGATGCTGTCCTGAACAGCTTGAGTCCCTGGATGACTGCAAGGCATAAGGCTACTTTACTAGCCTGAACAGGTTTGACCAAAGTTCATTAAATTGTTTCTGTTAAGGATCACAAAGTAAATACTTCAGACCTCTTGGGCCATTCAGTCTCTGTCACAACTACTCAGCTCAGCCATAGAGAAACATCAATGCCCAAGTGTGGCTATGTTCCAATAAAACTTTATTTGTGAACATAAAAATTTGAATTTCATATAATTTCCATGTGTCACAAAGTATTATTATTCATCTTTTGTTTTTTTTTTTTTTTCCCCAACTCTTTTGTAAGATCATTCTTATCTTGCAGGTTATGCAAAAGCAAGCAGTGGGCCACATGTAGCCCATGGGCTATAGTTCGTCAATTTATAGCTAACCACATTTGGGGGAAAATAAACTTTTTAAAATGTCATTCTATTTTGAGGTCTCTTGGTTATTTTTTTAATTCATGTGTTTTTATATAATTTTTTAAATTGAAATATATTTCACACATAAAATTGTATAAATTTAAGGTGTGCAACGTATTGATATGATAATTACAGTATGATTGTCTTTGTAATGTTAACATCTCTTATCATGTCACATAATTATTATTTCTTACTCTTTATTAAAATAGTTTAGTCTTAAATGTAACTTTTATATTATCACTGTCACTTGTATTATTATTCATTCATTCAGAAGTAACTTCTCCTTTCTGCATTCAGGCTAGGACTTAGAGAGAAGATGAACCACCTTACTTCCTTCTCCTGCTTCCTTCCCTAATGACTTTGAGTCCTTGCATGGGATCAACCTGCTAAGCATGCTAGGGACACCTCCAGGTATCCTTAAATCATGGCAATCACCTAGAAGTTTCCCTCTTTAGAAGAAAATAAGAATGATTGATTCCTTACAAATTATTTGTGAATGATTAATTTAAGCAATTTATTACTCTTGGAATGAATTGAATCATGTCTCTCCCAAAGTGCATATATCGACGCTCCAACCCTCAACGTGACTGTTCTTGAAGATAGGGCCACTAAGGAAATCATTAGGTTAAATGAGGAAACAAGGATAAGGAAGAGACACCAGAGGGCTCCCTCTATCTCTCTTGTGTATCCACAGAGGTAAGGCCATGTGAGAACAGAAGGAGATAGTGGCCTTCTACAAGCTGGAGGGCAGGGCCTTAACAGAGGAACACTGATAGCATCTTGATCTTGGACTTCTAGCTTCCAGAGTTATGAGAAAATAAATGTTTATTGTTTAAGCCACTGCAGTGTATGGTATTTTGTTAGGGCAGCCTAAGCAGACTGATATACCTATATATACGTATAATAATTTGCTAGTAAACTACTATTTGTTGTAACTTTACCCTTATCCTTAAGCCCATTGGTCAAACAGTGTCAATAGTTCTCTGTAAATGTTTTCCTTGGGAAAATAAATCCAATAAGAACACATACACCATTGCTCAGCTTTGACTTTCAAAACAAGCTTTAAAAAGAAACAGATAAGAAACACGGGTCTTGAAAACTAGGCTTTCAGTGGCAAGAGCCAAGCACTTGAGAGAAAATGGAGTTTTCTAAATCCCAAGTTTTCTTTCCTTTAATTTGTTTAAGTTTTTATTTAAATTCTAGTTAGTTAACGTACAATTTTAGGTGCAGAACTTACTGATTCATCACTTCCATACCACACTCAGTGCTCCTCAAACGTGCCCTCCTTAAAAACCATCACCCATCAGTCAGTTTCCTTTTAAACATCAAGAGGCACATTGAGGAAGTTTAAAAATACCACGTTCTGGATATATGTCAGAGACTGTGGAACAATACAAGAGATGAGGTAAGGACAGAATTCCATGACACAGCAAAGAAAATAATAGGTCTTTCTGGAACGGAAGAGGAAAGCTGGGAGGATTTAGTGGATATGAATCTGGATTGTTGAAGATGCCAGAGCACTTTCACTCCCTTGCCTGGTGGAGAGAAGAGGGAATCACAGAATCTATAATAATAATATCAAAGTTGGGTCCTACCTTGCAGAGGATCCAGCACCAACAGGAGCAGCTGCAGCGATCAGAGACGTATGCATGGAGGTTTAAGCAGGAAAGAGAAAGCCTCCCAAAGCTCCTTTGTCTCCAGCGGGTGCATAGAGGTATTCTATGGCTCCTCAGAGAATTTTTGAGAGTTCAGTAATACTCATGCCAGGAGGTGCTGTCTTTAGGAGAAGAGGTGATAGCAATCATGGTGCAGTGTATGTGCCAAGAGGCAATAGTGTTAAAGAAAGGAAACTCACCATCAAGTGAGCCTAAACATCTTGGTGGGTGGGCACGGGGGTGGTGGGTGGCTGCAAGAACTGTACGTCAGTATCCTCATTGGCAACCTGATGTCCTCTTACAATCCTTTAGACCTTGGACAAACTCTAGAAAAGAGGAGAAGGGAAGTATATTTTAGAGTGGGAAACAGTCCAGATACGAAGTTTAAATTTTTAATGGTGGGAAACTAAAATATTAAACTTGTTTAAATGTTTACCTAATAGACTCTAAATTTTTAACCAGAAATGACTGTGCTACCTTGAAGTAACAAGATTCAGGTCTTTTCAACATTAGCAGAAGCTAAGCTATGTGGAACCAAACTAACTTGAGTTCAACTCCAACAAAATCAAAATTTTATGTCTGCATAACTGAACTGTGTCTATAATTTTGATCTAGCTGCAGCTGTTGGCTAATACCTCCCCAAAAATGATTACTATGTTTATCTAAACTACTTCAAAAACCATCCCTGTTAACTTGGAAACAACCACGCCTCACAATAGTGACTCAGAAAAGCGGCAAGTGTTTGAAATTCTTTCTGAATCATAAAACAGTCACATTATGTCCAGTGAGTTTGCCACGTTAAGTGACTATTTCTATGCTATAATCATTACATATTAGTAATAGCCATGTCCTGTTGGATTAAATGTAATATATGTCGCAACAACAAATCTTCTTCTTCTTTTTTTTTTTAAGATTTTATTTATTTATTTGACAGAGATCACAAGTAGGCAGAGAGGCAGGCAGAGAGAGAGAGAGAGGGAAGCAGGCTCCCCGCCCAGCAGAAAGCCCGATGCGGGGCTCGATCCCAGGACTCTGAGAGCATGATCTGAGCCGAATGCAGAGGCTTTAACCCACTGAGCCACCCAGGCGCCCCCAATGACAAATCTATCTTAGTATAAGTTGGTAAAACTTTTTTACCATAATGATTCTTTTCTCCCAGTCGTCCCACAATCCCCTTGTTTGTGGTTTTACTTTCCCTGCTTTCAGGTACCCGCCGCCCACCACGGCTCTGTAGCGCATGCTCCTCCCTGCGACGTAGCGTCAAGACGCTCACCGTAGCCAGACGCTGCGTGGCAAAGCCTGCGGCGTCCGTTATCCGCGTCATTTACCTCCTCATCTCTTCAGGGAGGCAGTCTGCTGTTTCTCGTGTGGCGGGAAGGTGAGTAGGGGCTAACAAAATATTTTGAGCGAGAGAAAACACATTCACAACACCTTTATTACAGCGTATTATTGTTATAATTGTTCTATCGTATTATGAGTTATTTTTGTTCATCTCTTCCTGGGCCTCATTTAGAACTTAAACTTTACCATAAGTTTGTATATATAGGGGAAAAAAAAAAGTCTATTTAGCGCTCGGTACAGTCTGGGGTTTCGAGCACCACTGGGATAGGAAGGTACCCTCTGTCGGGAAAGGGGGGCTACGGTGTTCGGTTTAATGGGCAGATTGATAAAAGTTCGATTGCTCCACGTTGTATTTTTCTTTTTAAAGATTTTATTCACTTATTTGACAGAGATCACAAGTAGGCAGAGGCAGGCAGAGAGAGAGAGGAAGGGAAGCAGACTCCACACTGAGCAGAGAGCCCGATGCGGGACTCGATCCCAGGATCCTGAGATCATGACCCAAGCCGAAGGCTGAGTCTTAACCCACGGAGCCACCCAGGCACCCCAGCACGTTGTATTTCAACACCGATGGCTATCCCTGCCTGTCCGTTTTATGAAGCCCTTGTTCGTGCGGCACGTGACTCTCCGTGACCTCGTTCCAATGACCATTTTACTGTATGGCGTTACTCCACGTCGCGTGCTTACTATAAAGGCGCCCACACAGTTTGTGTCTTTGCACAGGGTCAGCTTTATTCACTCACCAAGCAGGGTTCACACAACGGTAACAAGCTCGGGGTTCCAAGCTCAGTGGCGCTTCACTCGGCCTTTAACTTCGCTTCATGCACATACAAGGCAAGATATGATGCAAAGCCACGTACTACACGAAACACAGGGGTAGGAAGGGAACCAATCAAATGCCCAAACTGGTGGGTGAGCGCGCGGTTGAAGTGAGGACTCAGCCTGGTGTGCGTCAGCTGTTGGCACTTGCTGCTGATTACGTTCAAGCAGTGGAAGGTCTGTTAGTTCAGGGATCGGTCTCGCGAGCCGTCAGGGGCCATTGCCTTTCCTGTGTGGTCAGATGTGAGAGCGTCCGTGTCTGGGGGGTCTGGCAGTTTGCTGCAGGACTCCTGCCTTTTTAAAGGAGTTTGATGTCTTGAGCCCTTCCAGGCCTCTTCGGGTTCTGGTGATGATCAGTTCTTGGTTCTTCCAGGTTTCCTGGGCCTTGGTAATTAGCAGCTCTTCTTACCACCAGCGGGTCCTGATTTTAGTGATTATCTATGCTCTGCGCATGGCCCTTGGCTGCCTTCCTGAATCTTTATGTTACTGCTTGATACGAGTGACCCCATCATGCTCTCTGTACACCAGTATTTTATTATTTAGCCAAAATTGGTTATTGGCTGCTCCCGGATACCGTATCCTGTGTCTTTGCTTCCACTTTCTCCCTGGAATGACTACTCCAACCTCTCAGTATCTTTCTCTCTCTGCCTTACTCTTCATTCCATCAATCTTAAATTTAATCCTCTTTCTAAAGAATGCCTTGATCTACTTTATTCAATATGCTCTCCTCAGTATCCAAGGGCCCCTTTTAGACCTCTCCTGAGGTTTATCCTATTCAATTTATATGATACTTTTTGTGGTAGTTTATGTGGACCCCATATGATAAAGTTCTTTAAACATGATTATAATTTATTTGTCTTGATCTGTGTTCTCTCATAACCATATTGCGCATACTCTGTGCTCAATCAGTACATTTTCTTGGAATAATGGAACGATGACACTTGATTTGCTACCATGCCTTTAATTTAAAAATCCGTGTTTGCTCCATGAAAGAATGCTTTGGGGAAAAGAAAAGACATGCATGAATTTGCATGTGATTAATCACATGTCACTCTTTGTTTTCAACTTTCCTTTTAGGTAGGAAAAAAAGAGTGCAGTGTAGAAGTTTAAGGTCTCTATAGGGATGCCCAAGGACACAGAAAATGGGGGAAAGTGATTAAAGAGGAAGCTTCGGGGGAATAGAATAGACCCAGGGAAGGAGTTACTGACAGCTAAGGCTGGAGAGCAGATTGGTGAGTAGGAGAGGGCTGTTTGTAGGGGGAAATGAGGACGGAACTAAGAATATAGATATCTCAAGGCCATCGTAACCCATGTGAAAAATAGAGGGAGAAAAGAAAATGATACTCATATCTTAAAGATACAGTGTGGAGGGGCGCCTGGGTGGCTCAGTGGGTTAAGCCTCTGCCTCGGCTCAGGTCATGATCTCAGGGGCCTGGGATCGGTCCTCACATTGGGCTCTCTGCTCAGTGGGGAGCCTGCTTCCCCCCTCTCTGTCTGCCTACCTTTTTGCCTGCTTGTGATCTCTGTCAAGTAAACAAATAAAATCTTAAAAAAAAAAAAGATACAGTGTGGAAATGCAGTGTCTGAATTTAATAAGAGGATATAATTAGCTTTCCTGATAAAGGAGGTTGCATTTGAACACTGTGATATACCTTGTATGTGGTGGAAATGATACAGATTTCTTCAGTGTATGGCTATGCCGGCATGAGAAGTAAAGCAGATTGCTGTGCAAAATTCTGTCCAAGTAGGCCAGTTGTCAGGTTTTATATATGCCCATAATGGTTTCTCATTTCCTCACCTGTGGGAGAGCTAATCAATAAATAAATTGGTACAAGAAACTAATACTATTTTTATACCATATCTTGGGAAATCATCCAAGGCAACAAATTGAAAGGTGCTACTGTAGATATAAAACAGGCCACCCAGAAATCACGATGACTACCGATACCACTATCGGAGGGCCGTTTCCTGTGCCAGAAGAGGGCAGGTGTCTTAGGGAATTCTTATAAGCAGGACAACTGCCAAGAGTAGAATTCAGCCTCCTTAAAGGTATCTTCTTTTGGGAACTGGAAGGCCATCAGTGGAGAGAGCCATTCAGAGAAACTCCATTTGACTCCCCCCCCTTTAAAGATGAATTCTTATTACTCTCATTCCCTGATGCTCCCTTTTATTCTGGGCAAGTGAGAATTTACTTAGGCACTCCATATCTATCTATCTTCCTTCCTTCCTTCCACCCTCTTCCTTCCTAACTTTTCTTTTTTCTTTTTCTTCTTCTTCTTTTTTTTTTTTTTTTAAGATTTCCTTTCTCTATTTGACAGAGAGAGAGCAGGAGAGGGGCAGGCAGAGGGAGAGGGAGAAGCAGGCCCCCTTGCTGAGCGGGGATTCCAATGGGGGATTTGATCCCAGGACCCTGGGATCATAGCCTGAGCTGAAGGCCGATTCTTAACTGACTGAGCCACCCAGGCACCCCATCCATATTTATTTCAAGGTGAATTAGATAATGTATGAAAATGTATTTTATAAATTAAATTTTAAAAAGCAAGTTTTGTTTTTGTTTTTTTTTTAATAAACTTTCAGACTAATGAGACCAAGAATATTTTCAGGGAGTATCAAGAATCAATTCTTCATTTTTCTTGAGAAGTCATTTGGACAATTGGGATAATTTTCTTTATCAATAAAACATTCATTTAGAATTGACCTCCTCGTGCTTGCTTTGGCAGCACATATACTAGAATCGACTTCCTCATTTCCACTCACCTATTTTCTGTTTTCAACTCTCGACCCTGTTTTCATCCTGTACTGTCTCACTTTCAAACCATCAATGAATCATTTTCTTCTGTGACCCAGTTTCTAGTTTTTTTCTCCAACTTCTTACACCTCAACTTTATAAGGAGGTCTGCTATATTTAACATGTATTGTATCCCAAATAATTAGCCCTCTTCTCTAAGAAACAAAACTGAGACAAACAATATTGGGCCCAGGAAAGGAGTAACTGCTGATGGAAAAGATTATAAGATATTTATCAGTGGATGCAATTTTCTTTCTGTATAATCATTTCATAATTCCTCTCAACTTCTGCTCTGAGGCCCAACCCCCATTCCTGAAGGTGACCCTTTTGAGTGGGTTTGTATCAGAGTGCTCCAGAGAAACAGAATCAATAGAATCTCTATCTATATGTCCACATTCACATCTCTATCTCTATTTATTGAGAAAGATTGAGATTCATTATAAGGAATTGGGTCACATGATTATAGAGGCTAAGTCTCACGATCTGCCATCTGCAAGCTGGAGATCAGGGAAGACAACGTTGTTATTCAGTCTGAGCCTGAAGGCTTGAGAACCAGAGTAGCGGCTGATGTAATTCCCAGTCTGAGGGTAGGAGAGGACCAAGGTCACAGCTCAGCAGTCAGGCATTAGAAAAATTTTTGCTTGCTACGTCTCTTCTTTATACGTAGACCTTCATAGATTGGATGATTCCCACCCGTCTGTTTTACCCAGTTCACTGATTCAGTGCTAATCTCATCCAGAAACTCCTTCACAGAAATAATGACATAATGTCTAGCCAGATATCTGGGCGCCCTGTGATCCAGTGAGGTTGACACATAAAGTCAACCATCACAGACATCCTTCTAGAATAAAGCAGGTTTAGCCACCCAATATCTCCTCCATTCACAAGAACCCTGTCGGTGGCAGTCCAGCTTGCTTCTGCTCCTGTCGCATCCTCTACCTTCAATATTTTGCTTTCAAGATTCAGTCACTAGTTACAACCTCATATAAACCCCAAGACTCTCAATGATGCCAGTGTAGTTCTCTAGTGCTCTCTTCTTCTAAGTGTATGGAGAGCATCCGTGAGTTTCTGTAGCTTACCACCTACGCCTGGAGTGAGATTTGCATCTTTCCCAAGGCAGATAACCCCAGTCTTCATCAGCGGCATATATTTGACTTGAATTTGTGGGGAGCAGGAAGCAGGAATGTTATTGGAAAAATGCCATAGTGCTTTTATTCCTGTGAATTCTGTTCAAGGAATTCTCTCTTTCAATGCATCTTCCTTCAGAACTATTTTCTAGTGCTCTCTTAGGTGGTTAGAGATAGGTGATTAAGATTGGTAGAGGCTTTGGGGCTACCTGTTCTTTCTTAGAAGATGTGATCACTCATTATCCTTGTAGTATCAACTGAGAGGACCTTGGCAATACTCTGAGACAAAAGGAAAAAAGTCCCATTGCACATTCTTTCCATGATACTCTAATCTTGTTGTTCAGTGGTGTAAATTCACATCTATTTTGGCAGTCATTTGACTTGTATTTATCTTCCCCATTATACCATAACTCTAGGTGGTAGAGGCCAAATCTGTTTTGTTTGCTATTCTTTTTTTTTTTTTTAAAGATTTATTTATTTGACAGAGAGAGATCACAAGTAGGCAGAGAGGCAGGCAGAGAGAGTGGAGGAAGCAGGCTCCCTGCCGAGCAGAGAGCCTGATGCTGGGCTCGATCCCAGGACCCTGAGATCATGACCTGAGCCAAAGGCAGAGGCTTAACCCACTGAGCCACCCAAGCACCCTGTTTTGTTTACTATTCTATCCCTAAGGTCTCACACAGTGTCTTGCATGTGGCTATTTTGAATTAATGACTAGATGAACCGATGGCTGGAGATCTAGATATATTTGTTTTTTTTCTACTTATTTTTATTTCTTTCATTGAAGAAATTTTTCTATATGGTATGTAAGCATTTAGTTCTTATGAACTAAAATGCAAACATCCTACAGTCTGTCAACTTTTATTACAATTCTAAAGGCTCTTCTAGTCGTCACTTTTGAGTAATCAATGAAATATACATTTATATACTCCTAAAAATTAAAAACTGCCTACTAATCAGGCACTGGGATTATGGAGATGAAAAAACAGGTTTCCTCTTAAGTATTTACAATGGCATAGATGAAATAGACAAATAATTATAATCTAATGTGATCTGTTAACACACAGTTATGTATATGTAACATTGTTTTTAATAACTATGATGTTCCAGGCCCTTTACTCACATGTAGTATATTATTTGATTTTTCACAATTGCCTTCTGAATTATGCTGTATTATCCATTTTTTTTCCCAATGAGAAAACTGAGGCTCAGTGAATTTAAACCTTTTGAAAAATTAATACATTGTTTTGGTTTGTATTTATTGGGTTTCAAAGCAAACACTCTTTTCTTTGTGGCACATTACAAAGAACCACATCTTTAAGTCTCTGTGGGGAGAACACTCCTAAACTGATAAATTACTAGGTGAGGAACACAATAATTCTATTACTAATTATTGAGTACCTATGTTGTGCCAAGCATTATGCTAGCATTTTTCTTTTTTACAAAAATAGACTCATTTTAGCCTAAAAATAACTCTAAGATACTGGTATTATAATTCCTGTTTCCCATAAAGGGACGTTGAATGTCATCAAGTTTAAGTTCTTTGCCCATGTCATGTATATAAGTGATGGAGCTAGGTATCGAAATTAGTTCTGCCCAGATCTGTCTATGCTTATAACATCTTAAAAAAAAAAATGTTCTTCTAGGACCTTTTTTTGGCATTAACATGGGCCAGATGAATATAGCCTGGTGATGACAAGTAGACAATAGACTGCAGGATTCTTAAACCATACTACATTTCAACACTAAAGTCTAAAAACTCCACCCGCCCCACCTTTATATGAAGTCCTGAGCTTTCAGTGTCCCTAAAGATATGTTTTATCTCCTATTTGTTGTCAGGATAATTCAGACAATATTTACTACTAATCAGCTGATGTGGAAAAATCCAACTGCTCCCTGTGGGACATTATGGAACAGTGGTTAGTTGAATATTATCAGCAAGGACCTCAAAAGCTCCTCATGTTCCTGTTTCTTCAACTGAAATTCATTCATCCATGGACCAATCTGCTCCTAAATTTGTAAACAGCTGTCCAGTAATAAACTCACTAAAATGAATAATATTCTCAAGCAATTGCATGCCGTTTCACAAACGCTCTTATTGTCATCCTTCCCGTCTCAGTGGTATTTATGAGCTGTTGAAGCAATGAAAGGGGAGAATAACACTTTTTTTTTAATATAAATATGAACATGGTGACTTACACTTCAAGGTTCTAATCACCCTTTGAGCTCTTAAAACATCTATTTGTCTTTCTGATTTAGATTGTGTGTCTCTTGAGCACTGAGTACATATTCTTTATGCCTGGTACAGTGCCAGATCCATCAGTGTTAAACAAATAATTAATCTTCATAATGATAGCTTGCAGTGGTGGTCCCGCAATTACTGAAGGGCACCTTGACATCCTTGGGAAGTCTGCTTGGAAAAATAGATGTGCAGCGAATAACAACTGAATATCAAGGCAAATCATTTCACTTCTCAGATCCTCAGTTTCTGTGTCCAGAAAATAAGGGTATTGGACTAGATGCTCAGTTGTTGGACTAGAAATTCATGAAGCTAACCCATGTTTAGTCCTTTTTGATCTAAACATTCCTTTACACTTTAGAGAATGTCTCTAATTTTCTGGGTTCCCTTTAATTTCCATCCAGGTGTGTGTCATACACTGGAATCTGACTAGAACCCAATATATAATATTTGATGCATCTTTATCTTTCATCTTACATTAGTGGATTAAATATTGAAGAACAAATATATTTTCTTATAATATAGTAGCACTGGCTTGTGTATAAAGTTGTAAGAGTCCCACACAGTTTGGCCCCTATTTCTTAATAGTACACATAGCAACATAACATCATTTATATGGACACGTGGCTTAGGATTTGTGTCTGACGACCATCACAAGCTACAAACAGTGCACCTATTTAACAAGCCTGTTAAAGTGTAAAGTGCACATGAAAACGTACTGTTTAATGGGTTTGGGGGGACTGTTTAGCCTCTCTCAGCTCAGTGCTTTTACCAACATAATAAGGATACGAATAATGACTTCTAGGGCTTTATGAGAATTAGTGTATATAACTGCCTGACATAGAGGAAGTGGTCAAAAAGAGCAATTTCCTTTTCTCCCCCTTCTCTTTAGCTTCACCTTATTCAGCAGTTCTTTTTAGTCTGTGAATAGTTCCATTTTATTTAAAACAAACCTCCACAGACCAAACCTGACCTAGTCGTCCTGTTGTCTCAAATGTGAAAGTGGTAGCATTAATCTTTGCATAAATCTATCTAGCCTACCATTACAGCCTGCAATTTGCTTACCAGTTTCTGCCTGTGGTCACCTGTGGATGAAGACATTAAATATACCTGCTGAAATGCAATGATGATACCAAGATGGTTAACCAGAGAGTCTAAAGAGGTAGGGATATCTTTTCTCTTTGGAGAAATTATCCGGTTACAGGGGAAATGTTTTCAAACTTCATATTTGACCCTAGGGTTTCCGATATAATCCTGGTGAGCAGTACTGTCTGAGAGGGCCGTCACTGCTAAAAATGCACCTTATCAATTAGTAGTGTGAGAGAGTTGGGAAAAAAGGAAGAGTAGCATTATAGTAAGCCATAATAAAAACAGCTTATATTTGTTTTCAAAGTTTCCTTATGAGACAGCAGTATGTTCTAAGGAAGTGGGGATTCACGTCCATTCAGTATGTGCCTAAGTGTGCCTACCATGTCTAAGGCACAATAATTGGTATTGCATACTCAATACTAATTCTGTATGAATATCTCAGAGGGAAGTGGGGGCAGAATTAAGAAGATAATTTCTAGGGCACAGCATAGAAAGCATAGGAACGGCCTTGCAAGGGAAAATCTATTAATCCAGGGCCAGCCTAAGGACAGAATTTTAGGAGGTGGTTGGAGTCTGAAAATGAAGCATGGTTTACACATAAGAGAATAAAAGTGAGCTGAAGATAAACATCACTAATTTATAATAATCAGTCCAGCCTTGATATAGATTTATAACAAACATCATCCTTTTTTGGAGGTAGGCACCATAGTACAGTAGAAGGATCACAGGATTAGAAGTAAAGAAATCTCCTTAATGAATCTTAAGTCACTACCTGCAGGAAAGGCATCATCTATGTATGTCCTCTAACCTGTCTTAGCACTAGTTTTCTTAGCTGTGAAATGGAACTAATAATTCTTGTTCTGTTTTACAAATGGTGTAGCTGTGAGAATTTAAAAAAAAAAGCAAAAAGTAAAAGTTTTCAAAATGATGGGCTATTTAAATTCAAGCCATTATTACAGATATTTTAAAGATTAACATCAAAGAAAGCTCTCTGGAATTCCTAAAATAGTTAAAAGTTATGATGTTTTTCCTCCTTACTGTCAGATACAGAAGAAATTATGAAGGTTTGTTTTTTAGTTAGGTATTTATTCACACATGTTTGAGCATCTTTAACGCAAAGGAAGGGTTAGATGGTGGTGGTAACATAAATATTTTCTGTATCACTGAATACTAGATATTATTATTGATGATATTTTTAAATAAAAGTTGATATTTTTAAATAAAAAATAAATAGAATACTCTATGAGGGAGAATAGCAGAGAACGTCTTTCCTTTTTCATCAGTGAAGAACGTATCCTTTTTTTCCTTTTCTTTGCAAGTTAGGGGGAGGAGTACATATCCTTTTTGAATTAGCCTTAGTCAATATTTTGCTCATTCAACAGAAATAACAAAAACCCTCAAATATAATATATGTTGAGTACTCATTATGAAAACTGCATTGACTTAGGCACTGTGTGGAAGGTAGAGGAAGAAAAAAAGAATGGTGTGAGTTAAGAGGATGCTTATGAGCTTTCTAGTCTTTCAATTAATTGTTTCAATTAAATATATCATAATTCCAAACAAGACATTTACTGTGTTCCACAGACGGGATCTTAGGTTCTTGAAGAAGTTTCCCTCCATCAAGATAGCTGCCATTCTAATGATCCTAAGAAGTCATTCAGATAGATTCTGCCAGTAAACCAGGTGAAAAATCAAGGCCTCTGCTTTTTTAGGAGAGGTAAGATGTCAAGGGAACTGAGGCATTCTTCCTAGTGGGGTAAGAGGAGAATATATATCACTGCATATATCTATATTCTCACTTTTTGTTTGTTTTCCTGTTAATAATAGAATGTGGTAGGGGCACCTGGGTGGCTTGGTCAGTGAAGTGGCTGCCTTCAGCTAAGGTCATGATCTGAGTCCTGGGATCCAGCCCTGCATGGGACTCCCTTTTCAGCAGGCAGTCTGCTTCTCCCTCCGCCTCTGTACTCCCCCTGCTTGTGCGCTCGCGCGCTCTCTCTCTCTCTCTCAAATAAATAAATAAAATCTTCAAAGAAAATCATTGAAGGCTATGTTACATCCTTCCTTTTCTTCTTTTTGTCTATCCCAGAAAGGAGAAGGGAATTTAAGGAAATGTTTAACAGAGTGGTTAGAGGGAAAATGGAAACAATCTAGTGGAGTTGCATTTTGCTTGAACCATGATGAGATGTGTTTGGATTTATGCAGTGGGAGAAGGGAGTAGGGAAAGTAAGAAGGAACTCTGAGGATGCTGGTAGTGCAGAGGACATAGGACGGGAAGAAAGAGAGGACCCCAATGAGATTGCAAGTATGTGGGCCAAAACAGCAAAGACCCAAAAATGGACCATTTTGTTGGGCTGTTCAGGGCTCAATGGTGTCTGGAGTCAAATAATTTTATTTTATTTTTTCCAGCTATTGGTTCACATCTCTGATTCTGTTTTCTCTGAAAGGAATTGAAATGATAGGACTCTTAGCTATAGAAAAGCCTCTATTGGCAGGATTTGTCTAAGGCAAAATTATGAAGTATTTAGTGTATGCTTTAGGGAACTGGTTCTGTTTTAGGCAATTCTTTATGTACGGAAGGCATTTCAGTTCTTTCATGTTCCCTCATTCCTGTCTTCTATAGAATCTATTCTAAACAAATGTTCTCTGATAGTCACTTACTTTGAAAAAAACATGACTGGTAGGTTTATTTATTTATTTTCCTGGAAGACAGGAAACAGATGAATACATGTCATGTTAGAATTCCATGTATTGATACTATTAGTAAAGTAAATGTATATCTTATAAGGGAAAATCTTATTAAGACATAATGTTGTGTAGTAGTTAGGGGAATCAATTTTGAATTTGCATTTTAGCAACTTGATTTCCCTGAAGTTGTTTTTGGGGGATGGAAAATGGAAGTAATAATAATTGCTATCTCATGGATATATTTTACAGACTTTCATAAAAGATTTTTTTGCAGAAGAAATTGTTAAATTTATTATTATTATTATTTTGCTCAGTTTGGCTATGGGCACAAACCTATAAGTGGATATTCATGGATCCTTAATTTCTGAGCCAATTTAGACTAAGTTTCAGGCTTAGAGGTACAGATTGTAGAATTGCTGCAAGACTGATATCTATTATGTCTGAAGGGAACCCACTAAAATACAGCAATCCCTCATGTGCACCCTGATTTTTCCTTTTTTAAATTTTTTTATTATTATATTTTTAAAGATTTTATTTATTTATTTGTCAGAGAGAGAGGAGCGAGAGTGAGCACAGGCAGATAGAGACGTAGGCAGAGGCAGAGGGAGAAGCAGGCTCCCTGCCAAGCAAGGAGCCCGATGTGGGACTCGATCCCAGGACGCTGGGATCATGACCTGAGCTGAAGGCAGCTGCTCAACCAACTGAGCCACCCAGGCGTCCCCTGATTTTTCCTTTTAGAGCACAGATAGGGCAAGGGCTGTTTCCCTGAATCCTGCTACAAATTTTTCCTTTCCTCTGAGGTTTCCCTCAAAGAAGGGAGTTGTACAGTGCAAAAAGTAATACTCAATGAGATTCCAATAACCATTTTATTTCTTGCTGAACAAATACTCGGTAGACCCTTTGGAAGACTTTCTGATTAAAGTTCCATTTTAGAATCTGGCTCGGGCCAGGAATCCCAAATGAGGACTCTTTATTTCATCTGCCCTCTCTTGAAACCTAGTATGCTGGACTGAGGAGGTTGATTCTAGCCTTACCTGCCATCCCAGCCTTAGGCAGAGAAACTGGATAGAATGGAGGAGGAATAGCATTTCCAGGTTGGTCTTTAAACAGCAGCCTGACTTGACAGCTCACCTTTGAGAAGCCAGAGCCAGAGAGTGACAGACAGGTCCGATACCTACAGAGGCTCATGGACTAGGAAGAGAGCCAGTGAGGCCATGGTCTTTAACCCGTAGTTATGTCATCTATTGGTAAGAGTGGTCCAGTGAATGACCAAATTGAAAATAAATTCTTTCTACGGATAGAAGACATTGAATCTATGGATCTATGAATCCGTGGGTTGGATATAAGGAAGGGCAGAAATAATGGCAAAAATATGGTGGCAGAAGTTTCTTCCTTTATTAAAAATCAGTATAATACTTGAGATATTCTAGCCATCTCAAAACCTGAGTGTATCATTCAAAAAGGATGAACTCAAGCTCTGTGCTACAATTATTTTAGATATTTCTATCACTTTGGTCCCCCATTGTCCAGACAAAAATTTCCCTGAGTCCCTACTAATTCAAATGCATGCATACAATTTCTTTAAAAACAAAACAAAACACAGATTTGAACAAAATAAAGGGAATGATTAATAGAAACCACATATGTGAGGAGCTATCAGTAATGGAGAATGAATAACAATGCATTTCTCTGTGCTAAATGGAAGCAAGGCACAGTTGCAAAAATCAGTAACAAGGTAATATAAACAGCGATGTAACAATTTAAAGCTATTGACAGAATCTCATTAGATTGTCATTTTATGTATATAATAATACAGTGTTGTTTACAAAAATATAATAACATTCTGGTATCTGTTATACATTTCAAATTATTATTGCATTATAAATAGAATTTATCGTAATCTCTAATTTTTTAAAAAATTTATTTATTTGACAGACAGAGATCACAAGTAGGCAGAGAGGCAGGCGGGGAGGGGGAAGCAAGCTCCCTGCTGAGCAGAGAGCCCGATGCGGGGCTCGATCCCAGGACCCTGGAATCATGACCTGAGCCAAAGGCAGAGGCTTTAACCCACTGAGCCACCCAGGCGCCCCAGTAATCTCTAATTTTAAAGTGACTAACATATCCTTTTATTTGCATCTTTTACCTTAACAGAATATGGTCACTCTTATCAATTTCTTCAGGGAAGTATCTGTGCGTTTAGCTCTTTGGTGTTGACTTGGAGACTTTATAAGGTCATATTCTAATTTTCAAAGGGAAAAGTATTTCCACTGTGTAGAAAGATGTTGTGAAAAAGAAATCTTCTGTGGACATAGTTTTAATTTCTAAGTGTTCAGAGGCCCAGACCAAGTCCCAGCTAGTGTTAAGAAAAATCACATCCTACAGGGAATTAGCACTAACAAAGGAAGAGGATCCTGGAGGCTATTCCCAAGGCAAGAGCAGTATTGTTGAGGGGTAATCTCAAACGATGGTTGATTTTTCAAAGAGCAGTGAAATTTTTTTCTGCTTCAGGTACAGTATAGAGCGCAGAGCAAGATTGATTGTCATGTTTTAAGTGTAATCAGGGTGAGAGAAAAAGTGAAAAGGCTTTTTAAAAGTTGAAGGAAAAGACCTAAAGACAAAATCAGGGGAGATTAGAGCTTTTGTTGCATAGCAATATCTGCTTTTATTTATGTACAGTCCTCATTAATACACATGACATGGTTACTTAGTGACATGAAAGTGGCTAATTCTCCCATTAGTAAGATATATTGCAAGGAGAACAAATATGAAAATATCCACTGTTTAACTCTTAACTCCCTGCTTAACTTCATTCTGCTAACATGTCAGGTTTTGTTTTTGGTTTCTTGCTATCAGTGTGAGCAACTGGCATCCAGGCATTTAGGTCAGCTCTGTTGAACTATTATTGCAATTAATTCTGTCAACAGATGTTCATTGAATACTTTCACATATTGGACACTGATATAAATGTTAATGATACAGCAGTGAATCAGTAAAGGCCCTGTCCTCCTGGAGTTTCTGCAGTAGCAGATATGATAAAATAATTAAGTAATCAAGTAAAGAATGAGAAGCATTCAAACTTTCAGTTACAAAATAAATCACAGAGATGAAATCTACCCCATAGTGAATATAGTCAATAATATTGCAACAATATTGATGGTGACGTCACTTGTCATCCTGAGCACTGTGTAATGTATAGAGTTGTTGAATCAATATGTTGTACACTTAAAACTAATACATCATTGTATGTTAAGTATACATTAATAACAAATAAATAAAATGAAAGAGAAAAAAGAGCAGAAAGTATTCACGTGCTTTTGGATCGTAAATGATGAGGTTTCTAATGTCTGCGGAATCTGGATGGGCCTTTCTGAGATTGAAGTATGCATCAGAGTTAGGTATAACAGGGAGGGGGAGGTAATTTAATTTATTTGGTAGAAGACAGTGAATTAAACACTAATAAATGCAGTTATAAATAATTCTGTGCTTATGGAGCTTACAGTTTAGTAATAATGATAATTTATTAAATATTTATTATGTGCTAGGTATTAACCTTGCTTGTATTAATTTTTTTAATTCTCTTAACAACCCTAGGAGGTAGATGCTATTATTAACCATTTTTAGGTGAGGAAGCAAAGAAACAGAAATGTTGAATCACTTACACAGATCTTCCAACTAGCAAGTGGTAGGGCTAGTATATGAGTATAGGAGTCTTACTCCCAAATCCTGCACTCTTAATGAGACTCTGTTCTAAAAGATCAACACATATAATTACAAGTATGCAAATACATCCCATGTAAGGAGTGACGACTGTTGTAAGAGTATCCTTATATCCTCAGTGGGACACCTTGGGCATGATGTGGCACTGATTGAAAATCTCTGCCTTAGCCTGCCCTTTTAGGCTCTCTCTGCAATATCCTTTCTCTGACATAATAGTTCATGCACAGTCTCCCCTTTGAGGGAGATATTTCTCTTTGATTGAAAGACACCACTTGACCTCTAGATACCTGCCATGTCCTGTAAATAAAAAGAATTGTGAAGAAGCCTGAGAACTCATGTTTCCCCTGGTAGAAACCCATCCCTCTTCCTACACAAAAGTAGGTTGTAGGAAGTTCTGGTTGGGCCAAAACTATTGCCAAAGGCAGTTTTGAATCCATGGAAAAGCTGGAACATCACTAGTTGACATCTCAGAGTGATGCTGCAGTGAGTCCTGTATTGCCACAATTTAGTCAGACTTGTATCATAACGACTTAAAAGTTTAACTTTGACTACAAAGGACAATGAGGGGATTTTCTAATATAATTTTCAATTATATTGAATTGTTTCACCAGTCACTATCCTAAACACTTTATGTGTCTGGAAATACAGGTTATTTGGTGAAATCTAATCTCACTGGAAAGCATTGATGCTCTATACCAAATTAAAACTAATTTAACTGAACCATCTATGCTGCACATTAATATTAAGCAATTACATTAAATGGAAGCACTGTGAATATGTTAATTGCTTTCATTAAAAAACTGATTTCCTTAATTACTTTCTAAGCAAATATTCTTTACCAAGCTATTTAAGTATTTGCAACATTCAAATTCAATAGGTGATTGGGATGCCAATTCATATTGAATACATATTTTTTAAAATCTATTTTGCATTGCAAGTTTTAAGATGTATTTAATCTAGAATTGAATATGATTTTAAAAGACTATTTTCATTTGACTAATGTTAGAAATTTTATTGGGTCCAATAATATCTCTTATTTTTTTTTAAGATTTTATTTATTTATTTGACAGAGAGAGAGAGAGAGAGAGAGATCACAAGTAGGCAGAGAGGCAGGCAGAGAGGACGGGAAGCAGGCTCCCTGCTGAGCAGAGAGCACCATGTGGGGCTCGATCCCAGGACCCTGAGATCATTACCTGAGCCGAAGGCAGAGACTTTAACCCACTGAGCCACCCAGGTGCTCCAATATCTCTTATTTTTAATTCTCTAATACCTAAGAGTTCTGAGAACACACACACTTTGTCTCTCTCAAAATAAAGGCTTCTCTCTCCCTGGTCTCATCGTTGATGTTGACTGATGTTCAGACCTCCATGGTTTTAACCGGGCTAAGCACTAAGGTAGCCCTTCAAGTTCATGGAGAAGTAGGTTTTGGAGATCTATAGGTCTCTAATTACCCGCACAGTTTTTCAGTGCTTGTGTGACCAATCTCTGTAAAATGCCTTGATTTTCTTCCAACAGAGGTTGGTGGGTTCATGAAATATAACACAGAGTATTTCCCATGTGCTCTTAGGCTTGAGAGTCAGAATACTAATAGTGGTTCAGGATATATATATATATATATATATATATATATATATATATACAAATATATATATATATGAATATAACTATTCGGTTGGTTAATTATGAATGCTGTTTCACACACCTAAGTATGAAAGATGTTCTATTTCAAAAACACGGATTTGAAGTCACATGGATGAAAAGGAGGATAACAAGAAGAATTACTTTAAATAAATTATAAGGTCTTAATATTATGCTCCAAAACATTCCATCCTCCCTTCTTTATAAAGGTCAATTAAAAAATTATACCACATTGTTTGTACATTGCATTTCTTAAAAGATACTTTTTATAATTTTTTAGCTATTGCTACTTGTGTTTAAACAGTTTTAATTTAAACAGATTTATTGAAGTGTAATTGACACCCTAAATTACACTAATTTGATAAATTTTGACATACACACACATCCATGAAGCCACCATTACAAACAGGATAATGAGCCTATGACCTCTCAATTTCCTCTTGCCTCTCTTAGTCTCTCACACCTGGTCTTTCCTACCACCTTCCTTGTTACCTATGTAGTATATACTCATTTTGTCTGGCTTCTTCTATTCAGAATAAATATTCTGAGATTTATCCATGTTGAAGCAGGTTATCAATAGTTTATGTTTTTGTTGTTGAGTGCTATTTCATTGTGTATAAATATCACAGCTTATTTAACCATTCATTGATTGATGGATACTTAAGTTGTTGCCCGTTTTTCGCTATTACAAATAACACTGATGTGAATGGTTATTTATGTCTTTATGTGGACATTTAATTTTAGTTTCCCTTGGGTAATACTTAGGAATTCAACAGTTGGAACATATGGTAGAAATACTTCAAATTAAAGAAACTGGCAAAATGTTTCCCAAAGTGGCAATGCTGTTTTACATTCCTACCAACAGTATATGAGAACCCCAGTTGCTCCATATCCTCTCCAATACTTGTCTTTTTTTTTTTCTATTTAGACTTTCTAATATATGCATAATGGTAGCTCATTGTGGTTTTAATAGTCGTTTCTCCTAAGTTTAGCATTTTTCAGCCATTTTTTTGTTATTCGTAAATATTTTTTGTGAAGTATATATTCAGAAGTTTCGCCCATCATTTCAGTTATACTTTTATTGAGATGTCGGAGTTTTTCATATATTCTGCTGTATAAATCCTTCATCACATATGTGATATTAAAAATTTTTCAGTCTGTGGTTTATAGTTTAATTTTCTTGGCAGTGTCTTTTGATGAGCAGGAATTTTTAATTTTGATAAAATACAGCTAAAGGTAGTACTTTGTTTTACGGATCATCCTTTTATCATATCTAAGATAATGTTTACTTATCCACATTCAAGAAAGCATTTCTTTTTTTTCTAGAAGCTTTCAAATTATTGGTTTTACCTTTAGGTATATGGTCTATTTTGAGTTAATTTTTATATATTGTGCAAGTTATGGATCCATGGTCATTTTTTGCATGTGATCATTTAATTGTTCCAACCATTTTTTGAAAAGACTACTTTCTTCACTGAGTTGTCCTTGTAACTTTGTGAAAAACCATTTGTCCATATATGTGTGGATCTATTTCTAGACTGTTTTTATTTCATTCATTTGTCTGTCTTGATACTAATATAACCTGTCTTTAATACTATAGTTTTCTAATAAATCTAAATATCATTAAGTGTGAGTCCTCTGGTTTTATTCTAATTTTTCAAAGGTATTTTAGATACTCTCATTCCTTTATACCTTCAAGTGAATTTTATAATCAGTTTATCAACTTCTACAAAAAAAGTTTTGATTAGAATTGTATCAAATCTTTGCATTTATCTGGAGAGATTTACATTTTACCAATGTTAAGTCTTCTGACCTATGAGCAAAAATTTACTTTTCCATTTATTTAAGTCTTTAATTTCTCACAGCAGTGTCTTATAATGTATATGCCCACATATTTTTCAGGTTTATCCCTATTTCATATTTTTGGTGCTATTAAAAATTGTATTTTTAAAATTTCAACTTCCAGGTGTTCCTTGCTAGTATATATAAGTGTATTTGGTTATTGTTTATTATCTTGTATTCTGCAATACTGCCAAATTCTTTTCTAATTTTTAGTAGCTTTTTGGTACATTCTATCATATTTTATATGTAGAAGATAATTTCATCTGCAATTGAAGTGATTTTAATTATCCCTTTCTTTTGTGGATGCCTTTTATTTCTTCTTGCCTTACTGCCTTGGATAATGTTGGATAAAAATAATGAAAGCTCAAGACCAAAGGCCTTGTCTTCTCCTGATCATGGGGGAAGACATTGTCTTTGACTGTCAAGAATGATGTTAGTAGTAGGCTTTTTTAGATGCCCTTTATTAGGTTGAAGAAATTTTCTTCTGTTCTTAGTTTGCAGAGAATTTTTTCAGAAGCAAGTGTTAGATTTTGTCAGTTGCTTTTTTGTGACTCTACTCATTCATAGGATCATATAATAATGCTAATATGACAAAATATGGAGTTAGTCTGACCTTGCATTCTTTCAATAAACACCACTTTGTGATGGTGGATTATCTTTTTTTTTTTTTTTTTTAAGATTTATTTGTTTATTTTGGGGGACCAGGGGCAGAGGGAGAAGAAAGAGAATCTTCAGCAAACTCCCTGAGATCATGACCTGAGCAGGAATTAAGAGTTGAGCATTCACTCACTGAGCCAACCAGGCACCCCATAATAGATTATCCTTTTTATGCATTGTTAGATTTGATTTCCTAAAGTTTTATTTAGATTTCCTAAAATTTTATTAGATTTCCTAAAATTTTATTTAGAATTTCATAACTCCGTTCAGGAAGGATATTCATTTTCTTATATATTAGGGTACTCCAGAGAAGTAGAATTAATAGGATGCACACCAGAAGATTTATTTTAAGGAGTTGGCTCATGGGATTATAGAAACTAGAAAGCTCAAAATTCTTGGGGTAGGCTGGCCACCTGGAGACCTAAGGAAGAGCTAAGATTACAGTTCAAGTCCAGAGGCCATCTGTTGGCAAAACTCATTCTTACTTTGGGCAAGGAAGTCAAACTTTATTTTATAAAGGCCTTTAAATTACTGGATGAGGCCCACCCGTATTATGGAGAACAATCTACTTTACTCCATTCTATCAATTGAGATGTTAATCTCATTAAAAAATTTCAGAGAGATCTAGACTAATGTTTGATCATTTATCTCCAACTGTGGCCCAGGCAATTTGATACATAAAATTATCCATCACATCTTGTAATGCCTTTGTTTGACTTTGGTATTAGTGTAATACTAGCCTCATATAATGAGTTGAAAATATTTCTTCTTTTTCAACTTTCTGAATGAGTTTGAGTGTATTTTATATTACTTCTTCTTTAAATGTTTAGCTGAATCACTAATGAAGCTATCTAGGCCTGGAGGTTTTGTTGGATAGATTTTAGCTAGAAATGCTTTCTATTTAACAGATACAGTATTTTTCCTGATTGTTTCTTCTTTAATGAGTTTGATTATTTAGGCCTTTAAAATATTTCCCCATTTCATCTGAATTGTCATGTATTTCCATAATATTGTTCTTAATATTGCATTATTATTCTTTTAATATCTGACAAATTCTGTAGTGATGTTATCACTGTACTTCCTGCTATTGATAGTTTGTGACTTCTTAATTATTTTTTCATAGTTCGAATGGGAATGAAAAATAAAACCATAATGAGGTTCTTTAAAATTCTTTTCTCCAGTGGATGGGGCACCTGGGAGGATCAGTGGGTTAAGCCTCTGCCTTTGGCTCAGGTCATGATCCCAGGGTCCTGGGATCGAGCCCTGTACCGAGCTCTCTGCTCAGCAAGGACCCTGCTTCCTTCCCACTCTCTCTGCCTGCCTCTCTGTCTACTTGTGGTCTCTGTCTGTTAAATAAATAAAAATAAAATATTAAAATAAATAAATTTTTTTGTCCAGTGGAATTGGCAATAATTTTAAAAGATAAAAGTATTGAAAAGAAGATGGAGAAGTAGCATTTTATTTGTTGGTAAATCCCTTCTCAAAAACAGTATTGTGGCAGATATCAAAATAAAATTGCACATATCCAGTGACCTAATCATTACACTTTTGGATTCTAAATTAAGTAGTTGCATATTAGTACAAGGGGGAGTGATATTGAGGACTGAGTTTTATATTGTATACTTTATTGTTTTATCTCAACAATGACAATGAACTGAAAAATTATTTCTATAATTTTAAAAATGAAGGGAAAATTATGAAAGTTGCTTCTTATTTAATGATATTCTCTTTCATTTTCAGTAAGCTCATATTCTTTTGTATTCTTTTGAGTAATCCAAGAGTCATTGTAGTGTACCAAAATAGAATCAACTGCCAGAGTGAATGGATTTGAATTCTGGGTTCATGATCTTACTTGCTATTTTACATCAGACAGTTTATCTCATCAGTGTGTTTGTCCCTTCATCTGTGAATGCTTTATATCACTATTAACTTAAAGGCTTCTGTAAAAATTAAATAAGACAACAAATATAAAGCTCATAGAACCTGGAACTAGTAAGACCTCTAGAAATATTAATGATTGCTAATGGTTAATGAAACCATATTGACTGCTCCTTAGTTTATCAGGAGGGGTATCAGTGAATTAATATGCAATTTGTCAGTTACCCTGTAGAAGATAATGAGAAATAATTAAACGAATTCCAAAATTTCGAATTTTTCTAATTATATGTGACTTGAATTTTGTATATGGATGTTCATGAAGTCCTTTATCCTTAAAGTTCACATCCAATTTTATGATAGTGATAGCTAATTGCTTTCAAAAATTTACTTTCCTCTTCTATATATAATATGAATTTTATATTTTACCTATACTGACATGATCAGCTAGAACAAGATGATTCTGGTTTTGGGGTCCCTGGATGGCACAGTTGTTTAAGCTGCCAACTCTTGACTTTAGCTCAGGTCATGGTCTCAGAGTTGTGGGATCCAGCCCTCCATTGTGCTCAGCATGGAGACTGCTTGGGATTCTCTCTCCTCTTTCCCTCTGCTCCTTCTGCCCCACTCACTCTAAAATAAATACATAAATCTAAAAAAAGAAAAAATTCTGGTTGTTGCAATATAAGGGGAAGCGTTGAGTAGCAGCTCCTAGAAACATTATCTCTGGATAGCTGGCAAGAGTCCTTTGCTCTGTCTTTTCATCCCATTCTTCTGTCCTCCGTCCAGGACAATGTATGCTCCCTTAAACCCTGAGAAGAAAAATTTCATTGAACTTGGTGGAGTTGTAAGCTGGAAAGTTCACTGTCCCTGAGGACATCATGGAACAGAGGCCATTCTCACCTTGCTATACATGCTGTCATACTTTCATGTGAGAAACTGACTTCTCCTTATTTAACTCAGTATAACTTTCCATTTTTCTATAAAGTTAAACTTAATTTTACCTGATAATTTACCAAGCTACATCTTAGTGTTTGTTGATTTTTTTCTATGATTTGCTTTAAGAACTGTTGTACTTTTTATTTGTCAATTATGGGTTTCTTGTATCTTCAGAAGTTTTATCCAGTTCTGACTGAATATTCTTCATTACTTTTTATCTTTGCTGATACCTCACATCCATATGTTGGACATATATTTTCTTATTTTCATATTCCCTTAGAGCTTTCTTTCTCATTTTGCTTTCCCTTTCCCTGGTAACTTATTCTTATCATTATATCCCAGTACTAAAACAGTACCTGGCATATTCCTAATTTGCTGAATGAATAATATAATGAATTAATTATTTTTAACTCTGTTTTCAGCTACATGTATTGTTCTTCTTAAGTGCTTCATGATTTGTATTTCTTTTATTTCACATTTTGTCTTCTTTTGTAATCATATTTCCTTGTTCTCTTCTGTTTGTTCATGTATTTACTGAACACTTTTTTTTATTAGTGTTTTCAATGGTATAGGGGAGTATCTGTCTAAAATTTTATGTTGTTTCTTAGAGATAACTTTTCTTCTAAAGACTTTTTTTTCAAACCTCCTCCTTTTTTATAGTATCTATTTTTGGTGGGATTATAAATTTGTGTTTTTCTATGACCATATAATTTTCTTACCTTGTTTCAAGCCAGTGGTCAGGTTCTGTTGAATCCTTTTTACTTCAGACAAGATTTATGTTTCAGGAATACAACCAAGATTACTTGGGCCTCTTTTATGTTTTATAAGCCTAAAACTGATTAAGGGATTCAGTTTAGTGCCATGTAAGAGGACAGAGAGAGACCATTGAGAACCAGTGGTAGAGGTCATATCCAACTGAGGCTTCAGAGGAGAGAGATGGTGGAAGAGATGAGGGACCTTTTTCAAAATGACCACCATCAGTACTCTTTGGGTGTAGCAAGAACTCAAGGATGCCTCTGACCACTTGGTGCTTTAATCAAGACTACTCTGAAGGCCTGGGCATTCTCAGTTCCCAAAGATTTATAGAAACTAGGAGAACTAGCAGCCTGGATGGAATTGCAGTCTAAAAGAATAAACATCTCAATTTTAATCAGTGTAAACTGAAGTCTGAGGTTGACAGTGGCCTCTGTCACATTCAGAACATTGGTCTGACCTGGGAGCCCCAAGAAAGAAATTGATTTTCTCATGAACTTTGCAGTATGGAGACTGAAGCCAGATCAAAGGAAACAAGGAAATGCAATATCTCTTGTACTTCTGATTTTCAGTACTGAAATGGATATATAATATATGAATTAATTCTAGGTTATGTAATTTCTCTATATTGCTCTTTTTGGAGTGGTGGTATAATCTAAGCCTATAATTTATGCTGGAATTGGGGGTAGTGACGTGGAAATTTGGCACTTTCAAACTGAATATGTTGTGTGAGAACATTTTCTCCTCCTCTTTACCAAAAACATGTCTTCCCTCAGCTTTCATTCCTCTTTACTGCAGATTAACTCTGGCCAGCGGTTTCAAAGCTGGTGACTTATTTACCCTCTTTATCGTTCTCTGTTGCGCCTGATAGTTTCTCTGAGTTAATTATTTGTCCTGTAGAAAAATTAAAACAGCATATGCAAGCAATTCATTCCTATGTCAGTTTTCTACTTTCTCCTTTGACACACTTCACTGTATTTGATAAATGTTCATCATAGTTTGCAGTTTGGGATTTGAGCTTTCTCTCAGTTTTATTACAGATGAGAATTTAGTTCCTAGTTTTATTCATTTAAGTAGGTTGCCACAGGTTTTAAGAATAGGGATATACTCTGCTACTATTTTACTTAACCCTTTAGCCTCTGCAGTATGTATATGTGCCTGTGTGTGTGAATACTACCAGGAACTCAGTTTTTCTTTTTTTTTTTTAAAATTATCTATCTTGGAGGTGGGGGTGGGCAGAGGGAGAGTCTTAAGCAGACTGTGCACTGAGTGCAGAGCCCTACGGTGCTCAATCTCAGGATCCTGAGATCAAGCTCTGAGCTAAAACCAAGTCAGAATCTTAGCCAACTGCACCATCCAGGGACCCCTCACTTTTACTTTTAAGAAGGTATTTTTCATCCTCCTGCCAACAGGAGTTTTCCTTTCTTGGGAGCAGCCAAAGCCACAGACAAAGTAACAGTTTTATTTATTTATTTTTTATTTATTTAAGATTTTATTTATTCATTTGACAGAGACATTTATTTATTTAAGATTTTATTTATTCATTTGACAGGGAGAGGGAACATAAGCAGGGAGAGTGGGAGAGGGAGAAGCAGGCTTCCTGCTGAGCAGGGAGCCCCCCAGTGCAGGGCTCGATCATGACCTGAGCCGAAGGCAGACACTTAACAACTGAGCCACCCAGGTGCCCCCAAAGTAACAATTTTTTTTTTATATGTCCAGTATTTAATTTAGTATTTTTAAATGTATAAGCTTTTTGTAAAAAAATTTTTAATTTTTTATAAACATATATTTTTATCCCCAGGGGTATAGGTCTGTGAATCGCCAGGTTTACACACTTCACAGCACTCACCAAATGAAGCAAGATGGGATTGGGAGGGAGACAAACCATAAGTGACTCTTAATCTCACAAAACAAACTGAGGGTTGCTGGGGGGAGGGGGGTTGGGAGAAGGGGGGTGGGGTTATGGACATTGGGGAGGGTATGTGCCAAAGAAACAATTTAAATGTAATTTATAACAGCCTGTCCCTCTCATTTCTCATACTGTAGTTTTTGTTGTCATAACCTGTTATTTGTTGCAGGAGTCCTGTCCTCCTTTTCTCCCTGAATGAGTATCAGTTGGTCCTACTTGGCCAACACTTTTAATTGGTTTTCTGTTATATTTGAGCTCTGTGTTAGAGATTAGTAGCCCTCTTCCATCTCTCTCTTTTACAAGGCAGCAGTTGAATAGTGAGTGAATTTAATGAGGTTGAGTTAAATTTCTGTAGCATCTTAATTTTGGTACCTACAAATTAAAAAAGATGAGGGGTTTCCAGAAAGAACCGTTTCTTAAAGCTATATGAGCTGCTCATTTATGAGACTGACAACTATTTATTTAATGTCACATGTCACAAGATCAAACAGACAGCTGGAATTCATTTTTATTTTATTTTATTTTTTTATTTATTAACACATAATGTATTATTTGCTTCAGGGGTACACGTCTGTGCATCATCAGTCTTACATAATTCACAGCACTCACCATAATACATACCTCCCCAATGTCCATAACCCAGCCACACTATCCCTTCCTCCCACCCTCTAGAAACCCTCAGTCTTTTTCCTGAGATTAAGAGTCTCTTATGGTTCATCTCCTACCTGGTCCCATCTTGTTTTATTTTTTACCTCCCTACCCTCCATGACCCCCCACCCTGCCTCTCAAATTCCTCATATCAGAGATGTAATATGATAATTGCCTTTCTCTGATTGACTTATTTCTCTTAGCATCATACCCTCTAGTTCTATCCACATCATTGCAAATAACAGGATTACTTTTTTGGTGCCTGCATAGTTTTCCTTGTATATCTATACCACATCTTCTTTATCCATTTGTATATTGATGGACATCTAGGCTCTTCCCATAGTTTGGCTATTGTGGACATTGTTGTTATAAACATTCGGGTGCACATGCCCCTTCGGATCGCTACATTTGTATTTTTAGGGTAAGTACCCAGTAGTGTGATTGCTGAGTTGGAGGGTAGCTCCATTTTCAACTTTTTGAGGAACCTCCGTACTGTTTTCTAGAGTGCTGCAACAGTTTGCATTCCCACCAATAGTGTAGGAGGGTTCCCCTTTCTCCACATCCTCTCCAGCCTCTGTCGTTCCTGACTTGTTTAATTTTAACCATTCTGACTGGTGTGAGGTGGTATCTCATTGTGGTTTTGATTTGTATTTTCCTGATGCCAAGTGATGTGGGGCACTTTTTCATGTATCTGTTGGCCATCTGGATGTCTTCTTTGCAGAGATGTCCGTTCATGCCTTCTGCCCATTTCTTGATTGGATTATCTGCTCTTTGGGTGTTGAGTTTGATAAGCTCTCTATAGATTTTGGATACTAGCCCTTTATCTGATATGTCATTTTCAAATATCTTCTCCCATTCTGTCAGTTGTCCTTTGGTGTTGTTGACTGTTTCCTTTGCTGTGCAAAAGCTTTTGATCTTGATGAAGTCCCAGTAGTTCATTTTTGCCCTTGCTTCCCTTGCCTTTGATGATGTTTCTAGGAAGAAGTTGCTGAGGCTGAGGTCGAAGAGGTTGCTGCCTGTGTTCTGAAGGATTTTGATGGATTCCTTTCTCACATTGAGTTCTTTCATTCATTTGGAGTCTTTTTTGTGTGTGTGTGGTGTAAGGAAATGGTCCAGTTTCATTTTTCTGCATGTGGCTGTCCAATTTTCCCAACACCATTTGTTGAAGAGACTGTCTTTTTTCCACTGGACATTCTTTCCTGCTTTGCCAAAGATTAGTTGACCATAGATTTGAAGGTCTATTTCTGGGCTCTTTATTCTGTTCTATTGATTTATATGTCTGTTTTTGTGCCAGTACCATACTGTCTTGATGATGACAGCTTTGTAATAGAGCTTGAAGTCTGGAATTGTGATGCTACAAACTTTGGCTTTCTTTTTCAACATCCCTCTGGATATTCAGGGTCTTTTCTGGTTCCATATAAATTTTAGGATTATTTGTTCCATTTCTTTGGAAAAAGTGGAAGGTATTTTCATAGGGATTACATTAAACGTGTAGATTGCTTTAGGTAGCATAGACATTTTCACAATATTTGTTCTTCTAATCCATGAGCATGGAACATTTTCCATTTCTTTGTGTCCCCCTCAATTTCTTTCATAAGTACTTTGTAGTTTTCTGAGTACAAATTCTTTGCCTCCTTGGTTAGCTTTATTCCTAGGTATCTTATAGTTTTGGGTGCAATTGTAAATGGGATCGACTCCTTAATTTTTCTTTCTTCCGTCTTGCTGTTAGTGTATAGAAATGCAACTGATTTCTGTGCATTGATTTTGTATCCTGACCCTTTACTGAATTCCTGTATGAGTTCTAGCAGTTTTGGAGTGGAGTCTTTTGGGTTTTCCACAGAAAGTATCATATCATCTGCAAAGAGCGAGAGTTTGACTTTTTTGCTGATTCGGATGTGTTTTATTTCTTTTTGCTGTCTGATTGCTGAGGGTAGGATTTCTAGTACTCTGTTGAATAGTAGTGGTGACAGTGGACAGCCCTGCTGCATTCCTGACCTTAGGGGAAAAGCTCTCAGTAATTTCCCACTGAGAATGATGCTTGCTGTGGGTTTTTCATAGATGGCTTTGATATTGAGGTATGTACCCTCTATCCCTACACTTTGAAGAGTTTTGATCAAGAAAGGATGCTGTACTTTGTCAAATGCTTTTTTGGCATCTATTAAGAGTATCATATGGTTCTTGCTCTTTCTTTAATTAATGTATTGTATCACATTGATTGATAAGATGGATGTTGAACCAACCTTGCAGCCCAGGAATAAATATCACTTGGTCATGTGAATAATCCTTTTAATGTACTGTTGGATCTTACTGGCTAGTATTTTGGTGAGAATTTTTGCATCTGTGTTCATCAAGGATATTGGTCTGTAATTCTCCTTTTTGATGGGGTCTTTTGATTGGGTTTTGGGATCAAGGTAATGCTCGCCTTATAAATGAGTTTGGAAGTTTTCCTTCCATTTCTATTTTGCAGAACAGCTTCAGGAGAATAGATATTAATTCTTCTTTAAATGTTTGGTAGAATTTTCCTGGGAAGCCATCTGGCCCTGGGCTCTTGTTAGTTGGGAGATTTTTGATGATTGCTTCAATCTTCTTACTGATTATGGATCTCTTCAGGTTTGCTAGTTCTTCCTGGTTCAGTGTTGGTAGATTATAAGTCTCTAGGAATGCATCCATTTCTTTTAGTTTGTCAAATTTGCTGGTATATAGATGCTCATAATATGTTCTTATAATTGTTTGTACTTCTTTGGTGTTGGTTGTGGTCTCTCCTTATTCACTCATGATTTTATTAATTTGGGTCCTTTCTCTTTTCTTTTTGATAAATCTGGCCAGGGGTCTATCAATCTGATTAATTCTTTCAGAGAACCAGCTCCTAGTTTCGTTGGTCTGTTCTACTGTTCTTTTGGTTTCTGTTTCATTGATTTCTGCTCTGCTCTTTATTTCTCTTCTCCTGCTGGATTTAAGCTTTCTTTGCTATTCTTTCTCCATCTCCTTTAGGTGTAAGATTACGTTGTGTACTTGAGACCCTTCTTGTTTCTTGAGAAAGGCTTGTATTGCTATATACTTTCCTCTTAGGACCGCCTTTGCTGTGTCCCAAATATTTTGAACAGTTGTGTTTTCATTTTCACTTGTTTCCATGAATTTTTTAAAATTTTCTTTAATTTATTTAATTTTTGAAATTCTTTACTTTTTTTTAATTTCTAAAATTTCTTTAATTTCCTTGTTGACCCATTCATTCTTTAGTAGGATGCTCTTTAGTCTCTTTGTGTTTGCTTTCTTTCCAGCTTTCCTCTTGTGATTGAGTTCTAGTTTCAAAACATTGTGGTCTGAAGATATACAAGGAATGATCCCAGTCTTTTGATATTGGTTGAGACCTATTTTGTGACCCAGGATGTGATCTATTCTGGAGAATATTCCATGTGCACTAGAGAAGAATGTGTATTTTGTTGCTTTGGGATGGAATGTTCTGAAGATAACTGTGATGTCCATCTGGTCCAGTGTGTCATTTAAACCCTTTATTTCTTTGTTGATCTTTTGCTTAGATGATCTGTCCATTTCAGTGAGGGGGGGGTGTTAAAGTCCCCTACTATTATTATATTACTATTGATGTGTTTCTTGGATTTTGTTATTAATTGGTTTATATAATTGGTAGCTCCCATGTTAGGAGCATAGACATTTAAAATTGTTAGATCTTCTTGTTGGACAGACCCTTTGAGTATGGTATACTGTCCTTTCTATCTCTTCTTATCGTCTTTGGCTTAAAATCTAATTTATCTGATATAAGGATTGCCACCCCAACTTTCTTTTCATTTCCATTAGCATGGTAAATTGTTTTCCACCCCCTCACTTTAAATCTGGAAGTGTCTTTGGGTCTAAAATGAGTTTCTTGTTGACAGCATATTGATGGGTATTTTTTTTTTTTATCCATTCTGATACCCTGTGTCTTTTGATTGGGGCATTTAGCCCATTTACATTCAGGGTAACTATTGAAAGATATGAATTTAGTGCCATTGTATTGCCTGTAAGGTGACTGTTACTGTATATTGTCTCTGTTCCTTTCTGGTTTACTACTTCTAGGCTCTGACTTTGCTTAGAGCACCCCTTTCAATATTTCCTTTAGGGCTGGTTTGGTGTTTGCAAATGCTCTTAGTTTTTGTTTGTCATGGAAGATTTTATCTCCCCTTCTATTTTCAGTGATAGCCTAGCTGGATATAGTATTCTTGGCTGAATATTTTTCTCATTTAGTGCTCTGAATATATCATGCCAGTCCTTTCTGGTCTGCCAGGTCTCTGTGGATAGGTCTGCTGCCACTGTAATATTTCTACCATTGTATGTTATGGACTCTTGTCCAGAGCTGCTTCCAGGATTTTCTCATAGCTGAAATTTGAACACCACTCTCTCTTATTTCAAGTACATTACCTTAGATTCTTCATCTAGTATTTTCTTCTGTTAATATGATGGTATGCCAAGGACTATATCAATTGAGACTTACTTCATGGCTGTAATTGAGTATAGAATGATAATTCTCTTGCTTTTTTTTTTAAATCAATTTTTATCCATAGCTGAATTAATTCGATACAAGAATGATAGATCCTCACAGTTTGGCCATTTTCTGAACAGAAATTAGAAGAAATTATCTTGCAAGAAATTCTGTCCAAAACTTTAATTGAAATAAACATAGTATAATAAGTTTTTATTCAAATAGAAGGCAGAGCACAAAATGATATATGGAATTTTTGCTAGCAACTTTTCCAAAATTTTCCTCTTTATAAAAACCTTCTTTCTAATGTGGCACCTGGGTAGCTCAGTTGGTTAAGCACCTGCCTTTGGCTCAGGTCATGATCTCAGGGTCCTGAGATGAAGTTCCACATGGGGCTTCTTGCTCAGCAGGGAGTCTGCTTCTCCCTCTGCTCCTCCCCTGACTTGTACTCATGCACTTACTCTCTCTCTCATAAATAAATAAATAAAATCAATAAAAAAATAAAAACCTAGTTAACATCCTCTTCCCCCCAGATAACATCCAGGTATTAAATAAAGCGACTAGATGTAACTTAGAGATTCTTCATGATTATTTCTCCAACAACTGCTTGAATACAGGGTAAAAGCAAATACAAAATTCAGATTCATGTCATTTACTTACAATTTTTCTGAAAATTAGAAAAAGGCATTTTAAAGATTTTTTTGAATAACTTATAAATGATGTCAGTACTTTATCAAGAGGAAGCAATGTTTTGTTTTGTTTTTCCTAGCCAATGAATTGATCTGGCATTCTAATCATCTCACTTGGATGAGTGAGATACTTTAATATTTTTCTTGGCCTAAATATAAAGATTAAAAAAAACTTCCAAATTATATTGGTTTTGACATTTTTATAAACATGACTTCATTAAACACATTTTTGTAAGGATTTTCATCCTGTAGAACCACAATAAACAAGCAATCAATCATGTATTTCAAACCAGTTGCACTGCATATCAGTTTATGGCTTTCAAAGCTCTGAACTGTTAAAGCTGAGACCCCTTCCTATAACTGATGGACTGTCTACATGGACTAAAGCTCATTCAAATGATGCCCCTAAATAAGCTTCAAGTTATAATGGAGGCACATGTAGAAGAGCAGGAATTTCACATTCAATCAGAGTACAGGAGGAGAAGATTCTTCCTGTATAATGGAAATGATAACCTTGAAATACTTGGGCAATCACCTTTGAGAAAAGCACAAAGACCCAAATACTAAAATATGATGAGCCCGTGAAGCCCAGAATTATAGAGTAGGTTTAATTTCATGGCATCTGGCAGAAGAACCACAAATGGTCACTCCAAACTCCGAAGTAGCTTGTTAATCATCCTCATTTTATATTGAAATTCATATACTAGGGATCTTTACATGAGTGGACCTTAAGTGTAGGTAATTTGTAGGCACAATTTGTTACAAACTGTTTAGACAAAATTTCTAAAATTATTCTGGGTTTTATCGTATTGTGCAGCTAGATTCCATTTCAGTTGCAAAATACATGTCAAGTTGAAAGGTGTGAAATTATTTTTTAAGCTGGTACTATAAATTATATGCCAGAAATACAGGGTCACTTTCCCTAGTCATAGCAATGTTCAGGTACCAAGTTAACTTTTAGAAAGCATATTTTTAGAGGATACATGGAAATCAACTGTCACACTGAAGCAGGACCCAAGCAGCCTAAAATATTAATGCATTCTTGATATAGTCAGTAATTTCCATAGTGGGTGGGGTGTAATATACTAGAGGACAGGCTGCACATGGAGTCAGAACCAGATCTGAATCCTAGCTTTGTTAAACTTAAAAATCTTGAGTGCATTTCATGTATTAAAAACTACTTTTCTATCTTTGAAATAAAGATAATGATACATATCATAAAAGGCTATAAGGAAAATGCACTGAGCTATGAATAATACACAGCAGTAGGGTAAGCAAGACTTTCATCTCCCCTTTGTGTCCTGCCCCCGCCAGCAGAGAAGTGCTTATTAGCATTATCAGATTTGAGGACACAGATTGGATCACCTTTGCTAGTGAGAAACGCTGTGCTAAAATGCCTCTAGATGGTATAACTTCCTCTCATCTTAGCAATGCGATGACAAAAGCCCAGTCATGTGCTGTTTTGTTCCATTGAGGCAGCAGGGAGGACAGGGCTTTTGAGTTTGCTAGGACCCAGGCCAGTTTTTACTGTCAGGGCCTCAAATGTATCCCTTGTCCTTGGAAAATCCGACTTTCTCTCAGTAGGTAGCCTGTGCATATTTGGGTTGCTCTGTTTTAATTTAACATAATTTAGGCTTAGGGAGTTTAGGATAAAGGACAGTGACCATCCCAGCTTACTGAAGTTCTCTGCAATGGAGGTTGCTACTCCAAGCCCAGCTAATAATAATGTGTATTCCTGGGTCCATTAAACACTTTCCTTTGCACAGTAACACATTTTGTCGACCTCATGAGGAGAGATGATTTGGTTATTCATGGGTCCTCTGGCTATATAAAATACCATTATTTTGAATAAAGTCTCAATTCCTCTCTTGATACCAACATATGTGATGGTAGTTTTTTTTTTTTTTTTTTTACATATTCTTGGTATTAATTACCACTATTTGTTGTTTGGTTAACTTTGTACTAAACCAGTAGGCATTTGGCTCTTATAAGTTCTTTGCTCCCTGAATGTTGAAGTTCCTTCGTGTTCCCTCCAGTTTTTCTCTTTCACTTTTCAGAATATTCTCATCCACATTGATGACATTATTATTTCTTCACTTATTGCTTCCAAATTTATACCTCTATTCCTAATTTCCTCTTTGAGAATCAGTTCTGTATTTCTCTGTGACTCTTAATGTATCTACTAGGTTTCCCATGGACATTCTAATATGGCTAAAAACAAATACCCTTTTATAATGACTTATATGTATTTCTCTTATTTTAGTGATAGTAGTTGATAACATTCTCACCTTTTCAACCTTCCATTCCAGCTCATTCCATTCTATTCTGTTCTATTCCCTCCTCCTTCAATTTCACATTCATCCAGTTGCAAAATTTCAGTCCATTCTGTATCAGATCTGCCTCTGAATAAAGCCACTATGATCCTGGACTGCCACTACCTTGCCCTATAGATACTTATCAAATGTAGTTGTGCCTATTTTGAGTAACTACTAGTTACTCAACTAACTAGTCTAGTCTAGTTAGTTGGAGGCTAGTCGTCTCCACTTCAATTTTCTTCCACTTTGCTTCCCAGTAATTTTTCCTAGAGCAGAAAGCAAAACTGTTAATTTCATGCTTAAAATATTATTGTTTCCCATTATGTACTCAATGAAGTCTAAATTATGTATCATATTAAACATTGTTTATAATTATCTGTTGCCTACTTAGCCCTCTGGCCTCATCTCCACAATATTTATCTTATTCACCAATGACTCAGAACATGCAGTCCCCAAAGGCGGGGATATTTTCACAGATGATTCCTTTCCATCTAGACTTTTCCCTTCCTCCTCTGGCAATTTCTATTCATCATTTAAGACTCAGCTTAATTTCCTCTATTGTGGAGTCTGTCTTTATTATTCCCTAGCCAGTCGCTTACTCCCTTGGCACCATCTTTGGACCTATATTACTGCACTGCAACATCTGCTAACTTGTCATTCTGTCCCAGGATACTTTGTGGTATTTAATCAAGTATCTGTCTCCACTTATGTTCCTAGTTTTTGCAACACAGCAATAGATAAAGAAATATTTATTTATTGGCTGATTGGTCAAGTAACAAAGAACTTTGCCATTTTCTTCAATATTTTTTTATGTAGATAATTTTATTTTTACTTCTTAAAAGATTTTATTTATTTGTTTGACACAGAAAGAGAGAGAGAATGCAAGCAAGGGGAGTGTGAGAGGAAGAAGCAGGCTTCCCATAGAGCAGGGAGCCCAAAGCTGGTCTCAATCCCAGGACCCTGGGACCATGACCTAAGCCAAAGGCAGACACACCCAATGACTGAGCCAACCAAGTGCCCCATTACATAGATAATCTTAAAATCCCTTATTTCATTCCCATTTCCCACCCTCCACTTCTTTGTCTCAGCACCCCAGCTACCTCTGCAGATGCAACTAGTTCTCTTTTTCATAAGGTTACATAGGTATATGTAGGTGTATTTTTAACACCAAAAATAAATATTAATAACTATTTGAAATGTGAAAATAAATTCAGGAGAATTTATTTCACTTGGCATTAGTTCAATACATGTATTTTTTATCCATACATCTTTTCCCCCCAGCTTTATTGAGATATAATTGACATATTATGTAAGTTTAACAGTATATAACATGATGATTTGATATATGTATCTGTTGGGAAATTATTACCATAATAAGGTTAATTAACACTTTCATAATCTCATACAATTCTGTGTGTCAAGGGGAGGTGAGAACATTTAGGATTACAGGAGTGAATAAGTGGATGGATTCATTCCTAAGATCTGTTCTGGGTGGTAAAATACTAAGTTCAATTAAGTTGAACTCTCTCATTTTGGCAAAGGCTATCTCAATAACTGGTGTATTATTAGAAAGTGATTTAAATTAATTCATACAGCAATAAGCATCTGTGTTACAAATAACCAAAACATTTTCTTCAGGTGGCTAAGTGGTATTTCCAATTTAGAACTGACCAGCCTTTGGTGAAATACTTCTAATTAATCTAATTGATTCATTAAATCTATGCTTGTGGGATATTTTTCAACCAAAGCCTCTTAATTGTTTATCAATGGGTGTGATTCACATTTGGCTTTATCTGTGAACTTCTTGAGCTCTTTAAAGATAGCCAAAGAGAGAGGGAAAAATGGTTTGCAACGCTTGGCTCATTTTGAATGGACTTTAGTCTGTGGGAGGAATGGAAACTGGTGAATCACTGAGTTCTTAAAGATAGAGTGCAGATAATATTGTTTGTTTCTTTTTTCTTTCTTTCTTTTTTTTTTATCACAGAACCTATTATGTTCAATTATATGCTCATTCATCTATAATCAACAAAGACCTCTTGATCATTCTAGCTGTTCCTAGAGATTTCTTATGTGGGTTTGCCCCTCCTCTTGCTCTTCATATCATGTGCTCTCTTTCACATCATCAAAAATATCTCCTCAAAAAAAACCCTCCTCCTCCCTTTCCATATTCTCATTACATATTTTTCAAATTAGCTATTTGTTTTTGAAATTGAAAATAAACTATAGGTAAATAGTATATCATGTTAGAACTGTTGCATTCAAATACATCAATGGAATGTGGTTACTAAAGTTCTCTTTGCAACTGAAAATCAATTAGTGCTTAATACATCATTAGAACGTGCTTAATACATCATTAGAAGAAATTCGTGCTTTAAGTAGCCCTATGTAGACGTCAGCTCTTTGAAAAAGCATAGCAGATGGTCCCAATAGCATCCAGTTTGTGAATCAAAGCACCACAGGGCCTTGTTTTTTGGACCAGTGGAGAGTCCAGTAGAAGTTTTTTTCTAATTGAACAAACTTATCAGGATTGTCAGTGATTTAAATGCAGTGCTTTTTATTTTGAAGTTGACAACTTGTTAGGATGTTTACTTTACCAGAATTAGAATCACTATGCTTGCTTTAATTAATTGGTAGAAAAAATCATCTAGGTTTGTTATTAAAACATGTATTTTAAAAGCAGGTATTAGCATAACTGAGTGTCCATCACTGTGTAAGGAGTTGTGAAAGATACTAAAGAAATAATTTCTTTGTCTTTATGGAGATTATAATCCAGTTGGGAAGAAAAGTTAAATATCTGAAAAAATTAAGAATTAATTTCAGGGGCACCTGGATGGGTTAGTTGCTTAAGCATTGGTCTTTGGCTCAGGTCATGATCTCAGGGTCCTGGGATCCAGTCCTGCATTGGGCTCCCTGTTCAGAGGGAAGGCTTCTTCTCCTTTTCCCTCTCCCTCTACCCCATCCTCATAGTCTCTCTCTCAAATAAGTAAATAAATAAATAAGTAAATATCTTTAAAAAATTAATTCCAACATGTGTATTCACCTTCTGGTTCACATTTCAGGGGTCACAGTCCCAATCCTAATTTCTAAACCACGATCTAGGCCCAGCAATCCTGTTGACTACAGAATGTTACTTCCATGTAACGGTCTATGATTGACATCCCCCAAAGCCCAAACTGGACAAATTACCTCCTACTCTCCTTGAAATCTCCCTCAAAAATTTCCTTTTCCCTCAATAATAATAATAGAAGCTTCCCCCCACCCAGGTGGTTAGACATTTAAGTTTCTGTAACTCTTGTTCCCTTGTGAGTACGCCTGATGCTTCCTACCTGAGAAAAGTGTTCTCTCATGTCAGTCTTCTGGCTTCAGCTGTCTCTCTTGTGCAGACGACATCCAAATCCATACCCATTGCATCCAGTCACAAGTTCTGAGTTACTATGAGTACGGCATTTAGAACATGGTTTGGCACACGTTAAGCACTGTAAAGTTTCTGGCTCTTACTATCATCATCATCGTTATCACTCTACTGCTATTAATAGTGTTATATCTTCAGTGGGTTGCCTCAGAGCAAAACAAGTGCACTAAATCCAACTTTTTTCATCCTCCTGTGTGATGTTTTAATGTAGATAGTAGTTTAACTCTAAAATTTATCAGTCTCTTTTCTCTTATTTTCTGTATTGTATTTCTCTGTATTTTCTGTATTGTATTTCTCTGTATTTTCTGTATTGAATCAGTCTCTTTTCTCTTATTTTCTGTATTGTTTATGACCTTTGTCACATCTCTTGCGTCTGTTTTTTCCTCTCTGTGGATACCATATTTGTCTTGGTTTAAGTACTCGTTTTATTTCTCTTGGAATCTGCTATAGATTTTAATTTTTTGTCTCCTATATGTTATTTTATGTACAATAACCAGATAATTTCTTAAAACATAGCTCCCTTTATGTTATTTCCAGTTTCAAAAATTTTCAACAATACTCTGTTGCCTATTAGTTGAAGTTCACAGTCCTTAACCCTACATTGACGTCTTAATATTCTGCTTCCAAATGATGTTTCTGACCTTATCACTTGCCAGTTCCTCCTACAATATAACTGACCTGAATAGTATTTAATGTTCGTTCATCACAAGTGTGTAGTGAAAGCTTTCTGCAGAGCAGGTTTCGTTTTGAGCATCCTAACACAGAGTGAATAAGACATACCTGGTCACTGCTCAACCACACTCATCACTTTGCTCATTCTTCCACCTCTGAGATATTTGTGTTCTCATTTATCCACATTTTGTTTATCTTCTGGAACAGATAACAGCCATTCTTATTTGTAAAGCTTTCTGGGCCTTCTGACTGGAAGCTGTCTTTTTATTCTCAATTTTCCTATTTATTTATATCTTCCTCATTGCACACCACATTTTCACCCTTGGTGTCCCTTCTGTTTAGGGAATATGTAAAGATTATCTGAACTCCTAACAATGTGGAAGCTTTGGATAGTCTTTCTCAATCTGGAGGCTACTTTTTTCAGCCATATGTGCCTTTCATCCCTTTCCAGCCCTCATAGGGAGCCAGCTACTACTGAGTCTGCTATAACAGAACTTACTGCTGTGTAGAAAGTTGTGTACCAAGTGTAGAAATGAGCTGAAAGTGGAGGCAACAGCAGTCACAGTTTAGTATAAGTGGATATTCCACATCTTCATGTGTTTCTAGGAGCTTACAATTTTCCCCTCACATTTCTTCAAATAGAAGACTGCAAAAGAACTGCAAAAAGGTGAAGATTAGCCCTTGCCCAAAATTTTAGGCAAGAAAAGTATATTGTTTGAAATATCCATATAACTGAAAGGAAAGTGGTATTTTAGCTTGAATTATCTGTGTAATAGATCCTACTGTCCACTTGATGGAATATATGCAGACACAGCTTAGGTTGCAACCTTATCTTAGCCACTCATCCTTTTTTTATATAGTTTCAGCATCACAAGAATACTTTTTCTTTATTTTCTCTCATATTATATTACCACATAGTTACCAATTTGCTGAAGAAGTAGTTTCAAAAGGATTCTGATTTGCAGAGCACAGGTTTCCTTAGCTCAAGGTTGTATACGTTCTGAAGTAAAAATGAAATTCTTTTCAATGAACTCAGTAGAGCTGAATTTACAGTTCAGGGAATTTTAATAGCCATTTCTTGTTGGACCTAGACCACATCCTTCCTACTAGGTTTATGTATAATTTGGCAAGGAGGAGAGAAATCATGCCTCATCTTCATCTGTTATCTAAAGCGACTTAAAATGAAAACAAATAAAAGAAGTTATAAGGTATTGCTGTTAGAAAATTCTGTCAGTGAAGATGGTTTTTTAAAAAAAATTACAGAGATTTCATTGGAATGAGGTATTCCAATAACATTTTCTTGTTAACAAAATTTATTAATAATAAGATGAGTTGATTATAATGGCTGGTTAATATTAAAAATTGATCATAGATTTCTTTTTCAACACATTACCTGTCAAGGATAACAGCATCTTCATAGTGCTTAAGTGTGCAGGGTCTGAAGACAAGACAGTGGATTTGAATTTAGTTGTTAAGATTCCCTACATGTATGGCCTTGGGTAGTTGCTTTACTTAAACTTTTTCTAAGCCTTGACTTTTTTTTTTTTTTTTTTTTTTTTGCTTACAATATTTATTGAAGTTATACAAAAAGAATCCCCCCAAAGTGAAAAAATACATTATATACAAAAACTTTCCCTCAGGAGGAAGGCTCTACGCCCTCTCTTTAACATGCAGTGCTTTCAACTGTAGCTCCGGCCTCCACTGTCCCCTCCACTGCTGCCCGGCTTTCAGCCCGATTCTCAGCCTCCTCCTCCATGCAATAAAAGTTCTGCTAATCTCATAGTAAGTACTGTATGAATTCCAGCTCTTATTTTTTGTTGTTAAGAAAGTATTAGCTGTATAGAAGGAAATGATGTCTTTCAACATTCTTTCTGAACTTTATATGTCTGCTGACTTCATGCATCTTTTTGAATCAAAACACGTGGCATACATTTATCTATTAATCTGACTGCTAACTAATCTATTTAAATATACATACTAGTGTTTCTTTCCCAGGTAATCAATGAATAATAATGGCCATCCAACAATTAGAAAATATGCTCAATTATCTGACATGAGGTGTGATTTTAAATGTCAGTCACGTTTTTTAATGTGCTTTTGATAGATGTTTTATTTTAGAGCATTTTTAGGGAAACAGAAAATTTAAGTAGGAAATACATAGAATTCCCATAAACCCCTTTCCCCACATATACATAGCCTCCTTCACAAATAGCACTTTTAATGAAAGCTTAATTATGGATTGAGGATTGCTTGCTTTTGTGTAATCTATCATTATTTCTTTTTTTTTTTTTTGGTCTAAACTCATAAAAGCTTCACATATGCCTTAGTTAACATAAAAAAATCTGTAGTGTTAAATTTGAGGAACAGATTCAAGAGTATTTGTCAGGGTAGTTAGGGATACTCATCAAATCTAAAGAAAATCTGGATCATTAAAAAAAAGTAGTTTTTAATTTCTATGTAGGTTGATGGTACTCGGTTTATCACAGTGTATCTGTGAACATAACTGAAAACTTTGGATCAGATGACAAAGTATCCATATCTATAATCTACGGGTTCTGGGATAAATTAGAATACAAAATGCAGCTGATTATAAAGCAGCTTTCATTTTTCATGGAAGAAGTGGATCAGCAGTTCTTGTAGAATGCATTTGATTAAAAGGAAAGTACAGTACAAATGAGAAGGGAAAAGCACTGACAAGTCTATAAAAATATATTTACATATTAGCACACAGAATTTCTCCACTAACCAAGGCATGTCTTCTGTCCCACCAGGCATTCCTCCCAGGTCAAGCTCTTGACTCTTAGACCATCAGTGATCTCTGCAGCTTTAGTGAGATCAGAAGGGCAAAAGCATAAACCTAGCCATTACTTCTCACTTGGAAAAACCCAGTTCAACTTCTGGTTCTCAGCTCTGTCATAAAAGCCACCCACCCTTTCCCTTGGCCATCCTACTTCTCTGACAATTAAGGCCAGCTCTTCCCCTACTCCTACCCTTGACTTCCATCCAGTGATTCAGACTCTAAGCAGCCTAAGTCTTAGTGCAATGCTTTGTGAACTTCAGGACCCAACCCCTCATGAAATTTGGCCTGAATCTGTCAGTGGATATAAAGATGGATTTCACATTTAGAACCAGCACGACCATTGGTTATAAACATTTTCCAGTTAAGGCTTTTTCAAAAGAATGTTTGAGAATTCCCAAATAGAGTTCTTTAATTGTTTTCTTTCCCTTTTATGGTTTTTGGCAGGGGGATTATGTGATTTAAAAATGTATATATATAGATTTGGCTTTTTAATTTTACTGTTTTGGCTTCCTTAATCTGTATGACTCTACATTTTAGGTATTGTGATTTTTCTTGTGTTTCTAATACATGGTTTTGTGTGTGTGTGCACACATGCACACATGTGATTAGGATTGTCCCAGAAAAGAGGAAGAACAAAAAAAAAAAAAAAAAGAGGAAGATCAATTTATTTTCACAGAGGATACTCACACGTAAGTGTGTATGCACGTGTGCATATGCACACACACACACCACAGCTTGTACTTGTGTGATTATTAACGGTGAATAGGCAAGAGTATAGGGTGAAGCCAGAAAGCAAATTTATTCTTTCTGTCCACTCCATGATTTCTTTAAACCTCTTTGGTCAGCCATTTTTCTTCTGTCCCTTGGATTTTCATTCAGATGACTTTTCTGATTATTCATAGATACCAAAAAATTTCCCAGTTACTTTGAGATAGAAATTCTCATTTCCGTACCTGCAGGATCTAGCCCCATTTAAAAATCAGTACTGGAGGGGTGCCTGGGTGGCTCAGTTGTGAAATGTCTGCTTACAGCCCAGGTCATGATCTTAGGGTCCTGGATCAAGCCCCGCATCGAGCTCCACATGGAGCCCCACATAGGGCTCCTTTTGCTCAGCGGGAAGCCTGCTTCTCCCTCTCCCACTCCCCCTGTTTGTGTTCCCGCTCTCACTGTGTCTGTCTCTGTCAAATAAATAAATACAATCTTTAAAAAAAAAAAATCAGTACTGCGAATTCTTCCATATCTACCATTCATTCTGCTTCAGGCCTCAAGCCCATGGTAGGTTGGGAAGGGCATATTTTTTTTCCTCAGTTTTCCCAATGAACCCATCTACCCTCTTACCTGCTCACAAATCAGAGTTGGAAGGAATGGGGAGGAGAAAGGGGAGGTGAAAAGCACAGAAGGTCTTACTGCTTGGCATTTGTGTAACCAGGTGCAAGGTAATTCTGGCTGTGCATAGGTTTAAAGCTCTCTCCTGGGGCTATTTTCATGGGTTATATGCATATGCTTCCGTGCTTGACTCTCTGACCACTGCTCCCTCTACTAAGACCTTGCTTGTTCTCCTGCTTGCTTATGTCTGCACTGCAGCTTCTGCAACAAAAGGTTCATCTCCAGTGTTTTTCTGCTGAGAATGCCTCGTTTTACAGAATCTCTTTTGGGGTAAAATTTCTTTCCTTTTTTTTTTTTTTTACTTTTGTATTGTATTGTGTTATGTTATTTTATATTTATCTTTATTTTTAAATTTAAATTCAGTTTGTTAACATATAATGCTGTTATTAAGTTCAGAGGTAGATAGAGGTCAGTGATTCCTCTGTCTTATAGAATACCCACTACTCATTACATCACTGTTGGGCAGATTTTTTTTTTTTTAACTGCGTAAGCTATTGTATCTATGCAGGTTCCATATCTAGGCACTGGGGGATTGACTTTAACTACACTCAGGAAGAGCATAGTTTCTCCCTAGGTTTTCCTTCCAGAGGCCACTGTATTCAGTCTCTTGCTTGTAGGCAATTCTTTAAATACATGGTATCAGTTCTCAGTGTTATATAAACTACTGGGGACACATCACATATTCTACAGCAGGTCTTATTGAATCCCTTAAGAATGAGAGGAAAACAACTCTGACAACTTTTCCAGAGAAATACTCTAATTTCCAACTTATACCCCCTTCATCTTTTATGTTTCTTCAAGTTTGAGAAAAGGCTGTAAAACAAGTTGCCAACAAGTTCTTCAAGCCTTCTGTGGGTAGTCTAGCACCTGTCTTTGGATTGTAGGGAATAACTTGCTGCTGTTGTCTTGGTGCTTCAGTGGAAAATGAGACTGAACATTTAAATATCCCGTTACAATGGTGTCATTCACTTCATTTAATGTCTTATTTTTCCTACTGCATCTGTTAATTTTTTTTTAAGATTTTATTTACTTATTTGAGAGAGAGATAGCATAGGAGGAGAGTACAGAGGGAGAAGAAGACTCCCTGTCCAGCAGGGAGCCCGATGCAGGGTTCCATCTAAGTACTCTGGGATCTTAACCTGAGCAGAAAGCAGATGCTTAACGGACTGAGCCACCCTGGCACCCCATCTATTAATTTCTTTTTTTTTTAATTTTTAATTTTTTATAAACATATATTTTTATCCCCAGGGGTACAGGTCTGTGAATCACCAGGTTTACACACTTCACAGCACTCACCAAAGCACACACCCTCCCCAATGTCCATAATCCCACCCCCTTCTCCCAACCCGCCTCCCCCCAGCAACCCTCACCATCTGTTAATTTCTAAGAGAGTCTTTAAGACAGTCTTTGCTCATGGTATTATCATTTTCTTATCACTATTAATTTGTACAATATATATACATTTTAATATCTTGAAGTCACATTGCTGAGTACATATTAGTTTATGATCATCATGTACTCAGTATATTTTAACTTTTTAAAAAATCACTATAGAACATTAGAAGTTTTTGACACTTTAAGTTTTCCCCTTAATGATTTTTCCAGCTTTATTGAGGTATGATTGATAAATGAAATTAATGTATATATTTAAGGTATACACTGTGGTGTTTTAATGTAAGTATACCTTGTGTAATAATTACCATAATCAATATTGTTAACATATCCATCATCTCACATTATTACCATTGTGTCTGTGTGATAAGAACACTTAAGAGCTACTCTCTAAGCAAATTTAAGTATAAAGTACATTATTATTAACTAAAGTTACCATGAGTACATTAGATCTCTAAGAATTTATTCATCTTATAACTGAATGTTTATACCCTTTGGCCAACCTCTCCACATTTCCCCCACCCCCAAGACACTGTCAAACACCACTCTACTACCTATTTTTCTAACTTTGACTTTTTAGATTCCACATGTAAGTGTATTATGTAGTACTTGTCTTTCTGTGTCTGGCTTATTTAACTTAGGTAATGCCTTCCAAGTTCATGTACTTTGTTGCAAATGGCAGGATTTCTTTCTTTGGGCTGAATAATATTACATACACACACACACACACGCACACACACACACACACACACACATATACAAACACACACATATATACACACACATACATATGTATATATGGTTGACCTTAAACAATATAGGAGTTAGGGGCACTGACCTCTGTGCTGTTGAAAATTCACATATAACTTTTGACTCCTCAAAAACTTAACCACTAATAACATACTGTTGACCTTACTGATAACATAAACAGTCTACTAACACATATTTTGTATATATGTTATATATTATATTCTTATGATAAAGTAAACTAGATAAAAAAGTGTTAAGAAAATCATAAAGAAGAGAAAATATATTTACAGTGCTATAAATTTATTCACAGAATTTACAGTATTTATTGAAAAAATCTGCATATAAACGGACATGCCCAGTTCAAACCCATCTTGTTCAAGGGTCAACTGTATACACGCACACACACACTCATATCCATGTATGTGTATAGTATTTATATATATACCAATTATATATAGTATAACATTATATATAAATATAACAGTTCTTTATCATTATATATCAATATACAATTTCTTCATCCATTAATTCATTGATGGCCACTTAGATTGTTTCCATACCTTGACTATTGTGAATAATGTTGCAGTGAACATGGGAAGTTAGATATCTCTGTGAGATACTAATATCATTTCCTTTGGATATATACATCCAGAAGTGGAATTGCTAGATCCACTTCTATTTTTAATTTTTTGAGGAACTTTCATAATGTTTTTCATAGTGAGTATACATGAATTTACAATCCCACCAATAATGTACAAGAGTAATCATTTTTTGAGATTCTCACCAACACTTATCTTTTTGAAAATAGCCATTCTAACAAGAACATAATGATATCTCACTGTAGTTTTGTATTTCCCTGATGGTTGGTGACACTGAACAACTTTTCATATCTATCGGCCAGCTATATATCTTTATTGGAGAAATAGCTATTCAGATCTTATGGCTGTCTTTAACTGAGTTATTGGGATTTTTTTTTCTATTGAGTTGTATGAGTTCCTTATCCATTTTGGATGTTAACTCCTAATGAGATACAGTTTGCAGATATTTTCTTTCATTCTGTAGGCTGCCTTTCATTTTGTTGTTTCCTTTGCTATGAGAAAGATTTTTTAGTTTGATGTACTTCCACTTGGTTATTCTTGGCTTTTGTTGCCTGTGATTTTGGTGCCATATTCAAAAAATCATTGCCAAGAGCAATGTGTAGAAGCTTTTCTTCTCTGTTTTCTTCTAGGACTTTCTCAGTTTCAGGTTTTGCTTTCAGTTTTCAATCCATTTTAAATTGATTTTTGTGTATGGTGTAAAGTAAGTGTTAAATTTTATTTTTACATGTGGAAATGCAGTTTCCCCAGTGCCATTTACTAAAGAGACTGTCCTGCCATTGTGTCTGTTTGGCATCCTTGCTGAAGATTGGTTGACTGTACATGCATAGGCTTGTTTCTGGCTCCTCCAAAATATTCCATTGGTCTATGAATCTGTTTTTATGTCTGTACATACTCTTTTGATTACTGGAACTTTGTTATTTAGTTTGAAGTTCAAAAGTGTTATTCCTCCAGCTTTGTTCTTTATATCCGACATGTAGACAGACTGCTCTTTTATATCTATACAATATATCATCACCATCATCATTATCATCAAAGCAATAGAAGCAACAACAAATAAATACAATGGAAAGAGATTTCCTCAATGACTGCTTTGTCAGTTCCAAGTAAAAATGCCATTTTTTTTCTCTTTTGGCTACATTTATTTTATCCCATTAAGAAAGTTAATTGGTATCAAAAGGAACATTAAAGCAATTAGAGAAAGCCTATTAAAATCATGTGATTTCTAAAAGAAATCATTATCTTTTTAGGTAGAGTTTTCAATCATTATATCTACTTCTGGAAGGTGTTACCCAGTCACACTGCATTATTTATGAAAGAGGTCTCAACATCCTCATGGTACAAATGCACCTTGTTTTAGTTTTCCCCTCATAACTTTAGTGATTTCAAAACAAGATAGAGTATGAAAAAATAGCAAGATAAGAAAAGAATATACTTTTCTTATTTTATGTAATTATGGTTATAATAATACTGTGGCACCATACTAGAGGCAGTGCATGTTAAGTAGAGAAAGCTTTAACTTTTATACTAAGATACCTGTTGTGATGGCCTACAAAGATAAAATAATTTTTCTTTGTCTTTGAATAGTTATTCTCACTACTGTTGATATTGCATTGTGTTTTCTATTTCAAGTGTCATATCATAATTGGTAATCATATACCCACATGTTGTAATTTTTTAACATAATCACATGTCATTACTTTGTTGTTTCAGTAAATGTATCTTATCTTTTTAATTAAACCCCATGTTCTTTGAGGCAGACACCTTGTCTGGTATGATATTTGTTCTGTACAAACCTGGAGGGAAAAAAAATGAGCAAATCATTCTTTCATGAAACTGTTATATATAAAAATAAGTAGCGTATTAAAAACAACATTACCTTGGAGTTACTACACTGGAGTTCAGCCTCCGAATAGTGCTGTTTGATTAACTTCAGTTAGCTCCGTAGGTTTACAAAGCTACCTACTTCTCTAGGCCTTTGTTTACTCATTTTAAATTGAGGTCATTTGGTCAGATTATCTCTGAACTGTCTTCACTTTTAATATTATATTACTTTTGAGAAATAAAGTCTGTTTCATAAAGCAAAAGAACAGCTCAAAATCCAAATTTGCTCAAATACAAGAAAGAGATTAAATTAAATCACTTGAAGCCTTATTCATAAAATACTCTAGTAAATCTTTTTCTTTTTTGATATTTGAGTGTGTTTTCCATATGTGTGAATTTATTGTGGACATATTAGATTATAAAATGATTCATCCCTCAGACAATTCAGTGCCTTAGGATATTTTCTTGATAATCTGCCCATTGAAATTTGACTCTTAATAATATATGTCAAGAAAATACTTTCATATGATTTTAAAATTCCAAATAATTAATATTAGATGAATACAACAGAAGGCATTAGAATCACATTTCGACCAATTTTAAGAAATAGTCTTAAATCAGCTTTAGACATGAGTTCTTATAGCTTAGCCACCAAAATAATAAACACTTTATCAAATCTCTATTTTCATAATAGGCGCTCTTCTAAGAATTATTGGTCTCTAACAATATTCTCAAAGAGCTAGCTACCAGGCAAGGCTATTAAAATGCAAACTATGGCAAATGTACTCAGAATATAAAACAAACACCAATTGTCACAGTTCATTTACATCCATTTGCACAATGCATTTATTTTATTTTACAAATAGCTGATAGGTTAGTGGAAATAATACCTAACCTCTCATGATATGAAGAACAGGAAGTGTAACTTCAATCTCAGAAGAAAATGTTTACATTTAACATTTTGTATTATCAAAAGACCTATATATTTTTTGCATCCTTATCTACATTTACCTGTGGTTTATTCAAAGATTCTTTGAACAACTGCTTATAGGGCGCCTAGGTGGCTCAGTCTTGTTAAGCATCTACCTTCAACTCGGGTCATGATCCCTGGGTCCTGGGATCGAGTCCCACATCAGGCTATCTGCTCAGCAGGAAGCCTGCTTCTCCCTCTCCCACTCCCCCTGCTTGAGTTCCCTCTCTTGCTGTCTCTGTCTCTGTCAAATAAATAAAATCTTGAAAAAAAGAAAAAAGAAAAAAACCTGCTTATATATTTGGATCTTTAAATAAATTTAATTTATATTTGAAGTTATATTTGTGGAGAATACTTCTTGTTTTAGATAGGTCAGGGAAGGTCTTCCTGAGGAGAAACTATGGGGACAGGAATTCAAATGAAGTCAAGGTTTATGCATGTGGACATCCCGGAGAAGAACATTCTTGACCTCAGCATGAAAAAAAGGTATGAAAAGATTCCGAAGTGGGTCTTTCCCAGGTGAATTCAAGTAACATCCAGAATAATGTAGTAGGGGGAGAGGAACAAAGGAGAAATTTGGAGAGAGAGCCAGATGCCACATTTTTCAAGTTTTGGAGTCATGCTTAGAGTTGGTTCTAAAAGCAATGAGAGGCCTTGGGAGAACTTTAAGAAAAGGAGTGACATATTGTGTCTTAGGCATAAAAAGTCCCCTCTTGCAGCTAATGGGACCAGGGATAGGAGCAGAGAGAAATCAGAATCAAGTATCCATGAAACATATTTGTTTTGGTTTAAATCTTCTGAGAAGCAAATGCCAAACAGGATTAGATATTGCAAGGTGTGTAAATAATTGGCAAGTATATTGGAAGAGGGAGCAGAAGTAGGCAGTGAGAGGCTTCAGATAGCAGTTGCTAATGCCATCGACCTGAAAGGAGAGGAGAGATCAGACTGCAGCACGGCTCTGAGAAGGTACTGGGTAGTCCTATGCGAGTCCCTTAGTAGAAGCTGCATTTTAGACAAATCCTATGTCACGTGGGAATAACCCTGTTTCCCCTGCTACTGAGCTGGTCACTGGAAGAGCCTAAGGAGAAGGTGGCTTTGGAGAGACAAAAGTATGGCAGCTGGAGACCATCAGTCATGATACTCTTTGAAGGGAAATTCAGTCAGGACATCTCCATGACTTTGGATTGGGATGGCGATAGAGATGGCAAAATTTGGTTGTGGTTCTAGTGTATTTTGAGGAAAGAAACAATAGTATTTATTACAGGATAGGATGTGAGGTATGAGATATTTATGACTTGAGATCCTGGATGAATTGTTTTGACAATTCCTAAAATGGAAAAGATCTGGAATGAAGTGGGTTGCAAAGTCAGGGAAGGAACAGGGGTGTTGGGAAAGCAGACTACTTTGAACATGCTAAACCTGAGATGATTATTAAATATCTAAGTAGACATGCTATAAGAGGCAGATACATTTCACCAGGTGAATATTGAGCTGTGGATATTAAGTTAGGAGTCACAGCAGACAGATGGCTTATAGAGTATTACAGTCATCTGTATGGGGAGCACAGCAGGATAAAGAGAAGAAGGTCATTTATGAGCCCTGGGTTCTTTACATCTAGAAATTGGAGTAACGAAAAGGATCTAGCCATACAGTAGAAATAGCCAGATTAGAGTAATAAGTAGTATATATCAAAGTGAATACCTGGCTCAGAGATGAAACCACACAGATGAAAGAAAGCTAGGACTTCAAGGCGAAGGGAATGGTCCATCATTTCATATAATGATCAGAGGTTAAAAGGATGATGACCTCAACTGAATCATTGGAGTTAGCAGTCTGGAGGTCAGTAGTAACATTTAAAAAAAAAAAAGTGGTTTCAGTGGAATGTAGCCTGAAAGAATTACTGGCAAGAATATAAGAGAGAACGAAAAGAAGGAAGTGAAGACAGTGAGGAGAGAAATTATTTCGAGGAATTCTGCTGTAATAGTGAACAAGAAATGGGGAATGGTGATTGTCCTGTCAAGGGAGAGGTTTTAATATGGATGATAGTATAGCATGTTTAGACGTTTATAGGACTGATCTATTAGAGTAAAATGCGTGGTCCAGGACAGAGATGGGAGGACTGCGTGAGCAAAATTCTTGAATAAATGAAGGAGATAGGATCCAGAACATGAACAAGACATGTTTGGCCATAGCAACAAAGGCAGTTCATCTATTTTAAGCAAAGTATACCACTCTGTCTCCAACCAACCACTTAATAGATATGTCTTTAAAAAAACTCCCCTTGGTGTAGTATGAAAAGAAAAACTTATTTAAAAAGGCAGTTAATAAGATATTAACTAAAAGAAACACCACACATGCACCCATATCCCACATGTGCGTACACACACACAGAAAGAGAGGGAAGAGAGATGCAGTAACATAGAGGCTCTAGCTTCCTACCTGGGAGGTAAGAAGAAAGAAAGGGAGATGATTAATCATAACAATAAATCAAAACCAAAGATGTGTCTTGCACATTCACCTTTTATACTCTATAGATTTACTTCAAAATATAGCCCTGTCTCTCCACATTTTCTCCCAATGGCACCCATTTACCAAATGACTCAATTGTCCTTATCCAATCTTCTTAACCACTTCTATACCTTGTAAAACAGTCCATCCTGAATTCTTCATGAATGCTAAGCAAGCAAGGTAGTGAACAAACACATCATCTTATATATCCGTCCCAAAGCATTCAAGGGGAAAAATGCTTGTTTTTCATCTTATAAAAGATGGTTGCATTGTCAGTGTCACTACATCTGTCTTGTTCTTCTGCCCTGGATTTCATGATACCACTATTTGACTCCCCTAAATCTGATGACAGAAGAAAGACTGAAGCCACAGACACTTGCACATATGGTTTGGTTTTACTGTTTGACATGAAAGGTTCTGATACTTCTGTTTGTTTGTTTTTTTTCCCTCTTTGTCAGTGAGCAGTTGTCTTTCTCAGGTGAGCACCTTAGCCTTCAAGGGAGGCCCCTGCTCTTAGCCAGTTACAAGGGAGGAATCTATTCCACACTTGCTCATAGGTTCAGAGAATCATTCAGGTCTCAGTTTTCCTCTTTAGTCCTGTTCTGCTCTCTATAAGTTCACTATGTTTCTGGATTGCTTTTCTTTCTTCTTCTTTTTTTTAAGATTATGTATTTGAGAGAGAAAGAGAGATAGTGTGTGCATGTGTGCGTGCGTGTGTGTGCATGCGCGCAAGTTGGGGAGGGGCAGAGGGAGAGGGAGAGAGAATCTGACGCTGACTCCCCGCTGAGCACGGAGCCTGATGTGGAGCTCATTCTCATGACCCTGAGATCATGACCTGATCTCAGATCAAGAGTTGGGTGCTCAGCTGCTGAGCCACCCAGGCACCTGCTGGATTGTCTTGATTTGCATTATTGGCTTTCCCTTTTAATTTTGCCGTCATCTGGGCTTCCTATTTGTGCCACTTTGGAGTTGTCTGAGCCCCAGTGCCAGGTTTCAAATCTTAATTTTTTTGCATGTCTGGCATTGTGAATATGTGGGTTTTTTCAGGGGCAACATTCTCTGGAATTGTGGATTCCAGATCAACAGTCATGGAGTAAATGAAGCCGAACTGGCTTCTTCAGACAACAAACGGGATTGATCCAGCTGCATGCATCTGAGGAAGGTAATGGTTTCTGCAATGTACTCCTTTGTAGTCAATGCTTACAAATATCTGTTCTTTTATTATTGTGTAGTGAAGTCACTACCAGTGGCCATTTCTCAGTATAAAATGGTTTGTTTTGGTTGGTCTTCTAAGGTACTTTGACCACTGGCTATGTACAAGGATTTTGGCTCTTCTATTTTCAAACAACAGTGGTCTTTTAGGTCTAACTATCAATTTAATGGCGCCAGTGACCATGAAAATAAAGAAAATTACACAGTCTTTCTTTCATAAAGGGAATCATTTGCATTGCATTGTGGCATGGAGCATGGAATTTTTTCCAATACTTCCATAACTGTCATTCACACAAAAGGATGACCCGTGAATGCAAAGAGCATTTTATTTCCATGTCTTTGTTTCTACCAGGCAAACACTTTTTGTAGAATCACTTTTATTATTTGAACATTTACAGTAAAGAGTGAACCAAGTAGAAAATAATGGCTTTCTAGAAAAAGAAGGAAATTGTAAACCTCATGATGGTGATCAATGGTATGCTTGTCAAAAAAGGGTAGACACAAGTACAGAGAATAGGAAAAATATCTTACTATACTTGGGATCCACATGAAAGTTTTATTTCGTGGATTTCAAAGTGCTTTAGGATAGTAGTTTTATAGAATAAAGGAAAGGTATCATGAAAGGAAAATAAGTTCATAAAAAGTAAATAAAATGTCATTTGGTTCACTTGGATATTTTACAGGGAAAATTACATAATTAAGTTGTACCAGTAGAAGTTTGGTTTAAAATTCCATTACCTAAGATGGATTTACATTTTCAGAGTACTAAATTATGTGGTAGGGAAAGGAAATAATTTTATCCAAAAGGAATGAATGCATATATCATTGTCATTAGTTATTGGGTGTCTTTTAACCTAGAAAGCAGCTCGACTGGATTGGAAAACAATCACTTTTTAACAAGTTGTAGAGACTGTAAATTTGAAGTTTGAGTAGGCAGAATGAAGCTATTTAAACTCAACTATCTTAATAACTGTGCAATTGTCATACAATTTCTGAAATTAAAGTTCTTTCATAGTAATTTGAATTTTCTTGATTCTTGCTATAGTGTAGGGCCTTGGTTGTTTGCCATGTGTCTATTTCTCTATACATCTATGTCTGTCTGTCTGCCTTTCTCTCTATCTACCTATCCATCCATTCCATCCAGAAGATCAATCATTACTTTAAAAGCACTGAGGATGACAAAAGGATAACCTCTATAAATTCTTTTTCTTTTCTTTTCATTTTAAAATGTTTTCTTCTGTGAAAATTCTGTTTACCTACTTCCATCAGTGGCTTCCAATCTCTCCCCTTTCAGCACCTTAGCAACTTGGTGTCATTAATTATCTCATGCTTCTTTTGCATCTCAGATTTTCCCACTCAACTAGCTCTTTTCTCTTTGTCATTAAGCTTGTTCAGGACTTCAGATCCTAAAGTTGTCATTAAGCTTGTCCAGGATTTCAGATCCTAAAGTTGTTCGAACCATCTCTTTTTCCCATCTTACCACAGACTTCTTGAGAAAGCAGTATGCAGTGCCACCACTCCCTCCCCAGCTGGTGCCGGAGGAGCCCAGTGTGGTCTGGCTTGCACACACCTATTTTTCTGAAACCAGTAGCATGTGTTCTATCCTCAGCCTAGATCAGTGGTTTAGAACATGGCCTCTGGAGCCTGACTGCTGGAACTGCAATCCTGGCTCCAGCACATATAATCTATGTATGGTTGTTTATTTAATCTTTCTTCCTGTTTCTGTTTCTTCAAAGGTAAAATGGGAATGCTCATTTTATAAGTATAAAGAGCACGTTCTAGGAATAGAAACCAATATATAAGAGATATTTTTCCATTTCATTTTATTTTACTTTCTTTTCTATTTTTTTCTTTTAAAATATATTTTATTCATTCATTTATTGTTACTATTATCCATTCTTCATTGCAGCTTGTCTTTTGGCTTCTATAATACCACACTGTCATGTCTTTTTTCTACCGTTGCTTCTCTTGTTACTCCCCTTTCTCTATCATAGGCTGCTTGTCCTCACATTTTACTTTTGTATGGTGCTTTTTTAGGATCTGTCTGTTTTCTCCCATTTATCTAAGACTGTAGCTACACAGATTACATCCCTAGACAATTCCTAAATCATCGTGGCCAGCAGGACATCAATCTTGTGATCTAGTCTATCACTTCACCTTGCCTTCTGGCCATTTCTTCCTAAATATTTGAACTAATAATACTCCACATGACTTTAACTGATCCCATTATTTCTTGGGGGCGCCTGGGTGGCTCCCCTCTTGCCTTCGGCTCAGGTCATGATCCCAGGGTCCTGGGATCGAGTCCCACATTGGGCTATCTGCTCAGCAGGGAGCCTGCTTTCTCTTCTCTCTCTCTGCCTGCCTCTCTGCCTACTTGTGATCCTGGTCTGTCAAATAAATAAATAAAGTCTTTAAAAAAAAATGTCTTTAGGGGAACCTGGGTGGCTCAGTGGGTTAAAGCCCCTGCCTTTGGCTCAGGTCATGGTCCCAGGGTCCTGGAATCCAACCCCGCATCGGGCTCTCTGCTTGGAAGGGAGCCTGTTTTCCCCTGCCCCACCCGCCTGCCTCTCTGCCTACTTGTGATGTCTGTCAAATAAATAAATAAAATCTTTTTAAAAAAGTATTTAAAATATTTATTTTGCCTAAAACACAATAAATTCTTATTTTTTTAAAAATTGTAATAAGCATGCCTGTAATCTTAAAAAGCACAATGCCAATTCACAATCATATGGGTATCCTGTTAAAAGCATATAATTCCCTTTATTAATAAAACCTGAAACTTTGGAAGCTTGGGCATTTACATTTTGTCAGTCATTTCAGCTACTTTCTTGTTTACACTAAAATGGGAGAATCATAATCCTAGAAAAGTGGATAATTATGATCAAGTGTTTATCTATATGTAATTGTGAATGAATAATTTGGTTTTATGGTTTAAAATTAAATATACAAACAATAAATGAAAGAAGAAAATAATTTCTTGTTCATGTATGATGGGAGATTCAAAGACCTCTGTCTGCAAGGGTGAAAATACATACACAAATACTGTTGGTGTCAAATAACTTGGGCTTAAGGCAAAAGAAACATTGATCATTATTTTCTAATATAGAGTTAATCCATATTTAAAATTTGAAATTAATTTGGCTATAAAGAGGAGCATTTTAAAACTCAGCAAACCAGTGTTACTGAAATTTTGGTTAAAACTGAAGAATTAGAACAGTTCATCTTAAGTAGTGTGACCAAATCAACTGCCCCAGGATCTTTTGTACATATTTTAGGTAATTTTAATTACTAGTATTTGGGGGATGATTCTGCTGAATCTTTAATACTTCCATTAGTCATGTGAGAAGCTCTGGCAACTTTTGTTTTAGACTATCTTTTCAAGGCTATTTGTATGGTCAGTGGCCTTGAAAGTTAGATCCAATATCTCTCTCTTGAGTTAGACGGCAAGTTTGCTCGCTGTCCAGGAAAATTGAGAAAATATCTCTTCAGGGAAAATTTTGAGCACATTTGCTTGTAGTCCATTATAAAAATTGGGGTTTCCTAAGCTTGGGGTTCTTCAGCTATGAGGGAAATCCACTGCATGTGCAGCATTCCCCTGGGCCAGCACACATCACTCCCATGGGTGTGAATCTGAAGTTCATGCTGCTTGCTGTGTCACAAATTAAAAGGCTCTTTGTCTTTGACCCAGGACTCCTTTGTTTTCTACCAGAATCCATCAAACAATTGTAAATGGGATCGACTCCTTAATTTCTCTTTCTTCTGTCTTTCTTTTGGTGTATAGAAATGCAGCTGATTTCTGTGCATTGATTTTATATCCTGACACTTTACTGAATTCCTGTATGAGTTCTAGCAGTTTAGGAGTGGAGTCTTTTGGGTTTTCCACAGAAAGTATCATATCCTCTGCAAAGAGTGAGAGTTTGACTTCTTTGCCGATTTGGATGCCTTTTATTTCTTTTTGTTGTCTGATTGCTGAGGCTAGAACTTCTAGCACTATGTTGAATAGCAGGATAGGGTGGCTGGCTGATGGCCATTGGGGAGGGTATGTGAGTGCTGTGGAATATGTAAGCCTGATGATTCACAGACCTGTACCCCTGGGCCAAATAATCTATGTTAATAAAAAAAAAAAGAAGAATCCATCAAACAGTCATAATACAACTTGGTATATGGCAAATAGAGTAGAACCTTTGATGTTTTACAGCTGATGCTGTCTCTCCCTTGTTTATGTAAGACTGAAAAATCAAGGCATGTAGATTTTTGTTTCTTCTCTTTCTATTTCACTTCTGGGTTTTCATATTAGATTTCTAACTATTCTATCTGTAGTATTTAATAGTTCCACAGACATTCACTGAACTCCTATCTTCCAACAGACACTCTCCTAGGTCCTAGAAATGCAAGGATAAATAAAAAAATGTGATTATTGACCCCAGACTACCTCCAGTGAGTAAAAGAGACAGTACAAAGACACATTTATGACTATAAACAGTATTTTTCATAGAATATATGAATATATGTTATGACATTTGAATATATATCGAATATATGTTATCACAGTAATATTCAAAGGGTTCTCTGTGAGCACAGAGGTGCCTTTAATCTCAGCCAGTCATGAGAGCTCAGGACAGTACTGTGGAAGGAGTGGTCAGTTTTGAAGGAGATTGAATTTGATATATGAATACAGGTGAAAAGCCTGTTTCTGACATAAAGCAATTAAGCAAATGCAGGGAAATACAAAATAGCAAAATATATAATGAAGGAACTAAAAACAAAGCAGTGTTACTAGGTTGTGAATCTTATTGGGTAGAGCAGTAGGACACTGAAACTGGAGCTTTCTTAATATGTCATGTTAAGGAATTCAGTTTTATCCTTGATGCTTCCTTGATGCTTGCCTCCAGATAGTTTAGATTATACATCTATCCATTCTAGTAAACCTTTTTTGAATAGTCCTTTCTAATATATCTCTACATACATATTTATGAGTTTCATACATTTTTGTCTCTGTATATGAGACATTAGTATTTATTTTATAGGATAAAATAGAAATATGTGAAGTTTTTAATATTTTCTTCTATATTCCCAATTGATTGTTTTTCTCACTCCTCTTAAAGATATGTAGATTATTGACAGACCTTAAAGGGAGAGTAAAGTGATCACATTTGCCTTTTCCATCACTCATTCTGTCCAGAGTATGGAGGCAGGAACTTCAGTTTAACAGATTGATAAAGGGAGGCTGACAACCACTGTGCTACATTGGACCAAACAAGAGAAGGTGAGATTCTGACTCTGAGAGCAGTCATGAGGATGAGGAGGAGATCTGAGAAATATTTAGGAGGTAGAATTGGCAAGACCTGCCTATTGAATGGGACTGGGGAGGCTCTGCAAGAGGAGGGTAAAGGTGCGGAATTAAAGGTGTGCAAATTTTGAATCAATGACCAGGAGAATAGTAGCAATGTTTAATGAGAAAGAGAATTTCATGGATAAAGCAGATTTGGGGGCTAAGAAATTGAGCACATCCTTTTATAGATTCACTTCCTTTCCATTGTTTCCCCATAATCTTAAAAAATTCATTGCCTTTCTACTAAATATCCTATATGAGCCCCCCCCCCCAAATCTCCACATTTTGGTCCAACCTGTGTTCCATGGTAAATACATCATCTTTCTCCTGAAGTACAAGAATCTCTTTTCTAAGTACCTTCTTTACTATTTATAATATCTCTTTTATTCTAATTTCACACATGTCCTCTTTTCCCTAATATATTAGTTTTTAATCAGAACAAGCTCTGTTACTTCTATTTTTTTAAAAGATTTTATTTATTTATTTGACAGATAGAAAGATCACAAGTAGGCAGAGAGACAGACAGAAGTGGGGGGCGGGGAACAAGCTCCCTGCTGAGCAGAGAATCCGATGTGGGGCTCTATCCCAGAACCGTGAGATCATGACCTGAGCTGAAGGCAGAGGCTTAACCCACTGAGCCACCCATGTGCTCCAAGCTCTGTTATTCTTTAAGAACAAATGACCTCGTAGTTTCAGTGGCTTATTATAAATAAAGTTTATTTCTTGCTTATGTAATTTTATTTTACTTAATGTACTTTTATCCCAATGTACATTTTAATTTGGGACCCAGACCAAAACAGCCATTCAAGTACAAGTGGTTTAATTTACAGGAGATTCCAAGAAAATAAGGAAGTTAGACAGGGAAGGAAATAAAAGCTTTTGAAAATCTTTCATTTTGAAGCAAGTGACCACCATGGACAACTGGAATTTAACCTTCCCGTGGAACGAAAACATGCTCCTGAGAAATCATACCCAAGAGTCAAGGAAAATGTAACATTTACATACCAATTTCCATAAGCCATTGGTTTAAGCCAGCACCCATGTTCATTCAGCATTTTATGTCTAGAGTGAAGTTGGCCAGGATGGCTTGAGAGCCCTAGAAAGCCTTCAAGCAAAAAAATGCACGTGCTGTCCTTTGCAAGTCAGAAAGGTGTGCACTGGTGTGGTAAGAATGGTAAGAACAAAGGGATATGGAGAGAAACATGCTAAATCTATAAAAAGTGAAGGACATTGGGGAGGGTATGTGCTTTGGTGAGGGCTGTGAAGTCTGTAAACCTGGCGATTCACAGACCTGTACCCCTGGGGATAAAAATATATGTTTATAAAAAATAAAAAATTAAAAAAAAAAGTGAAGGAAAAACAAATAGTAAAGGACAGTGTTGAGATAATTTAATAATTTAATTTTACCACTATTTCAAAATTTAGCTAACTCCTGCTATCATTTATTTGTGGTAGCTGATGTAGAAATTTTGCCACATGCATTAATCCCCCCCCGCTCTATATTTTATTCTCATGACTTATTTATTCCCTAACTGGAAGCCTGTACCTCTTACACCCCTTCACCCATTTTCCTGAACCCCCACATCCCTCCCCTCTGGCATCCATCAGTTTTTTCTCTGATTATAGGTCTGATTTTGATTTTTGTTTTTTTGTTTTGTTTTTTAGATTCCACATATAAGTGAAATCATATGACATTTATTATCCTGTCTAATTTATTTCAGGAGCATAATACCCTCTGGGTTCATCCATGTTGTCCCAAATGGCATGATCTCATTCTTTTTCATAGCTGCATAATGTTTATGTATGTGTAAATACACTACGTCTTCCTTATCCGTTCATCTATTAATGGGCACTTAGTTTGCTTCTGTTTCTTGGCTATTGTAAATACAATAGTAAGCACAGGGGTGCATATATCTTTTTGAATTAGTGTTTTCATTTTCCTTGGGTAAATACCCAATAGCAAAATTACTGGATCATATAGTAGTTCTGTTTTTTTTATTTTTTGAGGAAACTTTATACTATTTTCCATAATGGCTGCATCAGTTTACATTCCCACCAACAGTGCATTAGGATTCCTTTTTCTCCACATCCTTACTAACTCTTGTTATTTCTTATCTCTTTCGTTTTAGCTATTCGGACAGGTGTAAGGTAATATCTCATTGTAGGTTTGACTTGCATTGTCCTGATGATTAGTGACATTGAGCATCTTTTCATGTGTCTGTTGACCTGTTCATATGTCTATATGTCTTCTTTGAAGAAATGTCTATTCAAGTCCCCGGTCCATTTTTTATTTGGATTATTTGTTATTTTTGGTGTTAAGTTGTGTAAGTTCTTTATAAATTTTGGATATTATCGGAGATATCATTTCAGCATACATTAATTTGAATCATGTATTTGTGCTAAAACACAACCTGTTTTGTTTTTTGGGTTTTTTTTTTTTTAAAGATTTTATTTATTTATTTGACAGAGAGAGATCACAAGCAGGCAGAGAGGCAGGCAGAGAGAGAAGAGGAAGCAGGCTCCCCGCTGAGCAGAGAGCCTGATGCGGGGCTCGATCCCAGGACCCTGAGATCATGACCTGAGCCGAAGGTAGTGGCTTAACCCACTGAGCCACCCAGGCACCCCTAACACAACCTGTTTTTTATATCTCCTTGCTACTCCCTTTTATATCCTATTTCTCTGTGAAATCTGACTTACTTGTCAAGACATATTTCAGATGATACCTCTTTTATAAAGACTTCCCTAAACTTCAGTCTGGATCAGTCACTCCTTACTGGATGCTAGGATTTTACCTATACTTTTATTTTGTCATGCCATCATAATTTTTAACTTGATTCTTTAAAAACTGTGAACATCCTCAAAATACAAATTCTGTTTTACTTATTTTTACCTATCCTGCAATTGTCACTCAAAAAAGGTTTGCATACATAATAAGCAAAGACATAAATAGACACAGCTCTGATTTCCTTATGGTTAAGAAAGTTAGTCTTGCCAAAGCAATAATAAATGCCTCACATTTTTCAGTGTACTTGTGAAAAATTTTTAATAACTGTTTTTATAAACATAGAGTATTCTTACATATGCTAAGGAATTTATACATTTTGATGTATAGTTACACATAAAATCATTTATATTTTATCAAATGACCATTATTTTCAAATAAGTCCTTAAGAGAAAATTAATATTTGAATCTCTAATAAATATTATAGTGTTCTTGGGTAGAGATTACTAATAAAATTAAGTTCAAAGGTATTGCTTGTTACTCTAAAAACTAAAAAGATCTAATAAAAGTGTAAGGAGTGGATCATAACTTAAGAGTACCCACTTCAAATTGTAGACAAGAGTTAACTATGTTATTACAAATTTTTATATCAATAGCAATACGATAAAATGAGAATTTTGGAATATTTGTGAATAAGGTATAAATGAGCAGTTTTAGTTTGGTATGTGTAGTCTGTCAAAACTTTGGTTCTGCACAATATATTTGGTGATAAAATTCTTTTACATTCTATATAATTTAGAAAGCAAATTCAATATACGTGCAACAGTATTTTCCTTTGAGAAAATTTGTAATGGGAGAAATTCCACTGGCAAGTCTCATGCAACATTAAGTCACAGGGAACATTCTAAAAAGTTACAGTTTTTCAAGCCGCCATTGGGACTATGTTGTCATAATTAAACTTCTTAGGCAGTTTTACCAACGTCTAAAACCACCTTCAGTGTTCCTTTTCATAGTAGCATTTGTCATCTTTAAAAAGGTATTTCACCCTTTCTTTTCTAGGATATAGTTGGTCAAGGTTCATGGTCAGAATAGATTATTCCCAGAATTACTGCAAGTGGTCTTTGGGCAGCAGCAGAGTCATCCTGGTCGACTTGTTGATTTATTGTACATGTAGCTCTACCCATCCTGAAGCAGAACTGCATGTGCTGGGTTCAATTTTGATGAATGAGCTGTGGTGCACAGATGGAGAAAAGGTGAGTATCTCCCAGAGCCAGACCTTCGAGGTTTATAAATTATTTATAGAATACTTCAGTGTGCTGCAGCAGTGGTCAGGGCTGGTTTCTAATATGGTTTCTAATATTAATCACCTTTCCCCTCAACAGAAAAAGATTGGCATTTAACAGAGAACTATAAGCCAAGAATAAGATACTGTATGGCTATAAGGGTAAATCTCCATTTAGAACAGGAGTCACTTATCATTTATAGACCTTGAGAGTTGATGGCCAACTTTATGCACCTACAGAGTAAGAGCAATGACATCTTAAATTTATCTAGTATTTTCTCCATAATATCCTGAATATAGTTTTAATCTATTACCAGCCCTTTATAGATCTTTATAACAACAAGTAGAAAATGGACACATGTTATCTCTATGTTCCACATCAGAAAACCATCACCTTGTTCCTGGGTCAAAATATGTAAGTTTAAAAATTTTAGTGCCTGGCCAGCAGTCGGAATTTACCAATACTGCCTTAAAATTAAAAAAAAAAAATACAGTGAGGGGCTATACCATTGGCTAAGAAACTGAGACTTAAAAGACTCTAGTATCTAGAAGTCTTCTGATCCAAAAATTCACCAATAGATGAAAATAACCAAATTATTATTTATATTCTCTAATATTTACAAACTTAATTTCCTTATAAAACAAGTTAAATTATCAGTGTGATCATGCCGTAGCTGTTACAGTATTTAGGGTTCCCAGCAGCATGTTCAGGAAACAAATCATTTGCTGATAGAAACCTGATTCAACTACTAGAACTGTAGTTAGCAGAGTCCATTTACAGGCAAACTTTGTGTTCTTTATTTAGACTCTACATTAAAAGTTTCATTTGAGGGGCGCCTGGGTGGCTCAGTGGGTTAAGCAGCTGCCTTCGGCTCAGGTCATGATCTCAGAGTCCTGGAATCGAGTCCCGCATCAGGCTCTCTGCCTAGCAGGGAGCCTGCTTCCTCCTCTCTGCCTGCCTCTCTGCCTGCTTGTGATCTCTCTCTGTCAAATAAATAAATAAAATCTTTAAAAAAAAAAAAAAGTTTCATTTAAGAGAAAGCTTAGGTAAAAATCTAATCAGTATACATAGAGTTTATTGCTCTATGGTTCCAACAACCGTTGAGGAGAGGTTTTATTAGCTGTCAGTCTCTGCCCACGGGGAAGTTCGAAATTTTCTCCTAAAATACCCATAAGGAGTAGGTTCTCAGGAGTCAACAGAACATAATCAGTTTTGGACATTCCTAAGTTGTGGTTGGGGAGAGGGAGTGAAGGGTTCGGATTGTCTCCCTGGGGATCTTTCTTTGAAGTTCAGGTCTGATGCAGTAAAGGTGCCCTGAGGCTGCTTCCTCCAGAGAAATCCTGCAACTCTAAGTCCCAGAAAGTGTCAAGGCTCCTGGGCTCCATGGGCACATGCAGCTTGTGGTGATTTGGGGGGAAAAAAGGTAATAATTATATCAGCTTCTGAAGGGCTAGGATCTTGTCTGTTTGGCACATGTATAGGACACGGTCCTGACATTTCTGTGACTCTGATTAAAATTTTTGTTGAATGAATAAATAAACAAATGAAAGCTATTTACATATTGCCGCTTTTCAAATATGCCCATATGTTAAAGACTAGCTGATTTTCCCAATGATTTTATTGAACTCACTAATAATTTAGTATTCTAAGCTTTAAGAACACATATTTGTAATATTACATACATTTTTAGAGGTTTTACTTTTATTTATGTGGGAGAGAAAGTGTGAAAGACAAAGAGATCACAAGCCGGCTGGGGAGTAGAGGAAGAAGCAGACTCCTTGCTGACTGAGCTGGGAGCTCCATGAAGGACTTGATCCCAGGACTCTGGGATCATGACCTGAGCCAAAGGCAGATGCTTAACAGACTGAGCCACCCAGGCGCTGTAATATTACATACTTTTAAAACAGGGATTAATGAAGTACTTTTTCTTTTGTTTTGTACTCTTCAATTTTTATTTAAAAATTCAGTCCTGGGGCGCCTGGGTGGCTCAGTGGGTTAAAGCCTCTGCCTTCAGCTCAGGTCATGATCCCAGGGTCCTGGGATCGAGCCCCACATCGGGCTCTCTGCTCCGCAGCGAAGCCTGCTTCCCTTCCTCTCTCTCTGCCTGCTTCTCTGCCTACTTGTGACCTCTGTCTGTCAAATAAATAATAAAATCTTAAAAAAAAAAAAATAAAAAAATAAAAATTCAGTCCAAATGTTTATTTGAAGTTTTTCTGTAATTGGTCCATTTGTCTAAATATTCATTTACCACTAGCCTACCACAGTGATTCCCAACTGGGGGTAATTTTGCCACAGAGTTTTGCACAGACATTTAGCTACATCTGGACACATTTTTCATTGTCCCACTTGGAGAGAGAGTACTTTCAGCATCTGGTGAGTGGAGGCCAGGGTCCGGCCCCACAACTATACCCTTCAGTGCAGAGGATGGCCCCACCACAGTCATTCAGCACAAAATGTCAGTAGCACCTGGGTCTGGTAGAACTAGGATACGGAAGTGAAGTGGAAGTATGTTCATTTCCTAGGGCTGTTGTAACAAGTTACCATAAACTGGGTGGCTGAAAACAACAGAATTGATTTACTCACCGTTCTGAATCAAGGTGGGCGCACGGCTGCCTTCCTTCTAGGACATAATCCTCCCTTGCCTCTCCCAGCTTCTGGCGGGACCAGGTGTTTCTTGGCTTCCTTGGCTTGTGAATGAATTCATCCTAGGTTCTGATTTCTGTATTTGATGTTTTGGTGGCTGGGGCTTTGCTTACATGGAATAGGGTCATTTGCATACAACCTTGAATCACAGATTCCTTCAGACTATGTGGAGCAGACCTGACCTCTACCCTCTCAGGAACAGCCTCCTGTTGAAGAAGCTCATACAAAACTCTTAGCTTCTTGAATGAAGTTAGGTAGCTATGTGGGCTACTACAGATTTCTCTCTCTCTGATGATCTTTCACTTCTTCCTTTAAGTGCTTATTCATTTTCTCAATGCTGGATTTTCTGAATAAGAAAGTTAGAAGTCTTACTTATTTCATTGTTTTCCCCCAAAGAAGCAGTCTTTGAATGTTTTAAATTAATGCTATGATTTTATCTCAGTTATTAAGCTTATTTTAATTTTTCTTCCGTTTTCCTTACTTTCCTCTATATTTTGATATTTTAAACATTTGTTTCTTGTTTTTGTTAGTCCGATTAAATAAGGCTATGATATTTCTTGAGTGCAAATTTGACTATATCTTAGTCTTTTTTATGCAGTTAATATTATATTTTTTAAAGCTATTTAACTTTTTTCTTTGACTCTTAGTGAGAAAAGAAATCTTTTCAAAAAAGATTTATGTTTTATAGTATATATTGGAGTTTTATTATTTTTTATATCCATGCATTTTAATTAGGGATTTTTTTTTTAAATTCTTTAGAAGTCACTGAAGTTCTTGTGGTCTGAAAAATGGCCTCTCTCTCTCTTTTTAATGATCTGTGGATTCTTGTGGACATCCTGTATTTTTAAGGTACCAAAGTTTGGCATCCATTAATTAGAGAGGACTAATTAGGGTTATTTAAGTTTTCATAGCATATTTTTTGCTTTGTTTGGCAGTCAGTCTGATAAAGGTGATTTAATTTCTTCTACCACTAGCATGATTTTGTGTCTTGTACACTACATACTTTTTGTTTTAAGAATGTAGATGCTATGTTACTTAATCTCTAGAATTTATAGTTGGTACACTTTGTGAATTGCATACATTTTTTCCCCTCTTATTTTCTTTTATGCTTTTTGGCAGTTACTAAAGATAAGAATCAGTGATCCCTGACAAGTCACTCACCTTTCTTATTAGTCATATCATCACTATATTGATAACTATAAATGTTACAGTGCTTATATGCTTCTCCAGTCACATTTCCCACATACAACTTTCCCAGTCAGATTGAATGCTCACTGCCAGGCTCTTGGCTACAAATTCACATGTAGATATCAACCTGTGGTTCACTGATGCTTGTCCTGTAGTAGATTTTTTAAATAGTTCCCATGGAAACAATGTTCTCTCATATTTAAGCATTCAGAATATACTTAAATAAAACTATGGTTTAGTCAAAATTACCCTGGGTTGCACCTTCTTGTATATGGATTTTGTGGGTCTCGCTTCTCCTGGTGTTGAATACCACTACACCCCTGCTTCTGTGAGGACAGATTGAAGTTGGCAGTCAGACTCACCAGACACAAATAGGTTTTAAGGTGATACTGCATTTATCTAGTTTTATAGAAAGATACAGGACAGGGGACACAGCTGGTACAGAAACTTTTTATCTCTGGCAAATGCAAAAGTGCCTTTTGCCTTCTCCTCTAAATGGGGCATGTGTGGTCAGCACAAAACAAATGTCAGAGTTCTTAGGGGCATCTTGATACTGAGGAACCACTGCTTTGATTTCCCATCAATATTTTAAATTGTTCTAGACACAGAAGCACAAGCTGCCAGTCAGTCAACAGATCCCTTGTTCCTGGGGCAAAAGGAACATGGGAGATGAGGAAGACATTCCACATTTATTTTAAATACATAATTTCCAAGCGTGCCTGGTAACTTCTTGCTGTTTAAGAAATGATCCCAAATGTAGCAGGTTAAAGCAAAAATAATATAGTAACTCAGGGTTTTTCTTGAATGGTTCAGTGGTCTGGGCTGGGTGGTCTAATTAATCTTGGCCAGGCTTGCTCATGGGTCTGTGATCAGCTGGCACTTTGGTGGAGAACTGGCTGGTTGCTAATAAACCTACCCACAGCTCTGGCAGTTGGCTCCCTCCAGGCTCAGAGATGATGATGACAGGGCACGAGTCTCATCACCCAGCAAGCAGGAGAGCCCTTACTGCCATGATGGCTCAGAGTTCGAATTACAAAGGACAAGTGCACTGAACAAGCATTCTTCTGCTTGTATCACATTGACTAACACCCTATTGGCCAAAGCAAGTCACATGGCTGAGCGCAGACTCAGAATGGGAGGACACCTCAGAATTATCACAGCAAGGGAACAGCACTGCATCAAGACAGACTCAGAGGCCCTTCCCAGAAGGGACATTTTGGAGCTGCTACAGAGACACTGAAGCTGGCTTGATCCTCATCCTACCCACTTGCCCCATACCATGAAGGACTTCATTTTCATGCCTAGCTACTGAAAGGATTCTTTTCTTAAAGTTGTTTACTGATTTTCCTAGGATATATCTTAATGCAGATCATTCCTGGTTTACTTTTCTTGGAATATGGTGTTCACGTTTAGTATTTTATGCAGGTCTTTCATTCCGAGACAGTCTTCAGTCACTGTTATCTTTAAAAAATGTATTTTGTTCCCTGACTTCTTTTTACTCCTTCAACTGAGATTTATTTAGGCTGAATCTCTTTTCCCCCTGATTCTCACTTTTCTCTGTAACGTTTTAATTAATTAATTAATTATTCATTTATTTAATTTTTACTTCTCTTTTTTTTCTGTTTTTATGCCCCTTATTATATGGTACACAGTATTTTTTTTCCCTTAAGCTACTTCCAATCTTGCCATCATTTGTGAGATTTTTTAGTTTTTCTTCCACTTTTCTCTTGAGTTAACTTTTCAGATTTCATCATCTACATGCTCACTTGTTCTTGAGCTCATATATTCTATTCTTTTGTCTTTTTGTGGGGGGGCTCAGTGAGGTGATTGATTTACTATGTGGTCTTTTTTTGTTAGTGTTATTAACCAATGGCAAAATATGTGGTTACAATTTTCAGCTGCATTTCAATGGCTATACGTACTATTTTTTTTCCTGGTGAACTTTGTTTTTTAAGTTTTTATTTGTGTATTTGAGAGAGATAGCAAGAGAGCACAGGACTGTGAAAGCAAGAGCAAGGGGAAGGGCAGAGGGAGAGGGGTGGAGGGAGAGGGAGAAGCAGTTTCCCTGCTGAGCAGAGAGCCTGATGTGGGACTCAATCCCAGGACTCTGGGATCATGACCTGAGCAGAAGACGGAGACTTAAAGGACTGAGCTACCAGGTTCCCCCCCCCCCCCGCCCCCCCCCGACTGAACTTTCTTTACTTGTTTTTTTCTTCTGTTCATCTGTTAGGGGTGAGAGAGTTTGCAGTGTGTGAGGGGAGGTCTCATTGTCTTGGATTCCCCATGAGAAGATTTACATGGGGATCTGCACTCAGAATAAAGATAGCTGGAAGGAAACTAGCAAGCGCAAAGCAGTTTATTAAAGCAAAAGTACATTCTCAAGTTGTAGAGCCAGTGGGTTCCAGAGGTGAAACTGGCAGGGCCCTATGTTGTTTTGGGGTTGAATAACAATATTGGGTCTCTCCAGGCTGGTGGAGGGTATGACATACTATGGGTGGTCTCCAATGGAGGTTGTTGTCAGTCATTTGGGAGACTCCTCCCACAGGTTGGGAGGGGGAGATTTTGATTCTACAGGGTTTGTTCGAGAACCTTCATATCAGGGTTTCTCAATCTGGAGGGGCTCTTCTTGCAATGCAAATGCATTATAATGAGTGTAAGGGTTACCCTGCAGTAGAGGTGGAAGAAGAGAGTGCATATTCTGTACCTGTAGCTCTTTGGTCTGTCAGCCCCAAGGTCTTGGAAGCCACAGGGTCAGGATATTGGGCCCCCCGGCTTATAATGTGTAGGTTTATTTATCACTGGCCTTGCCTCCGGCCCATATCTCCATCATGCCCTTTCAAGGGCTTGGGACTCTGCCTTGGAGGTCCTTCCACTGCTCATGTCTAGCTTCTACCTAACACATCTGTTTTACATTTTTTAAAAAATAAATCATTTATAATTAGTTCTGATTACTCATTTTGGAATATGTTCCATTTTTCCTGGATCAGCTCTTTATCGTAAGTGGAAGAAGGCATTTTACAGGAAAATTAGAGCCATGATTTATTTTAATTTTAGTTTTATTTTTTAATTAATTTTTCACATTCTATTTATTTTTTACTGAGATATAATTGACGTATAACACTGTGTAAGTTTAAGGTAGGTTGAAGGCATGATTGAGGATGTAAGACCAGCAGAGCTGTGTCTGATTTGAGGCAGCTGTTCCTCTCCTCCAGCTCTGAAGCCTGGCTGCTGTGTATCTGGTCACAGGCCAGTCTCTTTGTCCTCTTTCTCCCTCAGCGTTACTCTGCTTCCTTCAAGTATTTTATATGTATTGTGATTCCATGTTTAATGCTATCTCTGCTTCTAGAATTTTACCCAGGACAGGGAAGATTGGTAGCTGGTCCATGCCTGCCCTTCTACTGTTGCAAGCAAGGAATTCAAGTTTTGCTTCTAGGATAGACCCTTCACAATGGAAAGCTATTCTTTGCTGGAATTTCTGGTGTCTGTGGCCTGAATGTCAGCTTTCTGCTTCTGCCCACAAGGAGCCCAGTTCAATTTGCACTGTGCTTACCGCCCTAGCTTCTATTTTGTGTTTTGGTTTTTCACCACACTTTTGTTTTTGATTAAAATGGACTTTTCCTCTATTTTTAAGTCTGTGGGTTATTTTGGGGGAAATGTTATGTTTATATCATCTTTGAAGTACAAATACTTTGAAGTACTCCCTTTTTTTTTTTCTTCCTACTTTCCAGGAGATTTCTCAACTTCTTCCAGTCCTTTTTTCCCAAAGGTATCCATGGATGTTGTCAGAATTGTATTTTCCAGGAGCTCTTCATCATTCTCTGATTGCTCTTTTTGATCCTTTTCATTATGTGTCTGTGCCCATGTATGTGTATGTATGACATAGGATATACATACAGAAGGATGCACAAAATTTAAATGTACAGCTTTATATATAGTAATAAAGCTGAGACTAACAACAGCACAAATGAAGAAATGAAATACTGCCACACTTTCACAGTCCCCAAGTGTCTCTCCCAATCACAACACTCTCTTCCACTCCCCACCAACATATTCAATAGGCAAGTACTTTTCTGCCCTTAGTATAATCATTTCTCAATTTTGTTTCTAATTTTACCACCTGTATACATTACCTAATGATTTCTCTCCTTTGTGTCTTTTTCTTGTGATTTTGTATCTTTAAGGATATTAGAAACAGGTATTTATGTATTTATTTATTTAAAGATTTTATTTATTTATCTGACAGAGACACAGCAAGAGAGGGAACTACAAGCAGGGGGAGTGGAAAAGGGACAAGCAGGTTCCCACTGAGCAGGGCTCGATCCCGGGACCTGGAATCATGACCTGAGCCAAAGGCGGATGCTTAACGACTTTGCCACCCAGTCACCCCTAGAAACAGGTTTTTAAAAAATAACTTCTTTTTTTCTGTAGCATCTGTTTTTCTACTGGGTTTCTATTATCTGTTTGACTGATTTTATTCCTCTCATATTACAGATCTGTCTAACATGCCAAGTAATCCTTGCCTTTTCATTCATAAACAAGTCTTATGCAGCAGAAAATGATTGGAAATTCAATTTATGAGTGGGCTTGTTGGCAAGTGGATTCCTTAGTGAATTGATCCTTTTTTGTTGGGCATCATTGAACTCTAATGTCTGGGGTGGAACCTCTTTCCTGGGGGTTATGTCTGACTAAAGCTTTCTTTTTTTCTTTTCTTTTTTTTTTTTTTTAATATTTTATTTATTTATTTAACAGACAGAGATCACAAGTAGGCAGAGAGGCAGGCAGAGATAGAGAGAAGGAAGCAGGCCCCTGCTGAGCAGAAAGCCAACTAGGATCATGACCTGAGTCTAAGGCAGAGGCTCCAACCCGCTGACCCACCCAGGTGCCCCTGACTAAGGCTTTCTGAGAGCAGAGCAGGAAGGGGCTTAAGTTCCGTTATTAAAGTATATGTTATCACTAAATGTATCAATTTTAGACTCCTATCTCACCCAGTCCACCAAGGTCCCTTGTGTTCTGAGGGGGTCTCCTCTGTTTTGTTTCTTCAGAGATGGAAACCTAGTACTCTTGCCTGGAGACCTGAATATATGACTTCTTTGCATATAGACTTTCAACCAATCCCTAATTTTTAGCTTCATTTCTTCTGATCTACCAAGTGACTCCAAGTTACAACACTTTTTGATTCTATGGGTGAATCATATTTCTTCTCATCCAGCACTTAAATTGCAGTTTTATTTCACTAAATCAATTACCACTTGTCCGTTAAATCCCTAAAAAAAAAAAATTCAACTTCTTATCTCCTATTGCCACTTCTCCATTCTTTTTGAGCTTGTGGGTTTATACATATTTAATTTCCTTGCTCTCCTTTTAGTTGATTTTCTTGAGGGAGAACAGATAACAAATGTACTCAAACTACCAAATTAACCAGAATTTTGAGCAAGGACAGTTCAAAGAAAATTTCATATAAGATTTTCCCTTTTTCTTTCATTCTTTTTCTAGAAGCTCTTTGATATTTTCTTCCTTATAATTATGTGTATGTGTATATGCACCAAGATGACATATTTAAAGTTATCCAGTTTCAGAGTAGTAATATTGACCAATTATTTTAGTAGTCAAACCAAATGTTAACATTAAGTGCAAGTTTCAAGGGTTGAACCATTTTTAAATGAATCAATATGGAACTAACATTTATATTTCTATTGGTAGATTTGATATTTTGAAGATGATATATTGTGGAACAGACATCTTCAAAGGAAAAAAAAATGTTACAAACTTGAAGTTCAGTTACTTTACATACTTTTTACATACTTTTCTCCTAATCTAATAAACTCAGTATGTTGCTATCTCTAGGTTTTTGAGACTTACCCACTACCAGTTTGTCCTTTCCTCTTAAAGCATTTGTTTCACTGCCTCATTTTATTGCTTTGACTAATGAAATCTAATTTTAAAACCACAGTTTCCTCAGGTGTTGGCTACCAGTATTATCCTCCCCACTGTCATCTTCATTCTGTCTGTTCAGCTTCTCTTTTTGAGGACATCCCCAGTTAAGGTTATTAACTTCACTTCTTGCTTCCCTTTGCCTTTCATTTGTACTCATTTCGTCTGGCTTGGGTAATTCCAAAGTAAATCGTTCTGGCCACAAAATCAACTCCTTGCTGAAAGTATGCCTTCAGTCTGCTTTTTGCAGTGAGCAGTCCATCCTGGGAGGCATTTTGGAATCTTTCTAGGTCGGAAGATACCTACTTCTGCTATGTCAGAACACCGCCTGCAGCCCTTGATCTGAACTTCAGTGAGGCCAGAAAAAGAGTGCCTTTCTCTTCTTAATTGTCCTGATGTCTCCTAATTATTCTAAAGGTGAAAGGGAATGGTAGGTCTTAAAGTGCAGAAATAATTTTTCTCTGGTTTGATTTTAAAATATTAGTTCCAGGTGCTTTAGGACCATTTAGCTGGAAATATTGCTTCTAATTAGAGTATATTTCCCCCACCAGAAGCAGCCCCTCTTAGAGAACTTCTTGGGAGATGTTATGTTGTAGAAAGAGCATATTTTTTGAAATGAGATTGTTGTAAGATTACACATGGTCCCACATCTCACCAGCTGTATAATCTTGATAAAGTAGGAAACTCTCCTTCTTTATCTTTAGGAAATGGATCTTATCTCCAAACATAGTTGAAAGGATTAAATAAAAGGATTAAATAAGACCATATACTTAATGTCCCTGATATATAAGAAGCACTTCATATAGTGTGATCATTTTATCATTTTTGTACATGTTAAAGTTTTCTAGGATATTTTGGGATTACTTGCTCTGTATTTCTGTACTGCTTTCACACTTCTCTAGGACACTGAAAAAAGACTCCAGCCATTAGCCTTTAGCTATTTTTCAACTGTTCTGGCTCTTAAAAAAAAGTTTATATTTTCAAACAGAGTTAGCTCATTTATTTTTCCAGTTTATTCTCCATATCTGAAGGGAGAACCCATAAATCTCTCATCTATAGCTCCAAATAACCACATGATACATCATTATGTCCAGCAAGGCAAAGAGGGGACTACAGGCTTGGCAGAAACCAAGGTTTCATGTTTTACTATGTTCCCAGATATTAATCCTCATATTTTTTTTAATTGAAGTATAATTAACATGCAGTGTTAGTTTCATGTGTACAATATGATTCAACAATTCTGTACATTACCCAGGCTCATTGAAATAAATACACTCTTGATCTCCTTTATTCTCTTCCCCATCACTCTATCTATCTCCCATCCTACAATCACCTGTTCTCTGTTTTTAAATGTCTGAGTTTTGTTTTTGTTGTTGTTGATGGTGATCTTTTTTTTTCTATTTTATTTATTTTGTAGTGAAATTGTATGGTATTTGTGTTTCTCTTATTTCACTTAACATTTTACCCTATGGGTGCATCCATGTTGCTGAAAATGGCAAGATCTCCATTTTTATGGCTAAATAATATTCCAATGTATATATCTTTAGTATATACATATAATTTTAATCATATATCTATGAATGGATACTTGTGTTACTGCTGTATCTTGGCTACTATAAATAATGCTGCAAATACATAGGGGTTCAGATATCTTTTCAGATTAGTGTTTTTGCTTTATTTGGTTAAATATCCAGTAGTGGAATTACTGTGTCAAGTGATAGTTCTATTTTAAATCTTTTTTTGGTTTTTTTTGGTGGAAAACCCTTTATTTACATAAAATTGATTCAAACCACAATCTGATTTAAAAGGAATATTTTCACTTTTACTATTTATAGGTAGTTGATGCATGATGAAGTTTCTTCTAACGAATGTATTTATTTATTTATTTATTTACCAGGCCTGCAGCAAGATTTATTACTCAAATAAAGAGACTTTCTGGGGAGAGGGTGGTATGGTCCCAGGCTTCAGTACCAGGAGCGCTTTATTTTTTTTTTTTAATTTTTTTTTTATAGACATATATTTTTATCCCCAGGGGTACAGGTCTGTGAATCGCCAGGTTTACACACTTCACAGCACTCACCATGGCACATACCCTCCTCAATGTCCATAACCCCCCTTTCTCCCAGCCCCCTCCCCCCAGCAACCCTCAGTTTGTTTTGTGAGATTAAGAGTCACTTATGGTTTGTCTCCCTCCCAGCCCTATCTTGTTTCATTTATTCTTCTCCTACCCCCTTAACCCTCCATGTTGCATCTCCACTTCCTCATATCAAGGAGATCATATGATAGTTGTCTTTCTCTGCTTGACTTATTTCGCTAAGCATGATACCCTCTAGTTTCATCCATGTCGTCGCAATGGCAAAATTTCATTTCTTTTGATGGCTGCATAGTATTCCATTGTGTATATATACCACATCTTCTTTATCCATTCATCTGTTGATGGACATCTAGGTTCTTTCCATAGTTTGGCTATTGTGGGCATTGCTGCTATAAACATTCGGGTGCACGTGTCCCTTCGGATCACTACCTTTGTATCTTTAGGGTAAATACCCAGTAGTGCAATTGCTGGGTCATAGGGTAGTTCTATTTTCAACATTTTGAGGAACCTCCATGTTGTTTTCCAGAGTGGTTGCACCAGCTTTCATTCCCACCAACAGTATAGGAGGGTTCCCCTTTCTCTGCATTCTTGCCAGCATCTGTCATTTCCTGACTTGTTAATTTTAGCCATTCTGACTGGTGTGAGGTGATATCTCATTGTGGTTTTGATTTGTATTTCCCTGATGCCGAGTGATATGGAGCACTTTTTCATGTGTCTGTTAGCCATCTGGATGTCTTCTTTGCAGAAATGTCTGTTCATGTCTTCTGCCCACTTCTTGATTGGATTATTTGTTCTTTGGGTGTTGAGTTTGCTAAGTTCTTTATAGATTTTGGACACTAGCCCTTTATCTGATATGTCATTTGCAAATATCTTCTCCCATTCTGTCAGTTGTCTTTTGGTTTTGTTAACTGTTTCCTTTGCTGTGCAAAAGTTTTGATCTTGATGAAATCCTAATAGTTCATTTTTGCCCTTGCTTCCCTTGCTTTTGGCGATGTTCCTAGGAAGACGTTGCTGCGGCTGAGGTCGAAGAGGTTGTGCTTGTGTTCTCTTCAAGGATTTTGATGGATTCCTGTCTCACATTGAGGTCCTTCATCCATTTTGAGTCTATTTTTGTGGTGTGAGGAAATGGTCCAATTTCATTTTTCTGCTTGTGGCTGTCCAATTTTCCCAACACCATTTATTGAAGAGGCTGTCTTTTTTCCATTGGACATTCTTTCTTGCTTTGTCGAAGATTAGTTGACCGTAGAGTTGAGGGTCTATTTCTGGGCTCTCTATTCTGTTCCATTGATCTATGTGTCTGTTTTTGTGCCAGTACCATGCTGTCTTGATGATGACAGCTTTGTAATAGAGCTTGAAGTCCAGAATTGTGATGCCACCAACTTTGGCTTTCTTTTTCAATATTCCTTTGGCTATTTGAGGTCTTTTCTGGTTCCATATAAATTTTAGGATTATTTGCTCCATTTCTTTGAAAAAAATGGATGGTATTTTGACAGGAATTGCATTAAATGTGTAGATTGCTTTAGGTCGCATAGACATTTTCACAATATTTTTTCTTCCAATCCAGGAGCATGGAACATTTTTCCATTTCCTTGTGTCTTCCTCAATTTCTTTCATGAGTACTTTATAGTTTTCTGAGTATAGATTCGTAGCCTCTTTGGTTAGGTTTATTCCTAGGTATCTTATAGTTTTGGGTGCAATTGTAAATGGGATTGACTCCTTAATTTCTCTTTCTACTGTCTTGTTGTTGGTGTAGAGAAATGCAACTGATTTCTGTGGTTTGATTTTATATCCCGACACTTTACTGAATTTCTGTACAAACTCTAGCAGTTTTGGAGTGGAGTGTTTTGGGTTTTCCACATATAGTATCATATCATCTGCGAAGAGTGATAGTTTGACTTCTTTGCTGATTTGGATGCCTTTAATTTCCTTTTGTTGTCTGATTTCTGAGGCTAGGACTTCTAGTACTATGTTGAATAGCAGTGGTGATAATGGACATCCCTGCTGTGTTCCTGACCTTACCGGAAAAGCTGTCAGTTTTTCTCCATTGAGAATGATATTTGCGGTGGGTTTTTCATAGATGGATTTGATAATATTGAGGTATGTGCCTTCTGTCCCTACACTTTGAAGAGTTTTGATCAGGAGGGGATGCTGTACTTTGTCAAATGCCTTTTCAGCATCTATTGAGAGTATTATATGATTCTTGTTCTTTCTTTTATTAATGTGTTGTATCACATTGATTGATTTGCGCACGTTGAACCAAACTTGCAGCCCTGGAATAATCCCACTTGATCGTGGTCAATAATCCTTTTAATGTACTGTTGAATCCTATTGGCTAGTATTTTGGTGAGAATTTTCGCATCTGTGTTCATCAAGGATATTGGTCTGTAGTTCTCTTTTTTGATGGGATCCTTGTCTGGTTTTGGATCAAGGTGATACTGGCCTCATAAAATGAGTTTGGAAGTTTCCTTCCATTTCTATTTTTTGGAACAGTTTCAGGAGAATAGGAATTAGTTCTTCTTTAAATGTTTGGTAGAATACCCCCGGGAATTCTTTTGTCCCCCAGGGAACAAAAGCCCTGGTCTTTTGTTTGTTTGGATATTTTTGATGACTGTTTCAATTTCCTTACTGGTTATGAGTCTGTTAAGGTTTTCTATTTCTTCCTGATTCAGTTGTGGTAGTTTATATGTCTTTAGGAATGCATCCATCTCTTCCAGATTGTCAAATTTGTTGGTGTAGAGTTGCTTATAGTATGTTCTTATAATTGTTTGTATTTCTTTGGTGTTAGTTGTGATCTCTCCTCTTTCATTCATGATTTTATTTATTTGGGTCTTTTCTCTTTTCTTTTTGATAAGTCTGGCCAGGGGTTTGTCAATCTTATTAATTCTTTCAAAGAACCAGCTCCTAGTTTTGTTGATTTGTTCTATTGTTTTTTTGGTTTCTATTTCATTGATTTCTGCTCTGATCTTTTTGATTTTTCTTTTCCTTCTGGGTTTAGGGTTTCTTTCTTGTTCTTTCTCCAGCTCCTTTAGGTTTAGGTTTAGGTTGTGTACTTGAGACCTTTCTTGTTTCTTGAGAAAGGCTTGTACCTTTATTGTCATAAACATATATTTTCCTCTCAGGACTGCCTTTGCTGTATCCCACAGATTTTGAGCAATTGTGTTTTCATTATAATTTGTTTCCATGATTTTTTTCAATTCTTCTTTAATTTCCTGGTTGACCCATTCATTCTTTAAATGGATGCTGTTTAGTCTCCATGTATTTGGGTTCTTTCCAAATTTCCTCTTGTGATTGAATTCTAGCTTCAGAGCATTGTGGTCTGAAAATATGCAGGGAATGATTCCAGTCTTTTGATACCGGTTGAGACCTGATTTAGGACCCAGGATGTGATCTATTCTGGAGAATATTCCATGTGCACTAGAGAAGAATGTGTATTCTGTTGCTTTGGGATGAAATGTTCTGAATATATCTGTGATGTCCATCTGATCCAGTGTGTCATTTAAGGCCTTTATTTCTTTGTTGATCTTTTGCTTAGATGATCTGTCCATTTCAGTTAGGGGAGTGTTAAAGTCCCCTACTATTATTATATTATTGTTGATGTGTTTCTTTGATTTTGTTTTTAATTGGTTTATGTAGTTGGCTGCTCCCACGTTAGGGGTATAGTTATTTAAATTGTTAGATCTTCTTGTTGGAAGATCTAACTCATCTCTTATTATAGTCTTTGGCTTAAAATCTAATTTATCTGATATAAGGATTGCCTCCTCTGCTTTCTTCTGATGTCCATTAGTATGGTAAATTGTTTTCCACCCCCTCACTTTAACTCTGGAAGTGTCTTTGGGTCTAAAATGAGTTTCTTGTAGGTAACATATAGATGGGTTTTGTTTTCTATCCATTCTGATACCCTGTGTCTTTTGATTGGGGCATTTAGCCCATTTACATTCAGGGTAACTATTGAGAGATATGAATTTAGTGCCATTGTATTGCCTGTAAGGTGACTGTTACTGTATATTGTCTCTGTTCCTTTCTGATCTACTACTTTTAGGGTCTCTCTTGCTTAGAGGACCCCTTTCAGTATTTCCTGTAGAGCTGGTTTGGTGTTTGCAAATTCTTTAAGTTTTTGTTTGTCCTGGAAGCTTTTTATCTCTCCTATTTTCAATGATAGCCTAGCTGGATATAGTATTCTTGGCTGCATGTTTTTCTTGTTTAGTGCTCTGAGTAGATCATGCCAGTTCTTTCTGGCCTGCCAGGTCTCTGTAGATAAGTCTGCTGCCAGTCTAATATTTTTACCATTGTATGTTACAGACTTCTTTTCCCAGGCAGCTTTCAGGAGACTTGTAAATTTTACTATTAGGTGACGGGGTGTGGACCTATTCTTGTTGATTTTGAGGGGGGTTCTCTGCACCTCCTGGATTTTGATGCTTGTTCCCTTTGCCATATTAGGGAAATTCTCTACAGTAATTCTCTCCAATATACCTTCTGCTCTCCTCTCTCTTTCTTCTTCTTCTGGAATCCCAATTATTCTTTTTGTTTAAAATTTATTGACAGAGAGAGATCACAAGTAGGTAGAGAGGCAGGCAGAGAGAGAGAGAGGAGGAAGCAGGCTCCCCACTGAGCAGAGAGCCCAATACGGGACTTGATCTCAGGACCCTGAGATCATGACCTGAGCCGAAGGCAGCGGCTTAACCCACTGATCCACCCAGGCGCCCTGGAATCCCAATTATTCTAATGTTGTTCCATCTTATGGTGTCACTTATCTCTCGAATTCTCCCCTAGTGGTCCAGTATCTGTTTGTCCCTCTTTTGCTCAACTTCTTTATTCTCTGCCATTTGGTCTTTTATATCGCCAATTCTTTCTTTTGCTTCATTTATCCTAGCAGAGAGAGCCTCCATTTTTTATTGCACCTCATTAATAACTTTTTTGATTTCAACTTGGTTATACTTTAGTTCTTTTATTTCTCCAGAAAGGGCTTTTATCTCTCCAGAGAGGGTTCCCTTCCATGCCTTTTTCGAGCCCAGCTAGAACCTTGAGAATCATCATTCTGAACTCTAGATGTGACATATTACCAATGTCTGTATTGATTAGGTCCCTAGCCTTCGGTACTGCCTCTTGTTCTTTTTTTTTGTGGTGAATTTTTCCGCCTTCTCATTTTGTCCAGATAAGAGTATATGAAGGAGCAAGTAAAATACTAAAAGGGTGGCCAGACCCCAGGAAAATACGTTTTAACCAAATCAGAAGAGATCCCAAATCATGGGGGGCAGAAAGGGGAAAAAAGAGGTTCAGAAAAAAAAAAAAAAAGAAACAATTAAAAAAAGAAAAAGAATAAAGAAAAAATATAAAAAAGAAATATATATATTAGATAAACTAGTTTAAAAACGTTAAAAAAGAGTAAAAGTTAAAAAAATTTAGAAGAAAAAAATTGAAAAAAAATTAAAATTAGCAGAAGAAAAAAAATAAAATTTAAAAAAAATTAATTAACTTTGCAAGACTAAAGAATCATGGAGAGAAAGCTATTGAGTCCCATGCTTTGCTTTCTCCTCCTCTGGTATTCCGCTCCTTTCCTTGGTATTGAACCTGCACTCCTTGGTAGGTGAACTTGGTCCTGGCAGGATTTCTTGTTGATCTTCTGGGGGAGGGGCCTGTTATAGTGATTCTCAAGTGTTTTCGCCCCAGGCGGAATTGCACTGGCCCTTACCAGAGGCCAGGCTGAGTAATCTGCTCAGGTTTGCTTTTGGGAGCTTTTGTTCCCTGAATGCTTTCTGTAGAGTTCCGGAGGACGGGAATGAAAATGGCGGCCTCCCAGTCTCCAGCCTGGAGGAGCCAAGAGCTCGGGGCCCCACTCCTCAGTGCGCCCTCAGAGAAGAGCGCTCAATTACTCCCGTCTCCCTGGTCTCAGGCTGCGCTCCAAGCTTACCGAGCCTGCGACTGATTCAAGGTAACCTCGAGTTGAGAGCTCACTCCTTGGCTCTGTCTCTGTAGCCAGCTTCCCTGTTCTAATACCTGCAAGCTCTGTGACACTCAGACACCCCCGATCCTTCTGTGACCATGGGGGCCATGCTGACCTCGTGTGGGCTTCACCCCAGTTTAGCCTCTGGAGTGATTCCCTCAGCGGAACAGACTTTTAAAAGTCCTGATTTAGTGCTCTGTTGCTCTGCTTCTTGCTGGGAGTCGGCCCCTCCCCTCTGCGGTCTACCTTCCCGTCTCTTTGGATTCACTTCTCCACCAGTCCTACCTTTCAGAAAGTGGTTGATTTTCTGTTTCAAGAATTGCTGTTCTTCTCTTCAATCTACTGTTGGATTTGTAGGTGTTTGCAATCTTTAGATAAGCTATCTAGCTGCTCTCCTGCTACATGATGTAGTCTCAGCCTGCTACTTCTCCGCCAACTTGACTCCTCTCTATTTTAAATCTTTTGACGACCCTCCATACTGCTTTCCACAGTGGTTGCTCTAGTCTGCATTCCCACTAACAGTGTACAAGGGTTCCCCTATCTTCACATCCTTACCAACACTTGTTATTTCTTGTCTTTTTTATTTTAACCATTCCTTTTTTGTTGTTGTTGTTAAAATTTTTATTTATTTGACAGAGAGAGACACAGCAAGAGAGGGAACATAAACAGGGGGAGTGGGAGAGGGAGAAGCAGTCTTCCTGCTGAACAGGGAGCCCAATGTGGGGCTATATCCCAGGACCCTGGGATCATGATCTGAGCTAAAGACAGATGCTTAACAACTGAGCCACACAGGCACCCCGATTTTAGCAATTCTCACTCGTATGAGGTGCTGTCTTGTTGTTTTAACTTGCATTTCCCTGATGATTAGTGATGTTGAGCATTTATTCATGTGTCTGTTGGCCATCTGTATGTTTTCATTGGGAAAGTGTTTATTCAGGTTCTCTGCCCCTTGTTAATATATTATATTTTTTATTGAGTTGCATAATTTCTTCATATATTTGGATATTAACTGCTTAGTTGATATATCATTAGCAAATGTCTTCTCCCATTCAGTAGCTTACCTTGTCATGTAGCTGATGGTTTTCTTTGCTGTGCATAAGCTTTTTGTTTCAGTGTAGTCCTAATAGTTTAATTTTGCTTTCATTTCTCTTGTCTGAGGACATATCTAGAAAATTGTTACTATGACCCACATCAAAGAAATAACTACATATGTTTTCTTCTAGGAGTTATGGTTTCAGGTCTCACATTTAGGTCTTTAATGTGTATTGAGCTTATTTTTATGTGTGATGTAAGAAAGGGGGATAATTTTCATTCCTTTGCTTTGCCAGTTCAGTTTTCCTAGCACAGTTAGTTGGAAAATGCCTTTTCCCTATTGTATATAGTCTTACCTCCTTTGTTGATGATTAATTGACATATAAGGATGGCTTATTTGGGGCTCCTTATTCTGTTCCATTGATCAATATGTCTGTTTTTTTATCAGTACCATACTTTTTGTGATTTATCTTGAAATCTGGAACTGTGGTAAAGCTACAGTTGGTATTTCAATGAGTAAGATGCAAAATCTATTGATTGCTTTGGGTAGTATGGACATTTTACAAATATTGGTTCTTTCAGTCCATGAGCATGGGATATCATTTCACCTGTTACTATCATCTTCAGTTTCTTTCATCTCAGTTTCAGAGTACAGGTCTTTCACCTCCTTGGTTAAGTTTATTCCTAAGTATTGTAGTATTTTGGTGTGGTTGTAAATGAGATTGTTTTCTTAATTTCTCTTTGTTCTAATTTATTACTAGTATATAGAAATAGAGTGGATTTTTTTTCTCTTTTTAAAATTATTTATTTGACAGAGATCACAAATCGGCAGAGGGGCAGGCTGGGGTTGGGGGAATTTGAATTCTTTATCCGGCATACTGCTTATTTTCTGTTTCACATTTAGCTCTTTTGCTGTGCTCTTGTCCTTTTCTTTTACTGGGGACATATTCTCCTGTCTCCCCTTTCTTAACTCTATTCCCTTCCTTCCTTCCTTCCTTCCTTCCTTCCTTCCTCCCTTTTTCTTTCTTTCTTTCCCTTTCTCTCTTTTTCTTTCTTCTAAGTAAGCTCCACACACTGGGTGTGGAGCCCAACATGGGGCTTGAACCCATAACCCTGAAATCAAAACATGAGCTGAAATTATAAGTCAGATGCTTAACTGAGACACCCATAACTCTGTTTATTTCTACATATTAGGAAAGTCAGCTCTATCTCCTTATTTTGAAAGTACTGGTTTATGAAGAAGTCCTGTGATGCTCTATAGCACAATGTTCCCTGTTCACCATAACACCTTTCAGGTATGTTGTTTGAAGCCTATTGTGGTTGAGCCACAGTTGCCTTTGGTCCTATAGCCTGGGCTAGCCCATTTTTTTGTTGTTGGTGTACTGGGCATGGTTTAGTCCCTGTGCTGTTAAAGGGCCAGTCAGGGCTGCCACAGCCTTATAGTGGGTAGTGTTGGCAGTCATACCAGATGCTAGCCCTTGGCAGTCTGCCTGGGCTGCTGTCATGCCAAACCATTGGGTGCTCTCCCTGTCTTGGCTCTTGAGAGGCTTTTGTCTGTGGGTGGGGCCAGCAGTCAGATGAGATGCCTACCCCCAGTCTGTCTACTGGGGCTTTCTCCCCTCTCCCCAGGGCAGGAGTCACTCTGGAGTGGTGGCATTCCCTGCTGGGGCTGCTTACAGGATGAGATTGGGCATAAGCCATGTTGTAGTATCTAGCCAAGTGGACTAGGTTGGATGGAATAGATCTGAAAGAGAATGCAGGGGTGGTATGTATAGTGTTAGAAAGTTAGTTGGAGTGTGTTTGCTGGTCCCTGCCAGTGTCCAGCCATACAGGTTTGGGGTACTGGAACAGATGATACCTGCCAGCTTTTGTGTTCTTGGAAAAGTTTCCTAAAGATTCTTGTTCTCCAGCACATGTTCAGAGAGATGAGTAAATAAATCTCCTTCATATACAACCCAGATGCTTTTCAAATTGTTGTTTCTATGCTGTATCTTCCAGGGGCTTGTTATCCTGGGTCTTTAAGGGGGTGGACTCACTTTCCTGTTGCCCTCTGCCTCTCCAAGGCCTAAGCTCACTAATTTTTAGGCACCAGTAATTGTAAAAACTCATGAAGTTAAGCCCTGCTGGTTTCAAACCAATTACAGGGTCTCATCTTCCTGGTTCAAGTTCTCTATGTCTAGGATGCCTGGTGTGGAGTCTGCTCCTTTTCCTTTCTATGCATGTGATATTCCTCCCATTTGAGGTCTCACTGAAGTTTGGTTCCTGACTGGGTCTCTGACACTCCTACTATTTTCAAGGTGGTCTCCTTTCTATGATTAACTGTGGAAAGTCTGTTCTGCCAGTCTTCAGATCATTTTCTGGGTTAGTTGCACTAAGGTAGCTATTCTTTAGGTGTGTCTCTGGGATGAGTTGAGCTTAGGATCCTTCTACTGCATCATCTTCCCAGAAGTCCTTGAAGTTTTTCATTTTAGTGCTGAATATTGAGTTCTGGCCTAGTAGCTAGATCATATTTTACTAAAAGGTTGCATTTTCTGATTTCAGTGAAATATGTAGATTTTAGACATAGATTTAAGTGAAATCTATAAATCTATAAATCTCTATTCAGAATGTAAAAAAAATATTGAAGATCATCTTTTCCAACTGGATCATCGTGATCATCATAGTATTTAGAGAAATCAAAGATAGAATTTAAAGCAATTAGTAGGTGTGTGTTGTGTGTAAGTTTAATTGCACATTATATATGTTGATTTTCAAAAAAGATTCTAATTTCTGAACATTTTTTTAAAATCCAAGATGGAAGGTGCCTGGTGGCTCAGTGGGTTAAGCTGCTGCCTTTAGCTCAGGTCATGATCTCAGGGTCCTGGAATCGAGTCCCACATCGGGCTCTCTGTTTAGCAGGGAGCCTGCTTCCCCCTGCCCCGCCTGTCTCTCTACTTGTGATCTCTGTCAAGTAAGTAAAATCTTTAATTAAAAAAAATAAATAAAATCCAGGAGGGAAAGAGGTATAGCTCATTTCCTTTTATAATATAATCTGTATTTGGTATTTTAAAATAACAAATACCTTTCCAAAAATACTCTTTTTTTGATTTTCAGTTTCTCAAAGGAAATTCTGCTCTTTGGAATCAGATTAGCTGATTCTATTTTTTATTAAATCCTTGTATTTGTTTTTTGTACAGCTGTGTTTTTTTAAAAAATATATATTAAAATTGAAAATATATTTACTTAGGACAACTAAATTGTCTTTACCAAATTAAATAGTTGCTGTTTTCTGTGTTCTCGTTAAATGTTTTGCTAATTTCTTTTAGGAGTCTTGGATATTTTATATTATTGTATCCAGAATACACAGACTTGTCCAGCTTGTCTGTCCAGACAAGTCCAGATAGTTATATTTTTTAGAGTTGTGGTCATTGTGCCACATATTTGTCTCCCCATCTTCCTCAAAACTGCTGGCTAGATCTTGGCTATAGTGTGAGATTTATTGTCTTTGAACTCTTACTGCTTCTGAGCAGCTGACACCCATTAATCAGTCTGACTTACTGACCCTGGCACTATCTGGAACTGTGTACTTATATTAGATGGGTTGTAGCTGGAGTCCATCCATTATATTTTGAGGTACTAACTTCTCTGTATGATCCCAGCTTAATCATGCTGGCAAAAACCACATCGGTATTATAGAACCTCTTTACATCACTTACAGAACCCCCTTACTTAGCTCTTAGTGGTTATATAAGGAAAAATTCCAAATGGGTTTGTATTATATACCCAATAAGTCAGAGCTAAGTCTGTAACAGCTTCAGATGTCATTTACAGTTTGTAAGTACTGCAGAACTGTGTATTTTCAATAAAGACAAGCCCTCTGATGGTCTTCTTAAATCATGGAAAACTAAAATAATGAACGTCCCAGTTCAATGTATCTTTGCCTTGGATAAAAAAGTCGGATTTGCCTGGTTACAATTCACCTCATTCACCTATGGTGCATTGATTCTGACATCTAATTAAATTGATCAGCCACAATGATCACTAAGGCAATTGTTTGCCAAGCATCACTGGCAAAATAAATTTAGCCTATACTTGTGATGTACTCTGTTGTTTCTATCCAGAAGTGGGAACAAATAAGAAACGGGAAATTGAACACAATTTGAATTAGGAAACAACACAATTCTATATCATAATTTGTACATGTATAATGATCACTCCATGGTTTCTTGTTTCTTACTTTGTGAGTTTCCATAATATTAATTTCAGGAGGCTTGTCATTTTCAAAGTTAATTCAATTTTTGCCAATGTTTTTTTTCAACAAAACTTGCTATTCAATTTAATTGTCTTTAAGAAAAAAATCTAGAAGTGTCTTTCAACATATAATGCTTTTGTTAAAATCAATTTTTATTAAAGCAAATATCATTTAAATATTCTTTTGCAAACATTTAATTAAAATGGTTTAATGTATTTTTAGATTGAACATTTCATAACAATATATCAGTAATTTTTCTCATATTCTGATAACATATGTAAAAGTCCTTCAAAACAATATTGAGGGGCGCCTGGGTGGCTCAGAGGGTTAAAGCCTCTGCCTTCGGCTCAGGTCATGATCCGAGGGTCCTGGGATCAAGCCCCACGTCGGGCTCTCTGCTCCGCAGGGAGCCTGCTTCCTCCCCTCTCTCTCTCTGCCTGCCTCTCTGCCTACTTGTGATTTCTCTCTCTCTGTCAAATAAATAAAATCTTTAAAAAAAAACCAAAAAACAATATTGAAACTTAAGAAAAAGCTGTTGGTAGAACTATGGATGCCTGTTTGGCTTCAAGTTTGATATGGAAATGAGGTCCAATGGTGAAATCCAAATAATTAGCAGAAATTAAAATAAGGGGCGCCATGGTGGCTTAGTGGGTTAAAGCCTCTGTCTTCGGCTCAGGTCATGATCCCAGGTCCTGGGATCAAGCCCTACATCTGTGCTCTCTGCTCAGCGGGGAGCCTGCTTCCCCCTGTCTCTCTGCCTGCCTCTCTGCCTGCTTGTGATATCTCTGTCAAATAAATAAATAAAATCTTTAAAAAAAAGAGAGATTAAAATAGTTTTTTTTTCTCAAGAAATTGTTTTTTTATCATTAGTAAGTTTATTCACAGGCATTTTTATTCTGTCCTTGTGTGAGTTAAGTGTGGGGGGACATGTTCTCTCTCTCTCTCTGTCTCTTTCTCTCTCTATATATATGTATACTTTTTTTTTAACAACATAAGATCAGAGTTGTCAAGATATGTTTTTGAATAAAAAAGTATATGCAGTAATTATTACAAAAAATAGCTATTCCCATTAATCAAAATTGTCTTTATGTGGCAGGATAATGTTTATGCATCTCTTCTATGGTCTTTATTCCCTTTTTCCTTTAATAGAAAGGGGTCTTTGTTAAAAGAGAGTGAAGGAGACAGCCAAGGCTTAGTGGTATAGCATGTCTAATTTCCAGGACAAATCCCACGGGTGAAAAAGTGTCAAATTAATTTATTCTGTAGCTGAATGTAATTTTTATTTTGAGAATCTCATTTCATTAGGTAGAAGAAACTTGTATCCATTCACTAAGAATTTCCTCTGACCCTCTAGCTATCCTCTTTCTCCACGGCCAGATCCAAATTCTTGGAAACATTCTTTATGCCAAGTTTCTGAAGTGGAGGCACCTCTTGTCCTTCCTTGGTCATGGTTATCTCTATACATTGTTATCTGCAGAGATATACATATTGTCATTTGGATTTCACAGCTACTAGTATTCCACTGAACACTCTCTTTTCTACCCATGTCTCTCCTTCAGCTGCTTCTTCATTCCTCTTTGGCAAACAAAAGTATTTGGCTTTTTATCCAGCCCTGTAGAGGCCTTAGGCCACCACATAGAGATCTCTGTGAACTTTGGTGAGAGAGCTTTGACATACCATACAGACATCTTTGTAATTTCTGGCTCATAGGGGGTCCCAGAGGGGCTCTCTTTCTCTGGGCTCTATAGAATATTAGGGGACTCCTCTGGTCTCATATTTACCAAAACTGCCTGGAGTTTCTAATATACTACAAGGAGGTATCCTTTCATGGTAAGCAGAGGAGTAGAAACAAAGGGAAGATGAAGGGGGTAGGAAAGAACTGTGTGAGAGAATGGCAAGGAGTGGCAATGTCCCATGGGACATGACTCCCCATGCTCATTCATGATGCACTTTCTATGGGCAAACAGTCTTCTTGAGGGGAAAAGTAGAACCATGTTTTGTATCATCTTCTGGACTCAAAGGTTTTTGTTGTTTTTTGTTTTGTGATTGGTCTTACGTTTTTGTTTTTGTTTTTTCATCTTTTAAAAATTTATAGTCTTCCCAAACCAGCCAGTGTAACTGAAGAAACTGAGTATACATGTATGTATACAAACACACATACATATATAAGTATGAAAATGCATTAAACTCTTCTTTCCAAACTAGGTTATTTTTAAAGTAGGTGATTCTGAAAAATAGGTCAAAATTTATAAAATTCAAATAATATTTTATATATTATTTCTATAGATTCATAACCCTTGATTTCTTCAAGCTTCCTGTCTAATCTTATTCTCATTTCAAACTCACACACATATTTACATAGGTTCTAGTTTCCCTGATTATTACATGCTATCTCTTGTATCAAAGATTTTTGTTTAGAACGTTCTTCCTTTATGCCCATAATCAATGCTTTGCATCGGCCATTTCTGTTCATCCTTTAGGTCTTCATTTTGGGTAATAGGCTCAGGAAAAGTCTTCCTTATTTTTAAATGTAAGCTAAGAAACCCTTATATGTATGTATCCATAAGCAATAGCAATTTGTATTTTACTTTCATAACATGTACAACATTGCCTGTAACTATCCAGGTTCTCCAGGAGATTAAGCTCTGAGTACTTCATGTCTATTTTGTTCTCTGTTCTAATCTTGTGCCTAGCACAGAGGTTGATATATGGTATAATTTTTGAAAAATACATATTGAATATAGCTGAGCCAATGCAAAAATCAGAATCAAAGACTCTAAGCAAGTCCCATGTAGGTAATCTAAGGACATCAGGAAACTGGCCCCAGAGAATGGAAGTATATACGTCTTAGATATGAAGAACAACTTCCATTTTGTTGTTTACCGAATAAGGATATAGCCAACTAAACGTTGTAGAGGTGGCTTAAAATGCATATTGAGACTAGGCCATATAGATAATGACTTTTCAGACATATAGCTATTTTGATTGGCAACAAAAATAGCATGGTATATTATTCAGTTTAAGATATTAAATGTAAATAGTTTGGCATAATGTAAAAATAAAGAAAGTATTTAATAGTTTAGTAATTACAAGAGATAGTGAAAGCAGTGTGAAAAAAATTTTACTATAGTAGATATAATAAACATTTTACTAACAACACAGTACAATCAAGAGAAACATTGTCCAAAAGATGAGAAAAGGAAGCTGAATGCCCACAATGAATAGCACTTCACGTAAAATGAAAGAATGAAGCTAATGCTTACTTAGCCCTTCATATAATTTCATCCTCATCCAGATTCTACAAGTTGTTTATTATCCTGTTTTCACAGATAGAGAGGAAAAGGTGCCAAGAATTTATTGCTAATATAAGTGGCATAACAAAAACCATGATCTTACTGCATTCTTACCAAGTACCAGTCCTCTTGTTAAGTGGTTTACATTCATCATCTAATATGACATTCATGCCTTTTTCAGTTTCAGGTGGTTTTTGACATTTCTTGGCTTATGGCTGCTCATTCTCATCTCTGCCTTTGCCATCACATGGCTTTCTCCTTTGTGAATCTTCTCTTCTGACTCTTACAAGGATAGTTTTCATTGGGTTTAGGGCCCACTTGGGGTAATCCAGAATGATCTCATTTCAAGGTCCTTAAGTTAATTACATTTGCAAAGACTTTTTACAAATAAGGTAGTATTCACATTTTCCAGAGATAGGACATAGACATGTTTGGGGGGGGGGTCACCATTCAGTGTACCACACATGCCATGAAATTGGTGTATAGGTCTCATCTCATAATAGGGATCATTAAGTAAATACTCATAAATGGACTCCTAAAGCATATCTAACTTCTGATTATCCAATAACATAGAACAGGGTTTTAATAAAGTTATTTATTGCCTTCAACATAGCATAAACTATTATTATAATTTTAAATCTATAAATTCTTTGAAACAGTTGTTTTTCATTTTAAGAAAAGCATAATATAAATAGCTTAGTACTATTAAAGTAATAAGTGTAAAAAATGTGGTATAGTTTGAAAAATATCAGTTTTTCTTTTGCTTCTCAAGTATATCACTTCCTTCCTAGTTACCCCAAAGGATCAGTTAATCCAAGGAGAGATCATTATTTATTATAGAAGGCATGCCAAATTAAAAAGTTAGATATAATTTAACTTCTCACATTCAAAATAAGATTTTGTAGCAAAACAAGACTTGCCAGCTAGACTCTGTGAAATGATTTCCTAAACTTCCTTAATTCTGTTTTGGCTGAGCATAATTCTGGATGATTGCAGTCATGGAAATAATAGAGTTTACTGCTCAGTATAGAAAAAGTATTTTCCACTATTATGTTTAAGTTTTAGGTTTGTTTTCTTACACAGAAAGATATGATCAAGAAGAGTGGGAAAAACAAAGTCCATTCGAATCCTGGAGGTTGGAGAAGAAAGAAGTAAGAAGATTGAAGATTAAAGAGAAATGATGTCAGGCAAGCACATGTCCCCGTGTCTCTTCCTGAGACTCCAGCCTGCATAAAGGTGAGAAAGAGGAGGGTCTGGGAAGTTGAGGGAATGCAAAGGGCAGAGAAGAGTCAATAGATTTAAGACTTGAGGATTCACTCTTTAGGGTTTCAGCACCATGTGAGATGGGTCACATAGTTAAAAAGAGGATCTGTTGTCCTGAGAGGGAATGTCTACCTTGCCTTCCAAGCCTTCATTGTGGGTACGGTAAACACTACCTTATTTTTATTTTTATTTAAAATCATTTAACAAAGAGCATATCATAAGTTTCAGAGTTAGAATTTAGTGATTCATCAGTTACATATAACACCCAATACTCATTATATCAAATGTCCTCCTTAATGCCCATCATTAAGGCACTACTTTAAATGCTTTATATATAAGTACCCATTTAATCTTCACAAAAATAGCATGAACTTGGAGGACTATATTTTTTAAAATAAAGAAGCTTGCCCTAGGTCATACTATTAATTAACTAGAGAAATAAGAATTACACCTGTGCCATTTGGATGTAGAATTTGTATATTTAATCACTGGTGCATGACTGGAAACTAGGCTCTTTATTTTAATTCCAGTATATTTAACATAGTGTTATGTTAGTTTCAGGTGTACAATATAGTGATTAAACAGTTCTGTTTATTACTCACTGCATATCATGATGAGTGTACTCTTAATCCACCTTCACCTCTGATAACCATCTATTTGTTCTCTATGGCTAATAGTCTATTGGTTTGAAAGGATATATGCACCTCTGTTTATTGCATCATTATTTACAATAGCCAAATTATGCAAGCAATCCAAGTGTCCATCGATACATCAATGGATACAGAAGTGGTGTGTGTGTATGTATTCATATATACACATATATATGGCTGAATATATATATATTCAGCCAAAAAAAGAATGAAATTTTGCCATTTATAACAACATAGGTGGATCTAGAGAGTATAATGTTAAGCAAAATAAGTGAAAGACAAATACCATATGATTTCACTCATATGTGGAATGTAAGAAACAAAATAATGCACAAGAGCTCTTTAAATTATTGGACCTAATCTCAGTTTCAACCAGATTAGAAATTTACATTTTTAATACTCTTCCATGAATAGGACTTTATTTAAAGGTTGAAATTATAAAACAATAGAGGAACTAAATTCCTCTATAAAACATGTTTCTTCATATATAAACATATATATATATGGATGTACACACATACACATATTTCCCTGACTTCTCTTAACCTAGGACTCTTGTATATTTCTTTGGGAAGAAGAAAGTGAGCAAGACTCCCTTAGAGGAAAGCAGCTGTCAGTATGGGCTCCTGAGTCACCAAGCATGACACTATCCAATACTAATTAAATCTCAGAATAAGTATTGAGTCTACCTGCTTTATGTATGGTGTCCTGGCAGTGTTCAATAATGCAATTCATCCACTAAGTATATATTAAGCACCTGTCATAGGATGGCATATTTCAGACTTAGGGATATGTAAGTACTCTACATTGCAATGTGGGGAGGACACACAATAGACACAATATAAAGTAAATTATGGAGAATTTTAGAGGGATATGAGTGTAATTGAAAGAATACAGTAAAGGGTAAGAAGGACATGAATTACAGATTTGGAATTTCAGTTTCAAATAGGGTGCTGACTTAATATTCTAGAATATTGTGCGTGTATTTAATGACATTTTAGATATTCTTAGTAACATATATCTGGAATTAAAATAAATAGCTGTATAGAAAGAAACAGAAAATCCAAAATTAATGTATTGGGAATATTTTCAAACTTTTAAATTACACCAAAGTCACTAAAATACCTTATTTTTATAAAGGTTCCTATTTTGTTGTCAAGGATCAGACAAAGGGTTTATTTTAAATTGAAGTATAATTAACATACAGCATTATATTAGTTTCAAGTGTATAATATAATGATTCAACAATTCTATGCATTACTCAGTGTTCATCACAATGAGTATACTCTTAATCCCCTTTATCTATTTTAACCATCTCCCTATCTGCCTGCCCTCTGGTAATGACAAGTTTGTCCTCCATACTTTAGGAATGTATTTGTATCCTTTTTTGTTTGATCATTTGTTTTGTTTCTTAAATTCCACATAGGAATGAAATCATATGATATTTGTGTTTCTCTTAACTTTTTTCACTTAGCCATATACCCTATAGGTCCACCCATGTTGTTGCAAATAAGAAGATCTCATTCTTTTTTTGTGGTTGTGTAATATTTCATTGACTATGTAAATCACATCTTCTTTATCTACTTATGGATGGACACTTGGATTGCTTCCATATTGGCTATTGTAAATAACACTGCATTAAGCATTAGGGTCCATTAAGCATATAAGCATGTATCTTTTTGGGTTAGTGTTTTTGTTTTTGGATGGGCAAATACCCAGTATTGGGATTAATGGATCATATGGTAATTCTAGTTTTAATTTTTTGAGGGAACTTTTTCCATAGAAGCTGCACCAATTTGCATTCCCACTGATAGTACAAAAGGGATTCTTTTTCTCCACATCCTCATCAACACTTGTTATATCTTCTGCATTTTATTTTAGCCATTCTGACAGGTGTGAGGTGATCTCTCATTGTGATTTTGGTTCTCATTTCCCTGATGATGATGTTGAGCATCTTTTCATGTGTCCCTTGGCCATCTATGTCTTCTTTGGAAAATTGTCTATTTGGGTTCTCTGAAATTTTTAATTGGATTATTTTGATGTTGAACTAAAGGATTTCTTTATTTTGAAAAATAACCCCTTATTACAGATACCATTTGCAAATATATTCTCCTATTCATTACATTGAATTCTTTTGTTGATGGCTTCCTTTGCTATGCGGAAGCTTTTTATTTCATTGTAGTCCCAGTAGTTTAATTTTGCTTGTCTGAAGAAATATTTCTGGAAAAATGTTTCTATGACCAATATTAAATAAATCACTACATACATTTCTTCTAGGAATTTTATGGTTTCAGGTCTCACATTTAGGTCCAATTTCATTATTTTACATGTGCTCTCCAGTTTTCACAGCATCATTTGTTGAAGAGACTTTTTCCCATTGTATATTCTTATCTCCTTTGTCTTAAATTGACCATTTAAATGTGGGTGTATTTCTGGCCTCTCTATCCTATAGATCAGTGATCTGTTTTTGTGTCAGTACCATACTGTTTTTATTACTATGGTTTTGTAATTTATCTTGAAATCTGAGATTGTGATGCCTCCAGCTTTGTTCTTTTTCAGAATTGCTTTGGCAGTTCTGGGTCTTCTGTGGTTCCATACAAATTGTGTGATTATTTGTTCTAGTTTTGTGAAAGATGATATTCGTACTTTGATAAGGATGATATTGTATCTGTAGATTGCTTTGGATAGTATGGACATTTATAAATGCTGATTCTTCCAGTCCATGAGCATGGAATATCTTTCCATTTGTTTGTGGAAAGAAATTGTTCAATTTCTTTCATCAGTGCATTATAGTTTTCAAAGTTTTCACCTCCTTGGTTAAGTTCATTCCTAGGTACATGTTTTCTTTTTGGTGAAATTGTAGATGGTACTGTTTTCTTAATTTCATTTCCTAGTACTTTATTATTAGGGTACAAAAATACAACTGATTTTTGTATATTGATTTTGTAACTTGTGACCTAACTGAATTAATTTATCAGTTCTAGTAGTTTTTTGATGTAGTCTCTAGGGTTTCTTATATATACTATCATATCATTTGTAAATAGTGAAGGATTTACTTTCTTACCAATTTGAATGCCTTTTTCTTGTCTGGTTACTGTAGTGAAGATTTTCAGTACTCTGTTGAATAAAAGTGGAGAGAGTAGACATCCCTGTCTTTCCTGATCTTAAGGGAAAAGCTCTCAAAAAGTTTGTTACCATTGAATATAATGTTAGCTGTGGGTTTTTCATACATAGCCTATTTTTTTAATAAACATATAATATATTTTTATCCCCAGGGGTACAGGTCTGTGAATCTCCAGGTTTACACACTTCACAGCACTCACCATAGCACATACCCTCCCCAATGTCCCTAACCCCACCCCCTGCTCCCAACCCCCCTCCCCCAGGCAACCCTCAGTTTGTGTTGTGAGATTTAGAGTCATTTATGGTTTGTCTCCCTCCTGATCCCATCTTGTTTCATTTATTCTTCTCCCACCCCCTTAACCCTCCATGTTGCATCTCCACTTCCTCATATCAGGGAGATCATATGATAGTTGTCTTTCTCTGCTTGACTCATTTTGCTAAGCATGATACCCTCTAGTTCCATCCATGTCGTCGCAAATGGCAAGATTTCATTTCTTTTGCTGGCTGCATAGTATTCCATTGTGTATATATACCACATCTTCTTTATCCTTTCATCTGTTGATGGACATCTAGGTTCTTTCCATAGTTTGGCTATTGTAGACATTGCTGCTATAAACATTCGGGTGCACGTGCCCCTTCAGATCACTACCTTTGTATCTTTAGGGTAAATTCCCAGTAGTGCAATTGCTGGGTCATAGGGTAGTTCTATTTTCAACATTTTGAGGAACCTCCATGTTATTTTCCAGAGTGATTGCACCAGCTTTCATTCCCACCAACAGTATAGGACGGTTCCCCTTTCTCTGCATTCTTGCCAGCATCTGTCATTTCCTGACTTGTTAATTTTAGTCATTCTGACTGGTGTGAGGTGATATCTCATTGTGGTTTTGATTTGTATTTCCCTGACGCCGAGTGATATGGAGCACTTTTTCATGTGTCTGTTAGCCATCTGGATGTCTTCTTTGCAGAAATGTCTGTTCATGTCTTCTGCCTACTTCTTGATTGGATTATTTGTTCTTTGGGTGTTGAGTTTGCTAAGTTCTTTATAGATTCTGGACACTAGTCCTTTATCTGATATGTCGTTTGCAAATATCTTCTCCCATTCTGTCAGTTGTCTTTTGGTTTTGTTAACTGTTTCCTTTGCGGTGCAAGAGCTTTTGATCTTGATAAAATCCCAATAGTTCATTTTTGCCCTTGCTTCCCTTGCCTTTGGCGATGTTCCTAGGAAGATGTTGCTGGGGCTGAGGTCGAAGAGGTTGTGCTTGTTTTCTCTTCAAGGATTTTTTTTTTTTTTTAAAGATTTTATTTATTTATTTGACAGAGAGAGATCACAAATAGGCAGAGAGGCAGGCAGAGAGAGAGAGAGAGGAGGAAGCAGGCTCCCTGCTGAGCAGAGAGCCCGATGCGGGACTCGATCCCAGGACCCTGAGATCATGACCTGAGCCGAAGGCAGCGGCTTAACCCACTGAGCCACCCAGGCGCCCCTCTTCAAGGATTTTGATGGATTCCTGTCTCACATTGAGGTCCTTCATCCATTTTGAGTCTATTTTTGTGGTGTAAAGAAATGGTCCAATTTCATTTTTCTGCATCTGACTGTCCAATTTTCCCAACACCATTTATTGAAGAGGCTGTCTTTTTTCCATTGGACATTCTTTCCTGCTTTGTCGAAGATTAGTTGACCGTAGAGTTGAGGGTCTATTTCTGGGCTCTTTATTCTGTTCCATTGATCTATGTGTCTGTTTTTGTGCCAGTACCATGCTGTCTTGATGATGACAGCTTTGTAATAGAGCTTGAAGTCCAGAATTGTGATGCCACCAACTTTGGCTTTCTTTTTCAATATTCCTTTGGCTATTTGAGGTCTTTTCTGGTTCCATATAAATTTTAGAATTATTTGTTCCATTTCTTTGAAAAAGATGGATGGTACTTTGATAGGTATTGCATTAAATGTGTAGATTGCTTTAGGTAGCGTAGACATTTTCACAATATTTTTTCTTCCAATCCAGGAGCATGGAACATATTTCCATTTCTTTGTGTCTTCCTCAATTTCTTTCATGAGTACTTTATAGTTTTCTGAGTCTAGATTCTTTGCCTCTTTGGCAAGGTTTATTGTACATAGCCTTTCTTATGCTGAGGTGTTTCCTTTATACCTACTTTGTTGAGGTTATTATGAATAGATGTTATAGTTGTCAAATTATTTTTATCCATCTACTGAGATGATCATACAGTTTTTATCCTTTCTCTTGTTAACGTGATATACACACTGGTTTGCAAATATTAAACCATCCTTGCATCCCTGGAATAAATCCCACTTGATTGTAGTGAATGATTTTTTAAATGTATTGCTGAATTTGGTTTGCTAATATTTTGTTGAGGATTTTTGCATCTGTGTTTATCAGAGTTAATCTGTAGTTTTCTTTTTTTTATAATGTCTGTATCTGGTTTTGGCATCAAGGGAATGCTGGTCTTATGGAATGAACATGAAAGCTTTCTATCCTCTTCTAACTGTTGGAATCGTTTGGGAATAGATATTAAATTTTCTTAAAATGTTGGATAGAAATCACCTCTAGTGATTTCTAATCACCTCTAGGGAAGTCCTCTAGTCCCAATCATTTCTTTTTTGGGAATTTACTGATTCAGTTTCATTGGTAATAATTTGTTCAGATTTTCTATTTTTTTTCTGATTCAGTTTTGGAAGATATGTTTCTAGGAATTTACCCATTTCTTCTAAGTTGTCTAATTTCTTGGCTTATATTTTTCATTGCTTTGTATTTCTGTGGTGTTGGTTATTTCTCCCCCTCCATTTCTGATTATATTTGTGTCTTATTTCTTCTTTTTTTGGTTGAATGTGACCAGAGTTTTCTTAACAAAATCTTTTCAAAGAACCTGTTCCTGGTTTCATTTATTTGCTCTACTCTTTTCTTTTTTATTCTCCATCTCATTTATTTCTGCTTGTCTTTATTGTCTCCTTCAATAGCTTTAGGGTTTCTTTTTCTTTTCTTTCTAGGCTCTTTGGGTGTAAGTTTAGGTTGCCTGAGATTTTTTTTTCTTCTTGAGATAAGTCCGTATGGTTATAATCTTAGGACTTTTGCTCCATCTCAAAGTTTTGGGGCCAGTATTTTTTAATTTTCACTTGTCTCAATGTATTTTTTTATTTCTTCATTGATCTTGGTCGACCCATTCATTGTTAAGTATCATGTTATTTAATCTCTACATATTTGTGTTCTTTGTAAATTTTTTCTTGTGGTTGATTTCTAGTTTCATACTGTTGTGGCCTGAAAATATGCATGATATTATTTCAGTGTTTTTCTAATATATTGAGACTTGTTCTGAGGCTTAACATTTGGTCTATTCTGGAGAATGTTTCGTGTGTGCTTGAAAAGCATATGTATTCCCCTATTTTTAGATGGAATGTTCTGACTATATCAGGTCCATCTGGTTTACTGTGTCATTCAAAACTACTGTTTCCTTATTAACTTTCTGTGTATTCATTGATGTAAGGGGTGTTAAAATTCCTTGCTTTTATTGTATTACTGTCCATTTTTTCCTTTTTTTCTGTTCATAGTTGCTTTATGAATTTAGGCATTCTTGTGCAGGGTGCACAAATATTTATAATTGTTATATTTTGTTGGATTGTTCCTTTTATCATTATGTAATGTCTTTCATTGTCTTTGTTAGTGTTTGTTTTACAGTCTATTTCAATCAATTCAAGTATTGCTAGCCCAGCTTACTTTTTTTGCTTTTGTTTGCTTGGTAAATGGTCTGTCCACTTTCACTTTTAATCTGCATGTGTCTTTAGGTCTGAAGTCAGTCTTTTATCAGTAGCTTATAGATGGGTCTTGCTTTTTCATTTTGTTTTCCATTCTGTCACTGAATATTTTTTTTATTGGAACATTCAGTCCATTTACACTCAAAGTAATTAGTGATAGGTATGTATTTTTTGCCATTTTGTTACTTGTTTTATGGGTGCCTTCCCAGTTTTTCTTTGTTCCTTTCTTCTCTTACTCTTCTCTTGTGATTTGATGGCTTTCTTTAGTGACAGTGATTGGATTTTTTTCTTTTTGTGTGTGTGTGTATCTATTTGATTTGTGACTACCATTAGGATCATAACATCTTAGACATATAGCAGTCTATATTAAGTTGATTGTGGCTTAATTTGAACCTATTCTAAAAGCTCTAAATTTTTATTCTCCTGCTCCAACATTTTTTGTATATGAGTTATACTTTACATCCTTTTGTGAATCCCTTGACTGACATATTTTTTTTTAGATGTAATTGACTTTGTTGCTATAATGCTTTAAATGTTGTACTGATTTTTAAGTGATTAATCTACTCCTTTTATTATGTTTGTATTCACCTGCAATAATTTTTCATTCCCTAATTTTCCTCTTAAGACCTTTATTTGCACTTGAGAAATTACCTTAACATTTCTTACAAGGCTGGTTTAGTGATATGAACTCCTCTAACTTTTGTTTGTCTGGGAAACTATCTCTCCTTCCTTTCTGAATGGTAGCCTTGCTAGGAAGAATAATATTCTGTTGTACGTTTTCTTATTATTTTTTCCATTCAGAATTTTGAAATTATCATGCCGTACTCTTCTGGCCTGCAAAGTTTCTGCTGAAAAATCAAGTGATAGACCATGGGCTTCCCTTATACATAAACTGTTTTCTCTTTCAGCTTTTAAAATTCTCTTTATCACTGTGTTTTGCCATCTTAATTATTATAAGTCTTGGTGTGGACCTGCTATAATTAATTTTGTTGTGGGCTCTCTGTGCCTCCTGGATCTGGACATCTATTCCTTCTTTAGAGAAGTTTTCTGCTATTATTTATTCAAATAATTTTCTGCCTCCTACTCACTTTCTTCTCTTTCTGGGATCTCAATAATGTGAATGTTATTATGCTTGAGTTCCCTTAACCTGCTGTAATTTTTTTTCTTTTTGTTGCTTAGCTTGATTATTTACCATATTCTCCCAGCTTGCTGACCCATTCTTCTGCACCCTCTTAGTTGCCATTGATTCCTTTTAGTATATTTTTAATATGAGTTACGGAGTTCTTCAACATTGGTAGGCTCTTTTTTATATTTTCCATCTCTTTGTTAAAGGTCTTATTGAGAACCTCCACTGTTCTCTCAAGTCCAGTGAGTAACTTTATCAGGCATATTGCTTATTTCTGTTTCATTTAGATCTTTTGTGTGATTTTGTCTTATTTCATTTAGGGGAGATAGATTTTATTCTATTTCTTCATTTTATATAACTGTGGTTATCTGTGTGTTAGGAAAATGAGTTATGTCTCCTGATCTTAAAAGTAGTAGCTTCATGAAGAAGCATTCCTGTGGTGCTTTGTAACATAGTGTCCCCTCTTTACCAGAATCAGACACCCCAGGGATGTCCTATGTTGGTTATGTGTGTCCTAGTTGGGCTGAACCTCATTTGCCTTCCGTCTAGTAGGCTGCTATGGCCCACCTTGCCCGTTGTTGGCAAACCAGAAGTATTTGGCCTCTCTTCTTCAGTGGGACCTGTCTGGGGCTGTCATGGGCTAGTAGGTAGGTGATGTCATCAGTCAGACCAGATACCTGCCCTTCCTCTTTTGTGGCTGCAGTAGCACCAATCTGTAGGGTATTGCCCCTTGTCTTGTTTCCTAAGAGACTTTCTTTGGTGGATGGGGCCAGTAATCAGACCAGATGTCTTTTGCCAGTCCACTTGCTGAAGTTTCAGTTGAACTCATTGGCAGGATGTGCTGTGTGCACTGCCAGATGTAAGGTTTGGCTGCTGGGACTATAGGTACACTAGTGTGTAGTCATCTTCTCCTGCTGGGGTAGGAGCTGCTCTGGAAAGTACCTGCCAAATGGGACAGGTTGGATGAGCCAGATCTGTAGGAGAATTCCATAGCAGGGTGTGTGGTTGCAGCAAGATAGGTGGAGAATGTTCACACTGGTTTCCACAAGTATCTAGGTATCCCAGCTGGTATGAGGGGAAATAAATTTTTGTTCTTGGAGAAGTTTCCTAAAGCTTTCTGCCCCTCAGGGCATGTTCTGAGATGAATAAATCTTAAGCAAAAGGATACTTAAAAATACAGCTTAGTTCAGTAGAAATGAGAAAGTGATCCATCCTGCTATTGATAACAGAGTGCTAAAGGAACAAGGACCTGAGCCAGTGCTTCAGGCAAGGTATTTGGCAGATTTATTCCTTCAGTGGCTCCAGTTTGGTCACACCTTCCTGTATCCATGTGTTTTGGTAGTGCCTTCTCATGCAGGATCTGTAATTGGGTAACTGATTACTTTGACAAATAGGACATTAGCAAATATAGTGAGTACAAAAGCTGTAGATGTGCCTGTACATTAATGCTTGTTTGTCAGTGCTCATAGACCATTCATTAGACCACTAAGCAAATAAGTCCAGAGCAGACCTCTGGAGTATGACAGACACCCAACTAACAGTTGGTCATCCACCAACTCAAATATCTGAGAGGCCAGGCTATCTCAGCTGACCCTAAAGCTGAAAGATGTTCAAATAACTCTGAGACCAGAACCTTCCAGCAGAGTCTAGCTCAGGTTGCCTACCCATAGAATAATGAACTAAATAAATGGTTTCGTATTAAACCAATAACGTTGAGACAGTTTGTTAGAAAGCAAAACATAACTGACACAGTGTATTTAACCACTTCAATGCCGATAGTCTATCACAGAATATTTTAGCCAAAAATTACTTAATTTTATCCATAGGTTTTTATATTTTCTTCAGTTTGGAAATATTTCATAAAGATAAGTAATTGCTATATAAAGAAAATTATATATCCTGATGCATACATTTTTTGTTGTTGTTGTTGTTACCTATGTAGATAATGAGAAAATATAATTAAAAATCTCAGGAACATTTACAAATTCTAGGTAGATATTTATTAAATATTCATTATTATGTCTTCCCCTACCACGTCTTATACAGTTAACTGCTAAGTGCACATCTATGCAAGGCATTTGTCAACTCAGAAGAACAAGGCCGGCAGTTATGCTTGATTATACAGAATAAATACATAGTGTGAAAATTGAAATTACACATGCTTATTATAAAATGTGATGATTATTTCCATTCCAGGACCAAATTAAATAAAACGCCTTATTGATCTGGATTGAATTTCAATTTGCTAAGGTTGGTGCCAGCCAACTTCTGTCCCAAAATATCTGAGCAGAAAGGCTTGCAAGGCCAATAGCCTATTCATCACAGGTGATAAAAAAAAAAAAAAAGTCAATAAATTACTTTTTACTACAGGAGAAATTTCTGCTTTATATGCCAACAAAGAGTTGAAATGCCAGAAGCAGTTGAAGACTAAATTACTAAACACTTATTTTATCACATCAGAGCGTTAATGCCAGTGCTTGATTACAACAAGCAATCCAATTGCATGAATTTGGACTTCAAGGCACCCGGGCTTTTATATTCATTAGAAAAGTTATTGATTCTGGAAAGTTACCACTAATAAAACTACACTATTTTCTCAGGCATGTTATATAGGCACAGACAGATTATTTGATCAATGATATTGAGCAAAGGCAAAGTACTCATTGCCTCTAATCTCTTTTCCCTCCCTTTTAAATTATACATTCGTTTCAGCACAGGATGATGAGTAAATATGGACCCAATGTGAGGTGAGCCCAGTGTAGGTCCTTCTGTGTACAACAGAAAGTTCTTATTTGGCCTCACACAACTAGATATGATTTTTTATAAAAATATGAATAGAAACCTAAAGTAAAAAAGGACAAAATAATATAAAATTATGTCTGTAAAAATAATTATACATTTACAACAAAAGTATAATTTTTGTTGTGATTTGGTTTTAGCAAAATCATATGTAAATTATGCATTTTGCTTTTATCTATAGCTTGAATATTTATGAAAAGTTAATGTTTCATCTTTTAAAGCACATAGTTCCATAGGATTTATGTATTAAAAAAATTTTTTTTATCTGAGAATCCTAGAAAATTGTGAAGTAGGAGGATTATAGACTCACCTCATCCCACGGACACACCAAAACCGGCAGGGACATGGAGAGGGGGCAAGGGAACCAAACTCCTAGTGAGACTAACCACCAACAGAAGGGACACCATAAATAAACAAGAGGGTAGAAGAACAGACCCCAACCAATATCCTAGGCACAAGGAACCTGCATGGGGAAGATAAATCCCTATAGTATTTGGCATTGAAAACCAGCAGGCCGTAATTCCAGTACTTTAAAAATCAATGAGCTTGGCGCTGGGCACACTAAGGGCAGTAGGAAATTGAGTCCCTGCCCTTAAAGAGTAAGTATAACAGCCCCTTGGAGATACAGCATAGAAGCAGCAGTTTCAGCAACACCAGGAGTATACATTAGAATTTTTTTTTTTTCATTCCCCGAATCATTTCTCTCTACTGGATTTTCTTCTCAGCCTGTAAAGGTTTTCAAACCTTGATCATCTTAAGGGAAAAACAAAACAACAACAACAACCAAAAGCAAACAGTTCATATCCAAAAGCCTTAACCTGCACTCATCTAGTTTCTTCCTTCTAGCGATCACTATTTCTTCTACCCTTTTAGCCAAATCTTTGAGTAGAAGTGTCATTCAGGCAACTAACTTTGTCAGCCTCAGACATCAAGCTAGCATACTATATTCATTTTTGGGGGGCAGTGAGGGAAAAGAATTATTTTCTCAGTTTTATCGAGAAATAATTGACATGTTATTATATAAATTTAAAGTGTACAGCATGAGGTCTGATTTACATATACTGTGAAATTATTACCTCAATAGGTTTAGTTTATATCTTCATATCGTCTAGATACAACTTTAAAAAAAAAGAAGGAAAAATTTCTCCTTGTTGATGAGAATGCTTAGGATCTACTCCCTTAATAACTTTATATAATAAAGTACCGTTAACTATAGTCATCATGTTGTACATTATATTTCTAGCACTTATTTTGTAATGGGAAGCTTATACCTTTTGACCATCTTTCTTCTATTTCCCCTCTTCCCATAACCTACATCTTGTAACCACAAATCTGATCTCTTTTTCTATGAATTTGGTGTCTTGTTTTTGTTTTTCATTAGATTCCACACATAAGTGAGATAATACAGTATTTGTCTTTCTCTGACTTCACTGAGCACAGTGCTTTCAAGGTCCATCCATGCTGTCACAAATGGTAGGATTCCTCATTTATATATATATATTTAAGTTTTTAATTTTAATTCCACTATAGTTAACATATACAGTGTTATATTAGTTTCAGGTGTATAATATAGCAGTTCAACAATTCTGTACATCATTACTCAGTGCTCATGATGATAAGTATACTCTTATCTCCTTCACCTATTTTATACCCCCCCACCCAAGTCCCCTCTGATGTGCTTTATTTTAAAAAAGTACCTTCAGTTAAAGTTTTTTTTTTTTTCCAACAAGAACATTTTTTACATGAAGCACACTTCAGAATACATGGTTCTAAAAGATATATATAAAACACTCCATCCAAGAAAAATGGAATAGCCATGTTCTTCAAGTACACACAGAAGAATCCCCTGGTTAAATCACACAAAAAAAGACCTAATAAATATTATAAAGTTAAGATATATAACAGTTTTATTTACTAATCTCACTGATGTGCACTGGAAGGGTGGGGATTCTTAGGAAACTTTTCCAAGAACAAAATTGCTGGCAGATGTCATTTCTTACCACAGTCTCTGAAGATAGCTAGATACCCGCAGGAACTTGCATAAACGCTTTCCACCTAATTTGCTAATACCATATAATCTGAACCTAAATTCTCCTGCAGATTTGTTTCATCCAATCTTCCCCCTTAAGCAGGAGTCCCTCCAAAGCAGCTGATATACCATCTCATCCTGCAATCTGCCTTGAGTGGGACCGCTACCACACTGAAGTGACTCCTGCCCTGGTGAGAGGGAAAGATAATGACACACAACAGTGCAACAACAGCCCCAGCAAGTGCAGAGAAAGTGCCCCGCCAGTCACTGCATCTGAAACCCAAGCAGATTGTCTGGGGGCAGGCATCTGAACTAACTGCCAGCACCATCCACCCACAAGAACTTCTCAGGGAGAATAGGGAGAGAGTGCTGCAGTTTGGGGGTCATTGCAGCTCCTGCAAATTGGGAGCAGTCTATGGTTTGTCTGCAGGCCCCTACCACCAATGAAAGCCTCTCAGGTCAAAACATAGGGAGAAGGTCCTGTAATTTGGTGTTACCACAGCCCCAGGAAATGAACTAAAGGCAGGCATCTAGTCTGACTGCTGACACTGACACTATTCAACTATAAGCCCATGATGGCCACAGACAGGCTCCCTAAAAGCCTTGGAACTAAACCCTGACCACAATAGGCAAAGTGGGCCACTGCAGCCAACTGGACAGAAGACAAACAGGACTGAGCCAGAAAAGTAAGGCACACACAACCTGCATATTGACACACCCATAAAGTGTCTGGCACTGGTGAACAGGGGACATTGCACTATAAGGCACCACAGGAATGCTTCTCCTTCAAGCCACTACTTTCACAATCAGGAAATGTAGCTGATTTTCTAACACAGAGAAACACTGAAAGTTATTCAGAATAAGGAGACAGAGGAATATGTCCCCAAATGAAAAAACAGGACAAAATCAAACAAAAGAGCTAAATGAAACAGAAGCAATATGCCTGATAAAGAATTCAAAGTAGTAGTCATAAAGATTCTCAATGGATTTGAGAAAACTGAAATATCTCACTAAGACCTTCAACAAAGAGATGGAAAATATAAGCGCCTACCCAGAATGAAGAACTTAATAGCTAAAATTAAGAATATAATAGAAGCAATCAGTAGCAGATTAGAGGACACAGAAGAATGGATCAGCAAGCTCAAAGAGTAATGAAAAACAATCAAGCTGAACAACAACAAAAAAGTAAAAAATGACAGTAGGTTAAGGGAACTCAATGACATCATCATGCATAATAACATTTGTATAATAGGGATATCAGGAGGAGGAGAAAGAGAATAGGGGGCAGAAAAATTATTTGAAGAAATAATACCTGAAAACTTCCCCTATTTGGGGAAAGACAGACATGTAGATCCAGGAGGCACAGAGAGCTCCCAACAATATCAACTCAAGGAGGTCCACACGAAGACATAATAATTAAAATGGTAAAATGTAATAATAGAGAATTTTAAAAGAAAATAGTCAATTATAAGAGAAACTCCACCAAGTCTATCACTTGATTTTTCAGCAGGAACTTTGCAGGCCAAAAAGGTGTGGCATGATATATTCAAAGTGCTAAAAGAAAAAAAAAAAATGCAACCAAGAATACTCAACCATCAAGAATGTCATTCAGAATAGAAGGAGAGACAAAGAGTTTCCCAGACAAGAGGAGTTCAACACCATTAAACCAGCCTTTATAAGAAATATTAAGGTAATTCTTTGAGTAAAAATGTTGACCATAATCAGGGTAAGAAAATTAAGAAAGGAAAAAATTTCACAAGTAATTACATACGTAATAAAGTAGATTAATTATTTATAAAACCAGTATGGAAGTTAAGATACAAAGCAGTAAAATCAAGTATGTCTATAAAAATCAGGAGATTCACATAATGAAATGTAAAACATAACAACATATACATAACACATGGAGTCAGGGGAGTAAAAATTTAGTGTTTCTAGAATGGATTCAAACTTAAGTCACCATCAACTTAATATAGACTTCTATATGCTTAAGATGTTACATGTGAGCCTAATGGAAACCACAAATCAAAACCTATAATAAATCCACAAAAAATAAAGAGGAAAGAAATTTAATTGTTGTCAGTATAGAAAACCATCAAACCACAAGGGAAGAGAGTAAGAGAGCAAAGGAACAAAGAAAAACTAGAAAACAACCATAAAACAAGTAACAGAATGGCAATAAACTTTGAATGTAAATGGACTGAACGCTCCAGTTGAAAAATATAGGGTGACTGAATGAAGAAAAAAAAAAGGATCCATCTATATGCCGCCTATAAGAGACTCACTTCAGACCTAAAGACATATGCAGGTTAAAAGTAAAGGGGGTAAAAAACATTTACCAGGCAAATGGAAGTAAAAAGAAAGCTGGGGTAGCAATACTTCAATTGAACAAAATAGACTTTAAAATAAAGACTATAACAACAAATAAGGATACTGCATAATGATAAAGAGAACAATCCAACAAGAGAATATAATAATTGTAGATACTTATGACTTATCTTATGTATTTAGGCACTCCCATGCAGGACACATAACTATTAATAGACATAAATAATTCAACAGCAATACAATAATAGCAGTGTAGTGCAATACCCTACTATCAATGGATAGATCATCTAGACAGAAAATAGACGAGGAAAGAGTGGTTTTGAGTGGTACATTGAACCGGATGGATCTAACAAGCAGAACAGTTTAAAAAACAGTGGAATACATATGGTTTTCAAGAGCATATGGAACATTCCCCAGTCTAGATGACATATTAGGTCACAAAACAAGTGTCAATATATTCAAAAAGGCTGAAATCCTACTATGAATCTTTGGATCAGAACAATGAAACTAGAAATCAGTCACAAAAAAAAAATTTACAAAGATATAGACTAAATAACATGTCACTAAACAATGAGTGGGTCAACCAAGAAATCAAAAATGAAATAAAAAATGAATGCAAAAATAATGAATACTGTTATGCTGGAAATAAAAAAAAAATGAATGAAAAAATGAAATCAAGACAAATGAAAATGAAAAGATCCGAACTCTTTGAGATGCAGCAAAAGCTTTTCTAAGATTATAGCAATACAGGCCTACCTAAAGAAGCAAGAAAAATATCAATCTAACCTTACATCTAAAAGAGCTATACAAAGAAGAAAAAATATAGCATAAAGCCAGTAGAAGGGAGGGAATAATAATACTTAGAGCAGAAATAAATGAATAAAAAACAATAAAGTAAATCAATGAAACCAGGGGCTCATTCTTTGAAAATATCAACAATACTGAGAAAACTTTAGCCAGATTGCAAAAAGAAAAAAAAGGGGGGGAGAAAAGGAAAGACTCAAATAAATCATAAATAAAGGAAAAGAAATAGCCTGATACCACAGAAGTCCAAAGATTATAAGAGAATGCTAAGAAAAAGTATAAGCCAAGAAAATGGACCATCTAAAAGTTACAGATAAATTTCTGGACCAAATGATCTTCTAAAACTGCATCAGAAAGAAAAAGTATATTTGAACAGACCAGTTACTAGCAATGAAATCCAATCAGTAATCAAAGAACTTCCAACAAACCATAGTCCAAGACCAGAGGGCTTCATAGGTCAATTTTCCCTAATATTTAAGAAGAGTTAATATCTGTTATTCTCAAACTAATTTAAAATGAAAGGATGGAAAACTTCCCAATCCATTCTATGAAGTCAGCATTACCCTGATGCTAAAACCAGATAAAAACACTACAAAAAGGAAAACTAGAGACCGATATATCTGATGAGCACAGATACAAAAACTCTCAACAAAATATTAGGAAACCTAATCCAACAGTACATTTAAAAAATCATTTACCTTTGATCAACTGGCATTTATTACAGAGATAAAGGGGTGGTTCAGTATTGCAAATTAGCCAACATGGTATGTCACATTAAGAAGAGAAAGGATAAAAACCATATGATCATCTCAATAGATACAGAGAAAATATTTGACAAAGTACAAAATCTATTCACAGGAAAAACTCTCAACAAAGTATGTTTAAAGAATATATACCTCAAAATAATAAAGACCATGTATGAAAAATCCATAGTTAATGTTAGACTCAGGGGTGAAAAACCGAGAGCTTGTCTTCTAATATTAGGATAAGACAAGGAAGTCTACTCTCAGCATTTTTTTCAACATAGTACTGGAAGCCACAGCAATCAGACAAAAAGAAATAAAAGGCATTCAAATTCATATGAAAGAAGTAAAAATTTTACTATTTGCAGATAATATAACACTTTATGTATAAAATCGTGAAGATGCTACCAAAAAGCTACTGAAACTGATAAATGAATTAAATCACAAAACATAAAAGAAACATTCAGAAATCTGTTGTATATCTATACACTGATAATGAAGTAACATAAAGAGAAATTAGGAAAATAATCCCAGTTCACTCAGCAAAAAGAATACCTAGGTATAAATTTAACTAAGGGGGCTAATGACCTGTACTCCAAAAACTATGAAACATTGATGAAACTGTAGATGTTACAAACAAATATATTCTATTCTCATAAATTGGAAGATCCAATATTGTTAAAATTTCCATACTACCCATAGCAATCTACAGATTTAATGCCATCTTTTTTCAAAGTAGCAACAACATTTTTAAAAGAAGTAGGACAAATATCTTACAGTTTGTATGGAACCATAAACAACTATGAACAGCAAAAGTAATCTTGAGAAAGAAAAATATAACTGGAGGTATCCCAAACCCAGGTTTCATGATATATTACAAAAATACAGTAATCAAAACAGTATAGCCCTGGCACAAAAAAAGACATATAGACTAACAGAAAAGAATAACAAGCCCAGAAATAAACCCACACTTACATGGTTATTTAATATGTGACAAAGGAGATAAGAATATATGATAAGAAAAAACAGTTCAACAAATGGTTCTGGGAAAACTGGACTGCTACGTGTAAAATAATGAAATTGGACTTAAATGTGAGACCTGGAACGATGAGACTTAAAAAAAAAAAAAAAAGGCAGTAATTTCTTTGATCTTGGCCATAGAAACTTTTTTTGTTGTTTTTTTGGTTTGGTTTGATTTGGTTTTAAGATACAGCTCTTTTGACAAGGAAAGCAAGCAAAATTAAACTATGGATGACACCAAAATGAAATGTCTTAGCACAGGGAAGGAAATCATCAACAAAATGACAAAGCAAACTACTGAATTGGAGAAAAAGTTTACAAATGATATATCCTAGAAGGGGTTATGATACAAACTACATGAACAACTTTTACTAATCAACACACACATAATGGTCCAATTAAAGATGAACAGAGGATGTGAACTTTTTTTGAAAGAGACACAGACATGTCCAGCAGACATATGAAAAGATGTTCAGCATTACTAATCATAAGGGAAATATAAATGAAAACAAGTTGCTATCACCTCATACCTATCAGAGTAGCTAAAATAAAAAGCACAATGTATATAATCATTGCTGATGATGATGTGGAGGAAAAAGCTCTCATGCACTGTTGGTGGGAATGCAAACTGGTGTAGCCATTGTAGAATACTGTATGGAGGGTTCTCAAAATATTAAAAATAGAATTACTATATGATTGAGTAATCCCACTACTGGGTATTTGAAAACAAAAACATTAATTCAAAAAAATATATCACCCCCCATTTTATTATAACATTATTTACAATTGCCAAATATGGAAGCAATCCAAATGTCCTTTGATAGATGAATGGATAAAGAAGTGGTTATATATAAAATGGAAAGAATGAAGTCTTGTCATTTTCAACAACATGGATAGATATAGATAGTGTAATACTAAGTGAAATAAGTCAATCAGAGAAAGAAAATACCATATGATTTCACTTACAATGGAGAAGTTAAGAAACAAATGAATAAGAAAATAGAGACCAAGAAAAAAAAAATCTCTGAAATATAGTGAGGAACCTGGTGGTTGCCAGAGTAGGAGTGGGGGGTTGGGTGAAAAAAAGTGGATTAAGAGGTACAAACTAACAGTTACAAAATAAGTCAGGGAAATAAGATGTATAGCATAGGGAATATAGTCCATAAGATTGTAAAAACGCTTTAGTGACAGATGATTATATTTATTGTGGTGAGCACCGAGTAATACAGAATTGTTGAATCACTATAAGGTATACCTGAAACTAATTTAACACTGTATGGTAATTATATTTGAATTTAAAAAAGTTTTAAGTTAATTTTAATGTAAGGATAGTATACCACAGAAGATATGAGAATTCTCATAAAGAAAATTAATAAACATGGAAATCTTAGCCACTTTCTGTATTTTTTAGAAAACATGGTTTTAAATTATATGGTTTTCATTTTTATTTAAAATATGAGAATCCCCTTATCAATTTCCACAAAAATCCTACTGCTGTTTTAATTGGAATTGGTTGAGACTATAAATCAATTTGAGTAAAATAACATCATAAAAATACTGAGTTTTCAAAAACAATGAACAAAGGCACTCCTCACTGTTAATTTAGAACTTTAATTTCTCTCAGCAATGTTTCTACTGTGGAAATTTCCCCACATCTTTTGTAGAATTAATCCATAAATATAAATAAATATATATGATCCATAAATATATAAAAATTTATGTATTTATATATAAATATATTAAATCCATAAACATATAAATATAAATGTATATTGGATGCTCTTATACACAGTATGTTTAAAATTTTTATTTTCTAATTATCTGTTGCTCATATATAAATGCAATTGATTTTTGTATATTGGAAATGTGTCCTGCAATCTTGCTATGTTCACTTATTAGTTTCTAGGCTTTTTCTAGATTTCTTAGAATTTTTTATGTGCAGGGAAAAATTTTAAATATCTTCTCTTCAGAAAATCAGTTAAGAAGATGAAAAAATCAAACCACCTACTGAGAGACAATGTTTTTAACACATATCTGACACAGGACTTGTATCCAAAGGTATAAAGCATTTTTACAACTACTTAACAACCACCACCACCATAATAATAGTAATAAAAAAACAATTGCAAGTAGACTAAAGTTTGAAACAGATGCTTAATGATGTAAGATATATGAACCACAAGCAGATGAAAGCTGTTCCACATTATTAGTTATCAAAGAAATGCAAATTAAAATCTCAATGACAGTACACACAATTGACTAAAATTAAAAATCCTAAAATCATAAGATTTGGCAAGGTTGGGGAGACATCAGAATTCTTATATATTGCTAATGGTTTTGTAAAATGGTACAACCACTTAGGGGAACTCCAGCAATTTCTTTATCTTATGTATTAACCTAAAAGAAATGGAAATGTACACCCTCTGAAATACATATATAGGAATGTTCATAGCAACTTTATTCATAGTAGCCCCAAATGGGAGACAACCTAATCATCAAATCATGTCCATCAAATCATGGACATGGTAAATGCATACAAGGAAACATTCAATAAAAAGAAACAAACTATTGGTAATCGCAATAACATAGATCTTAGGTTACTTTGGATATCTCTTCTAAGTAGATAGATTTTTTCCAGTTCAGTCTCAGATCATAGACTTTGGACCACAGGGCTCTCCCTCAGGATATCTTATGGTCATAGAAAATCGGGTGGCTCCATAATCACTTCTCTTTCTATGTTTTTGCTCCTGCTTAGCTCCTACCCATGCAGATTTTCATGAGATTTACCCACTGCTTTAAGTGTTATGTGTGTTAATTTGTGTATTCCTATTGAACAGTTTTATTTGTTGTGTAGCATGATCTCTAATCATTTAATCCCACATTCCATCCATTTCAACTTATTAGGTTTGAGGGGAAATATTAACAAGTAAGCATATGTGGTTGGCCTTGAAAACCATGTTTCTAACTTGGAGTTAGTGTATCAATTATATAACAGAAAAAAGAGCACATCGTAATTTCTTTGTCTTAAAGGTGTTCTGAAAATAACAAAATCTCCCATTCATCCCCTGTGTATCCATGAGGCAAGACAGACGGTGTGAAATTATTTAAATATTGTAATATACCAGAATTGAACAAAAGACTCTTTTCATATAGAAGACACAGTAAAAATAAATTTTCACTTAGATGTTGAAAAAAGTACATTGTTTCCTTCATGTTCTGACTGAGATACTCTTTTCATTTTGTCTAAAATGGAGTTGAGGGCCACCTGGGTGGCTCAGATGGTCATGATCCCAGGGTCCTGGAATCAATTCCTGCATTGGGCTTCTTACTCCATGGGGAGCCTGCTTCTCTGTCTACCTGCCATTACCCCTGCTTGTGCTCTCTCTGTGACAAATAAATAAAAATCTTAAAAAAAAAAAAAAGCCATTGACAGCTGCCTCCTTTTTATTTTCTGATACTTAAAAACTATTGAAATATTTCAGCCTAATAACCCAGCAAAAATATCAAAGGATTTCTAAAGGACATCAAACAGATTTCTTAAATCTCATTTGCCATCACCCCAAAATCCCATTTTTACTTTTTACTGTGTTCTACACCAAGGGGTGATCATGCAGATTGCATCTTATTGGATCCTCTTGGATACTCTTTTCTGTTTAGATTTGACCAGTTTTCAAATTTAGTAGCCACTTGATCATCTAAAGACTTGCACTGTATCAGCTTTCCATTCTATGCCACCAGTGATAATCTGACTACTCAAAATGCCGCTGCATGCCACGAACTGTCATTTTTCAAAGTCTCATCAGGAAGGACATCATCCATATGTTTACTTAATATATAAGTAACATAGATCCAGAGTTCCATCTTGGGTACAGCAACTGTTGGCACCATATACTTGCCATTTGGGGTGAGAGGAGACAGAGTTCACTCAAAGAGTTTGAAGACAGATAATTAATAAAGAGACTACTAACAGAAGAGAGGCAGGGTTAGAGGAACAAACAAGGGATGGATTTCAAGTCACCCAGAGACTAGTAACAGTAAACACTCCTTGTGCTAAAGGGGCTACATGTGGAAATGGTTTTACTGCTGAAGTCCCAGGAGGCTAGGATTGTGAAAAGAGGCTGTCCAGGAGTAGCAGAGTGTGATGAGCAATGCAGCCACACACACAGAGAAACAATGGTGAGGTACATTAGAGAGGGAAGACAGAGCCTGATCTAGCTCTACTTCCAATGGTGATTACAAATATTATGGGGTGATATTGCTTTAGGCTGTGCTGGGGAACTTACAGAAAACAAAAAGTTTTATATTTTGAAATCTCAACTCAAGGCACAGGTAGAAAAGCCCCCAAACTACTCTGATGACCTTAAAAGATACCTTGCATATCCAAAAGTCAGCTACCCACAGGATAAGTACTTAAAATTAATTTCATGGATTGCATAATGGTAGTATGTGTTCAATGCATAATTTCACTGACTCTACTTAGATGGAGTTAGGCAACTGATTGAGAAGGAAAGGGACCCTTAATATGGCATACTGAGTTGAAGACAAGAAACTTGGGCCCTCAAATCCTTTGATTTGAGCCCTGATAATCCTATGCTGGCAGAATGAGTATTGTCTTTGTGTTTAAAGCATCCTTGGTTTGAAGACAAACTCTGGGAAGAGATAATGTGGACATTAATGGAACTAAAAGATCTTGAAAACATACTAGAAGAGAGCTGGAAATCGCGAATAAAAATAACTAATTCTAAGGTTTCCTTGGTCTTCCCTTTAACTTTGAATCTGTTTATTTCTACTTTAAGTTCTGTGAAATTTTGCTTCATGTGCTTTGAAGCTATTATTTGGTGTATACACAGTTAAGATAGTGATGTCCTCTATCATGATGAACTATTAGTTTTATGATGAAGTATCTTTATCTGGTAAAATTTTTTTAATGTTAATGTTCATGTTTAATATACTCATACCTTCTTTATGATTAGTGTTTGATTAATATATTTTTACTTTTCTACAAGAACTTTCCACTTATTTATGCCTTTATGTTAATATTTATAAAATTTTAATATGATTTTAAAATTTATAAGTATTTATATATATTTAATGGTTTCTTTTATGCAGAATGTTGTCTGCTCTTCTTTTACATCAGGTCTGAAAAATCTCTGCTTTTGATTGTAGTGTTTAGACCATTTATCTTTAAATTAATTTTTTTTTAAAGATTTTATTTATTTATTTGACAGAGAGAGATCACAAGCAGGCAGAGAGGCAGGCAGAGAGAGAGGAGGAAGCAGGCTCTTACTGAGCAGAGAGCCCGATGCGGGGCTCGATCCCAGGACCCCAAGATCATGACCTGAGCCAAAGGCAGCGGCTTAACCACTGAGCCACCCAGGCGCCCCTAAATTAATTTTTTAAATGAGAAAGTATTTTATATTTCCTCCAAAGTAACATCCTTGTACTTTTCTTCCTCTTTGTAAATCCAAGTTTCTTTTTGGTATCATTTTTCTTTACCCCGAAGAACTTTTTCACATTTCTTTTAGTGCAGGTTTGCTAGTGACAAATTATTCCAGGTTTTGTTCCTGAAAAAAGTCTTTACTTCACCATCATTTTTGAAGGATGGTATTTCTGCTTGCTAGATATATATAGTTACAGTTTGACCTTTTTTTTTTTTTTTTTAATGTTGTTTCATTATCTTTTGTCTGGCTTTCTTTCTATTGAGAAGTTGGTCTTTGTTCCCCGGAGTGTATTTTGTCTTTTTTTTCTTTAGGTGCTTTAAAGTTTTTCTCTTTATCACTGGTTTAAAAAATTTCATCTTGTGATGACTTACAGTGTTTTCATGTGGTTTGTCCTTATTTTAGTTTGCTGAGTTGTTAGATTAGGGAGTTTATGATATTCATTAAATCAGCAAAATATATAGTCATTATTTGGTAAATATTTTTCTTCCCAACCCACTTCCCTCTGGATCCTACCGATATTTATTATAGGATTTCTGTTTTGCTACTATGTTTTGTCCCTCCCACAATATATTCATTTTTAATAATTTCTATTGTGATATCTTCATATTTTTTCCGGATTTTCCCATAGTTTTTAATATGCTTTTATAAACCTAGTCAGCGAACTTTTTAACTTAGATATTACATTCTTTAGCTCTCAAGTTCCATTTATTTTTGTTTTTTTAATAGCTTCCATTTCTTTTTCTTTTTCATTTCTCTTTTGTCATGTTTTTCTTTAATTCTTACATCACATTTGAAATAGCTACCATAAGGCTCTTATCCACAAATTCCATGGTCTCTGTATCTTCCACATCTGTTTCTGTTGACTGATTTCAACCTAGTTATGAGTCATATTTTTAGTTATTCCTTTATTTACCTAACAAGTTTGATTAAATGCTATGATTTATTAATGGTACACTATTCAGTCTGAATTTTGTGGCCTGTCGGCCCTCCTCACTCCTTCCTTCCTTCCTTTTCTAAAGAGCCAGAGAGAACACATGAGCAGTGGGGCAGGGGAGGAGAGGGAGAGACAAAATCTTAAGCAGACTCCATACCCAGTGTGGAGTCAGACTGTTAACCAACAGTCAGACACTTAACCAACTGAGCCAATCAGGTGTCCTTTGTCTTCCTGTAAAGTGTTCAGATTATTTTAGCAACTGTTTAAATGACATGTAGATCAGCTTGATTGTTTGAAAGCTAGTTTTCAAATTTTCTTAGGTAGGTTTAGATCTATTTCCTTAGTATTCCATCAATAATTATGTTACATGGTAAAGGGGCTTTGCAGATATAATTAATGTTATTAATCAGTTGACCTTTAGATAGGAAGGTTATCCTAGATATTCTATGTGAGCTTGAACTAATAACCTAAACCCTTTAAAAGAAGAAGGGAAAATATGAAAGATTATAAGAAAGATTGAACTTGCCATTATTGGCCTTTAATATGAAGAAAGCCACAAGCCAAGGAATGTGGAAGCCCTCCAGCAGCTGAGGATAGTCCCCATCCAGTAGTCAGCATAGAAACAGAGACCTCCTTCTACAACATGGAGCTGAAATATGCCAAAATTGAAATGAGCCTGGAAACACATTTTCCCCCAGAGACTCCAAATAAGAGCACGGATGAGTGGGCAAAGCAGAGAACCTGCTTAAGCCACACCACACCTTCACTTGTGATCCATAGAAAGTCTAGAAGCTACGAGATAAGAAATGGATATTACATTAAGCTGTTAAGTCTGTAAAACAAACAAACAAACAAAACTAATATATGCCCTCAGGGACAATTAATTTCAACATGTTCTATGGATCATTCTCATTTACCATCATCATGACATAAACATAAACATACTCACACGCACACACACATTGGTGCAATATTAGAGTTCCTCAGTTTGCGGTCCTTTAGAAGAGGCTCTCTCTCTGCTTTTAAATCCTTTGGTTCTCAGCATTGTCTCTGAGCCTTGGTATTTATATCATTTTACATGTATCTATCTCTACTGCCAGTCACCCTCAGCATTTTCCCGTTTTACTTTTTTTCCCTTTTCCCTACTTGTGTCTCCTTCCCCTAATGCTTTCCACAGTCCCTTGGTTTTCTTTTAATCAACACATGTATATTTTTCTTCTCCGTAAGTCAAGAAAACATACTGCATTTTGTGAGGTGTTTAGACTTTCATTGCATACATACTACAGAGTGGCATGTGAATAACAGAAAAATTCATTATTAGTAGTACATTGTGCTTGAGATCAAAGAAAATTTGCCTTCTGGAAAACTGAATTATTATCTTATTTGGTTTTTAGAATTAGATTTGGTATGGTTTTGTGTATTTTATTACCGTTAAGAGAAGTGGTTTTAAGTGCTTTGTTAAAACAATCATAATGCATCAATCTGCATGTTTATTATACTTTTTTTTTTTTTCTATTTAGCTTACTCCATCTCATAAGCCATAAGTCACTGTAGGTTCTATTCTGTCCTTCACATCTAAGGACTAGTCCATAAATGAGGGCAGTTCATGTTTTCCTACATCTTTACTTTTGATGTTAAGGAGGAGAAATAGATTTGATTATTGGAAACTATATAATTAGCTGCTATACAAAGAACAAAAAAAAACAACAAAAACCGTAGATCTTCTAATCATGTACACTTTACAGAGGTCTGACTTGTTCTTTAGAAGAAAATATTTTTCCTTTCACTAGCATTTGCTGACTAGAGACTTGGTGAGACTATCACAGGAAGTACACTGACTTCATATGATTGAAGAGTCCATTCCAAACATGGGCATTTCTAGTTCTAGTTCAACCCCACTGCTTACCTGGCTATGAAGAATAGCCTTCCAAGAACACCTTGAGTGCTTTCAGAGCATGTTTGTTCATTTGTGGATCCTTATACTGGTACAGTCCCTCACAAAGAGCAGGTCCTCAGGAAATAGTTCTGAATAAACTGAATAAATTTTTTAGGCTCCCCCCACTCCTGATTTGCTGTTTAGAGAATATTTTGCATCTCCTGACTTGAGTCAATTTGGTAGACAGGAACATTTTAACATTTTTTAAAAAGACTTTATTTATTTAGTTATTTGTCAGAGAGAGAAACAGCAAGAGAGGCAACACAAGCAGGGGAGTGGGGGAGGGAGAAGCAGACTTCCGGCTGAGCAGGGAGCCCAGTGCGGAACTCACTCCCAGGACCCCAAGATCATGACCTGAGCTGAAGGCAGACACTTAAGGACTGAGCCACCCAGGCACCCCAGTATTTTTACATTTTAATAGAATCTGATCTTCAGATTCAGTGCCCCCCCTTGAAATAATGGTCACAACATTTTCTTCATGAGGAATAATACCCTCCCTTTTTATCCCCCCTGACAAAATGAGTCTTTGAATTTATAACACAATTAATGTATGGTTGAAGTTTATGCTTTTTTAAAAAACTGGTTTATTTGAAACTTGTGTTCATTTGGCTAAAGTTTGTAGTTGGAGCAATCATGAACTAATACAGTGTGAAGGAGCTTATAAAATGTAACTCTAGGAGATAAAATATTTTTATTAAAACTAGATGAAGTCAAAGATATTTGATGTTTTCATTCTCTAAAAAAAAAATGTTCATTGATATCCATGGACCTAAAATGTAGTCTCAGGTTATCAAAAAAGCCTGTTTTAATACACTTTGAGATATTTTATCTACCCAATATTTATTCTTTTGTGAGACTAACTCTGCTGAGAGTCATCTTCTTTCATGAAAATAACTCAGCAAAGAGTCATTTTTCCTTCCTGTCAACAGTTAAATATTGGTAGCCATAACTTTATTGAGTTGCATTCAGCTGGTTGTGTTTATGAAGCTAATCTATGAGGTTAAAAAAAGAACAGAATATATGAATAGTATTTAAAGGATACCACTAATAAAATCACTGACACATTTTAAAAATAGTATAAAAAATAGTATATAACAATGCTAAATAGTTTATTACACCCTAATATTTGAATTTATTATTAGTTAAAAAGTAAATCTGTTAATGTTTTTCCCACAAATTCATTATTACATTGAATTCCTCTCACTTGAGCATAGCTTAGCTGTGTTATTAATATATTGGGCAAGTGCAGGGGTTAGTGAATAGGTGGCTCAGTCAGTTAAGCTTCAGACTCTTGGTTTCAGCTCAGGTCATGATCTCAGGGTCCTGAAATAGAGCCCCTCGATGGGCTTCATGCTCAAAGTGGAGTCTGTAGGAGATTCTCTGCCCCTCCCTGTCCTTATGCCCCACCCCCCACTCACAGTTTCTCTCTTGAATAAATAAATTGTAAAAGGTATTGGAAAAAAAAATTCTCAGAAGTTATTTATTTTATTCTAATTAATAAATGCCTATATTCTAAATGTTAATTGTAACTTCCTAAATGGGTCCCCATTTAGGAAGGGCTCCCCAGACTATGATTCAATAATTTTATTAAATAATTATATATTGAATGCCTATTGTATGTCAAGCCGTATTCTGAATATTGGAGAAACAATAAAAAAACTGAAAATGATATCCTCAAGAAATTATATTGTAAGGAAGGATGTAGACAATGCACAACCCTTCACTATAATGTCAGATAGTGATAACTTTTTAAAAGAACAATAAATAAGCATATGAGATAGAAGCAGATGGAGGCAAGTATAGAGACATGGGGGTGCCCAGGGAAGATCTAAGGAGATGCTATTTGAATGCACAACTAGAAGGGAAGGCCAGAGCCTTCAGACTTCTGAAGAGAGACAGAGGGTCCACGCTGGAGGAACAGTGGATCCTCAAGCGAGTTGGTGTGTTGAAGACAAGGGAGGTGGCCAGTGTGACTAAAGTAGAAGGACAACACAGGAAAGTAGAGGGATTTGAGAGCTCAGCAAGGAAGCCAGTCAGATATATATAAGTATGGCTTGCTTAGTTGTGCTTAGCTTGCTGGATTTTATTTTAAATGTGATGAGAAGTTATTGAAGACTTTTCAGCAGGGGAGCATTTACATTTTAAAAGGATCATTTTGGCTGCTTTATGGGGCACAGAGCAGAAGCAAGAAGCCCAGATAAGAAGCTATTTGAGTAGCCACTCAAGAAATGATGGTGTTATGGACCAGGGTGGTCACCATGAAGGAGGTGAAAAGTGCAGATACAGGAAATATTTTCCAGAAAGGAGCATGTGAGAAAAGCACAGGCTGTTCTAAAAACTGCAGAAATTCAATGTGATTGAACATGTTGAAGGGGATGAAGCTGGGTAGCCTGAGATGAAAAACCTGTGAAAGTCAGATTAGAAGAGGCTTTTCAGGACCTGGGGCAGAGTTTTGTTTTATTCTAAATACAACAAAAAGTCATTGGGAGATTTTAAAATGCAAAATCACATAATCTGACTTCCATTACATGAAGATTATTGTATCTAGTAAGTGGAGAATAGATCAGAGAGGGGGTGTCTAGTAAGTGGAGAATAGATCAGTCCCTAAATGGGACCCATTTAGGAAGTTACTGCCAGAGGCTAGACAAGAGATAATGGTGGTGTGGACAGGGATGGAGATACAAGGTGGATTTTGGAATTTAGACTCATAAGGGAGATGAGGTCAATCAGGAGGCCAGTCAGATGTGTAAGTAGGGCGTGGTTAGTTGTGATCAACTATGATATTGGATATTGGTGTCAGGGGAGTGGAAAATGGAAGAGTAAAGGATTTCTGGTTTTGATAACTGGGTTATAGTAGTTCATTAAGTTATATATAAACTAAATATATGCATATGCTTTTAGTGTTCTTTTTTGTTTTGCTTTGATTTTATTTTTGGCTTTGATTTAATGGGTTGTGTCATACACATGATCCTAAGCCTTTATCAATTTTTAAACAAAAATTAAGGTAACTGATACATAGTAGGCTTAAATAATATTTAATTGCACTGAACTGAAGTACTTCCTAGATAGTGTTATTTCTAAGCTATCCTCTCTGTAGTGTGAAGTTCTAAAACTTTTAAATAAAGTCATGTTCTCATTTCAAACCCATCAGTAATCTTCACTGCTCTTAGCACAAGACCTAAAGACCACAGCATAGCACATAAAGTTCTTCTTCTCATTAGCTTCACTTTATAACATTTTCTTGACCCAGCCTCTCCCATTTCCTTTCATGCAATATTGCAGATATACCAAACTAATTGTGCTTTCAAGTGTGGTGCTTTCTTAGTTCAGAATGCCCTACTGCCCCTTATTGTTATTATTACACATTATTGATTGTCTTCTTATGAGAAGCTTCTCTAATTTCCCAAGTGTAAGTTAGATGCCCTCCTATGGTGCCCTAAACCATGTGCATTCACCTAATACAGCAGTATCTCATTGTCCTGTAATTGTCTATTGACTTTTATATTTCCCCCACTGGACAATATGTACCTTAAAGCCAGAGATTTTTTTCCCTATAATTTCAACCTTAGGATATAGTATTGTATTTGGTTCATACTAGGAGCTTATTAAATAATACAACATACATGAATAAATGAAAATTATTACACTGCAGAGAATAAAGTGTCTATAGAAAGTATATAGAGTGACAAGACTAACAAGGCTTGGGGGACACCACTATTTAAGGAGTGGGGAGGAACAGAAAAAATGAAAAAGAAAAGGAATGACCATTAAGATGCAAGGAGAATGTGCAGTATGCTCAAACACAGTGGTCCGCGAAAGACAGAATTTTGAGAAATGAATGATAGTAATGTCAAATGGATACGAAAGTCAAGAATAATGACTATAAAATGTCCAATAGATTTGGCAATTAAAAATAAATTGATGATTTTATGAAAGCAGTTTGAGTATGTTCGTGGATCCAGAG